>NC_139765.1:9858008-10458008 GCF_965231275.1 Zosterops lateralis
TTAATTGTGTGATGTGTTGAAAACACATTTTTAAACCTCTTCCACAAGTACCATTTGGGAACTTACAAGAACAAAAAAAAAAAAACCACCAAAATCCTCTGCTTTCCCACAGCAGGTCATACTTTAGGTGAAGGGGAGTTTCCAAGGCTCTGAGTGAGTCAGACAAACAGTGAGGGACTTTGAGACTCTGCATGTGCCTCATACCCGCTGTGTTTCTTTTCCCTACAGAAAAGGATGCCTGTATTTTCACAGGCTGACAGATTCTAAGGAGTACGAGGGAAGGGAAAGGCACAGCAGTTTATCTCCCAAAATCTTGTGCTTTCCCAGTATTCAGGAGAGAGTTACGAGCACTGCGCTGATTCACTGTAGTTTTTTATGCGCAGTCTTGATTAGAGGCATCAACACTGAGCAAAATGAATATGTTATTTATCAGAAAACCTTATTCTTCCTGTTACATGCACTCAGAGAACAGCAGCACGACCATTAAACCTTCCCCTGAACACATGCACTGGATCCACAGCAGGAGATGGATTTGTGCCCTTAAAAAACAAGTTACCTTCGTTATCTTAGCTTGACTACCCCACAGCATTATGAATGACCTTAATTACACAGCTCTCTTTACACAGGGGCTCATGAATATGAAACACTCTGATTAAAGTAGCTCTGAAGTTCCATGCACATTCATCTCTGCAGGTAAAGCTCCATCTGAGTTAATGGACTTGCAACAGGGCTCGGCTCTGCCTGCTGTGCCAGAGCACTGCCTCACATAATGCACACAGCCAACAATTAGATGATGAAGTGATGAGGTAAAGAGCAGATTTATCTTTCTGGGGTGAAGCAGGGTCATGTTATAGCTACAAAGAGGTAGCTGGAGGGACAGCAGTGACACTGGAACAAAATAACCCTGCTTGCACTGAGACTGGAGTCCCAGCTACTCTTTTATTCTGTGTTTTCTTCTTAAGCAGCTCCGTGATTATTCTGCACATCTTGCACAGACCAGCCCTGACATTCCCTGTCTCAGAGTGGAGCATGCCAGGATCCCATCCAGCATATTGGGGGGGGAATGGATGGGATGGGGAAATTTGGGGGGAAACTGTGAACTTTTTTGGGGAAAAAAGGAATTTTTAAGGGGAAAAGAGGAAACTGGAGGGGAACTGGAATTTTTGGGGAAAGAACCGGGAATTTTTTTGAGGGAAAAGGGAACTTTTGGTGAAAAAACTGGGAATCTGTGGGGGGGAAGAGAAATTTTGGGGGGGGAAACTGGAAATTTTTGGGGAAACCAGGAACTTTTGGGGGGAAAAGAGGGAATTTTGGGGGAAAAAAACTGGGAACATTGTGGGGAAAATCTGGGGATTTTTTTGGGCTAAAGGGAAACTTTGAGGAAAAAAAACTGGGAATTTTGTGGGAGAAAAGAGAGAGATTTGGGGGCAAAACTGGGAAATTTTGGGGGTAGAAAAGAGAGAATTTGGGGGTGGGAAAGAGGGAATTTTTGAGGAGGAGCACTGGGAATTTTAGGGAAAAAACTGTGAATTTTGGGGGAAAAACCTGGGCATTTTGGGGCGGAAACCAAGAATATGATGGATGTGCATGAGGACTCCTCCAGGCTGTGAGTCACAGGCTGCTCCTGGCAACATCTGCTGCCTCCACTGTCCCAGAACAACCCCTCTGGCTGATGGTATTGTGCCTGCCCTGCCCAATGCTGCAGCAAGTGAGAAAGGGCAGAGAGGATGTGGCAGATCACCACCTGTGGCTGAAAGGTAATGTTTTTAACATGGAAATAATTAATCTCTTAAGAGGTGACAAGTATAAGAGCTGTCCTTCTGTCAGCAAAGTTCCAGGGAGCAGCTGTGGTGGGACAATCCAGGATTTGATGTGAGCTACAGACAACTAAGGAGCAATAAAGGAAGGCAGAAGTTCAGGCTGTCATTTTTGGTGGCAGCAGCTTCGCAGTGAGCAAGAGTCAGAATGATCTTGGTCACAGCAACCAAGCCAGGGCCATAAACTCTCCCACAGAACAACAGAAATGGCCTTGCTGGGTATGGGAAGAAGCAAACCTAACAAGGAACACAATATTCTGTTACTGAGTGACAGAGAGAGCAAAGGCAGATGTCTGAGGATCAAGTGTTAGATCTTCCAGCAAATCTGGCAAGTTTGTTAAATGGATTGTTATGACTCTTGATTTTGGCAGCCAATTTTATCTGATTTTTATAGTAAGCCAGAGACCTCCCAAGCACAAAAAGCTGAGCAAGAGATCAAATATGAAATTATTTTTTCCCCCAAACTAAGCTTCAACACCAATCAGTTTTATATGTCCTACTTTCAAGTGGCAAAAAAATTTTAACGCACCAGAAATAAGGGATCCAACAGCAAGCTCAGCTCTGGGTACTGAAATGGGGAGTTTCTTATGTGAAAAAGAAACCCCTGGGCACTGTGAATTGGGAAGCCTTCTCATCTAAAAGAAACTTCTTCAATTGTCATTTCTATGGAAGAATTATATTACAGTACTCTTCATTTATGTTATTGATAACAGCTACTTAACACTCTCAAAATGGAAAATGAATTGAGTTATGATTCTCTATGTCCTAATGAGGAAATACAGAGATATATATTTGTCATGTACTCGAAAAGCAGATGACCTGAAAGAGAAGAATTCTCATCTTTCTCTTCATGGTATGTGCATGGCTTTTAAACTCTGGGAAAGTGATGAACCATATCTAAAAAAAAATAAATGTTATTAAAGTGGACACCAAATCTTTGGTAATAAAATCTGTCTCTGGGAAGAGCAGAGAAACTTGTTATGAATTATTGTGTCCCTGCTTCTTTAGCATTATGCATCATGTGATTTGTGTTCTAATTCCACCAAAAGTTTTATCTGTTTGTATAAAAGGGATGGGGAGAAAAGAGTATTAACACATGCCTCAAAAATCTGAAAGTGCCATGCCCAATAAATCCCAGCATTTCTGAAATTGATTACCATTGTTCCAAACATGTCCCCATTCTCCTTTCTGTAATGAGAAATTTACTTTGACTTGGTATGTCCAGAGCTGAGCAAGTGCCCTGGGGACACGTACAACTTTCCTACTTATTTATTTATATTTTAACACCAAGAAAAAGTTAATAATCTTTTGACAGAACAATGACCTGTCATAACATTGCTGGGAAGGGCTCAGCTTCAGGCCTCATGACAGGATTATATTTTTACTGGCCCTGGAATCAATTGTTTACTTTTGAAGGGAAGAAAGTAAAACCTGTTTCCAAAGGTTAAAAAACAACAAAATAAAACTGAATAAAACCTAATATGATATGAACAGGCTTAGAGCACCCAAAACTCCCTGACACTGTCCTGCTGTTCTGAACAGTGCCAAAGAGGGGATGGAGAAAGGTGCATTTCTATTTTACTACCAGCTCATAGGGCTGGGCACTGTGCCACATTCATCACAGGTGCTGATCCAAGGAGCAACCCCCCATCATCCTGGAAAAGTCTAGAAACATTTCCCATGGGGAAATCCTCAAATACTACACTCTCAAGGAGAATACAGCTGCCACCAGAGCAAGAGGAGACATGTAAGAGAGACAAAGAGAAGGGCAAGAGACTGTGAGAAGAGAAAGGGAACACAGAGTTTGGATGCTAGCTCACAATCTGTCCAGATGCTCAGAACTGACAGTCAACTGGGAGCTGCAGCAAGTTTCCCACAGAAAGTGAATAAATCAGCTCCAGCACTCAAACAACTCATCCTTCCTCCTCCCAGAACTCCTTCACAGTTGTCATGTTTCCATGTTCCCTTTGCTTCACCAGCCTGACTTTCCTCTTCCATCTAATCTGGTGCCAGACTCTTCCCCATGTCTCCCTATCTGCTGGTGTGAGTGAGTATCTTGTATCCATCTCCTGACTTATCCTTCAGCCTCTCTCTGTCTCACTGCTGTGCTCAGAGCTCGAGACATCTCTCACAAATGCAGAACACGAAACAGAAACTTGAGCTCTGTGGAGGCCTGTTTGTTTTGGCTGTCGCTGTAGTTTTTATTAATAAATGCCTCCTGGTAGACTAGACTCCATTTATCATGACATATGTTATCTAGCTTATGTTCTTATACAGTATTTATTACAAAATTTAAGTTGAGCACGAAACTATTCCTCTCTCTTCCCAGGCAGTGAGAAGGTTGGTTATGTTATTTTAATGAATTTGCTTGTCTTATGTTATTATTGAGAAGACTTGGTTAAGGAAGTGATCCTTGTGGTTCATTTTGAAAATGTGAATTTTGTGGTTGCTGTGGTCCTTTCCCATAGGAGAAGGATTTCTAATCCATCTGCACATTAATAATTCCCCAACTTCTTTTTTGCTGAGATCTCCCTGTTGTGAATTTTTCCCAGACCTCCTAAGCTACTTCCCTTTCCAGCCTTGCCTATCTGATTGGTTGCATGCTTGTTTTCACACACCATATGCTGTAATCAAGAGAGTTTTTAGATTACCCCAGCCAAAAAAGAGGAAGCATCCATTTCCATAGCTTGCCAGCACCTCCTTCAATATTGCAACTGACCCCTAACTCTTGAGAAATCCTGTTTAGGATTACAGTGAAGCCTTGGGAGAAAACACTCATCTAATCTAATTTGAGGGCACAAAAAACTCAGACTAGCTTCAGAAAGAGGAGCCAAATATTGTGGTAGGTTTCCAAATGCAGCTTCTGCTTCTAAATAAAACAGAAGTGCATTTCTTAGATGCAGTCTGACATCTCACACGGGTTGTATCAAGCAGATTTGTGAATTGGTCAGTACAAAGCCCAAATTTCTGCACAGTTTTACCTCTACTGGCTAATACTCATCAGAAGTACAAACACACCTTATGATTACCTAAGGATAAAAAGAAGTGAAGCGGGAATGCAAATTTTATAGTCTCAGAAAGTCCTGAATTTATAGAATGGCAAGGCCTAGATTAATTAGAGTGGGCAAAATTTATAGATTTTACATATAGAGTGTAAGGCAACTTTTCTTAACATGAAGCTTTGCTTTTTTCCCATCTAAAGAGTGCTTTAGCAAAAGTATTGTGCAAAATATTGTCTTGAGTAAGTTCTATTGTGCTGAGCCAGCTTGATAATTTTAATGTTTACTGTCTCGCTCCACAGGTCCTTACATTCACAGTGATTTATACAAAGTGTTCTGGTTTGTATCTCTCACAAACTGTTTCAATACTGCGCTAGGCAAACAGAATGTCATCAGATTTCCAGTCCTTCCTGGGTAATTTTCCCCAGTTATGTAAATGTTTATCTTAATTCGACTTCTTCCTTTGCACTTTTAAAAATGTTTTTGCTCCTTCCCCGTGCTGAGGCAGTGTGATAACCACGATGCAGAATTGAGACAAAAGAATACCAGGGCTGGATGCCAAGGAGCAAGGCTGCAAGTACCCAGCCAACTGCACAGTCTTGGATTGCCAGTTCTCCAAGAAAGCATAAAAGCAGGGTAGGGAATCCTGTTTGAGCATTATTACCCAAAAACTTCCATATGCACCTATTAGAAAGTGTCAGTGAGGTATTTCAGCAGCCCTGGTGTTTATGTAGTAAAACTGCTTGCTCCTGTAAACGTGGTCACAGGTGTGCCAGTGCCAAAAATGTACATGGCAGCAGAAGTTTTGATCAAGACTTGACTCCCCTGGTTGTTTTTCCCACCATGTAACCTGTGTTGTATTTGGCAAACCATCTTCTGGGGAAAGGGAGCTGCATGTAAAGTGCTGGCATAAGTTAATTAATAGAAAACAGCTCATGTCAACAATGTTTACATTTCTCATGCTTTCTCTATTTAACCACTTGAACTGAACTATACAAAAAGCACTTTAGAATCTACTGCATGTATAAAAAAAATCAGTACTCTTTGAAAAAGTTTAAGTTTGTCAGTGTCGTTGATAGGTTGAGGATCCTTTCCGCAGCCAAAAAGTGAATCTAAATCAGTAGAGGACATTGAAACTTGAGTACAAGCTTCCTTCCAGACAAGCCCTGCTTTCTTTCCAGCTCCTAAAAAAATATAAGATGGGACCAGATAAGTACAGGAATCCACAGATTTCAGTGGGCGGAATTCTAGAGATAACCATCTCGTTTCAGCAAACTTTGAAAATAAACACGAAATAAACAATTCATCTTGTTAGAGGTTGACACATTCGTTTTTCTGCTTGGAAAATCAAAATTCTACTTGCTCCTACTCCAAGTGATCCTTGAATTCATCCCTGTGTTTGGGTACCCATCTGCTGCCAGCTTCAAACTCGATCAGCGAAATGCACTTAGCTAAATGGGCTTTAGTAGCACAGATAAATTCCTCCTTAATTGTTCACACTTTCTATTCTAAGTCTCTAAATATGGATATGTAAGCCAGAAGCCTTCTCTGATTTGGTAGGATTTGATGTTTGATTTTTTTTCTTCAAAGAGGCAAAACATGAACTTACCTCTTCTATGACTTTATAAGGAACATAAAGAAAAAGGACCAATTCCTAAGCTGAGCTTCTACACAGTTCAGATGTTTTAATTTAATTTTGTGAATACCCAAACCTTCTTAATCATCCCAGCTTTAGAGCAGGTACCATAGCACTTAGTGGTGTCTCATCAAGCAGTGCTGTATTTACTGTGGGGTCTGGAATCAGGGACTCTCTGTGCACGACTTGTGCTGATGCAAAGCAAATGAACTGCTCAGCCTGGATGAACCTGACATCCCCATGGTTTAGTTCACACAGAGGTAAACCAGAAATAACAACAGCCAAGCAGAGCCAAATTAGACAGCAAAGCTTTCTAGACCAGAACAACACACACATCCCAAGGTGGAAGGCAGCACAAGGTGCCACATCCCTTACTGAGCTACACCCAGACCAGTGGGTGCTTCTCCAAGACCAGTGCCCTCAGAAATGAAGTCATGCACAGAAAAAAGCAACCATAAACCATATTTAGAGAGGGCACTTCCCTCTGCAGTTTTCCTGCACACCCTGCCACTCTCAAGCAGTCCTGTAGTCCCAGTGGATTCACTGTTTACTTTGTCTCCTACTCGTAACATAGAAAATGGGAAATGAGCTATGGAGTTGACCTTCCCAGGTAAAATGGTGGCTGAAGCAGAAGCCAAAGGTTGTTTATTACCTCCTCCACGAGGTCAAGAAAACATTTTCTGAAAATGCAGGGCTGAAGTAAACCTGTATTTTGTTCCCCCCAGCTGCAAGCTGACTGCCATCCTTCTGTCATAAAACAGGCTTTGGCCAAGAGAGGAATGGCAAGAAGAGCTGGCAAGGTCAAGGACAGAGAGACAGAAGGAAACAGACTTAATTTCACACCAGGTCATTTCCAAAAATTGTATAAACAGTAAAGAAAATATAAATAATATTCTCACTAAGTATGATATGGAACTCTTTTGGACCATCTCTTAGAAGGGAAAATATCCAAGACATCTTTAGGTCTGAGCTGAGCAAATCCATTGAAAGTTAATGGGACTCATTTTCCTACAGACCTTGGGCAGTTAAGAAAAGAAAAAAAAAAAAAAAAAAAAAAAAAAAAAAAAAAAAAAAAGGATGTTTTCTACCTGTTGCCAAAAGGAATCAGCTGCTGCTAAAAGACTAAAAATACAGAAAAAATTAACATAGTTTACAATCTCAGCCTGACTGCTTCTTCTCCTGCACCTGGCTCAGTCCCTTCTAGGGACAGTAGATTTTAATTCTTCCTGTTTCACCCAGAACCATGTTGATCTCTGGTGTTCCATGGGATGAAGGTGGGTTAGCAGTGCTTGAAATGAGCAGAGCCAACATCTGGGACTGCCAGCTGAACTTGCTTTTCCTTTCTTCCCACAGAAGCATTTTCAATATTTCTGGCACATGCAAGGAAGTTTCTAAGCAAGGGGATCAAGCCTTCTGATTCAGGTTAAACCTCCTGGTTCAGGTTAAAAGGTTACTGTCTCCTCAAAGGCAAGGTGCATTTGCAATGGTTTACACACGAAAGAAAAATTGCTGTGTTTTGCCTGGGTTTACATCCGCAAAAAGTATAGGTGGAACATCATCCTGAGAATGCATTTTTTTGCCCAGGATACCAATTTCTAGATCAAGCATACCTTGGATTATTCTCTGTAGGAGTGGACCAAACAGAATTTTTCCCTCAAATATTCCAGCAGTGCAGAATAGAAAGGATGCTTGAGGAAACACTCATTCATTGATGCAGTTAGTTGAAAATAGATGAAAAAAACAGGTAGAACACCACCTCTAGTTTTTCACTATTGATTTCACAAAACAAAAGCAAAACCAGCACCAGCATCTCTCTTTCACAAAAGCAAAATTGAGTTATTCATAACAACTCCTTAAGCTCAAATGCAGTGTGACATTCCAAAAAGTCCAACTTTGTTTAGGGTTCAACGGGATGAGATAGAAAGCAGAAATGCTTATTTAGACCCTACTACCTCTTCTTCCACCCTTGATCAAGTGGCTTGACTTCAGGGAATGTTTTAAGGACAAGGACTTTATGTCTTGAATTGAGCGACTTGATTCTTTCTGTGTTCTTTCATTGAAACTGCTTCTAAGTGGCTTATCTGAAACTGTTGTTCTTTCATGCATTAAAAGGGAAGGCAGTACAAATAAACTAAAACCAAAATGAAATAGCTTATTACAAGTTTGAACTTAACTTGATTTCCAAACATCAGGTTTTAGAAGTGAAATGCAATAATTTTTTGCTCACGGTTTGTTTTTAAAAAGAGCCTTGTGCTTTCCTTCATTAAAAAAAAAAAGTCCTAATCACTTCATATGCAAAATGCTTTTGACTGGGTAGTTCTTTTTACCTCCAGTTTTAGAAAAAATAGTGATCTCAAATGGATTTTAGCCTAACAGTGGGGAGCACAAAACTCTGGCTAGATAAATGATAGGAAAAGGTATCAAACTTACAAAATTCTTTTACCTCTGCCCAGCTTAAAATAAATCCTTCGCCTCTGGACTCCCCACGGTTCTCAGTCCTATTTAAAAACAGCTCCTGAGGATGTCACACACTGGCCCTTCCTGCTGGTTTAAATCATCTGTGTCAGCTGGGAGGAGGAGGAGGAAGGCAGGGAGGGCACTCCTGGTGCCAGTGGCTTCCCTGGCAGTGTGGGACCTCTCCAGCAGCTCGGTGCCTCTCCTGCTCTGGTTCCCAGTGTGAGAGAGGCTGAGGAAACATGGCCAGAGCCTTCCTCTGTTGCAGCTATTCTTGGCCACTGTATCAGCCTCTCAGGGCCATAGGAAGTGTAATGTAGTGTTGGTCTAAATTTATGTCCCAGGCTGGACTGAGGTTAGGTGAAGATTTTAGGTCTCCCACTGTGTTTTCAGCTTTGTTTCCTGGGGTAGGGGAAAGAAGAAATACTGACTAGAGGGTTAAATTAGTTTAACTTGAAAAAAGCAGTAAGTTTTGATCTCTTAGACTGATTCTTAACAGGATGTCTTTCCTTTCAATGAGAGCTTCAGCATTGTCACTTCATTCCCTATCTACAAGACACTTCTCTCCCACCTTGCTCCTTCTGCTGCTGAATAAATCCAAGCCAAAGAACCCAGAGGACATGCAACTCTGTGAACTGGCAGAGGATGAGTTACAGTGACACCAACCAAATGAAATTATGTGTGTTCAACAAGATCAGCTCAAATATGGATATCAATTAAATGAGTCTTTATCTCCCCACAGTTCTAAGTAAGAAAACATTATACATTATATATATTATATATTATATATATACATTATATATTCTATATACATATATATATACATATTATATATTATATATTATATATATACATTAAGGTGAAGCAACTCTCTGCCAATGGCATGCTGCTTGGAAAGCTTAATTGTGAGAAAATATTATTTATGACCCACAGTCACTTATCGTCTCAGCATTTATGCTGTTTAAGTCAAAAGGAATTGGTTCAAGCTGTGATCTCAAGAATCCTTATAAAAAAAGTGCTTGCACATTGTGGATTTCCCATAATAATGTCCCTGATCAGGCTCTGGAACCTGAATATACACAGCATACATGGAGAAGGTAATATGTGCCAGGCCTTATACAGCCCTAGAGAGAATCTAGACATGTATGTTTAATAATATAATGAAGTTTGAAATTTACTGTAACTTTAATATCAGAGGATTTTAAAAGCCATTAAACTGCTTTAAAATAGCATAGAGCTTATGGGAATGCAATATGGATTGGAACAAACAGGCCTAAATCAACACTGGTTTGGAAGTCTAGTAAGGACTAAAACTATGGGAGGTAATTCAGGAACAGATGCATCAAATTAATTCCAGTAATACTGGAGTGTTAAAAATGGCAACAGAAGCCAGCTTTGTTCAACAGAATGGAAAAATAATCATCCTTTCTCTCCCTTTCCACCCCCAAGGAGTTGGATTTTCCCGGCACAGCCATTCATTGGTGGCAGCAGTTGCACCAAAATGTTTGACACCAGCAAACTGAAGGCAAATAGAAAACAAAACATGGGGGAAACAGAGGAAAAAGTGTAAAAAACCCACAAGTGCACATAATGCAGAGAAGTGAAGCTGCAAACACACAGCAAAGCTGTGAAGCTGCTTGGGAGGAGATGAAAGAGAACCATATCTCAGAGCCTTCTGTGGAAAGTGCTCCAGTTACTCACAGCCATTTCTAGTCACAACTGGAAGTGGATGGGCAAGTCACAGCTTTTTCAGGAAATTCATCACTTTTCTCAAGAATTGTCTGCGAACAGACTGTGACTTTTATTAATTTGTCTCCAGCTGGCAGGGGCACACCAAATATTTTCTGTGAATGAATCGTGGCCAATGGATTGCTCACAGACTCACGGCTGTCCTAATTGCTTCAATATTCCTGCTCTGACGTTCAAGATGAGGAGGCTCTGATCGAGTCCCAGTTACAACAGTTTCATTCCTAAAGTAATGAGAAATTTACCTTTCAGACAGAAGATAGCCATAGAAACCTTCCTCATATATAAAACAAAGCAAAGCAAATCAGAAACAGATCTCTGGCACTGACAGAAAGGCAGGGAGGAAATAGAGAAACTATTGATTAATGAGATTTATTTGTGCTGCGGATGGTGATCAAAGGGGAGTGAATGCAATGTGCAGCACTCACCATTGCTTTTAAAACCAAAATTCCTTTGATGTGCAACTCAGTATCCGGCCATTATGGGAATTAAAAGAAAAATCCATGAGAACATTATTAATAAAGGTTTAAACTGAACAGCTTCAGGCACCAGGCTCATACTACCAAGGTTTTTGCTTTTTAAATGACCAGTTGGTGAATAATTACGATAAAGATCATTTTACAATTATTTGGTTTCATAAACAAAGTCACTGGATGCATACGTACTGTAGTACCATTTGCATACAAAGCAGCCCACATTTTTTGGAGTGGACAAGCCTTGAAGTACAGAGAAAAGGACCTCCAGAACAAGGAAAAGGGTCCCTAACAGTGAGTGGCTGTGGGGACTGTCCCCAGCAGTCCCAGGCAAGTTCCAGCACACTCAGCAAGGGAGCAGAAGTGTCACAACACTATGAGTTTGGGAAGGATTCACAGCTTTGCACCCTATTCTGAATTCCTCCTTGCATATCTCTGCAGGCCTGTCCTCTCAGTCTTTGTGTGAAGATCTGACTGGAGGCTGGGCTCCCCCTTAAAGGCTTCTTAGCCCACCAAACCCAGCCCCAGTCCCCACCGGTGTCACCTAACCTCTCCCTCTGCAGGCAGTGCTGACAAGATGGATTTTTGAAGAATATGAAAGGTTAAGAGGAAATTTTAGAACTTCCATATGAAACCATCTTTGTATTTTTAACTGACTTATCTAAGAAACAGGAGCTTCACATGTAAAGAGAACGATGTAATAAAAGTTTGAGAGTGATGGGCATTTTCCCACCATTAAAATTACTGGATACCACCTTAAGTCTTGCCTCCTTGACTGTTATTCAGAGATAATTCTTTGCCTACAGAAAAACAAGCTTCTTTTATGCTACATCTCTTGCAAAACATCCATCTTACAAAAAAAAAAGTGGAAGGTTTTGAAGAGGACCCATCCCACTTGTCTGGCAATATCACACCTTTGCTATATATAATACTTTAGTCACAAAAAATAGAATTTAAAAAGCAAGTAAATAGTCGGAACTCTTGTAAACCAAACCCACTCTTAGTTTTTGGGGGTTTTTTTTTTGTTGTTTTTTCTTTACAAAGACAATCTCATAGCTCATTTGACAGATTGATTTGGTCAACATTGTCACAATGGCAGTGCATTATGTTAGGACTAATGCTAATTGCAGCACTGAGACTAAGATGATCATAAGTGGAAGGGGACAAATAATGAACTAAATACAATGCATTACAACTCATTTTACCACATAGTAAAATGTAGGGAGAGCATCCAAAAGCTACAAAATCAGTTGACTAAAAAACAAACAAAAAAACCCTATTAAACTACCCGTTTAAGCCAAAGTAATATTTTGCATGGTGACACAAATCCTTTTTTGTTCAACTTTTGAATCAAAAATGCTTTTTGAAGAACATAGTCATGATGAAACTGTAGAAAACACTTGAAGTATCTGTAGAGATTGGGTGGGGGAGGGCTGGTGGAGATCTGGTTTGTGTCAAATGAAACATTCCGTGCAGTTGAATAAGAAACTTCTTTGAGGACCTAGAAAATCAAAGCAAATAAAGAGTTATATTTGAAGTTCTCATGATTACTTTGCTGTCACACAGGAACAGAGGTTCTGGAGGACTCTGAAGACTGAGATTTTTGCCTGTTTTCCTAATCAGGTGTGATGTGAATACCATCTCCTCACTCTCTTATCTAAGCATAGAATACCACTGCTACTAAAATATGGACTTCTGCTTCTGCCAGGAATATAATTTTGTTTTGCCTAATTAATTAAATGTTTAGTGTGGAAAGAGAATATATCATGAATGGAATACACTTGGCTGCCTCTTGCAGGGAAGCTCTGCCATTGACTCACTCAGTGAGTACATGCTATTGAAGAGAGATGTCTCTAGCAGGGTGACCCACCACAAAAAGTCAGACACCCTTATTAGTTGAAGCTATAACTGAGGAGAGTCCTTCTTATACTCTGTTCTTCTGTCTCCAAGTTAGTGGTAAAACTCTTGCCACTCTAGGTTTCTTTCCCTGCCAAGATTAATTTCAAAGAGGTAGAAAAGGTGCATAATTTTCCTTCATGATTTAATTATTTCTCATCCTTTCCCTCAGAAAACAGATCCTGACATCAATAATTCTAATGTAAACTCATTAGTTACTTCAGAGAAGCCAGTGCTAATTTTCCACAGAGCCATCAGGGGCAGATAAGTGACACACTGAGGGAGTGTTTTCTCCTCAAGAAGTGTTGGTCCATGCATTAGCAGCATACCCTGGGTCCCCACAGCAAAGGACTTTATTTCCTTTGGAAAAGCATCCTGCAGCCTTTCCCTCATACAAGGTTGAGGAACAAGACTCTGCTCCCTTGGCCATGGCTTTTATAACACACGAGATCCCTCAGCAACCTGGGCAACCAGAAAAGGCCCTAGATCATGTCACTGTTTGAAAGAGCCCGGGGAGGCAGCAGGAAATTACACACACATTAGCTGGAGTTGATTTTATAACAAAACAAGCTGTTTGAACAGCTTGATTAATGATGGCCAACCAGGCTCAGGAAAAGGAGTTCACGTCTCGCTCACTGGCCGGAGTTCTCACGGGGGATGCTGGCCAGGGTACACACACAGGGGGAGAGCATTTCCTGAGAGACTCACAAAACATTTACCAAACCTCACTGGAGATTAATGTCTCAGAGGCAATGAATGGCTCCAGCAGTGGGGACAAGAGAAAGAAGATATTTCTCCATCAGCCGAGAACTGGCTGCGGCACAGAGAAGGGAGTTACGCTAAGGCAGATAATCACTGGCATCAATAAAAGGGCAAAGTAGCTGGTTGCAGTGGGGCTGCCATTTCATTAGTCTCACTGGAATGCCCTTCAAAGCAGCTGATAGCTGTTACTGCCAGACAGAGCTGTGGAAAAGGTCAATGTGTCAGCCCTTGATTATTTTAGTTCAGGAACACTCTATTATTTGCAAAGTATCTGTGACATATTCTTCCTTCTCACCCTCCCTCATGGACAGAAACAAATGAGAAAACCACTTCAGTGCAAGGCATAGGTGGTAGTGCAGAAAGGACAAAAGCACAAGCCTGCAAAGAGGATGGACTGGGGAGGGAAAAAACACAGGCAAAAGAGGCACCAGTCTAACTAGCCTGCTTAGAATTATCAGTCAGAGGATCAGTGGTAGATGGGAATAGTTGAAGAAAGTGGGAAAAACTTGCTTTCATATGATGGGTTAACTCGTGCTGCTCCTCACACACAAAACACTTTTTTCTGCTCTCCCCCGTTTTGTCATCTGCTTCTGGTCTGAGTCTCAGAGGGTGATGGAAACTCCCTAACTCTGGGGAATCCACAAATGTGGTATGGAGAGGTGGTAACCTGTCTGCTTAAAACCCTCTCCAGCAGCAAATTGGTGCTCCTCTGGAGCAGCACAGCTGAGCACTGGTGTGTGATCCCCAGGTATCTGCTACCACCCAGCTGGAATGAGAACAAGGGTCACAATCAGCTTTACATTATTACTTTCTTGGTACCTGCCATCCAGCTGCATATCCCAGTTATGGCTGTGTGGAAAGACATTTTTTAAACACTAAATGAGCATGCTCTTCCTCCAGTTCTTTGCTGATACTGTACATTCCCTCCATTTCACATTGAAATCACTAATAATGTATTTTAGCTCTCTAGCAGAAACCTGATTCAGCAGACACAGATGATTTTTTCTTCTCTCCTTCTTATTTCATCTTATTTCAGGCCTCATTAAGTGGGATTTCTCCTTTTATTTCAGAACCTCAGCCCAGTCTTCATACTTCACTAGCTACCCCTGTCTCTCTAGCCTAAACCAATTCCTTGTCTATTAAGATATTTTTCAGCTTTTGCACCATTTCATCCAAACAAGTACCTGAATAATTTGACAATTCCATCTCTGGCATTCCCAGAGATCAAACTTACCTATCATAGGCTGTTGTAATCTGAGAGAGAGGATGACTTGACTGAATCCAACACAATCATTTCTCTTTAATACTTGCATTTTTTAATGACATCCAAGCTCACCACTGCTTCACTCAACAGCTTCCTTGGGCTTGGAATCAGCTCCTCCTGGAATGAAAGAAGTAACAACATGATCATTACAACTACAAACACCAAACAAAGAATATAAACTGCAGCTCCTTTGAAGCACTGTGAAGTTTTGGGTTGCATGTGTATTTGTACAATATAATTAGTAGCCTGTACGCCCCTCATAATGTGTTACTGTCAGGAAAAAGGTCAAGAGTTACAAAAGAGCTGCACCACAGAAATAAATAAAGCAAAGGTTCACATTACTCCAGTGATCACTGCATGTTAAACAGATTTTTTCAGTTTACCAGACACATTTGGTCTGTCTTATAAATAAATCACTGAAATAATAAACAAGTGGCTTTTCTATTCCTAATAGGCTTTAAAAACCCACCCCTACTTTCTAAAACAAAGCAATCCCTAAATGATGCTAATGACAGCCTTTTATTGATCTCCTGTATTTATTTACCCTGCAATTTTTTTCTTCACATTTCTTATTGCAGAGAAATAATTGCCATCTTACCCAGCATGAGAATTGCTATTTTGTTTAAGTTCTTTAAAACAACTGCAGCCCTTGCACAGCTTCTCACATTTCTAAAACTATTTGTCTTAACCCAGTGCCAGCCACCCTTGAAATGGTTCATTTTGCCACATAAGATACACAAAAGAATTTTAAGAAACATACACAGGCATGTAAGACTTGTTTTAAAATCAGTTGAAACTGAGAGGGTGACTTTGTCATCTATCAAGTCAGTATTCTACACATGATACCATTAAATTTGAATATATGCAAACATTATGGTTATCAGAGCTCAGTGAAGACTCCTTCACTCAAATATTTTCTACCTAAAATGTTCAAATGTGACTATCTCTAAGCATTTTTCAACTTTTTAATTTCAAAACTACTTTTCATTACAATTTTTTCTTATTCTAGTATTTTTAATGTTTTGGTTTTGGTTTGGGTTTGGTTTTTTTTTTTCATTTTGGATGTATAGCTTTATATTTGCTCAAGCTGCCAAATTATTCAATTAATTGCCAGTAATGATTATAAAAAATGGCTGGCCTAAACATGAAGTGAGCACAGGAACTATTTATTTACCAATTACAGGACTGCATTTCCTGGCTGACAAGACCAGTGCAACAGACCTTCTGTAAGGGAAGCTCATTTTCACTGCCAAACCAGGGAAAAAAAACAATTATGAAAAATATTTTTATTTTCCAAATAATGTAAAATTAAAGAAGCTTCAAGTACGTAGAAAGTATTCTGTTTCAGAACATTTTGAGGGCGAACACTGAGTTCTTTCTCACTTCATTCAAATCCGTTTCCTTCATTCCTACCACAGAGAAAAACAGACCAAAATCTCAGATTCAAATGATTGTTAACTTACGCCAGAAATCTGATCCAGGCTTTACCAAAGATCTCTCTGCCATTCAGGGAGAGTCCTAGTCCTAAATTCTGACACCCTCAGGTCAGTGGTATCTGCCAAAAGCCAGGAAAGTCTCTGTAGGGATGTGAATCTTGTCTTTTCTGGCGTCTCCATCACCTTTCTCTGCTGGTGGCTCACATCTACTGGGTTTGACCCAAAGAAAGAGTGTCAGCCAAAAAGCTGGTGTGGGCACACAAGGTGGAGGTGGAAAAAGACAAAATTAATCCCATGGGCAATCCATTGGTACTATTTAAAGATTTATCCCATCTTGGCATAAAACATCAAGGGAAGGTGACAACTCAGGCTGTACTTACCAACTTCAACTGTTCCAGGAAAACACAGCTGAAGGAGCAAATTAGGCCCAATATGACCACACTGAGGTGAGCTTCCCTTTGTAAGCTTTGTAATCTAAGAGGGAAGACAAAACAATTTTCATTGTTTTTGTTTGGGATCGGGCCAGTTTATAAAGCAGAATTGAAGGCACGTGTAATTTCCTGCCTTCCTTTCCCTTTCTCTCCACCCCCTGCCTCCCTCTCCCCTGATCGTAAGAGTTTTCATGTGTTTTCAGGCTCTCCTTTTGTTCTGCTGCAATAAAGTCTCCCAAAAATTACCAGGTCAAATGTGTTCTGTCTTTCTTCCATTAGTGTAGCAGCTGGTGCTCACCTCTTAAAATTCCTTTACTGTCAGCTCACAAGTGCCGTCCCATCTGAAGAATTTCTAATGTGACTTTAAGTTCCAGCCCTTTGCTGCTCTCAATCTCACTTTAAAAGCTTGATGGGTCCATGAAAACAATATAGATTCAAATGTTCTCAGATGGTGTTCAGATCTGGAAACAAGCATCATTAGACTTCCTCTCCTGATGGGAGAAATGAAAACATGAATTTGAGAAAGAAAAAAAACAACCAAACAACAGATAAAACCAACAAAATAGATGCCTGCTGTTTCTCACAGAAATTTAGATGCTGACCCATATCTCTTTTCTAGTAGAAACTCCATGTTGTTTCAAAAAAACCTGCAAGCAAACAAGCCCCACAACATCTGTATATTTATTTGGTATTTTTCAGGTCCAGCAAAGGACTCGAATCCATGGACACTTCTCAGCAGGCAAATAATAATATCTGACAACTTTTTCATACCTCTTGGAAGGCAGAGCCACTATGATCTCCTTGTCAAAAGTGGCATTAGTTTAAGTATTTTCCAAACAGTTTATAGTTTGCTAGAAGGACTGATTGTTCAACATAAGCCACACTTCTTAACGGAATGTTAACGGGATGTCCAAAAGGAACATGGAATAAAGGCAAAAAAAACCCACTTAAAAGGTTATAAAACTATTTTTAAAAAGTTATAAGTCTCTCAAATTGAGACAAAGAAACTACAACTGTTGTCAGTTATTATAGGTATGGCTGAGGTAGATCATACAAAAGAGTAAAGGGCACATCTTCAACTGTAACTTCATTTTTAAGGTTAGAACTGAAGTCCTTTGTCACTCTGATACAATTACAGAGCAAATTTGAACTTGCCAGGTGCCAAGAAACCAAAAGGAACATTCCATCACTGGGAGGTGGAGCAGAGCACCCAGGATGGAGACCAAAGGAAACTTCCAAACATCCCAACTCTCGCTCATTGGATTTCTGTCCAAAACCTAAGCTGGAACTTTTCTCATCTCTGTCCTGTTGCAGGCTACAATGCTGCTGGAGCCAGGCTGCACTGATACATCCCTGTTTTGCCTTCCTAAGGACAGAAATTCTGGCTCTTCCTGAGTTTCTCTGCAGAATGTCTTTGTCCTGTCCAGGAGCAGGCTTTTGGTAGCCACTTTATATTACTTCAGCCTTTTCACACAGTGTAAAGGGACAAAACATGTCTCAGTTGGTCTTTAAAAGCTGCTTCAGAGTATATTCAGATGGGATAAAAAGTCAGAGGATCCAAAATCATTATTGACCATGGGTTAACCCCAAACCCACTGAGACACGTGGATTAGTAGAATTCACTGACTTTGGTGAGCTTTGGTTCAGGTTCCACACACCCCTTTAATGATATTTTCTATTTCAAAGTATTACAGCTATTTCAGCAGATGCCCAGCATCTGTGGGTTTGATGGGGTGCTAATCCTATTACAAGGTGATGATTGGAAGCCTATAGCTGATACTTCCAGATGGTTTCAGGATTCTGAGACCACATATGCTCGAAGAGAGGAGAAGGAATGTTTGGAGAGCAGTCTGGGTGTGAGAGTTCCAGAAGGTATTTGCAGAGTTTTGAGAGTTTCCGGATAGCTGGGGACCACAAACCCTACATACATTAAACAGCAGATATTCACAAGCCCTCTTGGAAGCTTGGAAGGCTTTACCCAGACCTGTTAATATTCCCACTGGAATGTGTCAGAGATCCCAACAACTCTTGGCATGGTACATTTGGCAATCAGCCACTCAGACTTCTTTGCTTCTAGGGAAGTATGGGGGCCTTGTGCTCATTTTCACAGCCTTTCATCAGCGTGAAAGGTTCAGGTGACTTCATTCCTTCCACTCTGGCACTGTGGATGTGGAGATCCATGGGGGCCACAGTAAGGATGTTGCTAATTTCCTGGTCCTGGTTAACTAGAATATGCTAATCATAATCCATGCTGACTTCCAAAAATTGCACAATTTCATAGCTCAAAGCCCTCACAAAATATTCCTAATAAAAGAAAGGAACGACTGTTAATCACTGTTCCTGCAAATTGTTGTGAAATTTCACAAGATTTGATAACTGTCAAGGCTCCAGCTGTTGAAGTTTGTGCAAGAATCTCGGCTTCAGGCTGGACTCAGTGCCTGCCTCCAGCAGCAAGGGAAAGGTGTGAACTAGAGGATCAGGATGCATTCCAATGTCAGCAAACCAGAATGCAAACATTTACAAACAGTGGCTCATCGCTGTGTAGATCACAGCAAGGATTTTGTTTGCTCACACGTGCTCAGTCTTTTGCAATGCTCAAACACACCAGCTAACAGAGGCAGAGTAAAACAAACACAATATTTGAGCAAGTTATCAGTAGTGTTACTCTGTGTCTATCAGTCTCACGCCTCTTTCAACTTACCTGTATCAACAGTGTTTCATAATTAGATGGTCAGTCAAATATATCCTTATCCAAATACCCACACTGGAAACATGGAAAAAGAGACTGAAAACCTTTTAAAATCAAGGAACTCCTACAATAACTCAGTAGGGTTCAGCTCAGGCTTGCCAGGAACAGATGTAAAGGCTTTGAAATTGGACATGTGAAAGTAGTGAAATGCTTGAATAAGTGAGAGTCATTTTCCACCACAGATGTCCTTTACTGAAAGGGAAATTTTACTGCTGTCCTGTCACAGAAGTATCACACATCAGGGTGGATGAACTAATATCATTTTTCTAAGGATATCTCTGAAATATTTCTCCATTCCACATTTTTAGGTAACCAAGATTCAGAAAGAATATGTAAAATAAACAACAAAGCCTAGAAAAATAGTTTAAAACATCCTTTTAGTGCTGTCTCCTCCATTGCTCTTAGAGATGTTGCCATATATATCAACTGGGAGAAATACCAGAAGAACCTTCCTCTCTAGTGAGGGTGCTTAGTGTGTTACAGAACAACACTGGGTACAAAATTATGGTCACCAAAACCACATGAGAAACCATCTCTGATAACATTATCGTATAGATGTTCTATGGGAGCTGATATTTTCAAAGAGAAGTGAGTAGTGGATTCCTGGCAGGTGCTATTGACCTTTGAGTCTTAGTAAACAGTCTTATAAAGTTTTTCCCTGCTCAAAGTCCAGTGACATGTTTTGTTCTGTGTCTATCAGGGTTATCACACTGATGCTTGTTCCCTCAGATGAGAGCTCAGTTTTAGAAGAATAGGTCTCAGCCTTGAGACTAAATGCATTCATTTAGGCCCCTGAAAATATTTAATTTTGAGAAACACTATGAAATTATAAAGGTATCTGTGCCACTGTTGCAGAATCAGTCCCATGGGGAATAGGCCAAAAGGAACAGCAAACTTTATCCTGCTGCATTTTGCCAAGAATCCCACTTTTTATAAGCCTTAAAATTTTGTGGTCTATAAAGCAGCTCTTCATTGCTGGTGCATTGTAAAACGTTTTGAGTTCTACTTTTGCCAATAGGAGCCTTTTCAAGCTTCCATTACTTCTCACTGCTCACCAATTGTTCCAAGATGGGTCAGGACATGGATTTTTCTGTCACCACTGTGTTTTTTCTCCTCTGTCATGCCACATCTCAAAACGCCCTCCAGAATCATCAATATTTTAAGTATTGAAGTACCTGGTAAAAATAGTTTCTGATTTAGTTGAGGGAGAAATTAATGGAAAGTTTCCTGGCAGTTTCAACAGGAGTGAGATCAGACTTCTCTGATGCATGAGAAACTGTCAACCTTTCAGGTGACATGTGGGCTCCATTTCTAACCAGATTTGTAGAGCACAAAGAAGGGCAAAACATTTCTTTACAGAACTTGACTACTGATTTGGACATTAGGAGAGCTGGCTGGAGGAGGACTGTACACCATTCTTCCAATAATGCTGTAAAGGAAATGAAGTTTTATCCCTCGTTTCCATCTCACCCCATCTCCTGAGGCTGAAATCTCCCCTAGAAGTACATAGTTAAGAGGTACAAGACTGAAAGGGGATTTACACTCAGCTTTTGCATTGCTGCTCCTCTGAGCAGTTTTAAAAGTCTCTCAGGACAGGATTGGAAATGCCAGTGATGTTATCAACAGAAAATATGTTAAAACTAATGAAAAAAGCCTGCTGACAGAGAGTCTAACAGGAAAACAGATGGACAAACCAATGAAAGCCTCATACTTCTCTCCCCAGAGTGGTCTGAATCTGAATATATAGATTTTAGTTGCAAACTGCTGTCTGCTCTTTGCTGGAGATACACACCCGTAGTGAGGGACTGAAAGGGTGTTGGTACTCACCTGCCACACAGCACAGCAGGCTAAATGCTTGATTTTCTCAGTGTGTGAGAGGGGGAAACTGAGGCAAAATACATTCCTAGACCCTCTGCCTCCCAGAATTAGATGGTCATGTTAGCCAGCATACACTGAGAGAGCATTGCAAGGATCCTTCAGGCAAAGCAACAACTTTTTCACTGCAGGAAAACTCTCTCTGCCGGCCTCAGGCAACATTGTCCTGGTTTGAAAGGAATGACTTTGAGATTCATGGCCAGAACAAATACACAGGGGGAAAATTTGCTCTGTTTTTAAGGCATAACTATGTAGCTGCAAGTTTATAAAGACTATATATAGTATGTGGACAGATAGATGGATGCATTTCTTGTGGTAAGTTATACCACTGGAGTATTCTCTATGGAGCAAAGAACAGCCTTTCAAACTTTTAACTATTATTAAAGCAAGGCCACACAATTATCCATTTGCATTCCTTTTTGTCATATAGCAATAAAATGTACCTCTTTGAAAGAAGTGAGGTATTCAAAAAGGTGTGCTCCTTTCAAAGGATTCCTCAAAATTTTGTGTCCATGGTGAAGTAACATTCCTCTAGTATTTGCCTTTTTCTACCAAGTTCTTGATATAAAGGAACAGCACCTATCAGCCTAACTTTGTAACCACAGTGAGAGGTTGCCATACCTATTTACAGCATTGGAGAGTAAAGTGAGCCTTTGTTTGCACACAGGAATTTTATCTCCCTGTCCCTAGAGCTCAAGAGCTCCAGGAGATTTGCCAATTACAGTACAGGATTCTACTCCTGGGGAAAAAAAAAAAATCTCTGCTCTTTCACAGTATAGGTTGTGCTCCTGTAAACATGAGACCAAGCAGAGCCTTTATTATGCTGGTGCAGTCCCTGAAGCAGTGAGGTTCTGCAAACAGCTCACACAAAACATCCCTGAGATGGTCTCAGACAGAGCAAACCCCACTGCTGTATAATTGAACAGTTGGTCTGAATCTTTCCCAGTAGACCAAATAATTTCAAATGTTCAAATAACTCTGCAAATACAAGTTTTGCAGAAATGCTACTTTAATTTCCCATAGGTACTTAAAATTAATTTGCATGTACTTCTGGAAAACAAAATCCAATTGCTGTTTGGAAATCACAGGAAGCATTGAGAGCTGGAACAGAACAGTGCAAGCAGTGACTGAATTTGCAATATCTTTTCCAGAACTGTGTGTTCTTGCAAACCAGTGAGAGACAAACATGAAGCTTAGGTATCAGTTAGGCTTCTTCAAATTCTGAAAGCAGAACTTAGTGAAAAGATACAGAGACTCCCGTAGCAGGGAGTACATTTGTACAAAAGACAAAGCTCTAGGTTGGAAGCTAAGTTTGTAAAATACTTTTGGCAGGAATCTTGAAGCTGTAGTTTGTGACAGCACCCAGTTCAGGAAAATCACATTCCTAACTGGGAGCATCTAGTTGTTATGATATGACATTTATTACAGTAAGATGGAATCTAATGACATTTTTATCAGACAGTACTTAGATTGAAAATATAGATCTTACTATATATGCTGTCATAATTTCTAGAATAACTGGTGGTCTACTGAACTTCTACTCACTAATTTAGAGTTTCTGGGACTAATCTCCTAAGAAAGTAATTCCCAAGGATCAGATGTGGTGGCTACAGAGTGTAAGTGACTTCAGTGAGCGTGGGATGCATAACTATGGTAACAGTTTTCCAGTCAGCCTCTTCATAAGCAGTCTTAATACAGCCTTATACTCTGATTCAAACAAAGCCTCAAAAAACACCTCTTAAGCACAAAGAAAAAAAAGATATGTTTCACCTAAACTAGAGGTACTTCCATGACTTTCAGCACAAAATTCTGCTTTAAGTCTATTGTAGTATTCTGTTTTTCATAACCACCCTCAGTGCACTAACATATAGGTCCTACACTCCATTTTTTTCAGATGAGCAGGATTGAATCAGTTTTCCAGAATCAGTTTTCCAGACTAAATAGTGAGCTTAAAATTTCCTTCCCACAAATATTCTCTTCAGTTGCTTTCAGCAACCTTTGCGGTCAATCCCTATAATTCCACTTACAATGTAAGTAAGGGAAATTTAATGAATATATGGCTTTATTCACTCCACACAAACCTCAGATAGAGCTGGAGTTAATTTTTAGCTGTAGAAGTCTAGTCTAGTAACCTTCTTTGCCAGCTATGAGAACATGAACTTCATAAAATCAGGCATACAACAGTTGTTACTCAAAAGTCAATTTTAACAACAGTTACCACAACACAGGACCCATGAAAAATGGGGCTTTTGGATTTCTAACTGTGACATGGAGAAATGTATGTAAGGACAGGATTTTATAGTTCAAACTTCAAACAATGTCTTTGTCCGAACCTGTGTTCCTGGAAAAATACATTCAGGTTCTTTCTTCAAAGTATAAAACTCGTTTTTGCATAAAATAGCTAAATTTCACAAATAACATTTCTCCAAAATGTCATTTCAGATGTTTTAACAGTTCCTCCATGAAATCAGATGTGAATTCTGTGACACCTAATAAATTGAAGCTACAGCCAACTATTCTCTTTTGCACTGAAGTAAGTGAAGTACCAACACCTTGAAAATAGAAAGACTTGTTACAAAGAAGTTTCCTATAACCCACAAATCTAAACGTTGTAGGTAAAGTCTACATGGAATTTACTGTGGTGCATCAGTCAGATGTTTTATGGCAAAACAAGCTCAAAGGTTGTCATTTGGTAGAGCTCTATAGAAGAAATTAATGGGATTTTTGAACAGCAAACCATAAGAGTTACATCTTGCAAAGAGATGATGAAACCTCACCTGGTTTATATAAAACCTTAGGTGTCCAGAGTGCTGCTGGAACTGGGACAAAGAGGAGGTTCTCATCACAAATGCTCTTTCACTACACCTCATGGCTTCTAAACTGTACTGTCCACTAGGGATAAAAGCTATCCAAATTGGATTTGAGGAGTAATTTGATAGTTGCTCTGAAATATTAAAGAAAACGCTGAATAAATACTTGGCATCAAATCTGCTCCAGAAGTACAGCCTTTTTTTTTTTTTTTTTTTCCATTTGTGTATTCTCCTAATCCTGGTAAATTTTCTTCTTTTCCCAGACAAATTGGCTGCTGCTTTCTGGCCAATACAAATTCCTCTGAGGTTGGATCAATATATTATGTCACACAACCTCAAAAGATTCTGTTTCCTGACCTAATTTGTCACTTCAAAGTACAAAACTGAGATTTTTTTCCTAAATTGTTGTAAGAATTATTGATTTTTAGAGGTGGATTCAACGGTTTCCTTGAAGACAGATCTCTCCCTCTCAGTCCACTATGGAACACTTGGAGATTATGGAAATTATTATTATTATTATTAATTAAATATTAGTATCAATTATTAAAGAATTCACTTTAACCTAAGCTGGAGTCTCAGCTGAGAAAATCCATATCTCCTTTTGCCCTCCTCCTAAACCTGTTCCCTATAAACAAGCCATTCAGCAAGCAAACACTGCAATTAGAGCTGGGAAACATTGTCAGGAGGGTTTGGGAGCATCTGGAAGACTCTACACCACTTACCTGACACTTTTCAGAAATACTAAATACACCAGAAGAACAGGTGGGGCCAAATGAAAAGGTTTTGACAGCATTTGTACCTCACCTGTGTCCTTAATCAATTCAAAAATTAACAGTATGCAGTATAAATATTTAAACAGTATAAATTATCACGATGTGTGTGCTGAGATGGAGAGGTAACACAGGTTGAAAACCAGCACCTGTTTTGAGCCAAAACATCACGATGAATTTTGTGTCTGGGTCCTAAACAGGCCAGTTGTTTTAATGGAAAGGTCTTCTGTAATATCAGAAATGTGAATTGAAAGGGAAGGTTATTCTAGAGAGCAAAGAGGTAGGCACTGATGCAGTTATAAACACTGTTAACCACAAAAACTAACATAAAATGATGACAATAAATCCTCATTATATAACATGGACATGGAGGAGTTCTCATAACTGAAGGAAAGCCTGTCTTAAGGGACAAGTTTTGGGATGCCAAGCAGTACACATAAAAAGAGTAGTTGTCTTGATCTTCCAGGTAAATTCCTGAACACTTCCAGAGACAAACTAGTCCATGTAGGCTGAGAAATCCCAGCTGGGGAAAAGAAAAAATCCTCTTGAAAATCCTCATAAATTGTCTTTTATTGTATTTAATGGTCAAAAAAACACCTGTGCAATTAGACTTTGCACAGAAGGAAAAATATTTATACTGCCTTCATTTAATTATCAAAGAAAAAATTGAACTGTGACAGAAGCAAATTATATCAACATATATATCTGTGGGTTTTATACCACTGGTACAAAGTGATAAGATCCAATTACATGCTTCAGTTCTGATGGTTCTGATTCTACAGATAACCATTCTCTTTTTTCATTTTGAACACTCAACAGCTGATAAAAATTACAGCAGCTTCTGTAGTTTAGATGTTTCATTCTCCACAGTTAACTTCACTGAATCTTCTCTTTTTATCCCATTCTGTATCAATAGAATGATATATCAATATAGATAGATTCTATATCAATAGAATTGATATCTATCCAGATATCAATTTAAAAAAGCACTGCCCTCTGTTCCAGGATTTTTACCCAGGCCAAAACATTGCTTGTTTGACCACAGACATCAGACTTTGTATTACTTAAGCCTGGATACTGTAAAAGTAGCTTAATCACAGGGCTGAGAAGCAGATAAAAATGGTCAAGAAGGAGTGAATTCACTCATAAGATGGTAAGGAGGTAACAAGAGATGGGCAGAAAAAGTTCCAAAACAAAAGTTCAAGAACAAAAAGCTGAAATCACACTGTGCAAGTTAAGAACTACAGCAAAAATCTACAGAACTTGGCTTCCTTAAAAAAAAAAATGCCACTTTCCCAGTTGGGACAATAACGCTGGTGATCTTCACAAACTGCTCTGAGGTCAGTAGATAAAGAGTAGACACAGTAACTACTACTGACAATTAATTACAGCTGTTATTATTGCAGCATGACAGCTGGCATTTCTAGTATCCAATATCAGATGCATTTTTAACAATCTGACTGTGCAATAACATGCAAAATAATTACTGAGTTACATCTCAGGAATTTGTCAGCCTCCTAAATATAGGTCTTGAGTTGCTATTCTCAGCATGTAAGATACCCTCCCTAGGACATTCCTGAGCTCCCTTATCAAAACCCATCTTTCCATAGAGCCAGAAACTTCACCTCTTCTCTCTCATGCTGTGGTATCAAGGGTTCTAATTATACTTGTTATGACTTTATTCCCATCCTCAATCTCTCTGCCATATGCATGTCAACTTATAAAGAGGATCTCAAGGTATCTCAGACTGAACCAGAGACTGATATGTAGAATTTGTCTGAATTCCAGTCTCTAAAGACCAAGTTATGCAAAGGTTTCTGGACAACTAAATCCTATTTGAGTATCTAAAGCATTTTGTCCTCGCAGCCAAAAGTAGATGTATCTACCACAGAAAAAATTCTTCTTGGTATTAAATTTGCCTTGATGCAACCTCAGACTTCAAGGTTCAGCAAATAATAATCAAAAAACCTTCCTGAAACTGGCTCACTTTTGTGGAGCCTCTGCTCATAAGATGTCTGCCAGTAATGTTGTTACCCTTAAAGAAAAAAAGGTGAGTATCACAGGAAATAATAGATAATTACTCCATTGCCATTTTCCAGGACTCACAGGTAAATAATTCCTGTACATTGGAGCAGCTCAGGGTATTTTCAGTGCTACAAGCAAGAAGAAATTCATTTTGAGATCCAAATTTGATGCTTTTATAACTGTACAAAGGCATACAAAAAGCCACATATCTGAGCAATCAGTTAGGAAATTTTGTATGTACACAAAGCCTCTCATAGCAAGCTACTAGAACTGAAAAATTAACAGGATGAAATGTGTGACTTCCACATGCTGCATGAGGAAAAGCTATTTTGATTAATTCTTCCAGTTTCTGAGCAAAAAATTCAACATTTTAACATCAGTTGAAAGGACAGGTCAAAAGAAAATGATACCACTGCATTTCCTCTGAGTATGTTTCTCAAACACATTTTGCAGAATTGCAAATCTTACGATTTTTTTACATGGTATTTATGATATTTTATTCCTTTCCACTTATTTGTCCTTCTTTCTTAAAGGAAAGGCTGAAGAAAGCAAAAGTCTGAAATAGAAATTAGTGGTGAAGGAAAAAAAAAACCAACTTTTTTCTTCAGGCATTTTATTCCTTGAAAAAAAAAAGAATAGAGAAAAAGATTTCCCCTCTCCCATCTCACTCTTCAAAACAATTTCTGAAAGGTGTTTAGAAGCCACAGGAAAAGTCTGTTTTGATATGTTTCAATATTTTTGATGGGAAAAAGACCACAATCTTTTCTTCTGATAGATATTCTGGGCTGCCATTTAAGAGTAAATGATTTTCCCATCAGCTACAGTTACCTGTGAGTAAATTATAAGCTTCAATTTCTCATATGTTTTAGACTTACAGTATAAACAAGTTCTTTATCTACCTAAACTTTTGATGTGCCATTTCCAGGATGATTTTTACACACAGAGGTTGCAGTAAGAGGAACTCTTCTTCCTCAGTGGGTGTTTGAGCAGCCTGAACATTCAGACCATGTGTTTCATTATGGCTTTTAGCTCATCACATTCAGTTAGTGGTCAAAAAATAAAGCATTTTTAATAACACCAGAAATGAATAGAATGAAAGGGCCTGATTGGCAGCTCTGGTGATCCTTGTGCTTTATCCTTCTCAGGAGAGGGGTTGTATAAACACTTGGAAGAGCTTGTCTAATATTAGGAAATGGCTGTAACTAATAGCTTGGCTGTAACTCACCATATGGACATTCTTATTTGCACAGCAAACCTGCCTCCACACGATTTAATTTAGTCTATATCCAAAACTAGCATGAGATAAAATGTAAGCCAAGCATCTATGTGAAATTTATTACAAAATGATGGTTCTGAACCGTGGTCATACCTTGACTTATTTTTAAAATCATTTCCTCCAAGGACAATAACATGAGATCCATCCCTATATTTTCCAGCTGAGACTAAGCCAAGCCAGCTGCAGACCCAAAAAAGGAACTGTGCCTCAAAAACCCTTTAGGCTCCATTGCTAAAAATGCCAGTGATTGAGCTGATTGATTCTGTTGCCCCTCTCTCCCCAGATCCTGGTGAATTGCACATCCCTCCTTCAGCTCTCCTGCTGGTTTCAAAGGATTACCTGTATTCCCCATTCAGTCCAAGGGGAGGTACAAAGAGCAGCTTATCTGCACTTGAGCCCTATGCAGGGTAAAAAGGGTCCCTATTTCTCTATTTCACTCAAACCTCGCTGTCAGGTGGTGGGAAACAGAAAAACCCTGCCTGTGCTTCCTGTCATGCATCAATCTGCAGATTTGAGCCCACAGAAATATCTTTGCAACACAAATTACTCCACAGGAACCACAGTTTTTCCACTGCAGTTTTTAGGGTTGGCATGGCAAGGTTATGCTCAAGGAGAAGCTTTGCAGTGCAGCTTGTGCAAGCTATTAAATCCTAATCAGAATTAAGGGAAACTCAGGGCAGCATTCTGGGATTTGGGTAAAACAGACAAGTGGGACCACAGCATTTTTCTTGAGTACAACTCAATGGGTGTGTGGGAAAAGGTGGTGTTTTAAAAATCAAGTGTTCCAGATAACTCACCACTCTTTGGCAATATTCATTGTAACTACTTATACTTAAGAACTAATTTTGATGCAATGCCTGTATGCAATCCATGTACCAGAACATCTCTTTTCCTGGCAGCATTTTGGGGAAAAAAAAAGAAACATAAACAAAAAAAAGAAAAACAAACCAAACCCAACTCTTAACAAAGACCTCTGATAACTTCAGTGACACAGCATGTTCTCATAAATCATTCTCTCTTCATACAACAGTCAAATGACTGTGCACAAAGACTTGGCATCTCTGTTTTCTCCTTTTTAAGTCACACTGACCACAAGGCACCAATGTGTTCAGCTGTAATTAGAAGAAATGCTGTGGTCCAATAGCCATGACACCTCCTAAGACTACAGGAAACTCATCTGTTCTCTGCTTCACAACTTGCCAGAACATTTCACAACATAAGATCAATGAGCAGCACAAAAAAAGTTCATCCAAGAACATGTCCTTGATGTGTATTTGATGTTCTTTGCTGGGTGTTATTTTTGCATGGCCTACTGGAATTTATTTTTTTTCCCACAAATCCAATTTTTACACTAGAAATAACATCTTAACTTCTAAATGCTCATAAACACACACTGTTGTTATTTTATATATATATATACATATATACATAAAGTTAAAAAATAAAAACATATTGATCATAAAGAAGAAAGTTTTCTCTAAAGGTGCAGTGAGGTGGTTCTTGTAAATTAAAACAAGTATCTTGACAGCATTAAAGAAAATATTTAGTTCTTATGCTGCCTTAAAATGAACCCTATCCAGGTCATGACAGCTCCTGAGCCAACTTCATTCTTCCAAATATTATTTAAACCAAGTAACATTCATACCTTATTCACAATAGCTCATTAGTCTTCATTATGTGATATTTCATAGTTTTGCAAACACAATAATAATAATAATAATAATAACAACAACAACAGTAAAAACCAACTAAGTTATGATTAATTAACCAAATAGTGACCCAGGAGGCAGCCAAAGCCATTGTAAAGAGGTATATCATAACAACAAAGCTTAAGAAGGGCATTCAAATCATTACTTGAGCTTATTTCTTTTTCACAAAACACAATTATCTTAATTCTTTCACTGTACTACAAAGTATGAATCTGAGATCTTCTCATCTCCAAACTTTTTACCCCAGTGTCTTGTCCAGGCAGTGGTATCTTGCATGTGATGGGAATATATCAGAAGAAACATAACATACTTTATCTTCATTTAACTTAAATGATAGTTTTTATCATTCAAGTCCATCTTTTCCTTCAATTCACACACTTAAAGTGCTGCTACACCTAATTATGAGATTTCTGTTTCTGTGTTCCAGCATTCAAACTCAGCTGAGAGAAAAGTGCACTTCCTGTATTCCTCACTCTTAGCAGAATTTAGGAGTGTCAGGGTTTTGGCTTCTCTCTTGAGCTTGGATGGTATATTCACATTCTTAGTGTCAAATACTAATTAGTCAGTCCAAAGAATTCCCCTTTCTCCTCCAGTATTTTTTCCCTTCTCTTCCTCCATTTTCCACAAAGACGCATAAACAAATACTCAGAGAAGCTATCCACTCAGATCTGTGGGTATTTTTCACTGGCTTCATGAAGATAAGAGCTAATGTAATTTTTCACTTTGCCCCACTGGTCATCACAGGTTTCTTAAATTTTTTGATCATCAGTAAAATAGTTAATGTTGGCATCTAAAACAGATATTTGCATTTACTCCAGATGAGATGTTTTGTTCCTTTGCAGACCACCTGACTCTCACTACCTTCATTTGGATGCAGATGTGAGCATTTCTGTCATTTTTTTCAAAGTTTTTCTTGTAACAAAATTGCTAGAGACTTTCAGCTAGGGAAGGAGGAAGAGAAAAGGAGATTACAGAAAGCAAAATGGCAATTCATGTAAGAAATCAAATCCCAGAAATCTCAAATATTTTTCATTTACGAAGGAAAATATCAGATATCACTTATATCTGTTTCACTTCCTTTTCTCCCTGTAAATAAACTTGAAGACAATAGATGACTGTGGCATGGCCTGCCATATCCATCATCCTCAGGACTGTGTCAGACCTGGAGACCATATCCTGAGTTCCTGCCTTCCCAGCTCTGGGAAAATTCCCACCACAAATTAGATTCTGCATCCTCAGTTCACGTTTCACTCATCTGTTTCCAACACAAAAGGTTCTGTTTGCTTGGCAGTCTATTTCCTCTTAATCTGAAACCATAACTTTCAGATATATGAAATCATAATAATTTCCAAAGTGACAGCATGCCATGGCAAAAACATGGGCTTATAAATTTCACTGAAGAAACAAACAGAAGAAAAGAACATGGCCAGAGGAAATTTTTCCATATTCTTAAAACATTTGAGTCATTCAATTGTTGTTTTAAACAGCATCTGATAGGGTGCCACCAGCAACACCAATGTCATCTTTGAGTTCTCACTAATGAAACACACAGGAGAAAAAAGCAGAGATATTTGCAGCAGAACATTTTATATTTCTTGACATCTCACTACTTACATGGCCTTCACAACCTTCATATAAAGGCTCCAAAATCCTTAATGGATAATTGGATTTTACCCCAACATTGCCCCTCCTAACAGGGTTATCTACATTTTGCAAATGAAGAAACCAAACTAATAAGTAAAACAAAAAAAAAGCTTCCTGAAAGCTACAGAAAGGTTATGATGAATTAAAATCTAATTACAAATCTCTGGAGTGTTAAGTTTAAAAGCTCTATGAAGACACTTTAAAAAGGCTAGATAATGGGTTTTTTTCAGAAATATCAAACTTCCAGAATAATAAAAAAAAAAGGCTTTTTTATGTCTGCACCTTGGAAGACCTTTTTTTCATGTAAAGCTCCATATATTAACCAAAATTATTCTGTTCCTCACCCAGGACAAGATAACCATGATGCTGTGGAATTGGAGAGCACACTCAATATCTACTGTGCTTATCACAAGATCACAAACAGCCCCAGCCCTGTTGGGTTTCATTGCCCAAATCACTACAGAACACAAAGAAACACAAGCTTTGCCCAGGGAACTCACAGGCAAAGATTGTGTGTCAATCCTGCCTTCAGGCCATGGAATATATTCACTATCTTAAACCCTCTGCTGTGTTTCTGCAGCCTTATCATAGCCTCAAAGTTTACCTTCCTGTTTCTGAAGGTACAAAGTCTCCCATAGCTTTCAAATTGCTGTCAGTTGTTTTTTTTTTTCAAGAACTTCTAGCAAAAGGAAAAAGAAAAGGTCAGAGAAAGCAGCAGCAGGTGTCTTATTCATGATGTACGACTTATTCCTTTGTTGAGACAAAAAGTATCCTGGATTCTCATCACCTACCTATTGTTAATGCATTACAGCCCTCAGGTTTGACATTCATCTTGGCCAGGTAAGCCATCTAAAAAACATTCCCTGTGGGGAGAAAGAAAAAAAAATAAAACCCAAGCTCAAAACCAACTGCACAACAAGAACAACAAAATCACACAAAAATTCTCAAAAAAACCCAGTAAGAATATTAAAGAAGCAATTATTTGTGTTGTAAAATACTATTTCAAGACAGAAAGAAATGATCAGAGGGCTGGGGCACCAGTCCTGTTCAGCCTGGAGAAGAGAAGGCTCTGGGGAGCACCTTTTCAGTACCCAAAGGAGGCCTGCAGGAGAGCTGGAGAGGGACTCTTCTAAAGGGAATGGAGCAATAGGATATGGAGGAACGGCTTTAAATTGAAAAGGCATAAGTTTAGATCAGATATTAGGAAGAAATTCTGTTCTGTGAGGGTGGTGAGGCCCTGGCACAGGTTTCCCAGAGAAGCTGTGGCTGTCCCATCCCTGGAAGTGTCCCAGGCCAGTTTGGATGGGGCTCTGAGCAGCCCGGGACAGTGGAAGGTGTCCCTGCCCATGGCAGAGGGTATGGCACTGGATGATATTTAAGATCCCTTTCAACTCAAACTGTTCTGGGACTCTTCACCCAGGCATCTGTTTCTGTGACAGTTTGACAGTAGATTGATGATTAATTGAGACTGCAGCCTTTGGGCAGCTAATCTGAGGTTTCATCAGTCCCTTCCCAAGAAATTAGAGGGAGCTTGCAGATGCATATTCTAATCTGGTGAATCTTTCTGACTGCTTTCTGGTTCCTTCCAGCAGCTGTGCTTTTCAACCACGGATAGAGGAGGAGAAGAAGAAAAAAAAAAAAAAAAAAAAAAAAAAAACAAAACACCACCAAAACCAGAGGACTGGAATCACTTGATATACAGCTCCTTGAGATAGATGTCTGGATCTACAATTTGTATTTATTTTTTGAAAATGTATTACCCAAAGATGAAGTCACAGAGCGATTGCCATAACCAATGAAATATATGACAAAACCACCGGGCAAATCTTTAAACTTCAACTGATAAAACGAGAAAAAAAAAGTCATTTAGGCTTAGAAATCCAAAGTGACTCAGTCTTGTTCTTTTTTTTGGCCTTAGCAAGCTTAAATATTCCTCCAAGCTTCCTGACTTTAGTGCAGAACTGTTGTTCTCAGGCTCTGAGAGCAAGGACAAGCACTAGAACAGCCTTTTGGCTGCCTACCGAGGAACCGCGGATTTCAGCAGGCAGAGCTGCGGATGGTGAGCACGCAAAGGGCGCATCCTCACCTGGGGAAGGATGTGATGAAGCAGCTGGAGCTGCTCAGCCCCTGGGAGCCGAAGTGACCCGGGACAAAGCACCGGGGGCTGCCCGGGCTGGGGAGCGGCGTGTCCCTGGTGCCCTCTCGTGGGGCCACCTGGAACAGGGTGAGGATGAAAAAAATCCACTTAAACCTGCAAACAAAATACAAGGAATTATGAAGTGTTTGTCCTGAAGGTGTGTAAAAACAGCTCCCAAAAAAAGCGCTTTGTTTATCCCGCCTGCCTCATAGCGAGGGATGTTAATGGACCAGAGTGGCTTCCACTAAAAATTAAATGCAAAACTCGGTTTGATAGTAGTCTGAGTAGGTTAAAGCCTCTTATGTCTTCCCAATACTACAATGCAAAGTGTGTGTATGTAGTTTATAATAAAATAAATCAGCTAGAAAAAATTCAGGGGTTTATTTGTTAGCTCACCAAGCACACTCATGTGCCATCAGAAATAATTGAGTTTATTTCCCCCAGCAACAGTAAGGACAGATGTGCTGCAAGGATGCAGTGTCCCTGTACTGATGTGCCTCAGCAAAAAAACCCTAACCCTGGACAGGCTAAATCCCAGAGACCATACCTGCAAATTTCCCTTGGAGTCAAAAGGGACGTTCCAGCCACTCAGCGCTGACGTTCTGGAGGGAAAACTGAGTTTTCCAAAATAAGAAATGAGGACACGGTGACTATTGGTCATGACTGCCAAACAAAGAGCTTGAAGCCCAGTGTTTCAGTGGACAGGATCAGAATAATTCTATCTCAACTAATCTACTGTTTCTCAAAAACTCAGTGTCTTAACTCACGTGTGATCCAAGGCCATCCTGTCTGTGTCCATAGGAACATTGGTTAAGTCACAGAATTGCTTGACTCACCAAAGCAAATCAGATGAATTAGAGCAGAAAAGCCCTCCTGAGCAACTGGAGGTTCAGCAAGAGTATACGGTTTGTGAATACTGTGCTGGCTTTCTGCTATTCCTTCAGAGAATGTGATGCTTTCACCTGATTTAATTACTTCCTCACAAAATCACTTGCACTGAACCCAGCAAGAAGGGGAGCAGGATTTGTATGGCCAGCAAACCCCAAGCCCCTCCCATCACATCTCATAGTGCTGCAAAAGGCACCCTGAAAAAAAATTACTCCCTTTTTCAGGGCATTAGGGAAGCAGTTTGACCCTGGCTTGCTCATAAAAGGTGGATCTGGATTTTATGACTTCCCATATCCATGTAATCGTGTGAAGAGATTGGGAATGATGGTTGCTTTTTTTTTTGAATCTCTCACACTATAACATCTCTCAATTAAAAGCTGCCAAAACTGTCATATGATATTTGGTGGTAATTTTCCTGTACACTTTCTGCTGTGAAGCCATGAGGTATGGGAAAAAATAGAGATATCCTTCTGCAGCAGCATTCTAGGGGTGTTGAGGATGCTGAAGAAGCACTGCAGGGCTGATTTTCCACCAGGTTATCTCAGATACCCTCCCAGCTACCAACCTACCCTTTACACATTTTTAGTGATGTGCAGCCAACAGTGCATCCTTAAATTATACACAACATTTTAACCTTTCCAACTCTATCTTGCTCATTAATCAAATACACAAAAGCCACAGGATGGTTCCCAGCACCAAAGCAGCAGCAATGTCTGCCCTGGAACCTGTAGATTGTTCCCCCCTGTATGCCCTAGCCATCATATTTTCACTTTTCTCTTTGGAATCACAGTAAAATATATCTGTTCAAACCCTTCACCCTTCCTGTACAAACCCTCATAGTTCAGTTTTCTGGCATCACAGTTGTAGGAACAAGACTCCCCATCCACAACTCTGCCTTAAATTCACCTAGTGCTTACGAAAAATTATATTCTCCTGAGATATAAACAACATCTTGCCCCAGTGAAATGATGTTTGACAAGAGAAAATTATGTAATTAGGATTAGGTCTGTATGTGACCACTCCAAGAGTGGCCTCAGGAGAATTAACTTTGATTCTCTGTTTGACACATCCCTGGAGGGGAATGACTGCAACGAACAGGGTCTGCCCAGGGCTTCTGGCAGACTGAGGAAAGGGGATGGAAGGGGTTAGGACCTGGATGGGGGTGCCTTCTGTCACCACTGCAATCTGCCTCTGGCTGGACAAACACCAGGATAAGGTTTTTAAGGAGCAGCCTGACTTCAGGAAGGTTGAGTTGGCTGTCAGAAAGCATGAGACAGCATTGCACAGTACACCCCTGATATTTTGTGTTGCTCATTTCAACAGCAAATGACATCTGCTCCTGTCATTATGGTGCTAATTCACGGATTCATTGTGTTCTCTAATTGTAAAATTAGCTTTAATAAGTTAGAGCCCCTATGCATGCACACTATTGGGTACAAAGGAGAGGTTTTCCTAATCCCTCCACAAGTGAGTGATATTGTAGATATTAAGTGGGGTTATTAGTGCCTGCATAAGCATGGACTATGGATTCAGATAACATTAAACCCTTGATGTGCTCAGTTACCAATCTGATCTCCTGATTTCCCTGTTTTACAAGGATTACATTTGGTTAGTGCATCCCTTCTGTTTCCTCCATGCTCCAATTGCATGATGCTGGGACAGATGTTTAAGAAGCTGGGAGGATGTTTATTATGGGATTTTTAATTTTTTTATTTTTTTTAGATAAAGTCTCAAATCATGGGGGAATACGACGTTAAGCAGCTTATTCACTTTTGTGAACACGTAATGACTTAAATGTCATTAAATGGTCATAGAGATGGCAGCCACAGCAATAATCAGAGTTCCACTATTGTTATCCCTTATTTACCCAGTTCTCAATATACCAGTCAGTCTTGTAATGGTATTTTTTTTTTCCTTAGAATCACAGTTCCTGAAAACAAGCAATTACTTAATGATGTTGTATTTGCTCAGTGCAAGGTTAGGTTTCAAGCCTTTGTACTAGCAGACAAGGGATTGAAAAATGAGACTTGAGGGGATTTTAAAGGCTGTATAAAAATACCCTCAAAATTCAAATTAAAATAAGTAAAAGTGTTTATTATTATTATTATTGTGGTTTTGGTTTTCTAAGCCTTAAAACCAAGCACAAAAGCACCTCTGGCCAAAAAGAAATAAAGTGCTAAAAATTACAGATGATAACAAGAGGCTCATGAATAAGATATTAATTCTACATAACATCAAATTATTAACAGTTATCGATTATGGGCTGGATGGAAATGCTTTCCAAAGGAAATTATGTTTCTTACAACTTTTTTTTGCACACAAAGCACCCCAACCCCTCCCAAGCTATAACTGCAAACTTGGTGCTCGTGCACTTCCCCACAGGAGTTGTGCTCTTATCCATAACTTTTCTGTGGGATATTTTCTCTCTCTGAAGGCATCACGGTTACTACAGCTCCCAGATTGTTATCCTGCCATCTCCAACAAGAGATACTGATGGATGAAGCACACTGATTGATGGAGCCTGGAGCAACAAATACAAGAGGTCATAAAAAACAAGTCTTAAGTAGTGCCCTGCAACAGCTATTTAACCAACTGACCTAAAATAAACCATGGATTTCAGGATGACTTGACAAAAAAAAAAAAAATTTTTGGTTTTTATTTTTCCCCTTGGCAGAAGTGATGCATTTCCACAGAAAATACCAATTTTGCTACGACCACAAATGTCTGTCAATTCATTGCAATGGAAAAGTTTCCAACCAGCGCTAATCATTAGTCACTTGAAAATGTACACTAAAACAAAGGACATTTTGGTGTACATCTGCAGCCAATCAAGAGATTAATTTGAAACAAAAGAAGTCCATATACAGTTGGAAAAACAAAAAATACAGCCAAAGAGTGCAGCTGCCAAGAATGCAACCTCGAGAGAGCATCTGAATGACACCAAGATCTGTTGTTCCACACCGATCTCGGGAAAACCTCGTTTGATTGCAATGAATTTCTGCATCTTTTACACTCCATCACAGTTCTGCAATGTTTAGGGCTACATAAACCTGTGACCATCCAGCTCCATCTACCTTATTCCTCAGTGGTTTTGACAAAGCAAGATTCTACTCCTCGTGTGAATCCTGAAAAAAAAAATAAATAAAAGAAAAGAAAAAGGAAATGGGGGAAAAAAAGGAAAGTAAATAAAAGAAAAGAAAAAATGTACCACTTAAATAGAGCCATTTTTATGGTTCTCAAGAATAAACCAGGTGCACACTAAGTGGCACCACCTCATGGTCCTTTTAATGATAGCTGTCTACTAGAAAAGCTATATTCAGCATCCTAAAATGCTAGTTATGAAAATATAAATGGCTCCCAAGAAAAGAATCCATTGTTTGAAAAAAAAAAAAACAACAACCAAACAACATGAAACATCCCTCCTAGGAGTTCAAAATTTCTTCCTTATGCCTGTCATTCTAGTAAAACAGATCTGCTTAACCAATAACCAAAACAATTGGCAGCCTCTCTGTTTCTCAAATTTACCAGTGATACAAAAATCAATGTGAAAATATCAACCAACTCAGTTAGGAAGAAGACAAATGAGAACATGTGAAATATTCACCTAAAAGCTGCAGCAGCACCTCAGATTGTATTTTTTTCAAAACTCAGCACGCTGCACACAGGGAGGTCTGTAACAATCTGAGGTGTGGATATGCAGTGCACATCCATTGACAAGAGCCCAGCAATATTTTATTTATACACTGAGAAAACTATTGGATATGTAGGTATGGTCAGAAATGGAGACTGAACATCAGAATAGCTGTTATTTTCCAAAGACAACTATCATCCTAGCAGGCAAAAAAAAAGCCTCAAAGATAATGGAGTTTCTAAAACAGGTCCCATGAACTGAGAGTTGATACTGAAAAATGTGGCTCTTATTGAAATGGGAATTATCCATACCAGGCTTTCTATGGGATGTTTGTTAGTGCAACAAAATTTCCCTTCCTGGAACGAGGACAATCCATCACAGGAACATTATAAATTTCAGTTTCCTGACCTGATTGTTGACATGTTAATTTTGAGAGTTAATTCAAATGTGTCCTTCATTTGACAGCTTTAGAGAGCCAGTCATGGGGATCAGTTTGTCGAGATCTCATAGTTTAAGCCGCTCTCCAGTGCTGTGTGAGGAGTCGGTAAAATAAAAAAACACTGTGCCACGAAACATGGCAGGCTTGGTTTTTAACTCCTCTTCCAACATGTGCCTTCTCATCTCTTCCCTTCCTTTCTCTCCCTCCCAAAATTCTGAGATTCCCACCTCCCAAGTGGGGCAGTTATCCCATACTGAAAGTCTCCTTTTCTCTGTTGGGACCAGTGGTTGCCCAGGGAAGAGGTCTGATGGTCTTCTGTCCATCAGCAATATCTGAATCACAAAGCAGCTCTGGGATCAAATCAGCCAGGCTTTGCCACTTACCCAGGTCTGTAGCAGTTTGGAAAGGAAGAGGAGGGTTTGGAAATAGAACACATTTACAAGAACACCTTCCAAGTGAGCGGCTCCAAAATAGCATTCTCCTTTATAACCTGATTGAAATAATCATCACACAGTCAAGCACAGTTTGTTGGTTGCACTCAAAGCAAAACATGCTTCCAGCTGTGAGAGATAATTACTATTTATTGACTGGCTTTTGAGGACTTTCATGCTATATTTAGTTTTAGGGCTGTTTGGGGTTTTTATTTGCATCAGAGGCATTGATGAAAAAGGCTGTTGCTTAGAGCAGTCAGCTGCCTTCTCATGATTAACCTCTTATTTCACTTCAGAATATGTTTCACCTGCAAATGTGCTGGGAAATCAAAATTAATCCTGGGCAAATTCCCATAAGTGCTCCGTTGAACCAGTAACTGCATTCATCAGCATTACCCATTGATAGCCCTTTGTTCTTGTGTAGTGGTGGGGGTTTTATTTGAGTATCTTCACAAACACCAGAAAGGACAGTTAATTATAACCAACTTGCCGCAGAGGAGTGGTTTTAGAAGGGGCTGTACCAGCTGGAACCTGTGTTCTATCCAGTGAAGTGTTCCTACTGCCTTCAGTGACCAGCACAGTTGCTCCAGAGGCAGAATCAGAAACCAAAAAATAAGGACAGAAGAGTTTTAACCCCTTCATCTCTACTAGTTACAGTAGGGCTACATTCTTAAGCCAAGAATTTCTCAATCTCTTCCAGGACAATTTTCTAGAATGTAATTACTGTTAGCTTTTATCTTTATTTCATTTGGCTTCAAATGGGACTCCAGGTCTGCAAAGGCACTGAGGGAAACTGGCAGTCATGCTCTGCCTTCAGTGTTGTCTTCCACTTTGGTGTGATGTGAGGACAGTGCAACTGGAACTATGCAAAAAATGCAGTGGCAAACAGCAAAGGTCATCCTGTAGCTCTAGTGCCACAGCTTTGGCACTGGCATCTGCAGGCACACAAAGGGAAAAGGCACAAAGAAGGAAGAGTGGATCACAGTAATTGAAAGGTTTTACTAAAATATTCTTTCTTAAATCAAGATGTTTTTCTTTGGAACTGGGCCTGAAGTTTAAGTCACCTAAAACTGAAGCATTTCATTTTGAAGCAAACGATGTCGCAACTGAAGTGCTGAAAACAAAATTTTTTTTCCCTATTTTGTTTTGTTTCACTGAATGGCTCCAAAGATGTCTTCAGACAAATCCAAAACAGTTCTCATCTCCCCCAGCCTGTTTAATAAATTCATTAGGGTCCCAAATGGTCTCATCACAACATGCCAATTGCAAAACTCATCCCCTGTCTTTACAGGGAAGTTGTGGAGCACACATGACTAATCTCAGAATTAAAACAGCCAGAAAGAAGCAGCAAGATCAAGCAATAATAATGTTAAGTGTTTGTTAAAGGTAAAGGACCACTGGGTACCAAAAAGGTATGAAAAGCTAAGATTGCCCATGATTTTAAGGATTATTGGAATCTACAAGAAAAGTCAGTTTGTGAATTTGGGGTTTGGATTCAGCCAATATATTGTAAAAATACATCTTTAGAGTAATACTGCTATCAATGGGGTAACCTCACAACAGGTTCTATGTGTTCTACATTCCCATCCCTGTGTGCAGCCAGGAAAACACAGAGAAATAATAGAGAGTCAATTTAGGACGACTGTGAGAAGACTGGAGATAGGACAGGAGCTTTTTTCTGCACTGAATGCAAAATGGGAGCAAAAAAGAGAAGAAAAAGTTACAAAACAGCATTCTTGCTTTTAAAAATGACAAATAAGTTAATTTCACAGAAGTTTCAGACATCAGACAAGTAGGGACCTGAACCCCCCTTACCATTAAGACAGATCCAGACTGTCATCTGGGTTACTGCAGGCAGAGAGGTTTATTATCAAACTAAAATCTCAATTGTAATTTCCCATCTGAGAGTCCAGGCAGCACACCTGTCTACAAATCAGGTATTGCTTTGAAAAGGATTAAATTATGTTTCCTTCTTGAATATAATGGCAGCCTTTTCTTTAACTTCAGTGGGAGAAAGACTAGACCAATGATGAAAATTATATCCTAAGGCAGAGTGAGATCAAAAGATCCTTAACACTATGAAAATTAACATATTATTAAAATTACTGGAGAGTTCAAAATCAGATTCAGGTTGATTTGCAGGGTAAGGGAAGTCACAGAGTAATGCATCCTAATGTTTGTAATTAAGGAGAATAAGCAGACAACGATTTTAAGGCAGAACATGCCATTTAAAAAACCACCTTGTTTGAATTTAACCATACTTGCACAAGACACTGCCTCCAAAGTGAATAAGATGAAACTTGAAGTCACTGGGAAATTAGGAATGTTCTAGTGTCACACACACACAATATGTGTCCCCTCCAAACAGCATTTGCCACAGCAGAAAGAGGCAAAAACTTTGAGGCATATTCTTGAAGATACTCCATAAAACTGACTCCAATTTTTTTTATCCCTCTTTAGCAAAACTTAAAAGAATAAGAGCAAAAGAAATAGTCAGGAGGTTGGGTTTTCTCCCCTCTAGTGTCACAGCATTGCTCACTACTGGATTTCTAACCACAGCTGGTGGCATCAAAAGAAATCAAGTCTTATTAGCTGTGGCCCAAAGGAGGATGTCAGGTAGAGTCTGCCTTCTCCACTCAGACAAAATGCTCTTGCTGATGGAGGGGCAAGATGCACTGCAGGACTGAGAATATAACGCTGTAGTATAACAAATTCGTGCCTCTGGTTGTCCATTTTCAATCACAGCCTCTGTTTTGCTTCCCACCTCTAAAATCTGCCTGGCAGGAATGCCCCAAAGAAAGTAATTTGAACTTTGTTAGAGCAGTGGGCTTGGTAGTGCTGGGAGGACTCAAAGATCTTTGGGTTCTTTTCCAACCTAAATGATTCCGTTTCCTGTGACTATGAACATTACATCATATAACTGCTTCAAACTAGAAAAAAAAATCTATTCAAATATTCCATTATATGCTCTGGTTTTCATTTGATAAAACTCGTAGAGAAGAATTCATGATATTAATCCAGTTTTCAGTAGGAAGGTGTGCATATCATCTCCAGCAACCTCTTCTCAGATCACCACAAAATGAAAAGGTCTGGAGAACAATCTATTTTCATGATTAGAGGTCAAAGCTGAACTTACAAGTGAGAGTGCCTGTGTGTCTCTTAGGAGGAAAAAGGGAATGGAAAGTTGACTTTATTTCTTGTTCGTGCTGTATCTTGCCTTTAAATAAATTACTTGTTCTAATTCACAGTGAAGTCAGCTAAACAACTCCCATTGTCTTAAATAATTAATCTAGTCCAGGAAATCATTTCAGAACTTTTCAGCACCACTAAATTAATTCAAGAAGATGAAGAAAGAAGATAGATTACCCAAGAAAAATATTAGAACTAAATTCCATCTTCTGGTTTCAATATGAATGCATGAGATGCAGCCCTGTGACTTTGAAACACTGGCTGCAGCTCCCTGGGCTCTTTCACTTAACAGAACTTAACTTTTAAAGGAGGAATAGAAATTTCCAATACATCAGCTTTGAGCTGGGGCAGCTTTTTTTCAAGAAAAGCACATCTACAGCACATGGATTATAGTCCCATGGGGAAGAGGCTGCATCACATCCCCATCAAAGGCTCTTTACCACGGGACTGTTGTGCAAATGGAGCCGTGTCACCATCCACTCCTTCTCCACACATTTTTCTCATGAATGCTGAGGCTGTCACTGCACTCCACACGGAGCTGGTTCCAACAGATAAACCCTGACTGAATCCTGGTAGGAGCCAGGCCACAGAGGGAATGCACAACAGCAAACTGGCCTTAGTAACATAGCAGAAGTCACTCAGGACATGCATTACTCCACACAAACAAAAAATCTCCACTTGCAATTGTGTCTATGGGATTAGAAGTGCAGGTAAGAGCTCAGTCTTGAGTTTGGGAACCTAAATCTCCCCTCTGCCTTTTGAATTTATCAGGCCAGAGCTCAGTTTTTCCCCATGAGGAATGGAGATACTACAATTTCCCAACGTAACAAAAGTGACAGAAAGAAAACTCACCAAAACCCCTCCAAAATCCTGAAGCCCTGGCATGCAAACAGGTGTTAAATTTATATCAGGGAGAGAAATAATTTCTGTGTGAACCTCCATGAACTTCCCCCTTGGATTATGCCTTTCTAGCTGTGTATACAGGAAACTGAAAAATGATTGTATGGAAGAACACTACGGAAGAATATTATTTCTTAAGGGCTTCAGTTTGCAGATATTATAATGGATGGCTTAGCAGATATTTTAATGCCTCTCTGACTAATGCTGTATTTCCTAGTAAATGTATAAATATATCATTGTTAAATAAACAGTCCTCTAACTTCTTGTAATTACACACAGCTGCAAAAACCTGTTTGCTCAAATGTCAGGAAGCAACATAGAACTTTTTGCCTTTTCAGATTTTCCCATAACCTCAGGCAATTCATCCTGATGCTTAAGATGGTGTGTGTACATATATATATATATATATATATATATATTTTTTTTTTTTTTAATAATTAGATATCAGTTGTTATTTTTATAGTTTTATGGTGCATTCACTAATAATTGTTTGGCCTTCCCTTGGAGATATTTGACCAGGCAATGCTTTCACAATGATTTTACTTAAAGCAAAAATGGTTGGAGGTCAATGTTGACAATCACAGGTGTCAGCTTCCCATGATATCCACAAGTCCATTATCTGCAAACAACTTTGCTACACTTTACCAATTCAAATCATTGTGCTGCCTAAAAGTGTCTGAAATGTATTGAGTTTCCAACAAAGGAAAAAAAAAAAAAAAAAAAAAAAAAAAAAAAAAAAAAAAAAAAAAACCACGAACCCAGCAGGGTCATAAACCCACAGAAGCCATTTAGAAAGAAAGATGGCCCCAAATTAAAGCCTTGACTGCAGCTGAAATTCAGATCCAAACCTATTCACTCAGAAACTAGTGATGAGAGCCATACAAATATTTTAATACATCTAAAATATTTCTATACATATAACTTCTTGTCTGGCTTCTTTCCTTGGAATGTATGAAATCAGAATCCCAAGTTCAAGCTCTCTGTAAAATCTGGGAAATGTTTTATCCACCTCCAGACTCTGACAGTGTTACCCCCTATTTGAATTCTATGCCAAATAAGAAGCAAAACTTCTGTTTTCCAAGCAGTCCAAGACTTAAATACTCCAATGTCATTGAAAGGAAAAGAAAATAAAGGAAAACCAAAGATCATAACCAAAACCTCCCCTTCTTTGAACTCACTTCAATGTGTTAGAAGGGTTGCTGCTTATCTATTCATTTAATAAGATTAATGAGAAGTTTTATTTTTTACTACTCTGCAGGATAGATTCCATTATTAAACAGGGGTTGATTTCACTAAATTCTGATAGCTTGTTTATAAGCATAAAATTTAGGAATAACAAAATCTAAAGACAAGGATAAGGTCTCATCTGTTTTAGATTAGATGATCTCTGGGCCAAAAGGAGAAAGCTATAAATATTTTTAAGTTCAGTTGAGCTGTAGTTTTAATCTCACCTGATCAGGGCAATGCTGTGAATTTTGTCTCAGAAGATACTCATACTTTAACTACACAAACTTATCCTATCACATACTTAGCCTATCTCCAAACTAACATCTCTGCCACAGAAATGCAGGTCAGACCTGGGAGGGGTCAGAAAGGAAAAAGGAACAGGAAAAAACTTGTGGGACTGCTTAAGACTAATCCTGGAGCATCCTCTTTCACTAGCTCCAAAAGTTCATGAATAATGCTCTCCCCACACAGCCCAAGAGGATATGGCTGACAAATTCCAGGTGCAATGAAAACCTTTGGAAAGTATCTCAAAAAAAGCAGATCCTTCCACAAACCCTGATTCTTGACCTCAGTCTTCCCTTGAGAAATTTGAGCAGTCACAGTAAGTAACTAACAAAAATTAATTAGGATTCATTCTCCTGGTGTAAATAGTGAGCAATAGGAAAATTACAATGGTTTCCAGCAGCTGAAGTACAGTTGATCACAGGGGTTTTCTGTAAAAGATAAGCCAGGCACTGTTTCTGTCAGATGCATGGAAAGAACAGTGGCTGAAACAAGTTCCAGCTTGTAACATTCACTAATATATTTCAACAAAACTCTTTCCTCTCTTTGTTTTCGAGAGCAAGCTGAGCAGCATCTTCGTGCTAATATCCAGATTGCCAGAGATTTAAATAGAGCAGGGGGCTGGATTCTAAAGCAGATGGGAGTCAACATAATTGTTAGAGGATGAGGCTGATGCTCATGTTTCCTGACACACACATATGAGGGCAGACTGCAGCATTCTGCTCCTGCTGAAGAGCTGGGATTTGGGCCAGGCAGCTGCAAGAGTCAGGTGGAGAGGATGGACAGGCAAAATGATGCTGTGCAAGGGGAATATTGTGTGACTTCTACGATCTGGTGCAAACACAGGAACAATGCTACCTCATTGCCATTTTTCACCAGAAAAGGAATCTGGGCTTCTTTCTCCAGATGCTGAACTTTTAGTCTTTCCTCTCTGCTTATCAAAGCTCCAGGGACCCAGGACTGCCTACAGCTAGGGAAAGGTCTGTTATTTGCAATCCAGCAATAACAGGATTTAAAGCTCAGTGCATTAATGAGTCTGGTGAAATACAGAACATTACAACAATGGAAGTCCAAGTTCTTTTTCCTTCATTCATTATTTTAATTGCAGCCACTTTCTTGAACAAGCTGGAGAAAAGACTAAGGATCCCTGTTCCAGGGCCAGTGTTTCAGTCTCAATTATCCCTTGCAGAAAATAACATCAGAGCTATGATGTGTTTCTGTGGATATCCATGCCAGTCACCTCATCAAAGCAGGATGAAAACGAGCTACCTCAAAAGTCTATTTTGTTTAGATGAAATTTCATATGCAAAAGGAAGCAATTTATTGGGCAGAATGTTCCTGCAGCTAACACGGCCTGCAGCACTCAGAAACCAACTCTGACACAATTCCCTTAACCAGGGACTCCCAGAGGAATTATTCTACCATGACACTTCTTGCCATCTGCCTCGCAGCCACATGAGCCATGCATGCTCCTCATCAACCAGAAGCTCACAGGCTTGATCAGGGCCAGATGTTCTTGGGTCTCACAAGACCTCAGCCATGCAGGCACAGCTGGCAGTGCTCTAATTAGGCATGAAGAGGTCTCATCTTCCCCTCAGCAGCCATTCATTCATCTTGACCAACTGGGACATTCAGACAACTTAGAACTTTCAGCTGGCTACTTACCTTGCTTTGGAGTCAAGAAGAAGGTGGTGTTGTTGTCATAATGTCCCTCTAAAAAAGTGTCTGACCTTTAGGATGCATGCCAAGAGCCCAAATACACACCTTTGGCTCAGACTTACCCTTTTCTCCACTAAAGCAATGCAGGTGTACATCAGCTTCTCCCAGTTCAACTTGGAGCTCGATTACCTTGTTAAAGTTTTATCTCAGCATTGGCTTATTTGTTTGGATGCTACAAACACATGGATTTCATCCTCAGGGCACACAGATGGGGATGGGGCATTGCTGTGGATTCCAGCAGGCCTGGACAGAGGCAGACAAAATTTCTACCAGCTACCACTGAGGAAATAACCAGTTGCTCTTGCAGAACTCTGTGTGGGGCAGGGTTCTAGGCATTCCCATCAAGCTTACTGGATCAGAGATTTTGATGTACTTTATCACTGCTGCTGCACTTCAGTGCAGCTGTGGCACTGAATTATTTCTGCTGTGTTAGGATGACCTGGAGAGTGCACCTTTCCCCTGAGCAGGGCAGCCCTTGACACTGCTTATTCAAATTATATTAATTTCAAGATGAAATTGCCATAACCCACTTCTGTTTGAAGAGGTCCCTGAACTCCACCAAAAGCCTTAAGAACTGCAGACCTCAGCCCTCCAGGTGAGGCAAGCTGCCATGAGTGCACAAAACATAAGCTGATCCCTTTCCACAGGGTCATCTTAACCAAAATAATTTTGTTAAAGCACTGCCTTGTTTAAAATGTTAATTATATCACTTCAGCTGCACTGAGAGTGTAGGAACCTGAGGGAGAAATAAATACCCAGTCAATATCACAAATAAGTTTGTTTTAAGAGTATGACAACTGCCTAAGCTCCCAGGAACAGCTCTGGAAATGCATCAGCAGCCAGCCATGGGAGCAAGTCTGGCCACATATTCTCCACGAATAGTTATGTCAAGAACCACAACTTGCTGCTAAGAAATCTCTAATTCTTCTAACTTTACGTGTTCTGCTTGATTTTTACTCTCTTAAGAAACAGAGCTTGAGCTCCCTAAGATGACAAGAAAACCTTAAATTCAAGAACACCTGAGTTCAGAGAGAGAAGGGTAAGTGCTCTCCTGCATCAGCTGACTGCAGAACTCAGGCTGTCCTGCCATTCAAGCTTTTGACCAAACTCTTCACAACTCCTGGCACATGGTACACACCACAGGTGTCTGCAAACCAAACCATGTGTCAGCAGGTACAGTCCTGGATTCTCCTCCCTGGAAGAGATTTTCAAAAATCTTCCAATATATATTTATTCCCTTATCAAGTGAATAGAACCTAGAAACCAGATAGGCAATGGATTGAATTGATCTTGATTTTGAAAAAGGAATCACACCTTGGTTTCCTATTGCACCCCATCTTTCCTAGGCATTTATTCCATTGCTTTTACTGTTCTAGTATTATTTATGTTGGGAAAAGTACAAAGAAAGGCATAAAAACAGAGCTGCAAAACCTGTTAAACCTACTTCCAACAGGTGCAATGCCTGGATGAATTTTAAGGAACTGAAGAATTAGGACTGGAGTGTTCAAGCCCTGAATAAAACAGGAACCAGAGCTGGCTGGGGCTTGGCTGCAGGATGAACTCTTCAAAAACAGAGAGCAATCTTAGCTGCATGCAGGTGCAGTTTCAAAACCTCTGAATTTTTATCAAAACAGAAAATTCCATTGCTCGACTCCAAAGGGAAGAAAGAGAAACCCAAGCCCCTTGCTCTGTCAAAAAACATGGAGATATCAAATTTTCAATGGATAAGTACACAGGAAATAACTTTTCCTGTGGAAAATCCATAACTGGAGAGATTTGTTACGTGTTGCAAGCCAAGAGAGGTACAAAGTCAGAACATGGGATGTAGGACAAAAGCAATTTGCCTGCTCATGGCTCAGCAGTTCTGGATTTTCATCAGTGACCTGATGATCAGCCTACCCAAATCCTCTCTGGCAGGAGGAGAGCCAGTGCTACTTGAGTTTTGAGGAAGATGTGATGAGAAAGCAGGACACAAAACACTGAAATCATTCAGCCTTCTGTGGGTGAGGCTGAGGAGTAACCCTGAACTCAAAAAAAAAAAAAAAAAAAAATTTACATGTAAACTGAAAAAGGCTTCTATTGTGTTAATTGAAACTGCAGGTAATTGCAGGCAATTTGAGTTCCATATCAAGGCTAGAGGAGCTTGCATAAACAAATCTCTCATAAGAGAGATCAGAATAAAGCTCATTTAGAGAACTTATGCATTTATGACTGGAGAGAAGCCTGTTTTTTAATCATTAACTGATGAACTGAATCCTGTGTCAGGTCACGTTCTGAAATAAGATATGGAAAAAATAGTAAAGCAGACAGCAACCCTAGGACAAAACCTTCTAAAATCTCAAAGCAAAAAGAAAAAAAAAAAATATATGGAAGTAACTTAGGTCAGGTTTAGTGCATGGTGAGAACAAGTGGAATATGAAAAACTTTCTGTAGTATGTTTTCCTTCCATGTTAAAGAAATCACCTACTCATTAGCTGATGTGATGGGCTATTACCATCATGTGTGTCCACATCCCAGATTTATAGATGGCAAAGAATTCTTCCTTCTCCTGTAACACTTGGAAAGCTGCATAAACATTGACTAATATGAATCTAGTATTGAAAGGGAGTCCTGGGTAAATGAAAGGGGCTTGGAGAGGAAAAAGTGCTTGCCTTGAATAATGTCTGGGGAGAAGAAAATACTCCAGAAACAACGAATCTGCTCCAGAGCCTCTGGAAGTACTCTTCCCTCTTCCTGCTGGAGACTTGGCTAACGAGAAGACAAAGATTATGCTTCCCCTGCAAGACATAAAAGAGATTATTCCATGATAAGAAACAGCACCAGCTGAGGACCCTGTGGAGAGAGATAAAACAAGAAAGCAGCAGAGCTGAGATCTTAAAACCAAACAGGTTAACTCTGTAAAACCTTTCTGTGGTTATTGTTTCAAATCAGGAGCACAGGACAGAAACTGTGGCCCAATTACTGGAAAAGAAATAGTGGACTCACACTAATGCTACAGAGGGGGATACATGCATTTTATTCTTCGATTTTGTATGGATTCAGTTTCTGGATTCACCAAACACAGTTTACTTTCCCCCAATAAAAATTGTTTCCTATCTGTGTGTGCATGAGGCCCCAGGGAGGTTGTGCTTATTTACTTCACGTTTCTGTGCAAGGGCTCAGCCTGATTTAGAACACACATGGGAGGCAGCCTAAATATTTTGATTCTGACCATTTTTGCCGTCATTAACCACTTGAAAACCTCTAATTACAATGACAGACATCTGTCCAAATCAGATGCTATTTCCGTTTAGGAAGTTGTCCTACCACCAGAGGGAATACATCTAAATCAACTGAAAACATCCCTGCACAACTGTGTGTCAGAACAGACAGGAGCCAATATCATTGTCCTACCCTGCTGGAACCCTGGGCACTGAGAATTTCAGACTTTCTGTGCTGACAGACACTGACCCCCCAAAAAATACTGCTTTTGACCTGAGGCCATGGAGAAGGCTTCCAAAATTGAGTGATGGCACTGGGATTGTGGGTGTGTAGTTTGAATAGAAGTGTGTGATATCACATGGTGGAAAACTTAGAGTTTAAGGGTTTAGAATGTAGCAATATATATATAAAGCAAGATGGAGGGTTTAGGGTAGAGGCCAGTCCTTCTTTTTCACCTTCTTCTTCATGGTATTTTGTAATTGGATAGAAAAATCTGCATGGTGGGGTGTGGGTGGTTGGTTATTGGGTTAAAAGTAAAAAAAAATTAGGTGTCATTTCTTAATTGGACAGTTTATCCTTAAAAGGCCTTGTAGAGAGAGAGATGGGGGCCATTTTTACTTCATTGGCCTGAAGTGCTGTAGCACTCAGGGTTTGTGAGACTGTAATATAGATAAGAATTAATAAACATCTGAGTCCAAACATGAAATACCATCTCGAGCATTTAATCCTGACTCTGGCAAAAAAGAAGATAAAAAGCAACAGGAAGAGATACTGCAATGAGACCCCCAAGGTGGCTCCCTGTGTGAGCTGACAGAGGAATATTAAACCAGTGGAGCTGGGGCCACTCAGAGCCAGCACCTCTGCCTGGGAATGGAATTCTGTATGGAGCACTCACCTGAGCTATTGGGGGTGACTCTGCCTCTGTTGTACCCCCTTGCTTTGTATGGACCTGGAAAAGGAGGAACCACCCTTCAAGTGCTGTCTTGCCAGAGAGAGGGCTCAAATGGCATCTCCACCCTCCAGCTGGCCCTTGGGTGGAGCTGTCTGTGGAGCAGGAGAGCGTGTCCTCAAAGAAGATGTTCCCTCAGGACATGAGATGAAGCCCAGCTCTGCTGCCCTCAGAAATCCCCCTGATAAGGTATCATCTCACAGGGCGGAAACACTGCCAGCTGGTGCTGAATAAGTCATATCCTTTAATCTCCTCAATACAACCTTGCTCCTGCCTCCTAATAAATGAAAACACGGCATTTCCTTTCATGAGAAATGCATGAACGTGTGCCATTCATAAAAAGATTCAATTAAACATATGAAGCATATCCTGGTGTGACCCACACCTCAGTAACAATGTGATCTCCTGTGGCAATGGGACTTGTTCAGGCAACTTTTGGTTTTGTTTTTTGTTTTTTGTTTTTTGTTTTTTGGTGTTTTTTTTTGTTTGTTTGTTTGTTTGTTTTAATTCTGTTTTTCTATTTAAAACACACAATTCAACCCATTCAGAATACCTGCTCAAATCTTTAGGATTAATTTTGTAAACATAAAATAATTCTCCAGTGCAAAAGTAGTAAATACAACTATTTATTGGAATAGAGGCTGCCAAATCTTATTTTTTCTCTCTGAAGCAGTAAAATAAAGTCTAAAGTCCTTTTTCTTCCTCTTAATGGAGTTTTGTTATAGGCCAACTAGATCAAAAGGAATAATGGGGAAATTGTCCATACAAGACAGACCTTTCTTCCACAGGCTTTTATCTTCTAAATAATTAAACTCAGGTCTGAATGTAAAAGATTAAAATGTTAGTTTAAGAGCTGATTTTGCAGAAGTATTTTAAACACCTTTTGCCCTCTTTGATTTCAATACTCTGAGACAGGAAAGTGAGCAAATGAAGGAAATGATTCACCCCAACAAGGGAGTCCAAAATCATTAATTACCTTGAGAGAAAAGTCCACAAACGTACCACCTCACCTTCATATTCCTCTCTAGCTCAGTTTGAAACCACAGAAGTAGTTATTGCACTGTTGTGAAAAGTGTTATCCTGAGCAAATAGATGTCACTGAAAACACTCAAAGCAATTACTGAACATTTATCTTTCTAATGCCTTTGTTGAAGAGCAGGACCATTTAATTAGGAAATTAGATTGAATCCTGGCTCACTGAAGTCAATGGGAGTCTACTACTCACTCCACTGGTTTAATCTTCAGATTTCCGAAGGACTGCCTGGCAGCTGAAACTTCAAACAGTCCTTCAGTGTGCTGCTGCAGAGTCTCTTTATCAAGTATACATTTTCTTCATGCAGAGGCAAAGTTCAGCTGTGTAGGAGACTGAGTTTTTTAGAAGGATGGTCAAAAATCTCTCACAGAGCTAAAATAACACTTACCACATCCCAACCTGCTTTCAAAGTGAGCCCCAAAGGCTTCTGTCCTTGCACTGCAAATTTGGCACCAAAAAAAACCCTGCACTTGGAGAAAACAGTTTGGGATTAAAGCATAACAGAGCCTTAATGCCTGTGGGCAAATGACTACTTGATATGCCTAAAACAAATATCAACATTTTCAGAAGTAAAGCACAGCTATTATGAAATATCTGATAGCACAAGTCTTGGTACTACTGGTATTATAATGTAAAAAAATGGATCAATTTCTGACAAAATTGAACCAACACCACAAAATATGCCACAATATTATTAAAAATGCATTAAATATATATTTTTTTAAATCTATCAAAACTCATGGAAGTGACATTTCAGTGTACGTAGCCTAGGGCTTAACAATAAAAAAAGGTGAATGGGAATAGAGTCTCAAACAATTCTTACAAAGCCATATTGTTAACACTGGGTGTTGCAAGCACATCTCAGCATTACTTTATTAGTTTTGTTCAGTGTTGCTGTGAATTAATTGGAAAGGCAATAGCACGGAAGGCTATGGCAAGGACCTATTACACATTGCAGTTGAACCAAGACACATGGGAAATGATTACTGGAGTTTATTTTCAAAAAAGTGAGCATTTATAAAGTTAACAAGTGAGGTCTTGGAGAAAAATATCATTTATTGCCCTCCACAGGTCTGGAAAAATTTGCTGGAGACAAACTGCATTCCCCAGCATCAGTCCATGGCTGACAGTCTCCAAGAACATGACAGCAAAGGAATGATCTGCTCTTTGTGGGAGCTTAGTGCAGCACTGAGTGCTGAGCAGGTTAAAGGCTGCTCCCAGCAGGAAAACACCTCCTGCCACATGGACACCCCTGGGGCATGGTGAGGGCCCTGGAACAGAGAGACTCACTTTGTTTGGGACTGGAAAACCAACCTGAGAGGCTGCTGAGTCTGCCCCAGCAGTTACAGCACCGTAGTCACACACTGTGAAATTTGCTATCATAAATTCCAATTTTCAAAAGCAATTCATTTAATTTACACAGAATGGGGAAAATAGCTCAGTTTTGTTTGCTTCTGTGGTGAGCTGACATTCACCTTAAACTACATGAACACAAGCAAACCATATTTAGGGTCTTTATAACATTTTGATGGTCTCCTTTAAACACAAGCACTCACCATCAGCCAGTTACAGCTACACATGTACCTGCCATTGCCACTCTATACTCTTTGCTAGTCAGTATTTTAAGGTCATCTACAGCATTAATCCTGCTGTATGTTTTATTAAACTACCATTCTCTTCCACCAAAAATGTTATGTTTATTTCCTAAACCCCTCTGGCTCCAGCTGTAATTCTCTTCCACCATGGATTTAGTCTGTTGCTCATCAATACAGCACCACTTGCTTTAATAAAAATAGGAATGAATTAGTTTTTAGTTAGCAATTGTACCAAAGGGCAAGGCAATGAATAGCTAAATAGACATGAATATATAATCATTCATTGAAAAGAGTAATGTGGACTATCTGCTTGAAATCCTTACTAAACTTTTACGTTTTTTTTCTGCATCAACAAAATGAGGTAGAGTAGTCAATTCATCGTTTGTAAAACTGATACCACAGGCTTAATACACAGGCCCTTAGCATTTCAAGAAAAAGCCACAATTCCAGCTTCAGAAACAGAAAGCAATTAATTTTATTTGACTTCTTTGGGTGAGGAGGGTTTGAGCTGGTGCCCAGGTGGAGGTGTCAGCCCTGCAGTGCAATGGCAGTGCACACAGGACTGTCAGTGCAGCACTTTGCAGAGAGTGACAAATTCCCCTGGTGCCAGGTGGGGCAGGGTGAACAAAGAGCTGCTGCCCAAGCTGCCAGACACATGGGAGCTGCCTTTGCACCTTGGAGGCACTGCCTTTGACCCAGGAGCTGGAACTTGGCCTTGTTCTTCTCTGCTGTCTTGTCACTATCAGAGAAAACACGCAGGAGTGGACGGGTCTGGCCCAGTTCTGTCATTCTTATTCAATATGAAGCTCAGAATGTAGAAGAATCCCTACTTTTCCACATAATCACTAAGAGGAGTCAACAGCAGCCCTCACCATAGTACCTGGGGGTCTGCATCTTTATTCATCAGCTCTGTCTCCAGGGCCTGTCATGCCAAACCAAGAGTGATCATCTTGCCAATTAAGCTTTTTCACTGTTGTGTTGGGATTTTTACTGAGTCACACAGCACTGACATGAAAGCAGAGTGTCAGCCTAAAGTCTGCTTTGTGAATTCTGGTTAATTAAGATACAAGGTTGTTGCATCACGATCCCTAGCCAAGAGCAAGCGTGGAACAGTAAACAATCCCCTGCTGGAAATGCTCAGTATCAATGAGAAAAGTAGCACAGCATCATTTAAAATCTCTGCACTGGGCAGGGAACAGTGGCAGTAATAGGCTTTTGAGAAAGTAGTGTGACCCTTTTGTGCAGAAATATCAAGTTTTTTATCCAAAAAATATTGCAATGTTTAAATATCTGCCTTGAAAGAGCTCTGTAAAGATAGAGAAGGTGACATTTTTAAAAGTCTACCTAAATGACACAGACCTATCATTGTTCAGCACAGTCTGGATAACTAAAAAACCTGAATTTTAAAAAAATGTTGTATAAAGTCATATTTAGATACATACTACACATTCTCTAGGAATGTTAATTAACTGCTGAGTTACTTTAGCAAGACAAACTCAAAAGAAGAGTACCTAAAATACAGGCTATAAACACACCCTACCTTTCTTCTTAATTTCAGTTGCCATTTTATTTACTGATTAGCCAGTCTTGTCAGGTACTTTCTCTCTGTTCCACATCTTGCCCATGAATTTATTTCATATGCACATTTTTCTCTCTTGTGCTCAGTTGACAAGAATTAAACACAATTTATCAAAAATGGAAAAGCTATAATCAAATGCAAGAGGCCAACAAAATCCTCCCCTTAATCTCTCTTTGATTCTCAGCAATTTTGTGTTCCAGAACTTTTTTATTCATCCAGCACAAAGCACAAAGTTCCTCATCTGTGTATGTTCGTGAATGAACACACAATTCAGAAAAATTAAAAGCAGCCCTATCATCAGAACTGAGTAGAAAAAAATGTTTCAGAAACTTACAGATTCTTTTGCAAATAATTGTGGCCTCTGAATGAAAGCTTCTTTTTTCATCCACATCTAGGTGCTGGTGGTTCCCATAACAACTTTTTGTCAGCTTTCCACTACTTCCAGTAGATCTTTGAATTGAAGTTTACATACCTTATTATTCAAAAATCAGCTTTAGTATCTGATGGACCCTAAAGCCTTCTGAACAGAGGCTGCTTAAGTGTTGATTTTGATAAAAATGTCACACATGCCTTCAGACAAAGGAGAAAAACCAACAATGACAATTTATGCAAACATACATTTGTTATCTTGCAGCCTCAGTAGTCTAATCAGAACACATCATGCTATCACTCAAACATAGTAAGGGGAGAAAAACTTTGAAGAAAATCTTCCAAGAGAAAGATGTCTCTAATGGCAACTTGAGCCACAGCAATCAAAATTAAAGCTGCTGCAGTTTCTCTGGTTTGTAGTCAAAAGCCTGTGGATACCTTGGGTGTCACAGGGTCTTCTCTTGAGCCACAAAATCCACTTTGATTCACCCAAGTTCATAAAGGGTTGGGCTCATGGAAATACCTCAGCTTTCAATTCAATGGAGAAAAAAATATAGATATACAGAAAAAGCTTCTGTACAGAATAATGGAGCATTTAACATGGGCAACTTCACTCATTATGTAACAAGACATTTTTTATTTTTATTTTCTGCAGAAGGTGGTTGGAAAAAAATTGTTACCTTAAGGCATCTTCAGCTTCCAAAGGTGAAGAGTGAAAAAAATAGTTCTGCCCTGTCAAAAAGGGGGGAATATTCCAGGAGAAAAAGTGCAACCCAATGCCTGGAATTCTCAGGAGGGGCCAAACTTGATCTCTGTTCAGATGCATCTCTTACCACGACAGACACATCATTCTACAGTGGGATATCCCAGGGATTTAAAGCATCTGGGGATTGGGGGATAGGGTGGATTTAGATTTTGAGGGATTTTTTGGTGTGAGTTTTTGGTTTGGTTTTTTTTTGCGGATTTTTTTTTGTTGTTGTTGTTTTGAAGTGGAACATTTGAAGTTATGTGCAATTCAGACTGGCTTGAATAAAAACATGACCCTGTAAAGCATTTTAAATTGGCAGGCAGGCTGGGGTGAGCATTCAGGCAGCACAGCTGGGTGCCTGAAAAGGGAGAATCCAATCAGCAGTGATTGCACATGGATAAATCCTGTGAAGATGAGGGGGGAAAAAAAGGATACTGGCAATTTTCTATCCTGCTTAGAACAGGGAAATAAAAACCTTGTGCTGACCTCAGGGGGAACAGCAACATTTAGAGATTCAAACTTGAAAGGGGAAAATATTTCCTCTTATGTTTGGTGCTAGACTTCTCTCTCTCAAGAAGGATTTGGACACATGAACTGGAGAAAGGAATGAAAGCACATTTGGGAAAGCCTCAGATTGTGCCCAACTGTGCACATCTGTGACTATGCACACAGCTATGCACTGTCTCCTTTAGCCAAACCTCTTTTTGAAACTGAACATGAAGATCAAGCAGTACAAAGCCAGACCAAAGTGGAGAGTTTCAAGTTTTCTAAAACCCAAAATAGCAGGAGTTTTAAACCCAAAATAACACCAAGTATTGCCACGGGACAGTCCTATTTGCTCTATGGGCATGAGACACACAATTTGAGGTACACAGACAAAGGGCTCTGATCACACAAAAATGACAACAGTTCCTCCAGCCAGAACCATCCAAACAAGTCTTAAGGGCATTAAAAGTGTGTTTTATCATTATTCAGTTCTTTAATTCCTATATGTTGGGAAATTAACAGGAAGACAGCACTGTCCAACTAATCCAGAGCCTTCATGCATCAGAGCTATGTCACTTTGGGTCAGGGTCTGGGGAGAGAGTTTTATTACCTGGCTGGAGTTGCACTTCTGCTATTCTTCCAGGAAATTCCTTAACTCTGAGGGCAAGGATGCTCTTCAGTGAATGCAGGAGTGCTCCCTTTAGCCCAGAGGCAGAACACAACTGTGGCAGCTCTCAGGGTCCTTTCTGCTACCTTTGCCAGAGATCTTTATCAGGCAGGCCACCCATTATGTTCTGCTTCTTCTGTCTTCTCCATTGTCCTTGTATCCAAGCCAAGTTTCTTCCCAAATCGTCAGAACACCTTGGTGCTGTTATTTACGTTTGAGGCCCCAAGCAGAGACCAAGTTATTCATTTTTCAGTGTCTCACCAGTGAGTCAGACCGTATGGCTTTGTAAGCCAAAAGCAAAAAGAGCTCAATGAACAATCCCAGCACTACAAGGGGGAAGCAAATGGAACTGAACTCCCTCAACCATCATTTCTCCTCCTGACAATACCCAGTTCTAATTGCAGGTAACAGGCAGATGATGATAGACTGCACTCCTTGATTCTCTTCCCCTCTCAGGTGCAGGTTCACATTGCAAACACGAACAATGGGACACTGCCACTGTTGGATTTCACTACAAAAACAACTTCAATAAAATATTCTGCAAAGAATTTGTACTCTTGTCTGCAGCCAGAGGAGTTATTCAGTCCCACATATACACAGAAATTATCTGGGGGAGAGGAGATGCTTAATCAAGAGCCAAAGAAGAGAAATTCTTCCCCAAAACATCTTTCATCCCTGGCACCTTGCCATGCGACCAGACCTAAACCACAGTTCTAAACAGACTTGTATGAGCCATTTTTCTCAAACAAAAAGTTTTAAGTTGGTCAGTCAAATATTTTCTGTTAAAAGACTTTTCAACTGAAGTTTAGGCTTTCTAATAAATGCTGGGGAGGAGTAGAAGAGAAAGAAGTGTAGGCTTGCTACAGAAAAATGCATATTGCATCTGAAATTGGAAATCTCTTGATAACATGTTGTAGTTCAGGAACTTATTGTTGTTCACACTGTCTGAACTGGGCTCCTCAAACAGATTATATCTAACTATGCAAAAATTTCGCAATTTTTATTATGAAATATCTGCCCAGACAAACTGGAAACATAACAAAACTGATCTACAACTTCCAACAGTTTCTTTCTGCAGTGTTTTCAAACCAAATTATTCAGCACACAAGCAAACCTATTCAGTTTTTCAGAAAGTAAATTTTTCACAATATTTTCTGTAAAAGACAATGACTTTCCATTAAAGGAAAAAAAAAAAAAAAAAAAAAAACCACCAAGAAAGGATTTGCAGATTAGTTTGTCCCACAGATGCTCAGCTGAAATTCATGCATTACTGGGAGTAGAACTCAAAACTTTTTAAAGCAAGGTCCTAAAGGTAGTCTACCCCAGTCCAAGTTAATAATGTGCTTTAATTAATTTAATCATCCCTTTGCTTAAGTTCAAGGTTCCAGGGCAATCATCTACACAAAGTTGCTTATTACAATGAATAATCATAATTTCAAGTACTTGGTGTTACGCAGCTGAGATCCTTGTAAGGATGGGCAGAAGGATAGGAAGCTGCTTACACTGAAAATGCAAGTTTACAAGAGGGTTTTTTGGTTTTGGGGAGGGGCAGGGCTGTTTGTGATAACTCATCCACATCTACTAAGCTGTTGGGATATTTCAGAGGCAGTATTTTCAACATTGGCTAACAAACTCCATGGAGGTCTTTGAGCTTTTAAAACTCATTTTATAATTTAACACATTAGAAATGTTTGCTCTCTACTTTTCAACAGAGCCACTACATTTGGTAAATATGGACCAAATACCTTCTTGTCTCAAAATATCAACTAAGCCTGAATATTTAAGACTAAGCATGCAAGTCTTTCATCCATTAAAGACAACCAACTTTAAAATAAAAATGAATTTGGTTGTGGCATGCTAAACCTTTTTGCAGAACTGTGTTTAAAGTTCATCTAGAGAAAATATTTTCCCTACCTGCAATTTTGCTTTGATTTCACAAGCTTCCTGCAGCCATATATTGAAGCATGCATAATTAACATATGGAAGGGATCTCAGAACATATTACCACATATTCTAAATATAGTCAGTCATTGTGTATGATGTCATCTGCAACTAATTCAGGCCCCTCACAGCAAGCCTGCACTTTGAGCTCACACCATTCTGGCCATGTGTGTCCAATCTGTCCCCATCTCCTTCCTCCTCCTTCAAAGGCTCACGGGAGCCTCAGTGTCCCCTCCTGTGCCACCCCTCCTGCACAGGGCACACAGCCCAGAGCTCCCCCAAGGGCCAGGTGACTTCTCCAGCTGTGTTTGCTCTCCTGGAATGAGAACAGTTAAGGTACAACATCACACCCACCAAAGAAACCTGCACCTCCTCGAGCTGACAGCAAAGCTCTTTCTCCTCCTGCCCCTGTTACCTTCCTGTCTGCAACACACAATTCTGGGGTTTTGTATTATTTTAGATCAGAAGAGCAGGCTCATTTGGGCCAGAATCCACAGACTAAATACTTGGCTTGCTTCTGACCACAGGCACAGATTACCTTGAACAAAACCAGCTTAATGATTATGGCACCATTCTTAGTTATTTCCTTTGCTACCAGTTCTGCTGGTATTAATAGCAGTTGGTGAGTACTTGACACTTTTAAAAAGCAATTGTCCTTATTAAGTAAATAAATATTAAGTGAGGAACTTATCTTTGGAGACTCATTTTTTTGTAAACCTTGGCCTTTCTCTGGCTGCTTTTGTTTTTCAAGCTAAACGAATTACAAGTATTATCCCACTGTTAATATCCACACCACTGAATGCCAGCATCAACAGATTCCATTGACAAGCTGTTTGGGTTTCCCCCCTCCCTCTATCAAACATGCCAGTGCTTTAAAAATGTCCTCAAGTAGTTGGAATTACTCACTCAAAATGGAACTGCTATAAACTTCCCACTGTGTCACAGATAATTAGTTCTGGGCATCTTGTCCATTATGCCTTCGGGCATTTTCTGCAGATGCCACCTAAAATCCCAGAAAATGTGCTTTGCAGTGAAGAATCACAGCAAACAGTCATGCCAGGGGCAGTAACAAGCCTGCTGACAGCTCCACAACTCTCCTCCATTCAAAGCAGTCCTGTGATTTTTTCAGCAGAGTTTTTTTTCTCTGAATACATTTCTCTTCCCACAAATAAGGGCTTTGGAGAGCAGAGCCTTGATAAACAAAACCCTCACCCTGTTTAACAACACGTGGAAGAAATGTTAACCCATCTCTAAAGCTTTTCTCTCTCATTCTCAAAAATATAAATTGTATTAATGAACAGTATAAATGAGCAGCATATAAATGAACAGGAGTTCAGCTGCTATAAATGAACAGGAGTTTTATTACAGCACCTTTTGGTTTTTTTTGTTTCCTACCTCTTTCTATTGCAGCAGGCAGCAATAAATGGAACACAAGAACAGATTTTTGCTTCTTATGCATGGAAGGATATTAAGTTTAAAAGCTTTTTGGCACAACCAGATAAGGCTGAGCACGACTTAAAATAAATTCAATGTTACCCAGCCCAAAGTAACCCTCTTGTGATAGTGGAGCTACATCATTTTATGACATCACAACAATACTGAAAATATATAGCAATAACTAACTTTTCTGATGTTGCATTCTGACAGTGTCAAGGTTTAAAAAAACCCCAAACACCCATTTTCTATTGCACATAAACTATCAGCTATTTAGAGATGCCAGCAAAGGTTAGGGCTCCATCCTGTTACACACCATAGAGACCAAGACACAGATTTTATCCCACCCAGGTTACACTCTGAAGTTACATAAGAGAAATTTTTGGAGACAGAACACATAACTGTGATTTTTCAGGCAAAAAAAAAAAAATATGGATCAACAACTACAATTAGCAGCTTTAAACCTGGATGATTAGGCACAACTGTTAACACAAAACTTTGAAAAATGCATCACCATTTAGTCACCTAACAATGAATCTGGGTGCCCCTGAAAGAAACTCAGTTACCTTCTCATTGTACCAGATTTTGTCTGGGGTTGCAAGAGGGATGCTGGCAACATTTTGTGCTTGTGACACAAGCACAAAGTCATTTCTGCTCCCTACAGTGAGTTTATCAGTTTGGGGTTTTTTTGTGCTCAGACAAAAGCTCTTTAGCCTTTTACTAACATCTCTTAAAACTCCTTTGCTTTGCTGTTCACAACTTCTATTCAGCATGAGTGGATGGAAAATACATTGATTTAGAATTTGAAGTGTTGGCAGGAAACAAAACTATATTTTATTCCTCTAATCTATTCTAGACTACATTGGAGCAACCTAATCCACCTTTCTCCTGTAAATCTTAACCTGGAGATTCCCACAGTAGCCAAGGATGCATAAAAGAGGTCCTGTAACAAAACAGAGTTTTTGTTAGACAGTGATTTGTCATCATGAAGAGGTGGTTGTTCCCCAGGAACAGACTTGTTAATGGAAAATGTGAAAAACTCCTCTACTGGTCTGCCTGGGGATCATACATCTACAACAGATCAAATGAAAAAAATCCAACTCTGCAAAACCCAAACACTCTCATCTAAAATTAAAAAGCCAAATTTAAGATAAGTCTGAACTGGGAAAAAAAGCCAAACAAAGAACCCTTGAAAAAGAAACACAGATCGGGCAGAAGATACCACACTAAAGACAAGGCAAAAGCAGAACCATAAACACATAGGGAATCCTTTACTGTTAAGAAATTTTACAGAGTCTAAACATTGCCAATTTCTAAAACAATTGAAGTAATTAAAAAAAAAGGTGAAGAAGCACAGAACGAAAATTAGACCACTCTTAAAAACAGTATCCAGATCAGTTATCTCTAATAAATCATTTCTTATGTTATGGGAAGCCACAATGGAGAGCTAGCAGAGTGTTCTCATGGAATACTGTCAAAACTATTCTGCTAATAATGTTCATGACACGCAATTAGTCATGAAGTCAAGGAGACACACAATATATAGTCCCAAACCACAACACACTGTCTGGAACAAAATGTCAGATGGAGAGATTGGTAAGATTCAGGACTGGCTTTAAAGACTCATCTTGGCAACCCTGAATGCAACTGGCAAGAGGGAAACCCAGAAGGAAGGCCACTATTGTTCTGGTTTATTGAACTTTTTAGCAGTGATGCTTGAAACGCCTCAGAAGAGGCTGACAAGAATAGCAAGAGGAAAGGGAAAAAGCCCAGTTTTATTGCAGCTGAAGGATTTTTCCATAAAAGGCAGAAAGAGGTACAAGAGAACGGGATGGTGCTGCCACCAAAGACATGAAAAGGAGTGACAAACTTCTAAGCCAAAGCGGCAAAAAAATTAAGGTAGAGCCTGAGGAATAGTTGTTTAAATTTGATATTGAGTTTGGAAGGAAATCCTGCAGCTTGTTGAGGGACATGGAGCTTGGCACAGCCAAACTGGGATCAATTACCACAGTTCCTGAGCCCACAGAAGGCTCCTGAACAACTCTGTAACAGTACTCCCCTGCCCCAGCTGGCCCTACAGCTGTCCAGGCACACAGTGCTCACTGGAAATCTTGGCAGAGTGCTTTTTTTGGGAGAGAACCGAAAAGAGACTCAGAAATTTTTCTCTTTTTTTCTTTTTTTTTTTTCCTAATATTTATTATTTTGGATTCAGGTTCAGTGAGAAGAGCAACAAGCAGAAATCAAGTTTCAAGGAAGCAGCCTGAACTGGGGAAAAAATACAACAAAGCTTCCAAAGAAACTATATCAACAACCTTTCCATTTCATGTATTTGGATGAATTTCACTGAGAGCTGGAGCAGAAAGGCATTCTTCAAAAGCCTTAACCCAATTCTCTCCAAATTTGGTCAAAAAGGTTCTTTAATTGAATCACGTTCAAAGGAAAAAAAAACCAAAAAGGAAATAGAAAAAAACCCCCACCCCATTAACTCAATTATCACCACCACACATTTCAAAGTCAGCTATCTAGGCTGCATGTTTAGTTTTTCATTTTGCAGCACAGGGATATTTACACTATCAAAGCCAGAATCAACAGTGGTTGTTGTTGGTTGTTTTTTTTCCTCCTCTTCCTCCCTTCCGCTAAAAAAAAAAAAAAGGCTGGTCATGGCTACACTGGTCAAGGTCTGCCATACAGACTGTGAACCTGTGTGCGAATCCATTCTCCAAAGGCAAAAAGAGAGGGATGAGGGGCACTGGAGGAAAGAGAGCTGCCATTTCAAAACAAACCAAGGAGAAAAGGAGAAAAGCCAGAGCTGCCGGATGCTGCTGCAAACGGTGACTGTGCAGAGCTCCATGGCCAGAGGCACCAGCAATGCTCATGGCCACAAGAATTCCACAGGGACAAGGCAGGGAAGGTCGTGGTTCTCCCAAGGGGGAGCAATCCATGGCACACATCTAAGGCAGCTCAGCACAGCAGGATCCTGTCACCACGGGATGAGGATTCAGAGTGTGCCCATGGTGTTTTATCTAGCAAGCCTCCCTTCTGGCTGACAGAGCTGCCCTCCAGGCCCTCCAAAGACGCAAGTCCCAGGCTTCTTTGATTTGCAAAACTGTAAATGCTTGCTCTAATCTCAGCTTGTTTGAAAAATAAGCATACTTCCATCCCTGGTCTATCCTCTATCTTTCAAAATAATCTTGACAACACATACTGCCTGATAGAGTTGAAAGTGTCATAAATGTTTTTTTACAATCGAGTTATTTTCACAGTCAGGACAAACAACTACTCAGAGCTGACCTCAGAGATCTCTCCCAAGTTTTTTAAAGGATCTCTGTTCATTTCAGCTGTGAAGAATAGCTCTGCCTGGGCTGCCAGGGCCAACAGCAATTGCTCACAGCTGTAACAACTCCAGTGTGCAAGCAGTGTGAAAGCAAACCACTAATCCCAGGCCAGGGCTGTGCACCGAAAGCAGGGCATCGAGGGAACCTTGCAGGAGTCTCATTCCTCTGAAGAAAGTACTAATAACTTAACTAGACCCAGCAGGAGCCAAAGAAAAGAAAACACTGATCACAACTCCTGCTGCTGCTTCTTTCCCTGTCTCCCAATCATGGGCAAAGCCCTCACATTCTGCAGACAACAGCACTCCTGTCTGGAGCATTCCCAAGGAGTCTGCATGGTCAGCTCTGCTGGAACTCAAACTTCTGTTTCAAACCATGGATGCCAGTAGAATGAAAAGAAAAATCATCTCTAAAAAAATCTCTTTTACCTCTCCAGATTTCCTGCTAATCAGCATTCAAGCACTGGCACTGCTGCCCTGTCAGAGCCCCAGGACTGCCTTGGGAAGCAATGAGAAACAGGATTATGTCTAAGGCTGATAATGGCAACAATATCAAAGGCCCTAATGAACTGAGGAGTGGAGCACATGGAGAGGAACCCATAAAGAGAACAATTGGGTGCCCAGCAAGTGCTTCAATTTTCCACTGTTCATAGCTGAGCTTTAAAAATTGACCCTGCTCCAGACTATGTGGATCTACCAAAACTCAGACAGTTTCTTGATTTAATCGGAACATTAACTGTTATTGCCTTTTCCTTGTTTCTGATTGCTAATGTCATTAACAGATTAGCAGATCTATGTGCAAAGCAGGTTAATTTTTTTAAGTGCAAAGCCACCTTGCTCTTACAGGGGGGTACCATATAGAGCAGCCCTAACTTTCAGCACCAGAACACACACTGAGGGAACAGGTTATGTGTGAAAGGGCAAAAATTATGAGAACAGCTAAAAAACCACCTCAGGCAGGTATTTCTCCACAGGACTGGAGGTATAATTTCCTCCATGACACCTTGCAGCTACTGCAGTTATAGGATTCCTCCAGAAAATGATTTGACTAACCCATCAAATCCCTTCCATTTACCTCTGAACACTAGGAGAGCAAAAACAATCCTCTGAATCAACCAGCCCACCCACACCCCACCAACACAGAGGGCTTAACTCTCTGCCTTCAAGTAGGAAATCATTTGTTCATAACCCAAACTTCATGCTTGCCCTGCTTACAGTACATCAGTTTTAGTATTTACCTATTTAACCACTGCAATTACATTATCCTTATGTGCTCTTATCTACAGTGACAGTCTGCCAGAGCTCTTTTTGTTTGTAACTACCATTATTTTATTTGCAGCATAGGAGAACTGAAGAGCTGCTGTAATGGGCTCACATTATGCCAGACACAGAAAAGAACAATAAAAACAACCTCTGTCCTAAAGATTTCCCAGGTCAAAGTAATTTACCCAATCCTTCCTTTGGGTTTAATTTTCACCATTTATAAAACCCATTTATTTTATCCTTTTCAGATACTCAAATTTTTGAGCCTTCCACTTACAGTTTTCCTTTTTCTCTAGAAATGTACCTTTTTTGAGTTGACCGTACAAGATCCCTGTGTCAAACCTCTCAGAAATATATAAAATTAAGGTCTCTAAACCATTTCCCTTAGCTCAGTAACTGGTAACAGCAGTCAAAGCATGTTCTTCATGAAGGATGGAAACCCTTCATCTCATCCCTTTTAAATCCATTAATGCTTTCAATGTTTCCCCAGATATTATGATTACTTTTTTATTGATCAGAGAATGCCAATCATGATTGTATTTGCACTCTTGCATTGTACTCTCAAGAAAGAATGAACAAGATGGAGAGGGAGTGTTTACCAGGAGATGTAGTGGTGGGACCAAGATGGAATGGTTTAAACTGACAGAGAGCAGGCTTAGATTGGATATTAGGAAGAAATTCTTCCCTGTGAGGGTGATGAGGCCCTGGCATAGGTTGCCCAGAGAAGCTGTGGCTGCCCCATCCCTGGAAGTGTCCAAGGCCAGGTTGGATGGGGCTTGGGATAGTGGAAAGTGTCCCTGCCCAGAGCAGAGGGATGGAACTGAATGATCTTCAAGGTCCTTTTCAACCCAAACCATTCTGTGATTCTATGATTCATCCTGTGATTCTGGAACATCCTGTGGATTTCTGGAACAGTACACAACTCTTATTAGACCTTCAATCCAGCAACAACTAATTTGCTATAAAACGAGAGAAAAGATACCAGGTACAAGATTTTCTTATTGTTATGAAAGACATTATTTGGTAAGGAATGTGAAGCCACCAATTAGTTTGCAATTGCCAGCAGAGCAAAATACCAGAACTATCTGTCTCATAGCAGAGAAATTCCATCCTTAGGATTCTCAGAATTCAATACGTACAATTACGATGTACAAAAGAAAAGGAATCCATCTCCCACACAGCACATGGGGTCACACCTATTTCAAGTGGTTCTGTTCCAGGGAATCCTCAAAGGTCCTTAATGACTCAGTCTTTAGGAGTGTCTGAAAAATTCCTACCAAGTAAAAGAAACATGCATAGGTACTGAGATATCTTGGGGCAGAATGCAGAAGGGACCCTATCAAAGTGAAGGGCTGTCTTTTCAGCCCTTATTTATTAGTTACTGCATTTATATGCTATTATCCATCTGCATGACTAATTAATCCATGAGGAAGGGAGAAGAAAACTCCATACACCAGCCAAGGGTTGGGGTTTTTAAGAGCCACTCGTGTATGAGCAAGCTCTCCAAGTGGTTTCAGAGATCCTGAATTAGAAGGCTGTTTAGATGAGCTCTCCCTCTCAAGCACTGAGTCACTGGAGAAGGTGAACTGATGGGATTAGAACAGCAAGGCAGACACTTCACATCTCTCAGGTACATAAACCAGAGCAAGGATGAAATGTACAGAACGTGATTGACGTCACCACCCAAAATCTGAAGGCGCAAATGGCATAAAACGCTGGCAACCACGGATGTGTCTGCAGTGCCTTGGCTCCCTTGGAAGTGTCAGGAATGAAAGGCAAACCTCTGCACTTTAAAAGAGCCTCCACCAAAGGTCCAAACACGGATGATGACTAACTTCCTGCTGTGAAGAGAATCCTAAAAAGAAACCAGAAGAAAAGAGAGAAAAAAAACAGCCAAAGGGCTCACAGTACTAAGCTGTGTAGATTTACCTGACCTTTATGGAAGCAAAGATCAATAGGTCTGACAGAACTTCACAAAAATGAAGGTGAAACTTCCCTCAGATCTCAAGAACAGTAAAAATAGTGCAAAATCATCCTAGTGCTATCAGCAAAACCTACTACCTGTGGGAAGCCTCATCCAAGGCATGAGGTGCCTTTTGTGGTTCTGCCATGTTAAATCTGTGAGTCTTAGTGGCTGGTGATGTGTTTAGCATCACACTAAAATATGTTCCTTGTCACAAGTTTTCTGTTGTTTTGGTTTGGTTTTCTGAGAAATCCTGACACAGAGGCCCTGCAGAACTTGCCTGAGAGCATGTTATGATGTAGAAGGCATCACACAACACCACTGACAAAGACAATCTCAGACAGATGTCCTCAGTTGTTACATTGATCACTCAAAGGATTTCTAAATGCTAAACTCAGGATGGCATCCATGAAAAGTCACTGCATATGTTGGAGTGCCAGCTAAGTTTAGTGTAGCCTAGAGACAAATAAGGCAGGGAGATGACTTGATTGGAGCTGCAGGAAGTTCAGCAGTCGTTCAGGAGTTACACAGGTACATTTTCTAATGGAAACCTTATCACCTCATCGACCTCCAACATTTTTAAAAATACAGTATGAACATTCTCATTCCAAATGCTTTAAGGATGTCCTTTCCCCACAGAGGGCATTAAGGGTGGATCTACTTGGTTCCCTCAAGCACTACAGTCAGGCACAGGAGCAAAAACACATGTTAAAAAAAGCTTTTGCAGGAGCTTGATGTCTTCTGTCTGCTTTTCTTGGACGTGGTCAAGATCTATACAGGTGTATGCCAGATGGGCATGGTTACACTGCTTGTGTTGACAAGCACAATATTTCCAAGAGTTTTCTTGTTTTTCTTGGACAACCTTCTAGAGAATGCCTAAGATTTCTGCCATGCACTTCACTAGATTCTGGAAAAATTTAAACTGGCCTGCAGAAGCCAGGAGAAGATGAGGATATTGCAGCTGGGACTGGATGTTGTTCTGCTGGAGTTTGAGGTTTTTCTCCATTCTGTCAGATAGCTGGGGTGGGAGAAACAGAGTTGTGTGAGAAGATTTAATGCACCCTTTGAAAGTGAAGAGCAGTTCTTTGGAGGCAGTGAGCAGAGCTGGTTTTGGGAACTAACAGGGAGCAGTGTGGCTGAGGGGTGAGAGGAGATGGCAGCTCAGCCAGGACTAGAAACACAAGAAACTGCATGAGGCAATACACAGGAAACAGGACAAGTTCCTGTGCAGTTCTTGCTGCAACCTCTGGGCTCTTTACTGGAACTTGGGCTGCAGGGAGAGGAAGTTCTGGCAAAAGGAAAGCCAAAAGGTCCATTCACAAGCAGGAGAGCAATAATTCTTTTTGTGATGTGCTGGGACCACCAATCTGAGGTCAATTTTCCACAGTTCAAAAGCTCTTCTGTCTCAATCCTGCACTGCCTTGCTGGTTTATTTCTAGGTGCCTCCAGACACATAAATGAGGTGCAAGGTATTAAATTCAACATTCCTTATCCTTCTTGGTCTAGGTTTGGTGGCAGATTTCAGGACTAACATCCAGTCCAGCCTTCACAGCTGGCTCTATTTCCCAGACACCTAACACTTGTTTGGGTGCTCTTTGTACGTCATATTCCCTAAATATATATATATACAAAAATAGACATAGAGGCAAACAATTTGAATAAAAACCAAAACCCCAGAGCTCTGGAGCAGCATTAAGACTGATTTGCTATAAAGGAAAGTGCCACGGGAAGGAAGGCACTATCTGTGCCTCTGTATCAACACAGGCAAACCAGACATGAACTTATTCCTTGCAGCAGGAAACGAACCTGTTCTTGCAATGACGCTTCTGTCTCTTCCCTTACCTGGCAGAAGCCATAGCTTTAATACACAATTTTTTATGCTCCAAACTGGCATTGTTACAGATGGAAATGAGCATCATTTGCCTGTGCTTATCACTCAGCTAAAGAGAAGTGAGGCCTCGCTGGCTGAAGTGAGGATCCTTAGCCAGCAAACTGAATTTATTTTAGAAGTTCTCTTCAGGATCCACCAAGTTTTCCAGCAAAATTTCATCCCTGTCTCTCAGCGGGGCACTGGGAATGTTCACAGATGAGCAGCATTGTCCTATACATGAAACAGATGGTTTATTTAAACCACAGAGAAAAAAGCTTCTACTAACACATTTAATCTTCAGTTCCCAGGATATCAGAGATGCCTGGAATAGAATTTAGTTCTCACTGAAGTTTTGTGTATATATTTTAAAAGACATACCACAAATATCTGCAAATGCAGATAACTGTGTGTTTGCCAACTTTAAAGTTCAGTGTATTAGATATTACTGTTCATAAAGAAGCATTCACAAAGTTTGCCCTTATTGAGCCTTTCTTCTAATGTCCCAGAGAGTATTTCTTCCACTCTCTGATTAGTACCTCTGGATGCATTCTCATTTCCTTGGTTTCTTTTGCATAATTTGGCAATTACTCAATTACTTAAGACCTTAAAACTAGACAATTTCTCAACAGTTTTCCAACCTCTTCTCTTAAACATTTCTTCCAGCCTAAGGGGCTGTTGACAGTTGCTGAATCCCTGCATTTCTTAGAAATTTATTGCAGCAATTCAGTTTTTAGATCTCCTTCTGCACTTTTAAAAGACCTAAAACTTTCAAATACATTTATTAAAATGGAATACTGACTACTCAGTGATTCACTTTAAAGTGCAGATTTCCCAAAAACAAATCTTAAGCTGCCAAATCCAGCCTTGCCTTAGCCAGCCTCTGACGTTTTCACAAGGGTATGACTGCCAAGATATGTAAATTGAGTAATTTTATTCTGTCTTTGTCTTCTAGAGTTCAGGTTCTGATTTCTCACTAAATTTATTTGTAGGGCTCTCCTCTGGAAAAAAAAAATAAAGATGACCAACTCTTTCTTTTTTTAAATGGTTCCCTTGTGTTTACTTGTTCCTGACTGAACTGTCACATCAAAGATATTCATAAACTACACACAATTATTCCAGTATCTCGTTATCAAATCACATAATGACTCAGTGTATATCTGCAAGTCTCCTCATCATGAAGTCATTAACAATGCTATTTACTGGAGGTGAGAGAATGCATTTAAGCTGGATGCTGACATCTACAATGGATCAGTTGTTGAAGCAGATAATTAAGACTAGCATCAGACCTTTGTGCTGTTTTCCTTGGCACATCACACTGCACAGCGTTCCTCAGGGAATTGTGATAGAAGTTTCTAAAGAAAACCTGTGAGTTTATGACTGGTTTCCTCTCCCTTCTGTTTGATGGCTGCTTTGATGCCTGTGCAGGGATTCTTACAGGAGAAATTTGTTCAATTTATGCTCTTCCAGGCTGAAACTTATGTCAGTTCTTCTTTAGAAGGTTGTGCAATGTCACATGAATATTTGTCGTAGTTCACTTTTGGTAGGTTGTAACATCTCTTTAACCACAGACTCCTCCTGGTCTCTGGCTTCTCTTAAGTCAGTGATTTTATCACACATTTTTATCTTCAGATGCTTCTGTCCTTTACAGTTGCCTGGTCTTCAGCTACAGCTTTCTCACATGCATAAGCTCTGTTTCTCTTGTCGTGGTGTTGGACTCTTAAACCATTTCCTTTGTGAGTGTCCTGGAGAAAAAAGACAGAGGCAGCACCACCTGAAGGCTTTGCATCCCACTGCTTGACAAAGCTTTCCTTGCTCATCCCCTTGGCCAACACTCCAACTCACACAGCCTCCACAAAGGGGATTTTTCCAGAGGAATGGCAGGAATATCACTGTCTCCGACAGCAGTTTCACCTTCAGAGCTGATTGTCCATGTGCTTCCTCCCAGCTCATCATCCACAGTGTGTTATTGCAGCAGCACAAACTCACAGCCACGTCACTGAAACAGCACAACCCACCAGAGACCCAGCCAGGGACTTTGCCTCACGACAGCAGCCTGTAAGAGCAGCTCAGAGGGAGTTTGACAATTCTGCTTTCATTCCTGCAGGCAGGACAGACACCTACAAGGCTCAGACAGCTCCCAAGGCACCTGTGCTACAAGTCATGCTGTTGGGATCCACCTGTCTCAAAGAAAACTCAAATATTGCCATTCCTTTTGTAGTTTTTACCTACTCTCTGAGAGGAGAGCATTTTCCCCCCCATCTCTTCCCTTTAAGATCCATGCTCCATCAAGGGTTTTCCCTTCTGTTAAGAAGAGATTTTTCTAATACTATTTTCACTGAAGTTGAGTGGGTAAAATTATCCAGACTCCCACAAGTCATTTGGAAAACTAAACAGTGTATTGATAAAATATATACATTGAACTTGAATATTGCCTACCTGTAAAACTTTAAGATTTCTGCAAATTACTTGCTTGCATTGCTTTATTATCAAAATAAGCAAGATACCAATATTTTTATCTTTACAGTATATTCGTTTTATCCCTTATAAGTCTCATGAAAAATTAACACATCTGGTATTTTCCCTGTTGTCTTAGACAGAATATCAGACTTCCCAAGATTTTGCATCTTAAAGTAGCTTGTGCAGCAATCAGCTATGACTTAGTGCCTTCCCCTAAAGCTCTTTTAAAAAGGACCTAGCATTTGCAGAGCACAGAAGTGACATGGAAAACTAAGTCCTGTTTTCAGAAATGTCTGGAACATTCAGAAAACAGCAGCTCTTATTCACCTAAATAGCTTAGGCACATTTGCAATGCTCCTGTGCTCAATACCTCGTGCCAGACAAGAGTTTTGTCTGTGTCAAACTGTAATTGCTCATTGCTTTATAAATGTCATTGTAATTATTACATTCACTCAGCATTTTAACCTCCATGGTGAATTGAGAGACTCAGTTTCTGCTGAAAACTGATTTTTGTTTGACAATATCTGTCAATTCTGATGCCCTGGTTGTGCATTTCACGTGCTTGGAAGAAGACAACCAGATGAGAATCACTCAAGCCAACATTTAAGCCTCCTTCACTGGATCTACAAGCAGTTAAAAGTCTTATTGTTGATTTGAATAACTTTCTGCTGAGAAATTGGGTAAGGCTGGGTCAGGGAGTGGCAAGACATTGGCAGAGGTGAGACAAAGCTTATTCTCAAGAAATTACTGCTTTTGAGAGCACCAGCCCAGACCACCAGCAGAGCCCACATGACAAAGACAGCTGCCAGGCACCAGGATGCTGAACCAAGCCTCTGGGATGAGGTCAGCCAGGGGCAGAGCAAGTAGGTCCATTTCTTGTTTTCCAAAAGGCTGTTGGGATCTCTAATGCTTTCCAGGCTACAGTCAAAAAAAGTCATTTTGCTAATCCTATTGCCTTGCTCTCCAGTCCCATCATTCCTAAGGATTTTTCTGGTCAACTCTCACAGTCAAGGTATTTTTCTGTGTGATAGGGTAGGAAGGGCATCACACTAAGTCCAGACATGTTGTTTTCCACACTCTGGAGCCTGCAGCCCAAGAAAAAGGACCAGATATTGGGTCAAAACCCAGGAGTCCTTCTGCCAGTGAAGCATGTTCTGGAGGAAGAGAAGAGCAGAGGGAAGTATTGCACAGGTTCCTCTTCAGCAGTTTCATATGGTGTTCAAACAGCTACTGTGATCAGGGCCTGATTAAAGCAGTTCCCAGAGTCCACCTAAGAGAGAGAGGAATTCCTCTTTGCTCTTACATGGCCCAGGAGACAGAACTCAGAGACTGTGATTTATCAAAGCCTGGGCTTATCTCTGTGACTTGGCCCAGCCTGTCTACTTTGACATGCATCCTGTTCCTTGTTCCTATTTTTCTTTGATCTTGACCTGCCTGGAATTTTTTTTTTATTTTATTTGTTTCTCTTGCTTATTACATGACCATTCTGTTATCAAGCTCACTGGTAAGTGAGGTTTTTCAAGGGATGTAAATTCTCAGAGCACTTGGCATCTCTGTTGCTGGTACAGCCTAACACCAGAAATCCAAGTGGCACCAGGTCCCTCAAAACTGTTCTGCTTTACACCCCTGAAACCTGGCAGTTTTGAATTATCACTGCTCCTGCCTCACACCTGAATTTTGAATCTTAGGGTGACTACTTACACTCATTCAGAAAAAGCAGAAGTATATGTTTTTTATTTTGTTTTACCCAGCCTCATCTCTCACTGTGGCACTGCCTTCTGTCTATTACTTGTTCTGCATTCACATTTCACCATCTGCCCACTGCTAACCCATGTCTAATCTGTGCATCATCACCACTGTCTCAGCTGAAAAATATAAAAGATTTGCTTGAATTCATTTAATTAGGAGCTGCACCATTCAGGGAGATGTACCAAAAATAACTTGATTTATGAGCTGGCAGTTGAAGTAGCCCCTTAGCAGCGTTTAATAACTGCTGTTGATGCAAGAGGTCTCTATTGATTCAGGGCCATCCAGGTCTGAAGTGAGTCAGGTAGCTCCATTTCACATGCATCAGAGTGACAGTTCACATTTGAGGAATTAATCTGAAACACAGTTTTCATGGGAAAATCCAGTTAAGAGATATAGCAAAAATTTACAGTCAAATCTCTGGGGGGAAAAAAAAAAAAAAACACCCCACATCCACAGTTTTATTACCATTTTTGCATTAAAGGCCAAGCAAGGGTAGGGAAGTAAATATCTTCACTCTGTACTCACTTTTCTCTGTTGATATACTGAATTTTGGGATAGATGGAATACATTTTCTCTGCTTCACTGTTTTAAACACAACTTAGTGACTTGGCAGCTGTTTCCAGGCCAGCCTCTGCAGTGTGCTTTAAAATGCAAGAGAGTCAGGAACAGGTTTTGCTCCTCATTTTTAGATGGTGCCTACTCAACATGATCCTTTGCCACAGTGGAAACCAAAAGCAGCCCATGAAAGATGCTGGGTGGTGACACAAAGAGCACAGGATGAAATCCTGCTTTCACTCTGGTGATTCCTCAATCATTAAGTCAGTCAGAGTTATACTTAATAAAGTACATCAGGAAAAAGTCAAGCACTGTAACTCCATATCTCTTTTTGCACACCTCCCCAGTGCACATCACTGTTTTCCAAGGGCAGGAGCTGGGTCCCTGGAGAAGAGGAGTTACTAATATAGGATAGGAATGGGCAACTATGGAAATATTTATTTCCATATCTGCAGAAACTCAAGGCTGGGGCAGAAACCTTCTGCTATTGCTATTTCTAAGCAGGGGTGGGAAGAATCCAGCAATAGAAAGCACATTGTAAGAGTTCACTCAGGAACAAGAGAAGATTCCAAAAGTTCCAGCACAACCCTGGAGGGCCACAAGCCACTCTAAATGAATTAGATGATTTGGAAAGGTCTAAATAAAAAATTTAAAAATCCTAAGCTGTAATGACACATTTACAGGCAAGATATATCCTATATAAAATCTGAAAGCGGAAAGACATATAAACTTTGGGATGGGGACTATTAGCCTTGTAAAAATGGAAATAATAGCACTCCTGTGCCCCATGGGCAATAAAACACATTATGGAGCAAGGCACTAAGGGGCTACAGTGACTTGATTGATCAGGGGACTGAAAGAGATGAATGAAAAGGTCACTAGGTATGAATAGAAACATCTGAGCACTCTGAGGGTTTCATAATTTGTTAACCAAACAGAGATCTGGAAGAATGGATACAGGAGAAAACCAGGGCAGGGAAATAGAGAGCTGCAGGAGAAAGAAAATATAGTGACTGAGTAATTCTCCTTACACATAAAAGCCTGGAGGCAGGGCAAGGGGGTGTTGCACAGCTTTAAATCACATAAAAATAGGCATTAATGCTGTGCTTCTTGTAGCTGGGCCAGCAGCAAACACATCTGAGGGAGCCGAGCCCGCGTGACGGGGCCACGCACGTGTGCTGTGCTGAGGGAGATGTCATGGAGAGCACAGAGAATTCATCTGATGTGGCATTTGCTCTGTGAACAGCAAACCAAGGAACCGTGCAAAATCCATAGTTCATTGCTCTCTTCTTCCCTGAGGCTGAATCAACTTGCTTGCTTTTTCCTTTTTTTTTTCTTTTTTTTTTTTTTTTTTTTAATTCAGTATTTAGCTCTTTGAGCCATTCATATTTCTTCCCCCTCTCTTTTTTTTTTTTCAGCTGGTCTCTTATTTGTGAGTTTGTACTATGTATGAATGGTGGCTATATTTCATTCATACATCCTGCATTCATGGGGATGCAGAGAAGACAGGCCAGGCATATTTATGGATATACAGCTCCAGCAGCATGCCAGGGACAAGGATAGCTTTAGGTCTCCCAAGGAATGCAGAGACCTTTCAGAAAACCTTCCTGGGCAGGGGCTGCCATCCTAGAACTCATCAAGGAAAGCATTCCAGGCAGAATCCACAGTTCCAGTCTAAGCAGCTGTACAATCTCACAGGTTTTGGGCAGGAAATTGATGTTCCCTGAGTGGTACCTTTTGTCCCACCTGCTGGCCACGCACATTTTCTCTCTCCACCTCTCACTTTGGGATCCTCAGTGCTAGACAGGTTCCCAGCTCTCCTTCCAGGACTAGATGGGAGGTTAGATTTACAATGAGTTGTGCTGGTTTTTTTTTTTTTTTCTTCCTACAAACACTTTGTAATTCATTGAGTTTAAGACTACAATTAAGACTAAAAGAAAAAAAATCTTCATTGTTGACTGGACAAATTTAAGATTTTATAACAGCATGGTTCTACCTTTCAATTGCTTTTCATGTCATAGCAGACTCTTGCTTATGGTTTTAAGTGCATAGTCAAAAAACACAGAGTGTGGCAGATTAACACCACACTTGGATTTATGAAGTTTTCCTGACTTGAATGTCAGTTTGTTTCTTATTTAAATATATACATGTGGAGGCCTCTGGAGCTTTTAAAGGATATTATCTATGACCACACACATACAGACAGAGATGCTTGAATTTAATGTTTTTTAAATGTTTGCTTACCAGGTGGTCTCATTTTCTCTCTCTCTCAAGAAACAAGGCACATGTACATACAAAATTGTCTCACATAAATTATAGTGAAGTTGGTTGGTTTGGGTTTTTTATGTAAGGAATTAGCTCACATGCTTGCTCCTCATGCAAAAAAAGGTGTGCACGTGTCAGAGATTTCCAAGATGAGTATCCTAAAGGAAAACATTGCATCTGGGAAGCAGCAGGAAGCAGAAGAGACCAGACATCTGTTTGGTTTGCTCCTTTTCTTCTTTTTCCAGTGCAGCAGTCATGCACTGGGCTAAATTACTCTGACTCTCAAAACAAGAACTCTGCATCCGTACAATAATTTTCTGAATTCTAACTTTTTATCTGGGAAGGGCTGAATGGAATGGTATTCATAAAAGCAGTGATCCACTGTTGGATGGGGCTGGAGGGCTGGAGGAAGGTGTCCCTGCCCTTGGCAGGGGGCTGGAACTGGATTCTGTCTAAAGTCCCTTCCAACCCAAGCCATTCTATGATTCTAAATCCTGCACATAAAACATGACACTGTAGGGCTACAGGACGTTCCAACAGGATGTCTCTGGGCAATTTCCTCCAGAGATAATTCAGTGAGAAATCACTGATCAGGAGCATTACTGTGGGGCAGTTGAAAACAATGCTGAGTGATTGCAGAGAGCAGTTCTGAACAAAACTGTGTATGAAACCTTGCACAAGAGGTAGAGAACCACACAATCTGAATGCTGGCAGACTGGGGAGTGCTTCATACACAGCAAAAGGTGAAGAAATTTCACTTGCAGTGAAGTAACTCCACAGACTTCTACTCATTTTAGACCATTTATAACCCAAGTACATTTGGAAGTGTTGCCCCTGCAGTGCAGCAATTCCAAGCCCTGATGATGGTTGTACCAGAACACACATTCTGTGAAATCCCATTTGAAATCAAGTGGATCAGAGCTAGGCAGAGTCAGACCTGTCTGTTCCCATCTGCAAGGACACAGCCATTCTTTACAGAGGGCAGACAAAATTTAGTTTGAAAACATGAACAATTTGTGTGCCAATAGGGCTTCAGAATTTTTCAGCAACATTGATGAAATAAAAAGCAAATTGGCTCTGCAAAGGACAGACCCTCAAGCATGATAGGCCTCTGCAGTAACAAAAACTTCCTATCTCTAGAACCTGATTTTATTTGCTCTCTTTTCCTAACTACTGCCTGGATATCTTGACAACACAACAAATCTTCATTTCGTTTTGAAGGTTTAGCATGTCATATAACAATAGCCAGATCACTCCCCCTACTACACAGAAAAACAAAATTACTTAGAAGAAAAAAATCTCATTTTTGTTGTTTGGCACCAATTATTCACCATGTGAATTACTTTGGAAAGCCTTAAAGCTCAAAACTCAGACTATTCATCAGTATCTCTGAAATTATTCCACAGGTATCAATTAGTTGTTTTGAGATACAAGTCGAACTAGTAATTTCCTCCCCCAGTGTAGCCCAGAAACTTTTTGTCCTGACATTCATGAAACGTAATCTACACTTAAAATGCAATGAAAGACAGGAAAACAAAGCATGTTACATGAAACTAGGGCATCAAGATCAGTGGGGACAGAAGAGGAAGAGCCTGCAGAATTAACTTGAATTGAAAACCTCAAGATTCTCATTAGGTGGAGAGTAACAGCTACAACTGTTTTAAACATGGAACCCAGCAGAAAGATACAACTTTTGTACACATAGACAAATAAGCAGAAGGTTATGTACTATCCATGTTATGGCCCTGAAAAAAACCCACCCACCTCCTTTCTGGTATCTTTAAAAGAAAACTTTTTAAAACCCCAACACCTAAAGCTCCACTTCAATAGATTTTTGCCAGCAGATCCTGGATTCTTTGGGGAATTCTCTAGAAGCAATTGAGATGGAGGGAAATGCATGAACATAAAAGTTCCATCTGGGCAAAGTTTATTAAAGGAGTGGGATTCTAAGCTGCCCACACACTATTGCTGTACCCATTAATATTCTGTTTGCAACATGTAGTATCGAATGATTCACAGATGTTTTAATAATTGGCTTACATGCCTATATAACAGTGTTTCTCTAAACTTGCAGGATATGCTGGATAACCACTTTTAACTGTTTTTTAAATGAAAGCTTAACAGCAACTCTGATCTTTATTTTTTAAATGCTAATAATAAAACTACTAAAACTATGACAGTTTTAGAAACCATGATTTCAAATGAAATCCAAGACTGAACTCCAGGGTTTGGGTTTCCATTTCCCAAATGCTAAGAATGATTTTTTTTCCCCATGTTGTCTGGAACAAGCAGATTTGTCCTGCCTTCAAACAAAGCAGTCTGAAGGCTCAGAGGGGAAGAGATGGATTAAATGTTGACTGAAACACTTAAAGGCCTTCAGGAAGAAACACAAATGCCAGGTGCTGACCTAAGGTTCCAAAAGCCTATAACAAGTATACAATAAAATTGAAATATTTCAAAGTCTCCTACCCTTTGACAGATGTTGCAATCATGTTGTTTCATTTTTCTGTTTTCAACACTCACATACTTGTCCTTTGGACATTCCTCATATGAAGCTCATGCTTCTATCTGTTGTTTGGAGCAAGTCTCTAAGGCAACCAGGGTTGGGCAAATAGTTTCACTTTGTGCAAGATAATAGGTAATTCAAAACATCTATTTTTTCAAAGCAAACTGAAGTCATCTACACATCAAACACTGCAGCTGATTAAGAGTCCAAGAAAAACCAATCAACAAGGCCAGTTAGACAATAACAACTCAATCCCAGAGTGCTGCAGCTCCCATTAACTTTCAGGGTCAGGGCTGAAATTCAGGGGCGTGTAAAACACAGCCTGCTGCCAAACATCCACCCACTGCAACCACAGGGTGAGGAAAAGACTGATTAACTGGGGGATTGATTGCCAGAGAATACACAGATCATGTAGCTTCGCCCAAGGTGAAATTCACTTGAGTCCAAAGAGTCCTTTTTGGCACCTACAAGCACAGCAGGTGCTTCTCATCCAGGCTCCAAGAGGGTCTGAGCCAGAGGAGAGACCACTCAAATAAAGCAGATGATAATGAACAACTATCATCCCCACTGCTGTAAAGTGGGACCCTGTTTTCCCCTCGATCCCAGTCAAAAAGCAAAGGCTTGATCCTGCTAAGACAGGGGCACTTGTCAAGTTCCCATGAGACACAGACAAGAGACATGTCGAGCCCTGAGCTTGGCACAGTGAGGTTAAATCCCCAACATGAAAAACAGAGGAAATCACACTGATCAAACTCAACTGTCTGCACACTTATTTGCCATGAGAAGAGCAGCTCTACTTCAAAATTTCCAGTTATTTTACAGTTGCCAAAAGATCAGAAAGCAGAATTAGACTAAGGGTCTCAGGGCCTTAACAAATGGAACCCTTAGAGGGCTTATGTACTTGGGGCCCTGCATAAAGACCCAAAACAAGCAACACAGAGCTGGGCCAAGCTCAGAAGGATGAAAGCAGCATTGTGCTACCAGGGCTATGGCCAGCACCTTGAGGACTGCAAAGGGTGCTGACAGCACCACCCAGCTCAGAGCATCTACCAGAGATTCTGGGGCTGGAACACAGGGTTTAGACTGATTGTCCTAACAAAGCTTTCTACTTACTATCTCCATTGCTGCCCAAATTTCAGTGAACACACTGCTTTATGCTATGGCTTGTCCACTGTGTAGCCATAATGTCTGCAGCCAATACTGCTGCCCTGAGTTCCTCTGCACAAGATTCCATGAAGAAAAGGGATAGCTTATTAAAAAAGTTCAAATTGGTTGACATGTTTTGCTTGGACAAAGGGGATGTTTGCTGTGCCTCACAACTTGTAGGTCCAGGTACTGGCACATAGTTCTGCAAGCAGATTTTCCCCTGTCATCCAAGCTTGCAGCAGTGTCCCACAATACATTGCCACTCTGGAACAGAATAGCCTAAATCAGTGACCTTTGAGAGCTTTGCACGTGCTCTTAGCTCAGGACTTGATCCTGCAAGCACCTCACCTGCCAAACAAGACCCCCACTGGAACTGGCTTTCATCCCAGACTATGAGGGATCAGGCCCATGACATTTTCTTCCATTTCAGCATTTCCCTGCCTTCTGTGTACTCAGGTGCTACCAATTTCTGACTCAGCTGGTGACTATGCTTAAAGCTAAGACTGTGATCCCAGAAATATCTGAGAAACAGGGTAACAGCAGCTTTGCAGGCCAGTTGCAACAATGTAAGTAAATCCTGTGGACCCCATAAAAGATAGTATTGTCTCTGAACTCCAGCAGTCTGAAATCAAAATGCACGATGCCCCAAGTGTTTGCAGAGTAAATAAAGGTCATTTAGCTTACCAGCAATAACACTGAGGGGCCAGCCAGATCTCACCACCAGTGTTTGCCCCTCATGTAGGAAAAGCCTAGAATCTGTGGAAAACTCTCATCCATCATGTGGCAAACACATGCCCTGCTCTGTCTCCTCCTCCCACAAAAGGCACCAAGGGTGCAACCTGACTCTTCTTTTATTAAACTTTACTATGCTTGGAAGTGTCAAAGCAAAGGCAGGTTCTGGGGTTTGGCAGAAACTTCTCAAACCATCACCATTTACTACAAGGTAACCTGTTCCTCCTTCAGTGGAACAGAAGGGGCACAGACCCCACAGATCCCTCAGAGTCAGGGGAACCTTGCACAGGTAAATGCAGATGGAAAATGCAATGACGTGGATGGATTATCCTGATCCAGCAGCACAGGTTGTTTAATCCCACAGAGATGCTCAACGTATCATTCTACATATCTGGTATCAGCCCTTCACAGAAGGACACCAAGAACACCAGCCAAGTCTGATGGAGAGTTTCACAAACCACCAAGAACACTAAGTTCCCCAAATATTTGGACAGTGTCCAGTGAGAGTGTCCATGGTTCCAGAGGCTGCACACCAGAACTTGCTGAGGAGCTGTACTTCAGCTATGTCACAGAAAAGACCACAAAAGTGCTCAAGAGCTTCAACAGTGCAAAAGCTTTCCAGTTGGTGCCCCACAATGTTCTGGAACACATTATGGTCACAAAAGCCAACCCCATTTTGGACATCAGCAGTGCTGAGGTGTCACATCCAGTGGCATGATTTAGTGCCACAAGAAACACCAGATTGTGCTCATACCATTGTATTAGCAAGACAGTTTGGAAGAGAATAACCAGACTAAATTCAAGCTCTACTATTATTTACAAATCCTGAAGTCTGAAAAGCAGATGGGTTAGTAAGAAAAGACCAGATTGTTACAGTCACAGCTGATAGCACTACTTTAGATAATGGTTGTGATGGGAATAAACCATTGTCAGCTGATTTTCTTCCAGTTCCCATTGTGCAATTCCCTCACACCATAGAACAAACATTAGCTCATTGCAGATTCCTGAGGACATTTCTAAACCTTGGGCTAAATAGGGTGGGTCCTTTTGCTCAGGTATGGACAAATTTCTACTGACTCTTGGAGAGTCAAGGCCTGAGTGTGCATTATTTCCTCCCCACACACTGGTTTTATTTCAGGAAGATATCTGGTGAAAGAACAGAGAAGGAGCTGTAACAGGTGAGAGAATTGTCTTCTCAACTGATACAGCACCTGGGACACAAGCAGGTGAGAACAAACTCATCTCACTTAGTTTCACACTGCAATTTGCTGCCAACCACCTGCTCCTGTAGATGCAGACAGACACTTTGTTATAATATTTTTGCTCTCTGGTAAGTCTTAGCTGTGTCAATGTAAAATATATGCATTTCCTGGAAGCTCAGAGTTAAAAAACACTCCTGAGGATATATGACATGAAATCACTCCTGTACCTGTATCTTCAGTGAGATGTACACATGCATAAATATAAATATATACATCCATGTATGTTTATAATCTCCTCCTGTGGACTCTCCCCCTGAAATAAAGAAAAACAGCCAGTTTTGAGGAAAACAATATTAAAAAGAGAGAAAGGAACCAGACTCCTCCAGAGCATGGAAAAACAGAGTAGTCAGGTAAAAATACTACATCTTCCCATGTGAAGGAGAAGATATTTCCAAATCAGTTCTGGCATGGGCTTCTCATACATCCCACATTGAACACACTGCCTTTGGCAAGGGACAGCACACTGGAAGCAGGGAGAAGAGAAAGAAAGGATGAGCAGCCATTCCTCCACTGGGAAGTGAGACACAAAATATTTTATTTACATATCCTCCTGGGAGCCAACACCTGGCAGCACAGAGGCAATGCTGTGAGCACTGCCCTCAAGTTATTCCACAAGGGAAGCATCTCATCCATCACACCACTAAGGCTCCTAGAAGAAGGTTCCTTCTGTTCCTAGAAGAGTGTTCCTCCATCCTCAACTGTCCTTCTTCCTTTACAACCCTTCCCCTGTAACTCTAAGATGTTATCAGGGGACTATTTTTGATGACAAACCTCAGGTGCCATGAAATTCTAGACATCATAGCATGACCCACGTGGGTTTCAGCCAATTTTACAGAAGGAGTAGAGTCTCCTACAGGATCTGCACTACCTTTATGCAAATATCCTACTGCTTAGAAAATGGCAATATTTAGGTAGGTGGTTGCTCCCCAGATGACTTCTGTAGCCATAGCTGGAGTCATTATTCCTTTTTTACAGCTTTTTTTCAAGTATTTACCTTTTCTCTAGACACTGTAGCAGCACAAACAGGAACAGATGACCCTGTTCTTGGAGCAGAGAATGAATGTACAAACTTCTTGCTACCCTGGGAGGTGGTGCATAATGAATGTAGTGGTTTGCTTGGTATCTCACTCTCTGTACCCCTGTTTCTCTGGAGTACTTGGAATTAAAAAGAAAACAAAACAAAACAAAATTTCGTAAGTTTGAGGAAAAAACAAAGAGCAGCAGAGGAGAGACTCTCCAGCTTGCTGTCAGGAGTGCTGGGGGTCAAAACTAAAGGTCACAAACCCTGAACAGAAGCACAGGGAGACAAATGCACTCCAAAGGAGATCAATATTCAGAAGACCACAATACAACACTACTGCAGTTGGGGCTTCTGCACACCTACACTAATTACTAATTGAATAACTGTTTTTCTTGAAAAGACTCTTTCGTGCATCTGAAGAATGGAATTATTGGCATGTCCTGTTTGAATGAAACAGAGGTATCATTGTCATGGAGCTGCTTTAAAAAAAAATAATTCCTAGACTGAAAGAAAAACAACTGGAGTCACAGTTGGATCAAGAGCAACCAAAGCTTTTGGGCGGGCATCCACTATAACTGGAGGTAAATTGAAATAAAGTTCCCATTCCACAGAGCTCTGGCAATCTCCTGGGAACTGCACTTGCCTCCAAAGCTATAAATAAATAAATAAAAGCAGCAAGCCCAGACCTCCCGCACCATCTTATTTGACATAACAGTCCACACTTGGGTGGCCCAATTTGTAAACCAGCCTTATTTTTATGACAGCAGAAAACACTAAATCATGCTCATGAAAACTGGATATAGCTCCCAAAAAGATAGGAAAAAGAAATACAACACGAGCAAGAGTGAAAGCAAGTGCAGCACTCAAGAACGAAGGAGCTGAATGAAAGAAGACATTTAAATTTAAACTTGCTTTGGGCAAAGGGCATACCCCACTGCATTTTGATTCTCTTTGGCACTTCCCCCTTCTATTTTTTGAAACATCCAAGCTTACAATAATATTGGCCAGGACATTCTCCTGGTCCCCACTAAAGGATCTCAAATACTCCAGATTTGCAAGCATCAAACACCTGCCATACTCTGGAAAAGACAAACATTTCCTTTCCATTTTTCCTTTCCTGACACACATTCTAGAAAAATGGCTGTTGCTGAGGGGTGGTGCCAAAGGCTGCAGTGATCCTGCTCCTCAGGCTTATCCTCATGCTCAGGCTGCAGGCAGGGCTCCCACATTTCATTATCACCATTGTTTGAACAAGGGCTTGTAGCTCTCCCTGGAATAACCAACACCTGCAACAGGACAGCCCAAAATCTGAACATCCCCAAGACACGTAAGAACGAACATTCACACCTAGAGAACTCTGCCTATGGCTCCACGCAATTCTTTTTGGAATCTGTACCACACTCTTGACAAAGCCTAGAACACAGGCAGGTCCTAAACACTCAATTCTCTGCTGATGTCTCACATACAACTGGTGAAATATTTAAAAATTAATGACTCATACACTCCTTTAGGATCAAAATGGGTAACATCCTTCTTTTAAAGCCTACTTACAGAGCTCCCTGGAGCACATTTATCACTGCAGGGCTAGAGGCTCACCTCCCACTACCATGGTGCACAGCTAAAAACTGTAACATCACAGAACAAAACCTAATCCCAGAGCATTGCAGAAGATGGATTAAGTTACTCAGATAAAACAGGAACAGATTTAATGTTCAGACTTTGACTTGCAAATTAAGCTGGATTTATAAGAGCAGCCCTTAGGGTTACATAGAGCTTATCTCTCACATTAACTCATGTGAGACTAAATGCCATGAGCCTGCCAATTACACTTTTTCTGCTGTATCCCTGGTCTGGAATAAACCTTGTGTACTTGTCATTACAATTGCTTTCAGCTGCTTAAACTTATCATCTATCAGAGGGAGAACTCCGGTAGATCTCACTTCCCTGCCATCCACATCCACACAATCCTGTGAAGATCCTGCAGTTCCACAGGTGCTGGCCTATCCAAGGCCTCATTTCAGATTAGGTCTCAGGTGCCTATGAAAAAAGCCTCTCCTCCATACAAATTCCCAAAAAAACACAATCATATCAGCTGCAATTAATAAAATCACACCATTCAAAAGCTTACATAACATCACTAATGAAGGTGCACAAAAAAAAAAAAAAAAACCCTCATGAAAATCAAACTTCCGGTACTTCACCACAAAAATAAGTACTTTCTATCCAAGACATCACATCATGCCATCTCCTTAATTTAAATGCATTAATCTTGCTCCTTTTACAGAACAATGGCTTTACACTTTGGAAAATAGAGAAATCAGGAAAAACATGGACTTTAACCAGTAAGGAATACACCTAGGTTGGGGTTGAGCAGTCTGACACACAACTGCAGCTTGTGGCTCTCTGAAAGCAACTCAGCAGACAGATGGAGAAAAGAAAAATCCAATAAACGAGGTTTTCAGGGCAAGAGGCTTCATAATAAATTAGGCAGCTGTGGACTACCAATGGTGTAAAAGCTGTGTTACACTGTTACCTTTAATTTGATCATATTTAGGAATAGACCCATTCCAATAGCACCTAGTAGTATGTAAAATGTCTACATTAAACTACAGCCTTAAAAAAACTCCAAACCAAAACCATAAATGAAAAACAAAACAAAACAAAACAAAACAAAAAAAGCCTAAAACCCCAAAACAAACCCACGGCCCTTTAATAAATAAGAACTACGAAAAGTCAAACATACAAAATTTGGTTTTCCTTTGAAGCACAGCTGACTCTCCTGCAGTGTGAAGGTTTCAACCATATTTTTTTTAATTTCTCATTGATTTTCTGAATTTGTCCATATTATGACATACATAGGATGCTGCTATCAAAGTGCTGAAAAGATACTGATGAGCACAGCATATGTGCTCTGTATAGACAATGGATATACATTTAGTATTATATGTAAATAAATACAGAATTTCCTGTTCTCAATTGCATCAACCATATTCCCTTACACAGTGAAACTAAAGAGACCCATGTGGTGGGTACGTTTTTGTCAGACCCATACCTTTAATTGTTAGCAGTGTTAAGGATTTATGGCTGTTTTGGAAATCCTAGTAGTACACAGTACATCTGATATTCAATTAAACAACACATAATGTCACTTCACTGGGGGGATGATGAAACCCATCGGCCTTAAAACACTCTCCTCACTTTAGCTCTTGACTTCAAAGACATCAATGTGACATCTAACTGCATCCAGTCTCACACTGTGTCCTTTTCAGGTACTATTCTGTCCTCATATTTTTGTCCACAGTAAAAGAAGTTGTCAGAGCTTGATGCTTGCCATAAGGTGACATGCACAAAATTTGAGCTAGACGCACGAATTCCCTGTAGCAGGATTACTGTGCCTGCATCCTCCAAACACACTTACCCTGTGCCTCCTTTTAAGAAGCCAGACACAAAGAAAAGCTCTGTGTGCTGTGCTTTCAGTGCAATCAATAAGGCAAGTATCACTCACAGGGAGGGACAGACATTTCTCACACAGCAGCATGCTGAAGTGTAGCTTCTTTTTCACAGCCTGGTTTCAAACCTTATTTGACCTTGTGGTTTGCTGTTATACTACAGGCAGATGCAATTTCCAGTGCCTCATATTTTATTGCTGTGTTACAACCAGGAGCAGCCTGCTGGTCATGACTACATGTACTCTTACTCATGCATGAGAGCCTGCTGTCTCCCATTTACACACACACTCCAGGCTAAGCCTAGTTAATCTATCACTATCTCAGGGTTGGAAAACAAAGCCCGAGTTGAAAAAAAATCTTACAAAATTTTTCCTTTCACGTAATCATCTCAAAGGCAGCTGCCTGATAAAACAGGCTTAGCACAGTGAATACTTTGTTAATTTAGAAATACTAGTACAGCTAACTCAGGCCTCAGCCCTAGACATGCTGTACTCTCTGCTGCTAAAACAAGACTTTCCGATAACTTGTGTTTACTGAAGGACTTGCTTAATGCATCAGCCCCTGGGTTTCTCATGGAACCTTGCTAATAATAGTGAACAGGTCCAGAAGACTGGAGTCATTTGGGGTCGTTTATCTAGCAGTATTAAACAGATCAGGAATGCAGCAAAACCAGCCATCATGCCAGAACCCAGAAGTTCATGCAGAGGTAACCAAGAGTCCCCTGACTAGTAGGACAAATGAGAAGCAGAATGAGGCATTAACAGCAGCACAAGTTCCCTTTTTAATGTGGTTTATGGGTACATTTGCCCCTTCGTCATGGGGAGGGGGAATTTCTCCTGTGATTAAGTAATCAGAGATTTCTTTAGGTTGTAGACCTTTACTGTTTCCTCCTTTAACTCTAAAAGTGTTCTTTCATTTTAAAAGAATTCACACATCCAAACGAGACATCCAATATGGTATGGTCTAACACATTAAAATACAAGCTGACTTTACACTGAGAAAAACAGAGCATGTCTGCATAACAAGCACAAAAGGACCTTTGTTTTTATCCCAGCCACTTTCCAATGTCCTTTTTCAGATACACCTGGTTGAGGAAAAGTCCTGGTGCCAAAGCAGAAAATTGACTATGAGGAATTCACATCTTGCATCAGTGTAAGACCTTGGGAAAATTCACTCTTTCAGACCCAGATGAACTGACAAAAGAAGTTCATCTTTGGAGACTACTTTTCCAACAAATTCACCAAAGAGTACTCAGATGATTACACATTCATTCTCTCAGATAGGATTAGGTTAACCTGAATAGTTACAATAGTTGGTCTCATGTACACAGCAGATACTCTTTAAATCTCTGTCTTGGAAAAAAGACAGAAATTTCTCTACTTACTTCTTGATAAAACTTGTTTAAACAGTAAACAAAAAGTACCCTTTCCTTTGTGGAAGACTGAAGACAAAACGGATTTTCTTTCCTCAAGACATTCTAGAAAATAGAGGGGGGAAAAGCTGATCGATCGATGGAAATAAAATTTATCAGATGTAGACCATCAGAACAATATCAAAGTACTGGGTCTCAGTTCATTTTTTATATGGATTTTTGAAGTCAATTGTTCATCAACTCACATAAATCCCCATATCACACTCTGCAGCATTTTAACACCTGTTGAGTGAGTGTGGTTACTTTTTTGTAACAATTTTTAAAAGTGGCAGGGACCCTGGTGCTGCTAATCTCAGGGATCAAATTGTATCAATTTTGGCAAACATGTAGTGAGGTGTCCCAGGAAAAGGTAAAAACCCACTGCCATTAAGTTCATTAAACCATGCAGTAACAGAACACAGGTCTTCTGCCTCCAAACCCCATGTGCTCACTGGTGTCTTAGGAAGTTACAGCACAGCTGGCCTCAGAGGAAGGGAGTCAAGGAAACACAGAGGATTGCAGCTGCAGGGCAAAAATGGAAAAATTTGGAGTAGATGTTGAATCATGTCAACTCACGAAGAAGAAATTGCTGGACATCAACAGAGGGATGCATATGAAATTATTCTTCTGTTCTACCACCACCCCAGAGTTGTCCTGGAAAGCCTCCAGATAGGGATGATGTTTAAGCACTGGAAATCTAACAAAGGTCAGAAGAAAAGCAAAGTGGCAATGTCAGAGCACCTTCCAAGCTTCTTCCCCGTGAACCTTTTGTTCCTTTCCTTCCCCTTTTCTGTTAAAAAAACCCCAAACAAATCAGCAAAAAAGCCCTAAACCAAAATCAAATCAGCACAGCTTCTTCTGTGGTATGACCACAAAAAAGCCCCCAAACTGAAACCAATTGATCTTCAAAGGAGGAAAGAGGAAGAAAGTGCACACAAGAACAGAAGGATATGTTGATTTTTGGATTTATACTTTTAAAATATACAATCGCTCAAAACACACATCATCTGTCCCACTGACAGCTAAAACTTTGTCCCTTGTTATAAAAGAAACTGATGAAGTGCAGATGGCAGCTTGTGTATTGAGTTGGCTGCTTCATAAACTGTAATTATGGTGGATATGAAATGGATCACCTCATTCATCTGGAATAAAAAATGGGATTATCACTTGACAATTTTTTTCTTTATAGGACTGCAAAATATCTTGCCTGTCGCTACTCTTTGGCATGGCTCGAGTTTAACAATGAAATATAAAAGAATGCAGAGTTCGGATTATCTTTTATTTACAGAAGTGATAAATTAACCACTGAAAGATAAAACTTGCCCAAGAAATCATTTCTCCTCACTGACTTCATGCTTAGGCACTGCTTGGAATGAAATCAGCTTTGGAAAAAGTTATCCATAATTGAAAACAAATGGTGACCATGCACAAAAGAGATATACCAATAACTGACTTGTAATTTCAAGAGTTTCCTAAGCTCCATGAAAGCCTGAACCTTTCCTATGTATGCAGCCAGAATCTAGTGACATACTCCCCACCACTTGCCAGATTACTGTCATGTGTACAGCACACATCAACCAGTGGATTTGTTTGTTAAAAGAAAAAAGTAATAGGAAAAACACGCTCCTTTTGGCTGTGCAAACCACAAAACAACAGATCTCACGATAAAGTCAACAGTGCATCCCATGAAACACACACAGGACCATGGAATACATATTATTATGACTCAAATCACCCTTTACATGAGCTGACCTTTGGCTCTGTGGTACACAGGCGATCTGTGACTTTGTTACTCAGCATTTGTGTACTCACATTCAGAAGGTATTTCAAGGATGAACCCAAAATAGCTACCCAAGTTATAGAACTCAAAACCTAAAGATTATTAGGTGATACCACTGCTGTTTGGGAGCAGGGAGAAAATCACATGGATAGTAAATGTACTTTCCACTTACACAAAGATGCTGATTAGAAAGCTTGTCAATAAAGAAAGAACAACTTGCACATAGAATATAAACAAGACAATCTGATTTCTTCTGCAACTTCTGACAAACATCTTGCCAATATCAAAAACCCTCAAAACCACATGGATCATTTGAAAACAACTTACTTTGCACAAATGTGGAAAAAAAAATTATATCACTGCAAAAACTCCCCCAGAACATCTCAGTCCAGTTTTCAACTGTGACTCATTTACCCCAATCCCATTATTTCTAGATTCATAATCATCCCTTGCCTTTCACATGATGGCAGAATAAGTAAATAAATTCTATACTTCTGCTTTGGCAGTGTTTTGCACTCATTTTGGATGACTACTGAGTTGAACACAACACTGAATTTGGCCCAACAAATTCTTACATAGCTGAGATGTTTGCCAATCCTCCCCCTCACCCCTCCAACAAACACATGTTCATTCCCCATCAAATCAAGAACTGGACCTGCAGGCAAAGAAAAGAGGCTGTGCAAAAAATCTCCCTCTTACTACCTTCCCCTTGCTATAGCAATGTAAGATTTAGGTCTAGATTGAGGGGTTACCTTTGAATCACACTTACCTGCCATTAACCTCACCTATTTTTAGCTTAATTGTTGTCTAGAAACTGGAAAGTATGATCCCAGTGCACACAGTGTACTGAGCTCTACCTGAAAGTGCAAAGAGCCCAAGACTAACCACGAGTGCACCAGAAACTTGGCAATGACATTACTGGAATCCCTAGAAAGCCACAGAGGGTGGCGAGAAACTGGCAACTTTCCAAGCAACTGCTGAATGATGCAATGAGAGCACCAAACAAAGGGTTTGGGAGGAGAGAAGGCTCAGGGTATAAAATTCCTGGGTGAGGTGTGGGGCACAGCTTATCCACTATTGTGTCCTTCATCATGAAGCCATGCAAGACCATTTTTGAGGTGTCAGCTTGAATTTCAGGCTTTAAGCACAGACAAGAGACACTGCACATCACATAATATGGAATACTCAGGGTTGGAAAAGATCTCCAAGATCCAACTTTTAACCCAGCTATGCCTTGTTCATCACTCTGTCCTCACGTAATACATCCATGATTTTGGAACACTTCCAGGGATGGTGACTCATCCACTTCCCTGGGAATGTCACAGCCCTGTGTTTACTGCATTATCCTGCACCACTTGTGCAGCGATGCAAACCAGTTCCCTTCCTTAACTGGGAACAGAACCACGTCCCACCATCTCTCACTTACTGAAGGATAAAGGTTATGCAGGTCATTGCTACAGAGCAATGCACAGCAAAGTGTTGGGGCATAAAAGCCATTAGAGACCCCAGACCAATGAAGAAATAGGGCAGAAGGCAAACCACGTAATATCACTTTTTCCAAAACTGCAGCTGTGAGTTTGCTTTAATCCTACCTGGTACATGGCTACCCACCTTACAGACAAAAAATTCATTTTCCTGTGAAAGGGTTAGTCAGATACAAGAAAAACCATGGTTCTAATTCCAGCAGCATTTTTTGTGAAGTGGCTAGTAATCTGAAAAGCTTTGCAATTTACAAGAACTTAAAAGTTGTTAGGTTTGGGTCTTTTTGTTTTTAGCTCATGCTGAAACTGCCCAATTTTTCATTCTGGGAGGGGAAAAAAGCTCAAACACCAATAATCTGATTACCTAAACAATTATATTTTATATGCAACCTACTTGAACAAAAAAAAAAATACAAAATTCCTGCCATGCAGGAAATGAAAATGATCAGGTGGTCAAAGGTGCAATCTTGGGCATCACTGGCAAAGAAAAGGTAATCAGAGAAGAAAGTGCCCAAGTACCGTAAGTACCCAGGCACACTTTACAAAATGTGATAATGTTTAATCTTTTCAGTACTTGGGTAATAACAGAACTTCTTTCAAGAATTTTCAGTCTTAGGAGTCAGTTTTTTTAAAAGATAAAGCACTTTCTCTTCTCCTCTGCAACATCTGAGAGACACAGACCAACCAGAAAAAGAGTGAGGAGAGCTGTAATTAATACACAACTGCATCCTGTATCAACAAACCAAATTGCACATAAGGAGGCTGGTTTAGAAAAGCAACTAAATACCTCCAGCAGTCTCAGCACCAAGTGATATATTAATTCCTGCACAGTTTAGTGTGGTAGGCTGCTGCCACCTTTTGGTCACAGACTGTTGTGAAATTAGATTTGATCCTAAAATACATGCACAGTGGAAATGTACTGTGACGTGTGGGATCTGAGCACCTGGGAGAACAGTGGGGTGGGACAGGAACATCATTTGTGCTTTCTGTAACCTGCACAGTGTGTGGCTGCATGTCTTGGTATTTACTTGGTATTTATTTACTGTCTTCCAGCTTAAAATATCTTTGAATCCTCTACTGCTGAAATCAGCTCCCACTGGACTGCATGTAATAGTTACTAAATGATGAAATACCTTCTAAGGTTAAAATTAATGAATATTTTAGCCAAGGGGAAAAAAAAAAAAAAAAAAAAAAAAAAAGGGGTCCAAGGAGATAAATACATCAGTAACTACTATGAGCAGTTTGTACAGCTTGTAGTAATTACCCAGATGAGGCATCAGCCAAGGTAAGCTTTTGTTTGCACCTTTCCTCCACAGCAATTCACTTCTGAACAAAAAGAAATGCAGTTTAGTTTAAGACAGAGACCACCTTTTATCCCCAAACCAACTCTCTGAAACTTTTACAACATACATGCAACATTTATCTGCATCTGCCTATTTGTAACTACTCAATGAGATGTAAAACACAAAAAGAACTACCACCACCATGGATTTGACCTATAGAGCCTAGGTTACACCTCCAGCAGCAAATCCATACAGCTCTGCCTGTAAGGAAAGTCCATACTCTGAGCTCAGTCTGTAATGTAAATCTACAGTCTCCAAATCAATGGGAAACTCTCCACAACTGCAGAGGGAACAGCTACAACGAAACTAACAGATGAGCACAGGATTATTAAAAAGCCTTCAGATCTCTGATCCTCCTTTCTTAAGGCCATACAACCCCATCAAATGTTACTTGACTGAGGCAGCACAGGTGTCTGGGCAGCAAGGACACAGAATTCAAGGATGACTGCACAGCACTATGAAAAGGCAGCAACACCACATGATGGCTCTGAGGACGGAGGCAGAGGAAAAATTTTAATAAGTAATTACACATGAACTTGCTCACTGTCAGCAGAATGTCTCCTGACATCCTCTTCTGCTTTCCTACCTCCTCACTTGTTTAAAAAGAAAGAATCCAGCTGCAGGCTACTGCTAATTAAATACTTGGGCCTTCAGCTACAGTAACTGTATGCACACATCTGCTCTGCCCTAAACAGTTTTAAGTGTAATTGACTTATTTTCCATGCTCTAGGAGAGAATATTTATGACATGAAGAAAAAAAAAAAGCAAGCAGGGTCCAGGCCCCTGCCTCATATTCACTAGAAAGTAAAACCTGCAAATTGTTTAAAATTATAACTGTTTAAAATGCTTTTATTGCTTAGGAGCAGTCTCGAATCTCACATTCCAAGGCTTTGCTCCCAAAACAATACATTTACTAATTTTTTGGCCATGAAATGATGTAAACCTGAATATATATTTCAGTGCCTAGACACGTTTAAGTGGCTCATGTTGAGCATTTTGGCTTAAGTGAATCATGAGCAACATCGTGTTCCATTCCCCCAATTTCACAATCTGAGTTTCAGACAAGAGATTTGAACAGAGCTAGACAAGTCAACTATTCATAATGATGTCCTCCTAAAGTCAATGAGGCATTGGTCAGACTCCATGTGTCTGTGCAAATCCCACGGAGCCACACGAGCTTAGACACAATGTTTCATGGATGAAACAGACCAAAAAACATGACTGAGCAATGACAGTGAGAAAAAAGAGATCTCAAGAGTCTGGATGGGGCATTCAATTTCTAGTACTATGTCCTAGTTTCAGCTGGGATGAAGTTCATTTTCTTCCTAGTAGCTGGCACAGTGCTTTTGGATTTAGGATGACAAATGTGCTGGTATCACACTGATCTTTTACTTTTGCTGAGCAGAGCTTACCCTCAGTGAAGGACTTGTCAGTTTCTCATGCTGCCCTGCCAGGGAGCAGCCTGGGGGTGCCCAAGACAGAACCAGGGCAACTGACCCAACTGACCAAAGGGATATTCTTTTATCATTTTACAAGGTCTCCAAGTTTATCTTTTTCTCCTTTTTCTCTTTCTTCACTCTTTGAGTCAGTAGCCCTTGATTAGTCAGAAGGGCTACCGACTGTCTCAAATCAGGCAGTTCTGACAGGGAAGGTACAACCCAAGAAGGCTTCAAACATCAGCACCTTGTTATCTAAAAATCTCTCATACCTTTTCTACATATCCTCCCATGGGCAGCTCCACGCAGCTCTGGCTCTTTCTCTCCTTTCTCCTCTCTTCCTTCTGCAGTTCCAGTTTGCTCCTTCCTGTCCCCAGCACAGCCACCTAACCCTGTCTGTCCCTCTCACAACCTCCTGTCCCTTCCTACTCACAGCACAGCCAGCAGACTCCAACTGACCCTCTAACAGCTCACTCACTCTTTATCACACCCTTAGCTGTGAGGGGAAAGCTGTTCCCACTCTTTGGCAATTAACACAGCTGCAATATATTGGGGGCAAGAATACCTTCAGCACTATCTCCATCTATCTTCCCATACAGTTCTTCACAGTAAATGTGGGGATCTCTCATCTTCCACTGAGGCTACAAACACAGGCAAAACACCAAGACAAAAGGATATTAAAATCTGACAATTCTTTTGAACAGCATCCAACAGACAGGACTCAAATCTCCTGTACACAAGCCAAGCCAAGGGGATGTTATCAGGAATTATCTCTCATTTGGGAAGAAATAAACAGATTTATCATATTACTTAGTGTTTGTTGCTTTACTACCGAGGAGGATTTACAAAAGTTCAAAGGGCCAATTTTAGAATTAAGAAAAAACAAATAATGTAGCATCAATCTAAAAGAGCACATTAATCTTCACAAAAAACTGCAGGACTTGAATTCATCCACAACTGGCTGACAACCAACAGCCCACTTTTTGTATGTAATCAACACAATTTTATTCTCTTTACTCTTAGAACTACATTTCCTTACTCCATGGTAAGTTATATTACGACATCAGGCATGTCCTGATTTTAACTCCAGATAAGAGTTAAGTAAGTTAAGTTACATAAGTTAAGGTAAGTGCATGAATGATGTGGGAGAGAAGGGGAGATGAGCCTCAGAACTCTAGATCACAATTCCTTCCAGTCTGGAGCTGAGCACAGTATTATGAACTCTCAACCTTCCAACAGCCACCAAACTCACAAGCATCCTCTCCTTCTCTTCTTTATCCAAGTCTGCACCCAAGAGAACATTGACTCCTGGGCTGCATCACTCCATGAGCTCAGCTCAGCACCAGGAGCCTTGTGAATAACAGCAGGTAACTCCCAGTTCTGCCATCACCCCTGAAAGGGCAGTAAGCTCCTATATATCAGAACTGCCATCTATTTTTAAGTAATTTCAGAAATTACAGATCAAACTACTTTGAGGATGGAATCCAAGTTTTTGTGTTGCTCACAACAGCAGTGCAGGTGGTGTTTATCTCCCCCTCCCCAAAACATAATACATAATTTTTAATAAAAGTTGATTCAACAAAGTTTACCAGAATATTTTTTCTTCGCTTGAAATAATTTAACACCAATGGCTGAAACAAGCCATAGATTCAGCTGCTTATTTAAAAGCCAACTTTCCTATTACACAATTTGCTTCTGTTATACTTGTCATACACTAATATGACAAGAGAAATACTCAGGATAGGTTTACTCACAAATTTAAAATGTCAAGGCAAGAAAGCATTAAGTGAGAATAAATCATTAATTTCAGATTGAAGTATTAAATAAGACCAGTCTTCTGCACTAATTAATTCATACCAAGTACTGAAAAGCTGAAAGGAACAGGCATCAAGCACTTGAATTTCGATTACTAAAAACAATGCAAGTTTGAACACAATTCACTCCTTTGTTCCAAATGAAGCTAGTCCAGAATTAATGTGCAATTCAATTTGGAATGACTGATATAATTACTTCACAGACTGTAGATGAAAAATATAGTGCAACCTATTGCACATTTTGGCCAAAATATGAAAGACCCACAGTAATTTTAGAAAATTATATTCAAAGTAAGTCTATGAAAAATACCAATTTGTTTCTGCTCTGTCTTTAATAAACAGACTATTAAGGTGCTTTAGCAAACAGAGTAAGATCATTTGTGCTATGCTCAAATGTCAGCAATTTCCATCCAGTCAAGCAACAGGCAGGTCTGGTCTTCAAGCCCAAAACACAATCCCTCACTCAAAAAATCCTATTATTCCTTTTTAGAAAACTGTACAATTCAAGCCAACACATTCCAAATGAATGGGATTTTGAACACATATTTGTGTGTACTACAACTTCTGAAAAGTGTGACTTTCAAGGAGCTGACATTTCTCTACAAAGAAAATAAACATTCAAGCTGGGAGGGATTGCAATCTGTAGATGTCTGGAAAACGTAACATTAAAAAAATGTTCTTGAGAAAGACAGGGAGAAATCTTTAAATGTTGCTTCCCAAACATCCCAAAACAAAGCCCCTGGAATTATTTAAAAGGGGAGAGGCCAATTATTTCAGAAACATTTTTCAAGAGTAAGAATAAGAATTTTCAGAACAAAGTGATCAGCAGCCCCCAGGACACTGTGGCAGTTCCATGTACCTGGTATTCCAACAAAAGTGAAATCCACCCAGGGGCACACACAAAAACTGCGGCAGAGCTTTAGAGAACAGAACTGGCATTTGAAACAAAACACCATCAAGTAACTCCAAAATTTGTAGAATGCAAATAACTTTCAAGCATAAGTAGTTTTAGCAATTGACTTTGATAACTACAAGGCAAAAACCAGCCAAACGTCCACTTACCCTCTGACTTTTATGGAAAGTTCAATTAACTTCACTATATCCATTTCTTCACAGATGTTTGTTATTTAAACTGATTTTTCCTTCCAAAGCAGAATCTCTGCCATGAGAACACCAGATAATAGTTTTCTCAAACCCAGGAAAAGTCGTATTTTACATGAACACCACATTACTTGAATCCATGAATTCCCCCTTCTGTAAAGGTGTGTGTTACAACTTACAGAGGTAACAGTGTTGTTTTTATATTTGCTTGTGAAAACTCCATTGAAATCTTACAATTTTGAAGCTTATGAGGTTTGTTTGCTTTGTTTTATTAGAAAAAATACTCAGGCAAGGTCTACAATCATCTGTCAATTATAAATGACTTACAAGAAACTCATGAAGCAATAAAATTAAAAAAATACAAATACAAACTATATCTGAAACACTTCTATTTGGCAATTTTATAACAAATTCAAAAAAAAAGAAACAAAGATTACGGATTACTTTATAGGTACAGAAAAAGCAGTAGGTGAAGTGCTCAAGCAAAAAAATAAAAAAACCAAAACACTGCATTTTTTCCAAAAATAAAGTCACGTCACTACAGATTTTATGAATAATACCCTTATTAAACAACCATTCCAGAACATCTTATATTAGTGGTGCTTTTAATCTGCACTTCATATCGTTGATAAGATTTTTTTTTGTGTATATAAGTAACATTTTTAACCCACTGGAGCTAAGCAAGGCTCGTGTCAGTACCAATGCAGAACGCATTTGTACTACATCAGGATATGCTCACTTCTGCAACCAAAGGGTTACTTTAAGTCTTAATCTATTTAATAAAAATTTAGTGTAAAAACTGCTGGTTATTAGTTTCACTGTAGTAAATTCCTCCCCAATAAGGAGGACTAACTCTGCAGTTTGACTGCATATATCCATACAAATTTTACATATTAGTTCCTTCCGACAGTAAGGAAAAAACTAATTCTGTGTTCACTATTAGCAAGGAGTGCCATGAATTAATTATGGGTACTATTCATCCCTCTAAGATTTCTGGGAAGGATGTTCAATGTATTTTTGTTCTTATAACAGATACTAACAGTAGTATATAGTCCCTTAGGTATGTAAAAGAAGGTTTTTTTACTGTTAAGGAAGGTGCTTTTTTAAAACAATTCTTCTGGCAGCACTAGTGAATTACAATATCCTTCAATATTATTTCTACCGTAATATATACATTTTAACTTTCATGCCTCTAGAAAAACATCTACAGTACATTTCATAATATAAAAATATATTACAAATCTGCTGAAATATTTACAAGCAATGTCCTATTATCTATATGCAACATTTTTGTCTCCATACAAAGACTAACAGGTTAGACGCGTCTCTATTTGTCAGTTAAAAAAAATCCACGGCTCCTTGCTTATTAAGCAAGAAAATGATTTTACTTTCCTTTTCAAAGCCAACTTTGGTGCATAAAGGATTGAATTTCTAGATTAACTTTTTTTTAAAAAATACCATTTTCTTTACATCTAGAAAACATTAGGCCAAATAAAGTATACTTTACAAGTGAATGGGGATCCTAGAGGGTCAAAAAAGCAAAATAAATCACCAGTAACACTGACTGCTTACATCAAGGTTTTCCAAACCCGTCCATTGATACGGATCACATCAAAGCAGATCTGATTAACACACTACACTACTCCTGCAAAGGGGTCAGACAGACTGCAACACTCTGAACATCTTGCAACCGTACTATATGTATTCAGAGTTGACTGGAAAAGACAAGCATTCCATCAACATTTGTTTCAACATCATAATCCAACATTATTTTAGGGATCTGCAAAAGGACACAAGATTACAAATGACGAATGATTACTATCCACCATACTCAAAGGGCAACAGGATAATCCCTTGGTAGCTGTTCTATTGTCTGGCATGTGTTAGATTTAGTTAATAGTGACAGGAAGCCCAATAGCTTGTTAACAGTTCTCCTGGGAATCGGGAGGAAATGGTGATGGTTACTTTTTCTTTTCATCAAATATAGACTACTGTATTCACTAAAGAAAAAAGCAGCTTAAAGAAGCAAGCATGCAAAGCCTTTTAGTTGTTCCACTAAGTTGCCAGAAGAGTGTTTGCTCAGTCTCCCACTGTACCATTCCATGAAAATGTGGATATACAGTAATATATTAATATATTCCACAGAAGCATCAACTTCATTCACAGAATGTTTACACTAAGCATAAATATTTCTCGAACAAAAAAAAGAAAAAAAAAAAAGAAAAAAAAAACACAAAAGAAAAAAAAAAGGAAAAAAAAAAAAAAAAAAGATGGGATTTGACTAATGTGCAACTTTATTTCTAAATCCATTGTCAGTGACTAAGACTGCAGGTGTCCCCACTTGCTTGGTTTTTACCTCTTCAACCTCTTCTGGGGCATTGTTCTGTAAAAGAAGATGGTACAGCTTTCCATTAAGACCCTGTGATGTATACATCAGTCAGCTGAATGCACTATGAAATCACAACTATACAAAATCTACTTTCATTTGATTAAAACCAAAAGCCATTTCAGATGATCTCATAAAAGTGTACATTTCAGATAATTATTTCAAACTTTCTAATAAAGCATTACATTAAGAGCTGCCATTCAATTTATTTAACTACGTTTTCCTCTTGTAAAGTTTTGGTTTTTAAATTTGTATCATTAAGCTCCCTCAGCTGGTCCCAAAAGCTCATTTCAATCACAGACTGATCCATACTGCTAAAAATAGAGTGCGACATTACACGTGGGGATCTTAATTTTATTTGGGAGAGATAGAAAGCTTTGCTAGTTTTTCTCCAAGGGCTTAATCCAGAGATCATTAAATTTTTATTTTAAAAGGTTATTTTTTTTCTTTTCAAAGCAGACTAATCTATCAAGCTCAGCAAAGGTAATCAATATAAAATTATTACCACCTCAATTGGATTATAAAAGTCACTGTGTTAAGCAAATTTAAAACACATAATCCAATCTCTCCATAACATTTTTATGTTTTTACCATTAACAGCAATGATTCATAAACTAAGGTAAGTATTTAAAACACATTTACAAAGATAGCAAATACAGTAGGATTGGTTTTCATATCGTAAAGCAAGTTTTCATTAATTTGATTAGTGAAATACACTGAATATTAAAGGTGAACTGAAAGGCTTATTGCATTGCAAGACCTCAGATTAGTGTTTTATTTACTCCTTGAGACTCTTGGTCACTGGATGTTAAGGAAGAAACATCGGAACACTGAACTTCTGTTACAAAAAACTTTCTTTCCACAAGCCATTTTCATGGATTTTTTTTAATTAATCACATCAATGTCTCTACAGATGCTCAAAATTTCAGAATGAATTAAGCATTTCAGATTACCTTTAAAAACTGTACACACAGAACTGTGGGTACTGACAATCATGGGAGAGCAGTAATTAAAGGGTGGGGGGGAGAATCAGGAAATTATTAGAAACCAGATGGATTAGAAGCCAATCTGAGGGCCTAAAAACAGAAATGTGAAAGTAGCTTAAAGACAAGTAACATGGATTGTTCCCTTTTGTCCCTTATAAAGAATCTTGTAATAAAAAAATAACAGTACTTGAATACAAGTACAAGTTTCAAGGTAATACTGCATGTATTACAGCTGAATATAATATGGAAAGATAAATTTGGACTTTAAAAAAATTGGTATACAAACCAGTATGTGATCTTAACAGAAGTGATCTTTCAGGATTCCACTGTATGTACTTCCTTTACTAGAATTTCTGTACACCAAGCACAAAAAAGTAAAATACACTTGGTAAATACACACATTCCCCGTTTCTCAGTCACTAGAGTTTAGTTCAAGAAGTAATTCTGAAATAACTTAAGACCTCAGATCTTAACTCCTGGACGTTTACAGTACCAAGGCTCCCTGATCTGGTGTATAATACATTAGCAATCCTGATTTTCCAACGTCAAAAAGTTAAGTGAGGCTTAAGATTACATTCAAGTAAAGAAAGTTTCAAAAGTAAGATGTTACCTGTAAATGTTTGGGTCCAGAAGCAAGGCAGTATCTTTTGGTAGTTTTGATAAATGAACTACTTTAGTTTTTAACTGATGTCGTTCACTTTCATTTACCCACACATCAGGCAGACTATGAATAAATAAATAAAATAAAAAATATTCAAAAAAGATCAACTGTTTTTCTTACCATAAAATTATGTAGTAAACTAGTACATATGAAGCAATTTCCACATTTCCCTGGTTAAAAACCATCTTCATCAGTGTGAGGAAAGGCAGCCAATCTTTACACATTATACTTTGAAGCTTTCCAGGTTCTCAGTTTGAAAAGACACTGAACAGAATTTAGATTATTCCAGAAGTATATTCCAAGTGTAAAATGATAATGGCACAACATTCTCCACTGTAACAATTTAATGTGAAAATGGGTAACAGAAAAAACAACCAGACCTTTGAAAATAATTTCTTTTACTAAGTAGAAATTCTTTGATTCTTTTCAATTAAAGGAGAGAATACACTGCAGGCACTGAGCTTTGAGTTACACTAATTTGCTTGCTCCAGGCTCAGAGGTTTCAAAGACAAAATGCTCCAACTTTGCTAAGTTAATTGTTTATCCTCTTCTTTGGGTTTTTGGTGGGGTTTTAAAATTTTTCTACATGTCTTAGAAGCCAAAGATTAACTTCAGGTTGGGGGAGGAGTTTGTAATTAAGGTGTCTAAGTCTTTGAAACAGGTTCCAAATTGAGAAGCCCAACACTCAAAACTAAATGTAATGGCTCTTTCTCTGCAACCTCAAACTTCACAGATTTTTGGAACTTATTTCACTGAATCTGTATTTTGCAGATTTCACTTTACATGAAAGTTAGCTGCAACTCAAATTCAATTTTTTGGGTAAGTTATTCAAAACATGAAATGAAACCCAGAACCTCTAACCCAGCAGGAAGAAGAGTTTCTCCAATTAAACCTTTCAGATGAAGGAAGAAGAAAAAAAGAAAAAACAACTGGGCAGAAGGGGAGGGAGAACAACCCAGCAGGCAATCCATTTATTCACTAAGTCTCATGGATCATGAAAGGTGGAAAAACATCATAGAGCTTTTTAAAACAAAGCCAAAAATCAGTTTTTAGACAACCAACATTGAGAAGACATTTTCAGTAGCAACTGCATGCTCAAGATACAAACAGCAAAAAAGAAAACTTTTCACATGCAGAGATTTGAAATATACAGAAAGGCAACAACTCAGTAAGCTGATTTACTGGCACAAAAATAAATTCCTGCTCTTAAAAAAAACCCAAAACCAACAAAACAACTCCCACCCTCCCAGCCCAATAGAAGTTATTTCCCTCTTGTAGAGGAAACGACTTAAATGTTTGTGTTTGCTTTTCCTGACCAAAACCTTAAACATATGGATATCCTGGAGAACACAATTGTACAGCTCCTCAAGAGGACTCAGTGTAGAAACTACATGATTATTCCCAGCTCCATGGGGAAGGCTGATGAAGAGCTCAGTGGAGTGGAAAGGAATCATCACAAGTGCATTTCACTCTCTGCCAGTGTAAAACAGACCGATGGTGTGTGCCAGGACACCTCAGTATCTCCTCTGCTCACATGGAATAACCAGGATGAGCTGAACACTCAGGAATTCAAAGCCCCATTATTCAGTGCCTGAAATACATGTTCTGTCTAACCTTTCTAACCCAACCAAGATGCAACCAACAACAATGTAACACACATTATTCCTCTGACCTGACCAGCCATATCTAAATTCCATTGGGAATGGCTTAACATTACTGAACAAGCAGTCTTCTCCAAAGAAGAGATTCTAGTACTGAATTCATCTGCATGAACAAAAAGCTCATTTGACTTTGTATAAAAAACCCTCTTTTATTTATTTTTCATGTTCCCAGTGTTGCATACTTCTTAATGCTTATCTTAAAATAAAATTAACTGTCTTTATCTGTAACATTTTAAAAAGAATGATTTCCGAATGCTGTTAGACATAGTACTACCATCTGTCCTAAAAAGCATCAAAAAAAAGCCAATTTTATAAGAAAAATTTAACTTTCTCTCAGGATGAATTGAAACTTGCGACAAAATACATTAAATTTAACTGAAGTGGTATTAGGGCCCAAAGACTTGAAAGTGAAAGTAAAAATCAATAAACTCCTTGCTTATTAATTTCTAAACTTCTAAATTACTTTTTGGAAAGTATTTTTAAAATATTAACTTTAACTCCAATATTCAAAGCCACAAAATAATTTAATAACAGTTCATTAACTGCACTGTAAATCCTTCTCCATTTAAAACACATCAGTAGCAATATACTCACATGTCCTCTGGTGTCCAATGAAGCAAGAGCTTTATTTTGCCAGAATCTTCTTTTCTTTTAGCTATTACCTATAATAATTACAAAAATCTTAATTAAAACCAAATTACACTTTTTTAACTCAAAAGTTGTTTTTCTTCATGATTTACTAGACACTCATAAAAAGCAAACTGTTATACTCCTTGAAAGTTGTGTGTCTGCAATAAATAGGCTCTGAAGACTTAAGACTGTTCTGCGAAGAACTTAAGTCCATTTAAGTTTTTAAGTGAAAACCACAATTCAGCCAGAAGATGCCCACTTAATACAGCTTTATTTGGAAATATTCTTACTATTCTCTCTACCTTTCCTGCACTGTCCCAGAAACAAAATGGAAATTCAAAGGAAACGTGCATCAAAGTTGTCTCAAATCGGACATGGAGCTTTGCTGACCTCTTCTGGAAAAAGAAAACAATTTCACACTGTAAATTGGCAGGCATCTCACTGTATTCATTTACTGTAATGCAAGGTTTCCATATATTGAAACAATGTAACTTGTTAAAATACATGTGGCCACTGAACTGAAAGACCTGAAAAGGCTAAAACCAGAGAACAATTTAGTGTTCAAATGTTTTAGAGAACTGATTCAAGCCACTTCAAATGTTGGGGGCATGACAGGGTAGACTATAGGTTACATTTTTTTACCAGTGTAATATCTGTTCCTTAATATAACTAGACATGCTTGGCTTTTTCCACCTCAGAATTCAGAGAATTAATATACGAAGAATTTGACTCAATAAAAAAAGAAAGCAGAAAAAAAAAATCATAATCAAGTCAAAAGTATATTCTGGATGGCAACCACATTTCTTCAAAAAGGCTTTATTATTGATTGCATTCTAAATCTCTCCATATCTACAAAGAAAAGATTGTGTTAAAAAAGTATATATAAATTAAAGGATATGCCTTTTCAGAGAACATGAAAGGTATCTACAGTGATTGCTTAGAAATTCTTTATATTAGAATATCTGCCCTGAAATACACTGTGTTGTGCTGAGATTCTTCTTTAAAACAAAGCCACATCATTAATGTCTGTTTTCACACAGCATGGCAATTTCATCTTCCTATTTTTCACCTTTCAAATTAAGGTCTCTGATAATTACACATTTTTTCTTCACCTGAAGATGGACCACACAAACTTATTATACCATTTAGCCAGCCACCATTCAAATCCCATGTCCTGATGCCTTGAAGTGATGCAAAATGAGTGTTTGCATCTGAGGTATCCTTAGCTCAGTGTAACAGTGCATGTCCACAGCTCCTAGCCTACCTTTTCTTTTTAAAGCTGATTTTAGGCTGATGTCCAGCACAAGCCAGAACACCAAAATACAGCAGCCAAGTACAGCATGGGGCCGCAATCCTAGAGCAGTTCTCCCACTGGTACAACCCTTCCCACAACTGAGCTCTGAAGCCATTTCAGATCTAATCAGCCTCCTGCCACCTCGAGTGACGCATGCACTGATGAGCTAAAAGGATTTTCACCACTTCCTTCAAGTTAATGTGAAGCAGCTTTAGAGCAGATTCCTCCCTCTAATTCCACCTCCTTATGAATTATTCCAATAGCCAGAGCTGTTCTTCCACAACTGAGTAGATTTCCAGATTAAAGCAAGCTGTGAATTGGAAGAGAATCTACTTTTCTCACAGCATTGTAAAATCCACGCTGGCCAGGGAAACTAGAATGAGATTTAAATACAGTAACAGCTAAACCACCTGCAATCTTCACTTGCACAATGTAAATAAAGTTCTGCAGAAACCATTTGGAAAAGATTTCCAATTCAGGCCACAGGTATTTAGAACAATCATCAGTCTTGCAGAACCAGGTGAAGTAAGCTTCAAGCATACAAAATCATCTTTTATTTATGGAAAGAGACTGAGAGTTCAAGAGTCTGAATCCCATACTAAGATTAAGCTGTAGCTGAAGACATGTCAGCCAGCACTCCTTGCTTGGACTATTCTACCTATTTAAAACCATCCTTTCCCATTTTGTCTCATCTCTTCTTCAGCCAAGTGTCCACCTTGTACATGCTCTCATTTCCCAACATGCTTAAGAAAACCTGAGGTTATTCAACTTTAACTTCTGATCCTTCTACCCCAATTCAGTACTTTATCCATGCTTTGAACTCTGCTAAATTAATACTGATGTCTTTCCTATCCAAACACAGGTTCCCCACTTGGTTCTTGCCTCCTTCCAGCAATTCACCAATATTTTGGTGGTAAGTTTATTAAAAGAAAGAATGGAGACAGGAATAAAAATATTCAGGATTATATCTTTTAAATGGGAGGAAAAAAGGGAATACACACACATTTCAGATCAGCATCTTTATATATTCTATTATACACCAAAAATATTTCTTGTGATAAATTAGCACTGTTCCCTCATGACCATGGAAATGCCATCTGAACTGTGTTCTTATTTAGAAGATAGAACCAATTTTCTTCTGCAACACAAGGTCGCTGTTAGACCAGCAACCAACTGGATCAGATAGGAGATGTTACAATCCATTCAATCTGTGAGCTAGAACAACCACCACCAATACTTCCTAAAAATTCATTTACTAATAGCAGTGGACAACTCAACTATATAAAAGAGCCACTGTTGCTTATTTCTGATTAAATATCTACAGCAGAAAAAGGAAAAGAGAAATCAGAAAGATCAGATTTTTTTTAGACACACAAACAGATATACTTACAGTACTATGAAATACAACACTGTGGCCTTTTCCTAAACTTTCTATATGTGCTGAGAGATTAAAGCAGATGGCTCGATGTCTTATAGCATCCAGTGTTTGTGCATCAAAGAAGTCATGAGGTCTTGCTGGAAAAAAGGAAAAAGGATCCTTAGTGTTCAACACATTCAAGCATTCAAACACGTTCAAGCACGTCAATAGGTCTGAAGTGTCATTAGTAAATCATTTATCATTATGTCAGTAGCACCACCTTGTCAGAGAGCTGCAAACATTAATTTCACTGAGAAGGAGAAATTATTCCTAGAGAAGCACAATTCAAGTTTGGTCAAAACACACTCCCTGTGGATGAATCAGCTATTTCCAAAAAAGTAACCACACCCACTCATTTCACTTTCAATAATGCTGAATAGCCAGGTGATCAACTCCACACTATCACACATTTCTTTCTATGTACAAGTTGTCATTCCACGTTCTGAGGTTATTAGTAAACATTTTCTACCCAAGAAGCACCAACTGCATGCATCTCATATTATCCTTCAATTTATAATGAGTAAAGCACAGCTAACACCCATCTGAGATTTTACAACCAGTACAAAGCCAGCAGGCATTATAAAGACCTTTTCCTTTTAGAAAAGCATTTTATTGTTAAGTGCTTTTCTTGAAGAGTGGGAAGATTATTGAATTTTGATTTAGAAAGTCCATGTGTAAAAGAATGTCCATCACTTCTACACTAAAAATACCTAAGCTATAAAATAATTACTATTAAGAACATATTTGCATCATATTAGAAATATTTCACAGGAAAGTTTTTAAATATACCATATAAAACTGTAATAACACTACATTAGCAAAAAACTTTGAACGAAAACATTCACATTTTTAAGCCTTACTTGAGAGTAGCAATTTATTAAATAACACACTGAAATGAAAACCACACAAAGCGATTCAAACTTCTGCTGTCTTTATTTGAAACAGCTTCTATATTTCTGCATCCATTATTTCAAAATGAACTACAAATTCCACTTGGAGCTAGCATTTGCAGCACTCCTGGGGCTGATTGTTGGTAAGCATTCATCTGTACATTCTGTTCTGTCCCTGCTCCATCTCAGTTGGACACTGCCAATTAGGCAATCATCTCACTGCAATGTTTTCTCACTCTAAGTGGCAATGCAGGACCACAGCTCGTGCTGCAGGTGGTCAGTGATGCAAGCATATAAATATTTGATAAATAAATATGAGGGAGGAAAGGAGGGAGGGTGGAAAGAAGGGGGGAAAAAAAAACAACCCCAAATTTTTGCTTTCAGTTTCATGCAGCAAGTTTCTCCAGGATTTACAGTGGAGAGAATTCGGTATACTGAGAAGAAAGGAGGCAATTTTTTAAAAGTGTGGGAATTTTTTAATTTATTCTCAAGAGTTAGTGTTGTATTTTCTAATCATCTTTCCCCTGAAAATGATTTTGAGGAATTTAAGTATTTTCCTTCCTGCTTAATAATACAAGTTTCAAGTACACAACAATTCCTTAAAATTACACCATCACATCAGAAACCCAGCAAATGAAAATCCAAGCCCTACACAAGTAACAGGGTCTTACTCTAAATTTCATGAACAGTAAGCTTCCTTTTGTCTTTTACATTCCTTCTGTGAACTTGTTTCTCATGCTTGTTAATAACCACAGTATCATCTTTGCCATGTAAAAAACAAGTGACAATATGGTATTCAAGGTAGCTTCAGAACAGCAATACTGTGACCTATTTTAGAGGTACACACTTTCAATATACTTGGTTCTAAATGCCACTCTGCATGAATGAAGGAACATGTAAAAGGCCATCCCAAATGGAAAGCAGACCATGGACTTTAATCCTGAATTTTCCTACATCAAGATTTTTAAGATAAGTAATATCTCTATAGCACTGTGAATGTAACCAGCTAAAAGGGTGCCACCACTAAAACAAGCCGTTATGATAAAAGGCTGATTTTTAAACTTAGAAGAACATGCCTTGTCTACAGGCATGATGTAAAAAAACCAATTAAGTAACAGCAAAAATTCTCTTTATAGCCTAAGTTAAAAGATTGTATTCTCATCACATATACCCACAGGATAGTCTCCTTTTTCATTATACCTTCTCTCACAGAAGGGTGTTACCTTCAGATATAACACAGAGGAAGCAAATGTATAAATTTGCTGTATTGACACTATTAAGAATTTATACATGAGGGTGCTTCAGTAATAGCCTATATTGGCCATTAATTGTCAATAAATATTTAGTAATGCCCTTACACCTTTAAAAAAGCCAGGGTCTAATAAAACCATGAGGTAGAATGAATGTGCTGAATTTTTTTTTCCAGAAACAAATTGTTTTGTGCTGAAAAACTGACAGCTTTTGTCAAATTATTATCTGCAAGTGATTTAAACTGCTGGTCCACTATCAAGTGGCATTTTGTTTTACAGCCATGTCATTAAGTCCTTGTAACTCTACTTGCAGAGAACCTGGTACATGTGTTAAACACCTCTCCTTCTGGGCACTTAAAAATGTCCAATTATAAATCCAGGTTCTTAGCTTTATATACTCTGGACTGAAAATACTTAATGATGTTAATTGTGTTATTTTGGCTTCTTAGATAAGGGTTTTGCCTCCTCCCATTCTTCTTGTAAAGACAAATCATATAAACTTCTACACTTCTTTCTTTACCTCAAACTAAGCTGAGAAACAGAAATACAAGCAAAATTGTATCAGCCCTTTGTCACATTCACTTCACCAACAATAATCTACAAAAAGTTTGAAAGGAAAGCTGCCAATACTTGGCATTTTCAGAAAATGCCATCAACTTTGGATACATTTCTGGGTCATGTACCCTCTGGAGAAATACATTACAGCAGTCAGTTCCCAATTCAGTTAGAGATGATTTCTGCCTTAAGGCAAAGTCTACAGCCAGCATTGCATTTGTCTCAGGAGGCAAGAAGATAAGGAATTGCTCAAGCAGCTGTCACTTTTCTTCCTGTGCAACACTTGATCAAGACAGCAGACCATTCAAATACTCTAGTCTGGTCTTTAACTTTCCCACAATATTTATTATTTACATTTTTTACTAAAAATTCATTCATAAATTCTGCAGTAAATTCTTACTACAACTACAGCATCTTACCAGCTGATTTGAAGTTTTAATTATGAAGCTTTGATTAGAAATTTGTAAGTCAAATAATATAATAAGATGTTTATCAATTACTAATAAAGCACCAACCTGAAAAACTACTGCATATAGTGGGGTGAAAGTTAATTAAGATGCATTAAATCAGCCACCTAACAAAATCAATATGGAGAAGCAAGCTAATATGCAACTCAGGAATCTCTGAAAATGAAAATTTTGAAGTGACCAGGCTTAGACATTTATATTTTGAGTAACACAGTCAACAAATCACAATGATTCTTTAGGAACCTGCAATTATCTCAAAATGTCTCTTTCATTACATCTGTGATGCAAAAAGATGCTGCAAAGTGAGCCCACAACCCTTCACTGAACAGCCTTCCCGTCTCATTTATACAGATTTCCAGAGAGAAAGGGAAAGCTCTTTGAAAATCAAATACTGAAAAGGACAGAAACAGTTTTCTAATTTCTTTAAATGCTGCATCAAAATTAGAGGAAATCTAATTGAAATTAGAAATCTCTACTTTCAAGATGTGTTTCACAATACAATTTGCTCATACATATATATTAAAAACTCCCAGGCACACCCAGCCGCTCAGAAAACTTTTCAGGATTCCAGCAGATAGTATAACTTCCCAGGACATGCAAGGTAGAAACATGACCACTGCTTCATAAATTTCCATCAAGTTCCTTAAGACACAGGTGAGATATACAGACTAAACCACAATTGTGTGATAAAGAGTAATCACCTAAGACCACCAGTAGGTGAATCCATAGTTGCAGTAACATTTGAACAACTGGTAACTGTATTTCTTCACAGGAAGAGAAAGATGGATACAGTTACATGTTTTGCTACAGAGGAGTTTTGGAAAAATAAAACTGTGGACAGTATGAGATTTAAAATATCCAGTGGTTCATAAAAAAGGTATCTTGTGCTACTTTTCAATACTGTAAGATGAATTTTGCACAAGTAAAAATTCCTGTCAGTTTTTTCTTCAGCTGTTGACATACCAGCAGAAAAAAATGCAAACAGCTTTTTTCAAGTCTCCTCTAAAATGCAGGTGTCAGAGTAACACTTTTAATACCAGCAAATGATCAGTTTGGCACTGGAGAGTTGCATCCAAAGCAATTATAACCCAAAGTGAAATATTTTAACAATTGCCTAATCTTTCCCAACTATTCCTGTAGGTTAGAATCTCTGTAGAAATTTGATGTTTGATTAGTCTAATGCTAGGACAACTCAGGAATCAAACTACTAGATGCAAATGGACTAGAAGAGGTACTGGGTAAATGATTATTTCTTGCTGGAGGAAACAGTTCTCGCTTTAAATGAAAAATCACACCACACAGCACAGTGGTTCATATAAAATTAATGAACATCAACTACGTGGAGACAGATTAGAGAAACATAGCAAGCCAATTCTGCCCAAAATTAGATCTTGGGTATGCTCATAAAACTGTCATTAACATAATGAAATGTTGTACTCAAAAAAGAGCTTATATAACACACATTTATCTCTAATTTATATGATTCTGCAATCTCTGTCTGAACTTCAGATCTCATCAGCACTAAACACAGCACTTTCCAACAGTAATACAGTCAATAAACAAAAAACTCTGAAATGAAAAGCTTCTTTCCACAGAAACTCCAATTGTTGCTCACAGGAAATTCATCTTTTTTCCTTGACACACACACCTCAGATTTACCTCAGAAAGGAACACATGGAGAATCTGGAATTGTTTTCTTCCCATCACAAGGAATGCCAACCCTACCAGATTCAAATATGCAGAGCAACCAGAGTGAGGAGGGACTCTAAGACAAACCCTTCAAGAACTTCTGTGAAACACTTACGTAGTGATCGTCGCCTCTTGTTCTTCAATTTTCTTCTTTTATTCATTCCAGCTTTAGATGGAGATTCCTCTTTGGCCTTTGGCTGGCTGGCAACTTTTGAAGAGTTCTGCTGGCTGAAGTGTGTGGGCACATGACGGGCAAGTCCTCCCTGAGATGCAAAGCTGGCATTGCACCCACCAACTACACACTAGTGAGAGAAAACAGAGCAACTGGGTCAGTGGCTGTGTGGCACAGGAGCCTCAGAGACCTTGATTTGACTTTTCTGGCTCAACTTCCAACACACTAAAGCAAAACTAAATTCTTAATGACCATGCAATTCTTAAAAAGAAAAATAAAAACGTATTCTAAATTACGTTCGTTTGGAATTTTTAACTCTCAATAATTGTTTCATGATACAATATTTTTTATGCCATACTGTATTTTATATTGTATAGCATAAAATTAAACCCTAAAATTAATCTCAATGCATTGGCAAACTTTCCACAGAAAACAGGCTTCTGAAGAACTCCCCTCTTCCGAACATTCCAGCGTTCCCTCACCTTTCAAACTACTGCAATGTTACTGTTTCTCTGCATTTGATAGTAACATTCTCTAACAACCTCTTTTCTTGTGACAAGGCAGAAGTAACAAATACATCCTTATCCACATTAAATTTGAAACAGCTTAATGCTCTTGGTAAACTACATAAAAAGTTAGTGAGCAGCTACCTTACAGTCCTGTCTAAAAATAACTTCAGTAAAATTGTAGTAACAATTATTTATACATTCATTTTGGGATGCTGCTATTACCTCATGAGCATTTAAGGTAGCTCTTATTTAAAGGAAATGTCCTCTCTCAACAGAAAAATAAGATCCAACAACAATTTAGCAGAAACACAAACTGAATGATAGCAGCAACTAAGCCTGTACTGGCTACAAATTACTGGTATTTTTATAAGTATCTGGTTCATATTTACAATTATTTTATTTGCAAAATAAGTATTTCAATTATATCGTTGGAGAGGGATGCACAACCCTCTTCTGTTGTGCTCTGAGCTCACATGGGTAGTAGAAAAATGATTTGAGAATATGCACTTCATCACTGGTTGCAATTAGCTGTGAATCCATATGATTGATTTTTCTTTGGATCCAAACAATAGCACTAGGACAAATGAGTGGATCAGCCAGTAGCAAAACACCTATCACCAGTCTAAACCATTGGCAAGTTCTCCTCCTTCCACATCTGCCTGGCTCCTTCCTTTCCTTCCCATGTTTCTCAGCTCTTTCACCTGCCTCTCTTCCTAACACTTCCCTTCACAGCCAAACTAAGGAGGCAGCTCCAACAGGAGCTTGGGAAAAAGCAATGCTGCTGTAACTATGTCCATAGTGCAAGGTCCTTTGAAGGCTAAGGATGAACTGCCAAATTTACAGTAACTTGCCCCACACCTGCACATCTGACTGGAAGACAAGAAAATAACTTTAGAACTCCAGGTGTCCCACTTTTTGCTCCTAAACCCCAACTGTGCTGCTTTCTAACCGAGGTTGCAGAACTGAAAAGTCTATTTCTGCCTCACACTTAGCAAATGGTTTTCCATGATCAGTAGTAAAATACAGTGTCCACAAAGAGAAAAAACTGTGCTGTCCCCAAGAGCTTAATACTTCCTATGGGACTAAAAATATGTAGACAGATTTCAAGATAGTAAAAGGTTAAAAATGGAAGGATGTTTTGCTTTTTGTGTGTGTGTGTGTGTGTGTGTGTTGCGGTTTTTTAAAGGGAAGAATTCTTAGAAGAAGTTAGAGAAAGTTCTCTAAGTACTGAACTAACTCAAACAGAAAATTCCCTGATAAAAAAACTTAAGGAACCTTCACGCTGTATTTGCTCCTCCCTGTCTCCCCCACTAATAAACACCTTAAGAATTGTGAAAATTCCTACCAAAATCTCCCCTATGCCTTTTTACCTTGCCTAAAATTTCCCACGTTCAAACAACAGCAATATTGTTTACTTAGACTGCAGTGACTTACAATGGAAGAAATCCCAGCACACGTGCAAATCCCAACACACTCTGGATGCTGATCTCATTTACACTGCAGCAACTCCAACACAATTTTCCTTACTTTAAATTCATTCTGAACATGAAAATTTACACTTACAGAATCACAGGATGGTTTGGGTTATAAGGGTCCTTTAAAAGTCATTCAGTTCCAAGCCCCCTGCTGTGGGTAAGGCCAGCATCTACTAAATTAGATTGCTAAACCCTATCAACCTGGCCTTGAACCCAAACCACCTATTTTTATGAAAGATGATTTAATTCACAATCAACAGATAAGTGTACAATGCATATATGCATTAGTTTAAACTTTTTTTGTTCTCCTTTTTTTTTTTGTTCTTGATAGAGTTGTCTTGCCCATAAAAGCATCTTCATGAAACTAAGCCATGAAATCTAAATTTAGGATTCGATTTCACTAATGTGCTCCTGACTTCAGATTCCCGCTTCTTCTGATCATACAAACACTGTCAGAAAAAAATAAATACATAGCTCAAAAAAAGCCCATATCCTGAAATTCAGTCACAATGAGAAATTAAAATTTTAGTTTTACCAATGCCCCCTAGAGGTCAAAACTAACCTAAAGCCTTGGTACAGCACATGCATTACCATATTTCAAGCTAAATATAGTATCAAAAAGACAATACCTTTGGGAAAAAAGCACAAACTATGTGTCAGGCACTTTTCTAAAACTTTTCAAACCATAACTGCATTTCTTGTCAGGTAGGAAACATTGTTTTATGACAAACTGCAGCCTGACTCATGATGTCATAACTTTTTTCTGATTCTATAGAGAGCAAACAATCACAAATACTCTATATGGATTATCTACAGAAGCTACCACTAACTCTTCTTGCTCTACCCAAGTTTTATTTTCAAAACCCCCAAACCAACATCCTTAGATCCTCAACATCTGCAATTTGAAACTAGAAACGTTTTTTCCAGAAAGTGTATTAATAGTCTACAGCCACAGTACAAAGTACCTGCAGAAATTATTACATTCGGATTTTGTGACTACCTGATCATATCTTCAAATAATCAACAGCTGATAGATCAACAATGACAGAGAATGCCTTTGTGGTAGACAGGAAATAGCAGAAGAGGAGAATGAAAATATCTTACCTGTTTGTTCTTTTTTTTCTCTAAAATAATATATCCAGCAATCCGTTACTAATGGGTAAAGTCTCTTCTCTCCAAAGATAAAGGAGCAGTTCAGGCTGTCACTTCAGGATCTCTGGACGGTAAGTCACACCAAATCAGCTTCCCACCAGATAATTATAGAGCTCTACAGGGCTTCTAATAAATCAAACTCAACTATTATGCATAACTTTAAACCAATCTTTTCCTTTTTCCCCCAACACCTAAATCTCAAAATTTTGCATTGAATTTAAAATATAACAGATTGGGTCCGGATTGGTGGATATGTTACTTCAAGAGAAAGTAAGTAAACATGTAAGAAGTTTAATTTCTCCAGTGTACCCATACCCACCATTATTAATGGGCAGTAATGACCAGTGATTTTAACAAACAGGATATGAAAGTATCTAAAGATGCAGGTTTTTGTTCTAAATTCAAAATAACCAAATCTCCTATTTGGGTCATTTAGCATTTAAATTTTCCTACTAAATCTAACAGTAATAGTTTAAACATCTGGATAAACTTTCTTACTGTCTCAACTTCTGAGTGTTCAGGCAGAGAGCCTTCACATTTTACATCTGCAATGCTCTAATGGATAGAAAATATTCTGCCAAGAGAGTAACAGACATGAATTCCCAATGAAGACTGAAATTGCTGTGTGTTTTCTACATTTCACCAAGCATTACTCTACTGAGAGTTGTATCTAATGCAGTCATCACTTCATGAATTCTGGAAGGTGCAGGGAGCACCAAACTTCATTTTTCATATTACTTTATTCTCCCATTTTAAGGAGAAGCCTGCAACAAACCTGTGCACTACCATTTGTTGTCACTAAAAGCATTTACCCCACAGGAGCAAACCTTGCATGACTGCTCTTGAACATGAAGAGCATATCCACTGGAACCCATGGGTGAAAGCAGCTGCTGGCATTCCCACATGCATCCTTACAGAATCATTTAGGTTGGAAGAGACCTTTGAGATCATCAACCCTAATCCTAATGCTGTATGCAATTATTATTTTACTATTTTTATTTTATTATTATTTTATGCAATTATTTTGCATAAAATCTCCCACTATTTCGCGCTCATCTACCATTTGTCCTTTCATTGTGCTCAACATCTAAGAGTTCATTTGATGTGTCTTCAAGTAACTTTTAGTGCCAAGTAACACTTGATTAATTTATTTTTGCCCCTGCACACCAGAAACCATGCTGGAAAACGCAGGTTGACACAACTCCTTTAACTGTTCCAATACTTATTACTTGTAACAGCCAAGTTTAGGACAAGAAAGATGGAATATTTTCATTCACTTCTTTTCAACTTCCCAAGGAGAGTTTGTTGAAACCAGGATGTTTTCTACCTCAGCAGTTTATTCCTCTACATCCTGTCTAGAAGGTCTGAAAGCCAAATTGCTGACCCCTCAACAGGACCAGCCCTGCATGCTGATTATACTCTACAGTATTCCACTGGTGTATAAGAAGCTGCAAAACTATGAAATAAGAGATCTAAAAAAGAATAATGTTGAGGATTTTCTCTCTCAACTCTGTAAAATCACACACAAAGATGAACATACTAAATGTCTTTGAAAAGATTACCTATATTCAATGAATGTCTACAATGACAAAAAAAAAAAAAAAAAAAAAAAAAAAAAAGACAACTGGCTAAACTCAGACTGTAAAGGAAATGACTCAGAGAGGAGCTGGATGTACCAAGATATTGCCCCACAGAAAAAAAAAGGAGCTTGCATAACAACACTCTCAAAAATAGGTACCAAATGGAAATTTATCTTTTCTGTGACACAGGTACTGCAATATTCATGATGAGAGGGACACACTAAGCCACACAACCAGGAAAAAAATAGGATAAACTTAAGAAAATATGAACCATTTTGCCTTGGCAATGTAGAAGTGGGTTCATTTCTGTGACAAATGAACTGCACAGTCACATGGTTGACAGTAATGAATGGAAAGGGCAGGTAAACCCCACAAAGACCTTTCAATAGGAAAGCAGAACAGCTCATTTAGAGCTGAATGGAGCTTTTAGTCAAAGGACAACTCCATGTGTATCACAAAAAGAGATAATTAAACCCAAAATGTGCAACTACAGAAAATGAGTCCATTTGCAAGCAAAAGGGGAACTGGACAGGGATATCTCCTTCAATGCAAAAGAGAGTTATGTTTGAAACAGTCCCCAATGCTTTTCAATTTAAGAAAATACATTTCTCTCTTATTTTCACTAGAAATGTAAGAATATATCTATCTGTGTTATTATTCTCTTCTGGTCACTGTATGATTGTAGTGCTCTTTTACCTCTACAAAAGTAAGATTTCATGCTTTTAGTTGTCATTTTCCTAGCTAAGATCCTTTGCTTTTCTTTAAAACATCCTAAATAGCAGTTCTTCAGACAACAGCATAGAGCTGTACTATTTCCATTATCACTTCTTACAGCCTTCCATAAAAATCCCAACATTATTTTTTAACTAAAACACTGAATAACTATTTTCTGGAAGTCTTCTAAAATGGCAGATTCCTCCCTTTTATGTTAGGATTCAAGTATATTGTCATGAGGCAACTGAAGCATCATTTGCAATTTAGGTTTTGGGAGATATTTTGTCTGCAGTAATTATGAAGAAGAATAGGTCTTTAAACCAACTCTGACACCAAAAAATCTGGCTTTCCCTGAAAGGTGAGCAATTAAATCCACAAAATGGACACATTGGCTCCATTTTTGACTGACTGCTACAAAATAATTAATAAAAGGCCGTTCTTGGACTGGTCAAGACTAATTACCAACACTTGAAGTGGTTTTTTTTGTCTCAGAGAGTAGATTTCTAAAGTTAGCATAAAAAAAAGCAGCAGCAAATGAAGGAAAGGAGCCAGTTAAATGATAGATTGCCATCACAGACACTCATACTTGGCTACCTCATGTGAGCCCTGAAGCCTATTTCAGCATAAATGACAGGGGAACAAAAGATGTTACAAAATTCTACTCAGACCACAATTATCCTCCATTCAAAGCTCCCAGGAACAGATTGAGAAATACAGGGATAAAAAACAAACAGAGGGACTCAAGACAACAGGACGAAAAAATGCTGCAGTGACACACATTGAGGCAGGATGATTAACTACTACAATCCTCAAATGTTTTTTGTTCTCTCTCTCAGTAGGACCAGAAAGAACAGAAAATCAGCTGGTGAAACAACAGGTATTGAACACAAGATGATTATTAGCAGAAACAATTGTTGACAATTTTAGGGCTCTAGCTGTACCCAGCCTAGCCAAAAAAATGAAGGTACCAACTGAAACTGCCTTTGCTAGGTAAGCCCGACAGACTCCAAAGCACTACTGGTGTTTCCGGGCTATGCCCACCTCTTCAACCCAATTGCTCTAAAACTGAGTTTCTTTGATCTAGACCAAATAAGAACACAGATTAAACTATTTAAAAGACTTTTATCCAAGAACAAAGCTTGCCATTATACTTTGAGGTAGACAAAATATTTAATTGTCTAATAGAGAAAACCTAAGGTACGAGTTTACTCTGGTAACCAGTGGTTGCTTTCTTTACTACTACTATTATTATTATTAATAATCAGAGATCAGGATTTTAGATTAGATCAGATCCTGGAACAACCATATCTGCAAACTTGCAGGGATCTATGATCCTTATGCTATCCTTCCAAGAGCATGCTAAACTCATTCCTTCAAACACAGGGTATGATAACCTTAAAACTCATTTTCCTGGGGTTACTTTCTGAGTCAGAAATTTTCAGTCTAAACTACACAGTTCAGTATGGAAAAAAAAATCTGTTTATATTTTTAAAAAATCTTCTTCACATGCAATGCACTATTTTTACTCTCTTGGTTTCGAGTTAAATTTAGTTTTGTTTTCTGTCATAACTATTATTAAAACCTATATATAGAAAATGTAACTACGGAAAGACACCCCTGTAACAGAAAAGTATTTTTTAGTAATAAAGCTGCCTTAAAGTAAATTTTTTTAAAAGTGGAAGATATTACCTGAGAAGAAAAAGAAGAGAGGGAAGACAGGGACTAAAACTTGGTGGGGTTGGGGGAGAAGGAGGCAATAAAATGTACCTAAACTCAATAAATACCCCAAATCCTGTTTCATTTTCATACCCTACATGGAAGAACTTCAGTCTGAAGTAGTGTGGGTGGGACTTACCATCAAGTGATCCAGGACTGACAGCTATGAACTGCCCCAACTGTATCCATAAGAGGATGAAGCAACTCATTAATAACGGATTGGTGGATATGGGAATGATAAACACTACTATACCTAGAATTGCAGGTACAGATTAAGGGGAGAGAGAAAGAGAAAGTTAGAAAATACTGTGCAGGAAATACAGTCAGCTCAATGGTCCTGCATTCCTGACTTCATTATTCTTTTCAGAGAAGTGAACCACAAATAGCCACTGCCAGTACTTCTACTGAATTTAACAAAAGCAGCTGTTACTCAAGCACAGAACATGCACCATCAGCCATGATCCAAAATTCAATGTGGAAGTGTAAAGCATGAGAGAAAATATCTCACTGTTACAGCGTAAGCAGCGTGACTGTAAAATGCACAAAACCCCTGAAGTTTAATACTATTTAGTTTCACACTCCCTGCCATTTACAGATTAAAAGAAACAGGGATAGAGAAGCAATAACAGTTTCTTCACCTGTGTTTGCAAAAGAATAGGAGCTTTGGGCACTATTACTGCAAAGAAGAAGGCTCAGCTCACTTTTAAATCCTCCAGTGACGGAATTTTTCAATTGACAAATTAGGAAAAATAAAGAGAATTTTTTTAAAAAATAAGAGACAATATACGTTACAACGACCCTTACCTTGAAAGGTTTGTCCCCACTGTGTGTCAGCATATGCCTCTGCAACCAACTTTGACTTGTTGAAGGTGTATTATATACTTTGCAACCTTTCCACAAGCAAACAAACACCTGATAGAGTAAAAACGTGGTAAGTTTACACAAGTCAGAGAGAACAGCAAATAAAAAAAACCACATTAGCAAAGATGGCTGTTTTTACAACACTTCAAAGAACTCTGAACAATAACCATTTATTTTGAAACATACTTCTCATATCTCACCAAGGAAAAAAATAATTACAACCCCAAGTATTCAATAAAACCGGGTCATTGGAAGAAAATACCAAGAGACAGATGCTCCTGCAGATAAACACAATCGAGAGCAACAGGATCTGCTGCATTCGTGTTTGCACTCAGTATCTGTATCCACCAGATATGGAGGCTGAACATTTTTAAATGAAAAATTTGCACTTTCTGGGTAGTAATTATAGAAATAAAATAATTTACACTCATAAGCAATTAATTTTATTCCTTGAGCATGAAAAAGTAAAAACTCTTAATTGTAATGAAGTTTATATACGGGAGTTTTGTATTCTGGGATACCAGATACCTCTAGTTAGGGCCTTACATTCAATTCCTGGAAGCTACCAATTCTCATAGGATTCAAAATCTATGGGTGTTTTGTGATTCCAGTGTACAGAACAATCCCATGCACAATAGTGCATTAAGGGGAGCAGAACTTACTCATGCTGCTTTTCTCTGTCCTCTCATTGTGTTTATCTGTAACTGAAGGAATAAAAAAAGCTCAATGAACTTGCCTTTCATTAGAATTTCCTCAACAGGTCTGTGGGTGAAGGGAGGTAAAGCCCTAATTTGTCACAGCAAAAGAAAGTTCCCAGGAACAGCACTGTTCATAACACAGGTTTTCAGAAATGCAGGAAACTAATTGGATTTCAGTTTCTTGTTCTCTTTTGGAGAATAAAACCCCTCAACCTTCAAAAGATTTTATTTTCAAAATGAAAAAGCAGCCACGGGAGTTCTACGTTCTTGCTGTATAATAGATACACAACCCAGCTTAACCCAGACAAAGCTGGAAACCCCTCAGTGTCTGTGTGACTGATCCAGACCTACTGACACAAGGCCCAAGCCCCCAAACCTTTGGGGTCTGCCACTCCTCAGTTTTGAGATCCCCTCAAAGCCACAGAATTGGAATTTCTGAGATTTCTGGCTCTGCAACAGCTCCCTAAGTGTGCCAGCATTTCCATCAGCAACTGCAGACTGCAGGGCACTTGGCAAAGGTGTGTTACTGGGAAGTCACAGATGGGGAAAATACAAGGATTTGGGTGTGCAAACACACAACAGAAGTCTAGACAAGGCTTCTTGGGAGTCCCTGACAAAAAGCTGAACCCCAAATATCTCTGAAATAACATCTTTCGGAAGCAAAACTGTTTTGTGGAAAAGTTTCCCAGGCTCTTCATGGATGTATCTGGTTTGGTCTGCAGCCATGACCTCGGTATTGGCTGAAAAAACTACATTTTACCATGCAGAGATGTTTATCCTATTCCTTTCCATTCTCAATGAGCAACTACTTTAACCCCCACTTTTCTTCAAATTTAGAGCCATTGCAGTTAAGTAAGATCTGAAATCCCATCAAAAGCACAACACAATTCCCAACACACTCGAACACCTCACCGGCAGGTGGCAGACAAATCCCTGAAACAAACCCACCAGGACACATCCTCCCTCCACAGCACCACGATGGAATTCCTCAAAAAACAAACTCCAGTAAGGGGGATTCGAAACTGTGAACTAATGCAACAGTTATCAGACCCTTTGTGCTTCCAACAGCCTCCTCTTTCAAATATACAAATACAGGCCAATGTTTTCTAAATAAAAATATCCAGAAATCATGTTACATGAAATGTAAGTGACAAGAAATAAAGTACAGAAAAAAAAAAAAAAACCCAAACCAAAATCTGCAAAATGTTCTAGCTCCTTTTTAAGAAATGTAAAGCAGTCATGGATGGGATAAAAAAGATCTAAACACACCTTATTAATTTCATTGTTTCATCCAGGTTTCATGTGACACTTTTATACACCTGTGGACAGAACTCAGAAATCACCTCATGGGTGGCTAAAAAGCCACTACACTGGATGGATGGCTCTGCTTAGATATTGGACTGAAAAAAGCCATCAAATATCAAGCTGAAAAGTTCAATCATGTAAAAAAATATTAGCTAAATACATCCAGAGTCACAGCTGTCTCAGTGACACATTTACATATTAAATTATTTAAAGTAATGCAAATTAGCATTTTATTTAAGTTTCTTATTCACTGAAGATAAAGTTCAACAGCTTGAACATTTTCCTTCTGAAGAAGAGACAAGACAAAAAGCCAAAAGATAACAACTATTCTACTTCAAGAACTGATATTATCTCTCCCAGAAATTGAAGAGCTGCAAGACACAGTGCCTAAAGCAGGCAGATTGCTTGTGCTGGATGAAAAGGTAGTTTACATGACATATTCCAGGCAGCACAAGTAATTTGGGAGCTTCAAGATGGGAGGTAGTTAAGTACAAAGTTTAAATTACTCCACTAGAAGATGTTTTTAAACATTAAAATTGAGACCAATTATCATTTGTCCAGGGATTAGATTAGAATTTACATGCTTATTTATGCAACTCAACTTAAAAAAAAAAAAATTAGATGCAATTATATAGAAGGTAAACTTGCCATGAGTATTGCAGACAGAGCTGTTTTGTTAAGACTTTGTACTCTTGAGTCAGCCTTACATCTTCCCTATTTACATTATGGATAGATTTTACCTGTAGTGAGACTCCTTTGGTAACAGTAATTAAGATGTGAATTCACAAGTAGGAACATGTAGACTAAGAGTTTTAAGAAAACAAATTCCAAGTGTAAGCACTTGAAGACACATTAGCAGTTCAGGATGTTGAGAAGTCAACACACCATCAAAACCCTGGTAGTCTCAAATAATTTATTGAAAAGAACTGACTACATTCTTTAAGTTAGGCCACTAACTTTGCTGCCACAAGTTCCAGAACCGGAATTTTGAAACAGAGAATTTGCTACTGTCATTCAAGAGCAAAACACTGGCAAAGAAAGAAAACCCAAAAGTAACACGAACCCCTCCTCGCTGCCCATCCACGTGTATGGAGCGAATGTGGTCGGCCAGGTCCGGGCTGGAGCTGAAGCAGGCGTGGCAGTGATCCCAACAACAGTTGTAGGCAATGCTCTTGGCAGAGGAGGCAGCAACTCCCTGCCCGTTCATCATGACTGGCGTGGAGCGCCCGCTGGAAATTGTGCTGTCTACGTCCATGATAGTGCTGCTTATGCTGCAAGAGCAAAAAAAAAACAAAAAACAAAACTAAATCAAAGTTTGTATTTGTTGCATGTTAACAGAGCAAATCAAAACTGTAGCTCTTTTGTTTCAGGTATCTTTAGACAGGTTGAAAGAAAATCTTGCACAAATTTATTATGTATTGTGGTTCATCATTTCATTAATAAACGTAGAGTTAGGAAACAGCTACTCTTACTCAGTAGTGTAACTTCTTCTGGACACTAGAAACAAGAGAGGAATGGAAAATCCTCAAAATACTGAGCCTAGCATCCCCTGCCAACACTAGAGCCTTAAAAAGAAAACAGCACTTCAGTTCCACATAAGGTTTAGGGTGCTCCCAGACGGCCCCAGCACAGCGCCCATCGTGCGTATGGTCTAAACTAATGCTGTTTGTTTTGGTTTTGCAAAACGTTTCCAGAGAAGGCAGAATCAGCAGAGGAAATCTGTGGCCAGCAGGGGTCACTTTCATCAGCCTTTCTACTCTGTACCTTGGCAGATACAGAGACAAGCATCAGAAGGATCAGAAAAAAAAACTTGCAGAGTATGTTCTTCCCATATTTAAGCAAAAAGTATGTAGATGGATGTTCTTCCTCATTAATTAGCTACTGATATACCTTTTCTTATCTTGTTAATCTGCTCAGTTGCCAATGAGGGCCTTTAAGTTTTTATGTTCCACAAAGCCACAGCCTGACAGAACAGCTCATCTTTGACAGAACCTCAAAGACCAGGTGGTCAAATTTGTTTAAACAGGAACGAGTGGTATCAGATCGCCTGTGGTCTTGTCCAGTGGGGTTGTTGTTAATGGGTGTGTTAAAGGCTGGGATTTCTGCTGCCTTTCTGAACAATTTTCTCAATGGATGACTAACCTTGTTGTGGGGGAGGGAGGAAGTTTCCCAACATCTCATCAGAATTTCCAGTGCTGCAACTTCTGTCTCTTCTCTCATCCCTGGCAGCTGCAGGCTTGAGATGACTCTGCCTCCTCTATTGTTAAACCTCCCTATCAGACCACTGAACACAGAAAAACCCTGCCCTCCTCCTCCCAAAACGGAAGGAGCACATGCACTCAGCCTCTCCGTGTCCTGGATTTGCTTCAGCACCTTAACTACCCTGGAGAGTCTCCACCAGATCCCCTCCAGTACCTGTGTAACTGGGATAGGTTAAACCATTCTGCTTTTAAGGTACAGGTGCTGTTCCTTATTTTTCCCATCACTGTTTACATGCTCAGTATTGTTCTATTACACACTGAGATGAATGAAAAGAAAAACACCATTAGTCAAAATCTGAAGACACCATTAGCATGTTTGCTCTTCTGCTCTAAGAGTCTCTGCCAATGATTTCACACATTATCTGGACCTTTTTGAATCACTACTATGCTAGCAGGTTTTTTTCTGAGACAGATTTTGAAATAATCACAGATATTTGCTTTATTTAGATTTCCCATTCTCACCCACCATGTAGATTCCACTGCATTTATCAATAAATTACTTGCCTTAGTCTAAATAACAGATTCCCTTTAGCAATGCTCCCAGATATAAGCTTTAGTTTTAACGACCCTGAGTAATTTGGTTTCATGAACAAACTCTTATCTCAAGAGATACCAGCAACATAACAATTATCCCAACCACAGAACCCTTAAAAATCATCTTCCAACTCATCTGCCTCCATCTGCCTGCAATAAAACTAACCAACTATTTTTAGGCCTTTGTCTTCCAAGTTAAAAAGGAAGTTTTGGATACCTTTTCAACACCTTTTTGCTTTAATGAAGGTATATCAAATACATAGTTCCTAAATGTTACACCAATACCACGTGCCTTTCTTCCACCCCCCTCCCAATTCCAAACAAGGTCTAACAGTTTAGAAGGCATAGTTCCTATGCATTGAAATCATGCAGGCTACTTGCTGCTACACAGCAAATTTCCATGTGTCCATTATTTTTTATTTTCTTCCCTTTTCTACACCCTGAATACACAGAGCTTTCCATGATCCCTCCCCAGTAATCTTGATTCCTTTTATGACATACAACCTCCCAATCTGTCACTAGCAATTAAAAAAATATTCCACTGCCCCTGAGCTGAAGCTCCCAGCCCCTACAGCATTAACAGCCACTAACTACACGTATTGTAAAAGCATTTTAGGATCCCTGTAGGAAATTGTCAGAAGCTTTATCTGCAAAACCTGTTGCAAGTAATCCTAATTTTTCCACTCTGCCAGGCTCACAATAGATGCAATTACGGGACTGACATCTTCTACCTCAACTGATGCCTAGGCCAAAAATGATCTCCAAAAATAAAGTCTGTAAAACTGCACTGTGAAAGCAAAATTTACCCAAGACGATCGAAAAATTGAATAATTAATTATAGCTAATTGTGCCACCACCTCATCTCCCTCTCAGTTTAAGCCATCCAAATACAGCTTTCCCAAAATCGCCCTGGGAAGTGGGTTTGGACACAGAGAATGGCACAAAGCCCAGGCACTTCTGCCACAGACAGGGCTGTTACACGGATCAGTGGTCCCGACAGGAAGCTGCTTAGCCAAGGATGGCAAAGCACTGCACACACGGCGCTCGTGCAACAGCTGCCCCACACCAGCTCAGGTCAATAAATAACCCTGCCTTTCCCACAGCTGAGAGGTACCAAAGGAAACTGCTTCCCAAATAGTTTCAATGAGGAGTTAGTTCAAAGCTATTTCCAGTCAGTACGAGTTTCTACACCCACAGGCAGCATTAGGATGTGTCCGTTCTCACACAGCCCACAAACAGAACCAGCAGAGTCCTGACTGGGAGGATATGCAGTGCTGGTGGCCACAGGGCAGAGTATGAGTTCAACACTGTTCCCTGGGTTTACAGTCTGGTCTGAGGTGGGAAAGCAATGAGAAAACATAACCCTGAGCAAGTTCTGTGAAAGCATTTTGGGGCAGGGGAGAAGTGCACCCTCATGCAGAGGTGTGTATGTGGTTTCTCTGTTCCACAGGCATGAGATCTGCTTAATTCCTCTAAGAAAAGATAAAAAAAACCCTGAAAATTGTCAACCCAAAGCATGAGAGTTTAGGTCACATTGCCAGTGCAGTGCAACAGACCTTGACACAAAATCACGGGTCTCTAATTTTACAGCCTAAGGAATGCAAATGTTTAGGCTTTGTGGTTTTTTATAAGCTATCCTACCTTCTTCTGGAGAAATATGTAAAAGTCAACTGATCCCAGCAAAAGCTATCGTGACAAGTAGGGTTACTAATGGCATAAAAAAACAGTAACAAGCTAATTTAGCTATTACTGTTTAAATGTTTGCTGGTTCTGGGTTTAATAGCCCAAGTGTTTGCTAAGGGCTAACAGATTAACACAGTATCAAAATTTTGTATCAGAGAAACTGGAATAAAGAAAGGCTGCCCATAGCAGTTAAATCAAGTAGTAGCATATATATTTTGGAAATTGAGAATGACATACATTCTCAATTTCTACACTGGACTATAATTCTACAAGCTATTCAAAATCCTGTCTAAAAATGGGAAAAAATATAGCTCAAATCCAGTTGAGCAATAACAGCTCAATATTTAAACCTAAATGCCCTCCTTCTTTTGAGTTTGAAGAACTTTGAGTATGACACTGAAGAGCACAGACAAATATTGCTGCAACAGAATCTACTAGAGAAATAACTCAATTGTCTAGAAAACAAAATGACCAGGAGTCACACAAGAGATCACTAGGTTTGGATGGCCTTTCTTGATAGATTCTTGGTAGACTCTAATGCAAGAAACTCACTGCCCTGGCACATTCCTTCTCTAGTAACAATCTGTTAAATAAAAATGTAACATACATTTTTTGTTTCCTCTTCTGTGCCTCCAGAACCCGCGTATTTCAGGTGATCAGGTGCCTCTCAGTACTAAGAAATCTGGAATTAGCTTCTGTCTCACTTAGCAAGTTCTGTCCTTCACTAAAGAGGTAAAGGCTGCAAAGAGAATCTGTGAAAGTGCCCCGCACAGCTCAAGTGTGTGTAGTTTTCTCTCTGTCTTTCATACCCTGAGAAAACATCAGGAAGCTTTTCAGAGAATAGTCTTCAGTGTATGTAACATCAAAGACACTGACTTGGGCGGTCTCTTGACCTGCCCATTTCAAGATGAAGCAGAAAGATAAGTTTTGCAGCCAGAGCTGTGGCTGCTACTAAGTCTGTGAAGACTTAACTGCAACACTGTGTCTGTTAGAGCTGCCAATTCACCCACTTTTTTTGTTTCTCAGAGTTTCAGACAGGGCGTGAGGACAGGACACACAAGCAAGTTAAGACGCGTGCACAAACGCTCAGAACTACAGAAACGGTGCGTGGATCTTTCAGTCTATGAACAGAGCTTTTCAATCCAGTATGACTTGGGATGATCTGACAGAGGGAAAGGTTCCTTAACAAAGGGAAGGTAGTGGTGGAAATTACATCCTTCTGCTTTCTCACCACAAATCCATAAAGCCTACAAGTGGGAAAGTAATAATGTGCATAAGAAGAGAAAAAGTAAGAAAAACACAGACATCCTGGTAATAGAACAGAAACACTGAAAGAGATTTTTAGCTAGCTAAGTTAAAGCAAGTTTTTCTGCCTTTTGCTAAGTCCCTTTCTGGCAGGCAGATCTGTTTAAAGCCTGGCTGCCACTATCAAAGCAGAATGACACGAGCAGAACTGAAGCGCTTGTGGCACTCCCCTCCTGCCAGTGACAGACAGGGCTGGGTTTGCTCCCAAGCTGGAGGCAGGCTCCAGCTCCATTGTCATGGATCTATAGAGCATGGCCTGATGAAGAACATTAGACATTTGAGTTTCAGAGAGTTCAGCTCCGGGGTCATCCCAAACAATAGAGCATCAAAAACAGTCACTGCTGGAGAGAGCCTGCATACACAATAGCAGTTTTTAAGAAGCACCATTCAAAAGACTGACTAATTACTAAAATTTAGAACTGTTACAGCAAGCACAACATGATCTTCGAGTTTGTTGTCCCTATTTTCAACCTAATCGAGCACCTGAATCAACTTGACGTAAAAAATCACAGGTTTAGAGGCAAGAACTGGATGCATTTCTGAAATGCCTTACTAAACCCACACCTCATGTCACCAAGTCTGCAAACACCGGCAGGGTCTGCCAAATGCAGCAAGGTAGAACTGAAAACACAAAATCTTCTCAGAGGGGTCAGACATTTTTCTCTCCTCCTACAAATTTTCCCTCTACCAAGAGATCAACAGCTTTGAAACAATACTGACATTTAAAATGTGTTCATTAAGCAAAAACATGCAAGCTTAAATAGAGGAATAATTACCTCAAAGGCATTGTTTCAGGTCTTATTTTTTTACCTGTACTTATTTTACCTGTGGCTAGAAAAAAGACAATCTTCATTATCAAGAACATTAAGGTATTTTTAGCAGCACTTTCATGTTAAAAGGCTAGTGCTTGCACAATCAAATGCATCGAGCTGGTAATTTAGTTCAAACTCTATTTAAGAACAATCCTGAAATAAAAAATAATACCTAAAAACTTGCAAGAAGCTGCCAGTCATTTTCATTTCATAGAAAAGAAAAAGCATATTTAAAGCACTTTAAATTCTGGGTTATTCAGTTCCTTTAAGGATCTGAGCAAAATTAAGCCACTGTTGGAGTTCCATAAATAAGGATATTTTCTATAAGGAAGAAAACGAAATCCAAATTATTCACAATTTAAATTGTACAAATTTTAAACTACACATTATACAGCTGGGCCCAAATTTTTGTGTACATTTAAACGTGATTAAAACTATAATGAAACTATGATTTAATGCACTAAATAAAATGGTATACTGCACATTACTGCTGACACACACTTGGCTCTCCAAGGAGATTGTTCTCCTCACTACCACAAGTAATACCTTCTATTAAATTTAATTAATGAAATGCCCAAAATTTATTCTTTCCCTGATTTTGTTAATCTTTTAGAACAACAGAGAGTAAGCGTTGAGCAGGAATATCACCAAAAAACCTGAAAGAACGGCAAAATAATGTCATTTTTAGCTTCCACCAAGTCCCATTAGCAAGCGGCCACTTGAAGAGAGGGAGCAGAGCCAGGCACTGAACACATGCACAAAAGCCCAATCAATTTGCTATTATACTTTTAATGTCTGCTAAACATAGTCCCTGTAGACCTTAACTGAAGTAACCTTCCCTGAGGCAAAATCCAGCCCTAACAGATGGGCCTTATTCCGTGCCCTGGAGGGTCAACAAGCAGCCCTTCAGTCTGATCAACAGGAGCTCACTGCGGCTCCCAGCTCCTCCACCCCGAGCGCCGCTCCCAGTGCCCAGATGTTCAGTGCAGGAGGGAACCAAAGGGCCCGCCCGATTCAGCTGACACCAAACCATCCTGACAGATCCTAGACGGGGAAAAAAAAAAAAAAAACCACCCTCATCTTGGAAAGCATCAAATGAAAAATGAAGAGGAATTTCAGTGAGCACACGCCGCAGGGTGGCTGAAACCAACACTACTGAGCAGCCATCGAGCTGCACACCGCACTACTGCAAGTTTTGAGAACAGTTTCTTCTGAAATACACGGTGATAATCCAGCCATAAAACATCCATCAAATCAGCAGATTGTCTCCGAAACCAAACGCTACAAACCTTACTGGAAGTAAGTAAACAAGTTAAGGATTTAAAAACAAACAAATAAACCGAACGAAAATAAATACCGTGCTAGTTTCTTTCCCTTTTACTAGTCAGTGAAATACTCTGTCATTTCCCCTTACAGCTGCAGTTACATTGGTCTAATCCATGAGGGAAGCTTTCCTAAGAAAGAAAACCGAACTGTTACAGTCAGATAAAACCCCAGCACAATGGGAACACTGTGAATGACAAGTCAGTCACATCTCACAGCAACTTCAAGGGTTAAAACCCAGAAATCAACAGAAAAGCTTTTACCACCTGGAAGACTAAATCACAACTAGGTACTAATCCCAAAAGAAAACAAACAGCACCAACTGTAATCATTCAATTACAAACACCAAGTCAAAACAGAAACATTGAAAGAAAATAATAATGACATGCTTAGTGACATCCCCCAGCACCTCATTATTTTCACTTCGCTAAGAAAACTCGAGAGCAAAAACAAAAACTTCACAGTTTTCTCCACTACTCCAATTACCTTCCAAGATAAGAGGTGGAAAACTGTCATGCTCAGCTCTGGCCAAGGGACACAGAAACAATAGCTTTAAAACACCACCAAATTCAAAGCAATTTGCACTCGCTTACTTCCTAATGTAATCAAAGATCAAGAGAAGATAAATCCTCACAAAACTTCAAAATTATCAAATTATTAACCCTCAGTTCTCATCACTGAGAGGAGGATCTTACACTTGTTTTATTTTAAAAAATCTCCCATCAATTGCAAATATCTGAGCCACGGATACAACAGATTAGTAACAGTAATTTTTCTATTAGCCCCTAAACAAAAGCAGACGAAGAATAAATTCCTGTGTTTTTGTACTCAATCTAATTAGTACAAAATTAATTAATTAATTAATTAGATTTAATTTTTACTGACATTCCATGAGTATATTAAGCAAACTTTAATGCCAACCTCTTTCTGAAGTTAATATCAGAACATCTGCATGGGGGTACCAGTATGCAATAAAATGCAGGGCTCAAAACAATTATACACAGGTGGCCAAGGAGATTTCAGTTCATCTTTTCACTTTATGTTCTCCAAATGATCATGTCCACTTAAAAGTAAGATTAAAACAGTCCTAAGAAAAACAGAGCTCACAAAACATGAGGAATCACCATGAGCCAGCAACACAGCAGAAAAGTTTGAGATTTGCCTGATCTTTCTTTGTTCCTCTGCCCATCTTTGGTAAATTTGGTATTTTATGGTGCATCTAGATTGGTAACAGTAAACTTGTCCTACTAAATTCAGTAATTTATTAATTTAATTCTCTAAACCAAAAATTTATGTTTTACAAGCAAAACAGTTTGTCTTACTTTGATGGATGTAGTTTGATTGTGGCATGAAAAAAACATTATGCTTTAGAGCCCTTACAGTTCCTTTTCATTGAACCAGCAACCAGCACAGAGAGAATCTTCAAAGGAGACAGAAAGCAACTTCAGCTACCTGCATATCTAAAGAGTTTTTTGGCTGATTTGCTGAGAAAACCATTTAAATTTAAACTTTTAAATAGAAACTATCCAAAATAATTTCATGACTGATAATGATAATTTTCTCAGGAAAATCTATCACCATAAGAATAAAATAGTGTAAGTGGATAAACCACCATTTAAAAAAAATGCAGAGCAAAGAGAGAATGCAGAGCACTAAATGGCTGCCAAACAGCAAGATTACTCATGGGGCAGCAAGAAATCAGAATACCTGGATCAAAAAAATAAGCCAGGACTACATGAAGTGAAAGTCCAGCACTGTGTTTGGAAAGCAGCACCTTCTGCTCACATCTGCTCTGGCACGTTACAGCTACAAAGACAGACAAAGCTCTGCACAGCCCTTCAGAGGCAAGGGAGGCAAAGCAGGACAGGCTAAAATAAATAAAAGCAACATAAAGAAAAAACCACCATAATTTCCACGACTGCATGACTGGAAGCATTTCTGCTTCTGAATCATCTAAGCATTTTTTCTGGAAATCAAACCCATCAAAATCTACACTTTACACTGATAACGTTATTCTAACAAAAGCTTCTCAAAATGAACAGACTCAGAAAGTGTTCATCAATCAATCTTAAAAACAAGACTTCAATATTCTTTATTAAATATATGTATTGTTATACGACTACTAAGCAAACAACACAGTGGAAAAGAAAATAGTCATGGGAGAGAATTTTATACAGCACGGCAAGTGGCAACATAAAAAACTTGTTTTTAAATTCTCTTGGAAGCAGCAGCTTATTTTAGAATAAAGCTATGTCTAGATAAGGTATAACCATCTAGAAAAGGGAACAACACTGGAAACACTTCACCCTGATAATATAAAACCAGGGAAGATAGGAAAGCTCCTTTGAGATAGAGAAATCGAAGGAACTTAAAATAACAAACATGCACAGGAAACAAAACAAGACTGAGAAAGTGTGTTATGATTCACCACCTCTAGAGCTGTTTCCACTCCCCTGGATCACTTAATTTGATTATTTAGATTGTCAGCCCTAGAATATTTGGGTTCATAATACTTGCATAACACAAACCCAGGTTATGGCAGGACTTGTAGCATACAGAGCAACTGGAAACACAATGAGGAAACCTGGAATGCCAAAATATCCGAGGAGCAGCGCAAAAATAGAGCAGGTTAAACATATGTGCCTTGTGATATGACAGCACAAAGATGACATTCTGCAAAAGGATTACACAAATCAAGAAACTGTACTCGATTCTGCCTTAAAGACACAACTAACACTGCCTTTCATTTCTGGGAACCACGTTATCTTCAACTTGATAATCTCCCTGGGAAGTTAGAGAACAGCAACAAGTGGTTCACAATTTTCAGTCTTTACTGATAAAGGAGTGTGTTTACTAGCACAGCTTAGCAGAAGCAGAGAAGAAAGACACTCACTAAAGAACCAACAGAAATAATTTATTGTTTTAAGAGTGCCTCCCACTTTGAGAACCACCATCTCTAGGAAGCTGTCTGATGAGCACTGGAAGAGAACAGCCTTCAGGTGTGGGGTCAAGGGAATTTCACCTTCCCACTCTCCCAGCCTCAGGATACCTCCCCCCACCCCAGAACACCAAACACAGAAAACAGGTGGAACATAAAATGACCAAAGAAAGATCCAAACTCACAGAGTGAATCTAAAAAAATCCTTCCAGTTTCAGTTATCATGTTAAATTCAACTTAATACAGGAAAAAATACACAGCTAGGATAGCACTGTATAAAGTAGCAGCCTTGCCTATTTCTACCTCAGTGAACACTTGCTCCTTCAAGAATTAACCAGGCATCAAAAGCAAGAAAATCAGTGAAGTACAACTCCACCAACTGGCTTAATTCATAATAAAAAGGTCATAAATTAAGGTTTGACTCCTGTTCTGGGGGACATTGAATTAACTTCTACTTGTTCCAATTGTCTAAGCTATAACTTAGCATTCAAGTCAACCTAAAGAAATCTACTTAAAGTCATGCCAAAAGGAGTTTTATTTCAAAAGAAAAAGAAATATTTACATTTCTCTGTTTGCATATTTCAAAAATATTTTCTTTGCACTTTTAAGATTTTTGTTTCATTTGGAATCCAAGTCATTACTACAGCATAATAAACTAAAATGATCAAAATAAGGACTTTACTGCAATTTTACAGGGGAGCTAGTAATTTATAAAAAAGGCTACATGGAATGACATTAATAGTAAGTGGAAATTCTTTTTGCTAGGTTCTTATTTAGGCCCATTTAATAAATTATAATACCACTGTATGAGCCAACAGTAAGTTTTTTACAAGTCTCAACTCAAACCACCAAGGTGCAGGTTTCTCCATCTGTCCTTACACAAGCTGCTGGAATTACAGCATTCCTCTATGGTGCACCAGGATGACAACAGGACTTTCCAAATCATAACAAATCTTTTGCTTTTCTCTATCAAATATCTTGGCATATACCTTAAGTAACCTCTGTCAAAGAAAGTAAGTATCCATTCAACATTAGCAACAGAAGTTCAGCAAAATTTATTTAAGAATGTAAATTCTAGTGCAGAGAAGGAAATTAGATATGGGAAAAGAAATCCCAAGTCTTTCTTGCTTTGCATTTTACCATTGTTAAGGGGGAAAAAAGGTATTTCAGCATCTCAAAAGGCTTCAAAATTTTTCCCCAGTTCTTTGCTGGCTTTGAATGTTGCAAAATCACAACTTTAATCACTATCTTTGCAGATCACAAAACCAATGATAAACAGCAATCACAACATGGAATATTTATATTTCGTTTTCTAAAATAAGTATTTTGAACGTGTTCATATTTAAATGAATAACCCCAGACAGAAAGCATATAAAGTTACAAAAAAGAAGCAGTTACATGGATTGATAACCAAAGAAATCTCTACCTCAGGGAATCTTACAAAATTGCCACTTTGTATTTTTGCAAGTCACGCCATCGTATTATTTTAACAGCAACTGGGAGAGTGGATAAAACTCACTGTTCATACAAAGAAGTTCCTTTCCCTCTTCTGCTCCCTGCACAACTTCACTGGAGATTACATTCCCACCTGTTTCAAGGACTCCCTGAAATTACTTGGCTACTTTACAGCAGATACCAATTTTTCACTTTCTTTGGGTTAAGTTCTCATTTTCCCCCTCAGGCTATTAGACATATCTCACTCCCTATCATCCCAGAAATGTTCTGTGTGTATCTCACATCATCCCCTTGCCAGAAACCTCTATTCCTGTCTTGAAAGCTCCATCTGTTTTTCATCCCTCTTCCATGTACCACTTTCCCAGCCAACAACAGACTGTGCTCTACAACTCCCCCAAGGCAATGGGTTCTAGGTGTATTTCCACACTGCTCATTCCCCCACTGTTCTTCTCCAGCTGGGCAGGGTTGGGTTTTGGTTTTTTTTAATATGTAAATATATGAAAGGTACTAGAAAGCTGTGGAGAGATCTGAGTAAGAGTGGTATGGTAGAACATTTCCACTGCACCATCCGAGAGAGTTGGTTTTATCTGTGCCCAGCTCCAGAAATGTGATGTCACAGCTCTGCCAAATGGCTGTTCAGGCTGCATGTAACAACACCCTGTTTAACTTCACTGCAAAGTGAAACAGGGAAAGGAAAAAAAAAAGGAGGGGGAGGGGAAAGGGAAAACCAAGACAGATTTTTTTCCATTACTGCCTAGGAAATTCCCTGAAAAAACCCACCTATTAAACCTTGTATTTTGAAGTTACCAGACCTGATGATGTCACAAACTTAACACAAAATGCACACAGACCGGTGTGAATGTTCAAATCCTACATAAAAGCAAAACTCTTTCTGTCTTACACTGAATAGGAAAATGTTTTTCTCAAATTCTATAAAGTATATTTACATCTTACTACAATAACTATAACAGCTCATTATACCGAGCTCTTTCATCTAGTTCACAAAAAGACCTCATGTTAACCACTCAATTATACCAACCAACAGCTTTAGTAATAAAGATACTCACCATACAAAATATCTGGGCTGTTTTGTCTTCCCATCAAAAGCTATTTTCTCCCGTGCCAGAAAGGCCTGAACATAACCATTACAGAAACAAGGGGTTTATTTTGCAATTTGAAAGCAAATAACTACAGCAACAATAAATGCAGTTAGAAATACTGCAAATCCAATTTTCAGCAGAATTTCTGAAACTCGGGTAAACTTCAGTACAGCTCACTGTGACATGGTAATATTAAACACACACCAAAAAAAAAAATTAACGACTTAAGCACCTTGCCGTAAGTGCTAATGAATGATTCTTCACTTCCTGCATAGGAACAAGTGAGACTACGCAGCAAAGAGAGGCCTGAAGCACTTTTTAATCTGCTCACATGGAGCCATGAAACACACCTATTAGTACCACATGTCCTCTGGATTATATTTCAAATTTACTGTTCTGCCTTCAGAAAAGTCACTCATACAACTTGTGTGCCACTGCCTCATCAATCTTGAAAGTTCTTTACTTTTAAAATTTTACACGATAGACAAAATAAAGACTGTAATTAAAATTAATATTTTTAAATCAGCATGCATCTTAAAGGTTGACAAGGCCTTCATTTTACATGAGATTTTAAAAAACTTAGACTAGAGCCTGGAATTTTCACGTCTCTTATCTTTCAATCCATTAGTTCCACACTGTCATTTCACTCAGTAAAATGAAAAAAACTTCACAATCTGAAGCACAAAGAAGTTTACTATTGAAAAACTTATCTGAAATGTGTTTCCAAAACTGCTCATTTATTTAACAGGAACAGACTAGTAACATTTCTAGAAATATTTTGCAAGTCGCATGTGGTGAAGAACACAAATTGTCACTGAGTATTACTGAGTAAATTCCTTGAGTCAGGGCCTCTCAATAACCGCCTTGTTGGTGAATAACAAAAAACATGAAAAGGTTATCTGTAGTGGTGTGGAATGTGATAGTTATCCCCCCCAAAAACAAACAAACAAAACCTCACAAAAAAAAACCCCCAAAAAAAACAAACAAAAAAAACAAACAAACAAACAAAAAAAACCACCCCAACCTTACAAGCTCCATGAAAAATGCCTGTGAGAAAGATAGACATTATTTAGTGCTGTGCCCAAGGGAAAGATTACTCCACAGGTCCAAAGACAACCTGTTGTTACACTTGGTCTACTGGCACATCCATCAGCACTCACAGGTCACTCAGCAGAACAGCTGATCCTGCAGCTTAAATGCACCTTTTCCATGCTCCTTGCCCAGCCAGGAGGAGAAGGGAGCAAAGGATAAACTGCTAAGAGGGGTAAAGATAATGTAAGAACAGTAAACCAGGGGTAACTTCTAGGTGACAGTTTGAAAACACAAGACAAATTCACACGGGAGAACAAAAGAGCTCTTCATCGAGATTTACTACTCGAATTTCTGCTCAACAACTTCTCAAAACTGCAAGACCTACCACTGCTTTCTAAATCAAACAAAATCTGATGATGAAACTACTTCAGATTTAAATATATTTCCATAATAAGTGTTCCAGTAAACAATATTTAAATTATTTCAGTAAACTAAGTGTTTGTAAGAAAATATCATAATTCAGCACTAACAACACCAGGGAGCTGCAGATGCATCTCCATCACACTCAGCTCAGCTGGTTTACACCCAAATCCCTGCATTTGCTTAGGTCCAGCTTCAGTGTTTATAGTTAACTGAACCATTATTTTGTTCTTCTCAAGTCCTGTCAAACGTTTCTGAGCATTGCAGCAGGACTAGCTGCTCCAGAGGACTCTGGAGGAACACATCCATCCTTTCAGCACAGGTCTCAAGTTAGGGAAAGGCACAAGAAAATGAGCGGCATTCACGTGCTGATAATGGTCTTTGTTCCAACTGTAAATCCAGAGGATCACCAGGCTTGAATGCAGACTGTTATTACTCAGCCAGCTGATCTCAGCTTGCTCACAAAGTCACAGACAAACTCCTGCATAGCAGTGGGAACTTAGCACAATTCTCAGGGAAGAAATGGAACTTCTACAGATCAGTGAGATACTTGGCAGTCCCTGAGTCACTGCACTGAACTCTCCTGCTGAGCTGAAAATGCCACCTCATTTATCCCAGGTATCAGTCTGGGGTTTGCTTGTTCCTTTCTGGGTTTTTTTGGGAGGGAAGATAAGCATGTTGTAACAAAGCCTATCAGTGTGCATGGAAATGGAGGGTTAAAATTCACCCTAAATTTCAGGGCATTGATATATTGATTTCTTGTGTAATTATAAATACTGACAAATTTCCTACATAGAGCAGATACTCTCAAAATACATTCAAATGTTATAAACAGAAGTTGCTGAACTGTAAATTTAACAGTACTTTGACCATATGCAAAATTTTCCTCTTAATCTGCTTCATTTCTATTTGATATCACTAAAGGGAAAAACAGAGATAATGATAAAGAACATGCACAAGGAAATGGGAATTTGATCAGTCATGGAATTCAGCCCCTCTTACCACACCCTTTTATTCATTCAAATTTTCTAAAGAGGAAGCAAGAAAAAAAAATCCCAAGCCCAGGGGCATGATCTGAATGTTACCAAACCTGCTGACAGCAGGAGAGTCTTTACCAAGTACATTCTCCTACCGGCTTCCTCTGGCTAAACCCAGGGTCTGTAAAGTCAAGCCTGTTAGTTCCATCTCTTCCCTTTTCTCTCTATTCCCTCTCCAGGGAATCTTACTTTACAACACACTGAGAGTAAAGACACCAAGCTCCTCAGGACTTTGGAGACACAGGGAGTCAGCAAAGGTCATGAAGTGCTGTACAATGAACTATCCCATATAAAACAACACTTAATAGACAAAATATCGTTCTCTAATAGTCACAGAACTAACATTTAAATTCAGAAGTGACCAAATCAATGAATGATTAATTCTTTCAGGATTTCAATATATTAGTATATACCTGTACCTCCACCCTTAAGTCTAAACTGTTTCCAGCTCTTCCTTGGTATTTCACCATTCCAATTTACACACTCGAACTCTTCAGCACATCCCCTACCTTTTGCCTCACTCTGTTTGTCTGTGTGACCATCTGAAAGGCACAGGATTATGTTGTGGCTGCCTTCCAAGCAGCAGCAATGATTTGGATCACAATGTCAAGCCAGCAACTTGCTGGGCTACATGTGACAAAACTGATAAAGCATTCTAACACGCTGCAGCAAAGAGTGCACACCAAAGGAAATTTCCCAACACCAGGAATAACAAATGGCACTTTTGGTAGCATTGCTCTTCTCCCACCAACTCAACAAGCAGGCCTTGGAATTACAGCACAAAATGCACTCTCACCACCCCAAGGTTCCATCCTGGCAAGTCAAGATAAAACTTCGCAAAGATTAAAACCAAGGCACAGTCTTTATTTAAACCACTAAACACAAAGAGCCCCACTCCTGCGAGAAGAGAGCCTGTGCTGGTGGTACAGGGAAGGAGCAGGACCCACACACGGGGATTTAACCGTGTACAGCAAGAGGACACGAGAACAATGACAGAGAAAGAAAGTAGCAACAGCTCCGAGTGCATAGGCAAGGCATGACGATACTTCCAGAAAACCCCTGCGAGTTATTTCTGTTATTTCCTCAACCCAGACACGCACTGGGATAAGATCAGGATTAGATTTAGACTTTCATTTTATGAGAAAGAAGAAACTGTTGGCTTAAAGCTCCTTTATGTACCTGGTGTTTTTCCAGAAGTCTACTCCCATACTTAGTCAATTTCACATAAAATCTCAGCTTTTGAAAAAAACAACCAAACAAAACCTACGAACAAACACCAACATCTACACCCCCCTTCTACTCGAGTAAGTTTAGAAGAAAGAAAATGTGACTTCTCAGAGTCTCAAAAGTCTGATAGAAACCCAAAACCTGAAAATTTTTTGATCTTCTTAAGACTTTTAGGCCAATTACATGGTTTTGGAGAACTGACTTACGAGGGGTTTGCTGGGCTGGTTTTAATCCTCGAGGTTAGGTCTAGTCATGCCCCATTTTCATTCTGAAATATGGGTGTTTGTATAGTTACAAAGATTTTGATCTATCACATATTTACAGTACATTTCTGGACCAAACCACGTAATTCTCCACACTTAACAGTGAAACTAACTTAAGAAAACACAAGTAAAATTCTCATTGTTACTTAACTATAACTCCAGCAGGGAAGTCTGATACTCTTTCTGCTAAACATATAGAAAAATTGTAAAAGTTTCTTCAACTATTTGAAAGGACTAATTACTAAGGGGCACACAGCACTTTCACACTGTTTTTACATCCTTTTTCCATCCTATTTTCAGTTTTTCCAGTAAACTGTTGCATACAACATCCAAAAGAGCCACTACATGAGCCATGTTCTTTGAAATGCTTGACTCAGTAGGCTGAAACAGACCTGAATGGTAGAATTCAACCATGTGTGAGAATTCGGTTGTGCCTTTTCACCAGAATAGAGCTAGAATCTCGGTAAAATGAAATGTGTAGCTTCAACATACATAAAAGCTCAAGAACTCATCTTTATAGATTCTTTAATTCACAATTACAGAACTCATCCAAAAATGACTCTGAGCCTCCAAACACTGAGCTTCACTTCACACTGGGCATGATTATAACTCGTGCACACGTAATGCAGGAAAGGTTGGCCTCCTTTTTATTCCAGCAAACTCGATTTTTTTTTTTCCTGTCACGTTTTAAAGGGTTTTCACTCGGTTGTCTCGCCCCAGAGCAGAGACCCTGCTGCGGGCACAGGTAAAACCGCACCCAGAGATGCAGAGGCTTCAGAACACCCCACCTGGCGCAAGACACAGCCCTGAAGAACCCCGAAAGCACCACCTGAGAAAAATCCGCAGCTTCCGAGGACAGAGGCCCCGCAGGAGGAGGAGGAGGCAGCGCCCGGCGGGGCCGCCCGGGCTCTCCGGATCGGCGATGGCCGGGGAGCGCTCCCCCTCCTCCCGGGCAGGGATGGGCTGCGGGCCCGGGGAGCAGGGGCGGGGGCCCGGCACAAGTTGGCCGGGGAAACCTGTGGCTGCCGTGCCCCCCCCGCGGCCGGAGCGGAGCGGGGCGGCGCCCGGGGGAAAGGGCTCCGGACACTGACCTGTCCTCCGAGTCCATGCGGCTGAGGGGCTCCCCGTCCGAGGACATCTCCAGGCTGCCCCGCCGCCCGCCCGACGTGGCGCTGCCGCAGCTGCTGCCGCCGCCCGTGCCGGGGCCGGTGCCGTACCCCTCGTCGCCGCCGCTGGACACGCTGCTGGAGCTGCTGCCGCCGCCGCCGCGGCCCGGCCCGTCCTCCTGGCCGCCCCGGGGGCCCTTGGGCTCCTCCTTGGCGTCGGCCTCGCTGCCGCCGCCGGGGCTCGGCGAGCGGGTCTCGTCGCTGCAGCAGCCGCTGCTGGTGCTGCCGCTGCTGCTGCCCACCAGGCTGCTCTCCTCCTCCTCGCCGCCCTCCTCCTCCTCCTCCTCCTCCTCCTCTTCCTCCTCCTCGTCCTCGTCCTCCCCGTCCCCGGCCTGGCTGGCGCTCTCCGGGCTGGGCTCCGACATGCTCTCCGCCTCGCCGTTCAGCAGCAGCAGCGGCTCCGGCTCCGCCGCGGCCGAGGACGAAGGCGGCGGCGGCGACGACGAGGAGGACCCGGCCCCGCCGGCGGCCGTCACCACCTCCGCCGCCGCCGCCACCTCCGCCTCCTCCTCCTCCTCTGCGGGCGCCGCCTGCCCGGGAAGGCGCCGCTGGGGCTCCGCCATGTCGCTGCAGCGAGCGGCCGCCATGGCGCCTGCGAGTCGCTGCCGCGCGCGCGGGGCCGGCCGCGGGCGGGCGGGCGGGCGTGCGCGCGGCGGGGGCGTGCGCGCGCGGCCCCGAGCGCGCTCGCGCTGCCCCAGCGCGCGCTCCCGCCGTCCCCCCCCCCCCGCTTCGCCCTCCTCGCGCACCCGCGCCGGCGGGGAGGGGCGGGGCCCGGCTCGTGCCGCCGCCGCCGCACGCGCTACGGAGCGCGCCCGGGGACAAACAACGCGCGGGGAGAGGGCGGAGCGGCGGCGGCGGGCGAGCGACGGGATCCCGGCTTGAGTCTGACGGGAATCCCACCGTCAGTACCCCAGGGATCCCGGCTGGAATCTCCAGGGATCCCGGCTGGAATTACCCGGGGATCCCGGTTCGAATCCCGCGGGGATCCCGGCGCCCGGCTGGAATGGCGCGGTGCCAGCCCCCGGCTCCGCGGATAGCGGGCAGTGCCGGGAGCTGACAGCGGAGCGCTCCCGCTTTCCCCGCCTGGCTGCAGGGCAGATCCCGGCGGCTGCCGTGTCCCACAGCGGGGCAGGGAGGGTCCCGCCGGGGCTGGGGCTGAGGGCGGGCAGCGGGGCCGGGGCCGCGGGCCCCTCACGGGCACTGGGGGGAGCGGGGCACGGGCCGCACGGAAAGGGAGAACCGAGGATCCCCGGGAGAGCTGCAGGGCCCGGGCCCTGCTGTGGGACCACCCCGGCAGGAATGCCACAGCACGGCTCGGCCCAGGCAGGAAAGAGACGGAAAAAGGGTTCCAGAGCCACAAAAGGGGGTGCAAAAGAGTGGCCGCGCTGTGCAGTGAGGAGAGGGAATAAACCCGAACAAACTGGCCTTAAACCTCCATCGGCGAGGAAGAGGCTTCCCGGCTCTCGGGGGAAAGCTGTGTGACCAAAGGGGACTGTGAAATATCACAGAGTGGCCTGGGTTGGAAGGAACCTTAAAGATCATCTCATTCCAAACCCCTGCCCTGGGCAGGGACACCTTCCACTCTCCCAGGTTACTCAGGCCTCATCCAGCCTGGCCTTGGACACTGCCAGGGATGGGGCAGCCACAGCTTCTCTGGGCAGCCTGTGCCAGGACCTCACCACCCTAACAGGGAACAACTTCTTTTTCATACCCAATCTAAACCTATGGATGTATAAAAGGGGAAAAGTGGAATCTCAACGGAATCTCAATGGAAATGGAATCTCTGACTGTCAATCACATAGAAGCCTTCAGAACAGAGTCTGAAAATTAAGGTCATTTAATGATCATGGAAAATGGGATAAAATTTACTATAAAGTACACAAGATGGGGATTTGCAGTAAAACACAAAGGTACAATCTGAACACAGAGATAAAATCAGGTAGTTTGACAAATTATTGGAGAGATGAGAAGGGTAATTGAAAGCTATTCAATCAAAGGTAAATAAAGGTAATAAAATGGTATTGCATGTGAATTTTAAATATCTTACATCTGTCAGTCTTTAGCCAATGCTTACAGAGCTTGCCACATTTAAAACAAAAATCATGAAGCTGTGGTAGTTTAGTTTATAGACAAACTACAAAGCGCAGAACCACAACTCAGTCCAGCACTGTGCCTTCTGCACACGAGGAAGAACATCACCAACTCAAGTTACAGCAGGCAGGTCTGGCATGTCCACAGAGATCCTGGATTCCAGGAGAAGTTAACTGCGTGGGATTGAAATCTGGAGAAGGAGCTCCGCAGACCTGCGTTTGCATAGCTGGAGATGGCTCCCAGCCCATCAACAGATGTAGCTGTGAGCAGCAACAAGAACAAGCTGTGGTGTAGCAGCATCAAAATAGAGAGCCACAGCATCGGAACGGCAACAGGGGGCTGGGGATTCGACACCGGTTTAATCTTTGAAAACAAACCAGTAACATACTTAGCCTGCAGAGGAGCATCAGCAAATTTTGGACACCAACAACAGTGAAAAAGTGATGATAGTTCCTCAGATTTCTAGAAGCCAGCCTTAGCTAGAAAGTGGACATGCTAAGAATGCTTAAAAAAAAAAAAATCTGGGGCAGAGAGGGAGGGAGGTGGAAAGACAAGAACAGCTGCAATGCTGTTTCTCATCTGTGCAAGACGTATATTATTGCAGGTCTGCTAACTCCACCAAAACAGTCAGCAAACCCTGAGTTTCTGTGCCCTGTTCTGCCTCTCCTCCTGCTCACAGTGTGTGCTGTGCTTTGCTCTCCGCTGAGGGAGGCGTGGGGCTCCCTGGTGGGTGTTGCAGTCACTGCTCGAATCAAACTCGAAGCGTGACGTTTCAAAAACAACCTACCCTTTGATTCAGTCCAGAAACGGCAGTAGCTGAAATAATCCCTGTGTCTCTAGTAGTCACTGATGCCCTTCTGCAGTTCCGTGCTGCAGCAAGGGACAGAATCAGAGAGGTATTGAATCATGAGAAACCAAAAATATATAAAGGACTTCGGTAAAAGACCTTTCACAAGCGATGAATATTAGATAAAGGGGAGAAAAGTTACCACAAAGAACTCTGTGTACCCTGATGTAAATTGTCCTGATCGGCACCGCTGTATGCTCAAGGCAATCAATGTCTTTTTTTTTTTTTTTTTTTTTTTTTCCCCAGGTCTCTCTGAGTTTCTCGAGGTGGTGTTGTGTGCACGCAAAGGCTCCTTGTGTTTGGCACGAAAAGCGAGCAGGGTGATCCGACCTCCCATTTTCCACTCTCCTAAGCAGGGCGGTAGAGACGCCAGCTCATTAGGTAATTTGTGTATTCAAAGAGGGTCAGGGAAGGAAACCTCAGGACTTTCCTATTGCCTGATGGAAATCACTTGGCATTTAAGCAAGCGCTCAGTACCAACGGGGTCACTCCTGCAGCAGGCAGTCACCACAGGAAAACTCTGTGATAATCTCTTGGTGTCCTGCTCTCAGGTTTTCAAACGGACAAAATTCTGCGTCCAGGCTCGGCCCTTGAGTGCTGTAATAAAGTCCTAATCAAGTGCAAGCAGCAATGATTATTGCTGCTGAGCTTTCTCTGTACAAACCCACACAGTTCACCGAAACTAGATTTCCTTTTTCTCTAAGGTTTTTTAACTTTTCAAACCTCTTGAAAGAGATCTGACAGGGAACAGGTGAATCTACGACTTGCAAAAGCATCTAAATCATTTACATCTGAATGCCGTGATAAAAGCTCAAAGGAGACGACTCCTGTTAGGAAATCCTTTGGAGAAAAAACACATCATTCACTTTGGGCTTTGCGGGTGGATATTACCCTGCCGTCCACACAAAGAGTTTCTGATATGCTCAGTCTAGCTTGGTATGATCACCTTGCAACGATGCTTTAAAGCTCAGATATTTTGTGTTGAGGAATCAGCAAAGTACAAAATAATAGAATAAAATTTTAAAAAGCTGGTAGATAAACCAGGAGAAGCCTGTTCAAAGGCAAAGATTCCAAGCAGGGCCATTAGTTCAAGGACAAACAACTTGTAGACACAGCAGAGCAGGGAGAAGAAGTGAAGATTTTATTCTCTTACCTTAAGAACAGCAGGGCATTCACACTGACAGCACGATCAGTAACAAGCACACTCCAAAGAAGTAGTTTCTTCTTTTCTTGATTCACAGCAATTTTGCTGTTTTGTGGGGTTTTCTTGAAGGACACTTAGGTGAGATCACCAATAGTTATGTGTAAGGCAGATTTCTTGAGGGTTTTCTCTAAATTTGATCAGCATTATAGTACTATGCTACACAGTATACAAGCAAAGCATTTCAAAACAGCAAGAAAGGCCTATAAAGAAAAAATTAAATAGGCCTGAGGTACAGGAAAGGTGACATCCAGTCTCACACTGGCTTGGATACCAGGAGAGATTCTGTAAAGCCAAGCATTTGGTCCCTGAACTCCCTTCTCCAACCCCTGCCTCCCCATGCATGTGTTAAACAGTGCAGGAAATTCCTGCTGCCTGCACCTCATGACTCACCTTGCTCAGGTGAGTTTCTGCCTACTCAGCAGCCTCTGGAAACTTGCACCCTTCCCTTCTTTCTGCCCCACCCTTCCCCATCCAAATCCAAAGTCTGGAGGAAGAGGCTGACATCTCTCATTGCTTCAAGTGAGCAACCAGCGCTGGGTTCTCACCCTTCCCTTCAGACTGGGCTGAAACTGCCTCATGATGCAATTCTGACCCCACCCTCTCCTGCAGCGCCCAGTTAATTCTCCCTTTAAACTCAGCTTCCATGCTCTTTTCTTTTTAAAGCTGCCTTTAATCTTTGTCCTGACCGTACTGTCTGCTTAGAAACCATGACTGTAAGAAACCAGCCATGCTTAGGTTGGGCCAAGCAGAAGGCTGCAGGGAATGCAGATTGGGAAAGGGTCCCTCTTCTCTCCCCTGGAGTATTGAGCCCTCTCTGGGAATGTAACTGGCTTGGAAAAACACTTTGCAGCAAAATGAATTCCTGATACTGCTTGGGACGTTCTTCCCCCTCTGCCCTGCCCCTGCTTTGTGTCACGCTGATCTGCTCCCTCTTCTCTGGTGCCAGCACAGCTGTCCTTGAAATTCCTGCCATGATCTAGACCAGGGAACTGCTTTTAGTGGTAACTAGGAAGAAAAAAAAATAAAATGGCATTCTGTTCCTGTTAAGTCATGAAGCTTCAGAAAGCTCCAGACAGCTCAGTCAAATGTAACGCTCTGGGGATGGGGGAAGAGAGGAATAAAAAATGTTAAAAAAATTGCTAAGGTGACACAAAGGACCAGGGGTTACTTCAGGAATGGACAACACCATTCTGTCATTCTGGAGCTCATTCAAAAGCACATCCTGACATTAATTCTATTTGCATTTGTAGTAAACTTGTGCTAGCCCTATGGAGATGAGGGCATCTCTGATTTAAGCCATCTATAAACACAAACAGTGAGAGGAAGGCCATGTTCCATAGATATCCTGATGTAATTGAGAGGAATCAGATACCTTACTAATAGATGAAACCTCTAAAATGCACACTAATTGATGCTTAATTTGTTGTCAAATTATATTGAAGGAAAACAGGAAATGCAGAATAATAAAGCCTGAAAATGTCTTGTCAGTGAAAGATCAAAAGCTGTGAGTTCAAGGCATTAGGAGGCCTTGTAATATGGTTCATTGATGTGCTCTACAGATTGCTGCAAAACCTGAAATATAGGCACAGAATTTCAAGTAGGTATTCATTCAGCTGTTCAGCTGTGATATCCTATTAGTTATTACAGATACCACTAAGAACAAACTCGGAATTTACTTCAGAAACAAAAGCTACTCACAGTACACTGGCACTGGTATAGCTGAATATTAATCCTGCCATGTCTCTCAATTTTTGTGACTTCCAAGGACTTACATGAGTGTGTGCTAAAAATGCATTGTGCTTTTCTTTGAAACTATTGGAAAAGTTTTTTCAAATGCCACATTGGGAAATTTAAATGACTGATGCCAAATATCATATGAACAGGTAAAACAGTAATATGTGTGGGACTGTACAAGCAAATAGAGGTTTTTCTTCTCTGTCTTCAGTATTGTCAATATTTTTATTTATGACTAAAAAACCTACATAAATTATTAGAAATACTTTCTTTCCTTCCCAAAGTATCCTAAACCTCCTTGTGTACATTTTCTTTTTGGCACAGTTTTCTCATTTTCAGTAAAGGTGGCCAAAATTCTTAAGTCTTGGAAGAATCAACATCCTTAAATGCTGTAATTTAGATTTATTTTAGCCAGAGATAATTAAAATATTTGCTTCCAGATCATAGAGTCTTTACATGCTGCTAATTTGGGGAATTGGTTTTCTCAGCATTCTTATGCAAAACAGAGCTGGATTCCAGCTTTAAATGAAGGTGTGTGCCTGAGCCACATGCAGAGGGTTGTCACCAGTATGTCCATTTAGTTTCTGCGGGTCCCTTGCTGCAGAACCTCACAGTAAAACCAGGGGAGCTCATCCCAGCTGAGGGGCCAGTTCTGCACAAGCACACGAGGCAGTAAATCCTAGTTTTTCCCTAAAAATACATATGTGAAGTCAGGAGCAGAAGCCTTTTCGCGCACATGGAAATTCTTTTCAAAAACTGTAAAAGTAATCAAGCTCTTGCATGTTGCAAAACCGGTGTGTAACCATTACAACCAAACAGAAATGCATAATTAATTGAATGCTAATTAAATACAAATCACAGCTTGGAAGGAGTACAAGTTTACAACAGCTTTTCTGTGTTCTAGGATTACTTTAAAATTCCCCTTCTTCAGCTTGTGGTAACTCCCCTTCTTCAATTTCTGGTGGCAAATAGAATTTGGGTTTTCCATAAAATGGTTTTAGATTTCTTTAAATTAATGTTTCATAAAATTTAAATGAAAATCCCCTTGCATAAATTTAGTTATAAAGTTTGTGCACTTTTTTTTTTTTTTTTTTTTTTCTGTTTTCTTGAAAGAATCTCCTGTCCTTCTAAGATCAAGTTCTTGTGAACACATGTCCTTCCAAACAAAGTTCTCAGCTTCCCAGGACAGGCTGTGCCTGAAAAGAGGCCCTGAAGATAATGAAGGGAATGGAACATGTCAGATGAGGAGAGGCTGAGAGAGCTGGACTGTTCACCCTCAAAAAGTGATGGCTCAGGGAGGTCTTATCAAGGTATAAATATCTGAAAGGGGAGGTGAAGAAGATGGAGCCAGACTTACTGGTATCTGCTAAGGGCAAGAGTCAATGGTCACAAACTGAGACGCAGAAAATTAATCTTGTTTAAACATAAGAAGAAACTTTTTCGCTTTCAAGCAGTGGAAAAGATTGCCCAGAGATGTGGCATTGCTGTTTGTGAAGTTATTCAGACCACATCTGGACATGGTCCTGAGCAGCCTGTTCCAGCTGTTGCTTCTTGGAGCAGGGGGCTTGGACTCCATGATCTCCTGGGGTGCCTTCCAACCTTAACTTTTCTGTGATTCTGTAAAATTGAGATATTATTCCCATATTACACAGAGACACAGGCTTTGCTAAATCTGCAAAGCCAGGAAGCATTTTTCTGAGTTCCCAAATATCACCAGATAGCCTGGCTTTGCCCCAGCCTGACATGAGGATGAAATTCATATTCACACCACTCCTGCCTTGCAGCATGCCTTGTAAAGTTGGGAAGGGAGTCCTGTTGAGAGCCACAACAGCTGAGTTGAGCTGTGTGACTGAGACCAAGCCCTGAGTCCCTGCAGGCAGGTTTGCATGCAGCCTGAAAGACTGATGGCTCCATTCAGAATTCCCACGATAGCACAGATGACAAATTTGGGGTCCTGCTACATCCCGTGAGATTAGAGATGACGAGCCAGTGAGATTACGTGTTTTCCATGATTGCCAGATCCTGGCAGGCTAGAGACTTAAAGGAGAGAGGTTATCCTTAAGAGAGGCATTTATCACACACTCTGGCCAGCCTTGGGCAGGATACTGTCATGGAGGTGTCAAAGTCCAGATTTCCCAAAACCTTAGCAGCTGGACAATTCATCTTCTCTCCCCACTGCTCTGCTTATGTTACAAGAAAAATGCAGGTCATGGCAAGTTTATCAAACAGCTAGAGATAGACAAAATTAGTTTATTTAAATAGAATTTATTATTTGGTATGCTTGAGCACAAACAAATTTCAGAAAAGTGCATCCAAAGATGTGAATTGCCATTATTAGGGCATTCACTGAACACAGAAGTCGTACTCAAATTAATCAAAACTAATTTAACAATTACAAAACCAGCAGGATGACTTCATTGTCGTCTGCCACTAATGACAAATGTTTATTACAGATAGTGTATTTGTCATCTGAGCTATTAAAACACCGTTTGCTATTCATAACTCCTCAAACCTTTCCTGTGAGATGAAGGATCCATCATGTTCATGGAAAATAAGCCAAGCTTGTAGAAGTACAGCACCCCTCCCTATTCTCAATCAATCAAATCTAAGAGAGAGAGAGAGGGAGACTGATGAGAACAACCTACTTTTCTGTGCGTGGCATTCACTGAATGTGAAAAGGGGTTTCAGCAGGACCGAGAAAGTAGCTGTTGTCATGACAGCACTGGGAAGCTCAGGGACTGAAAAGATCTTCATCAGCTCACTGCAGCAATTCTGTGCCAAAGGAACTGTGCTGCCTGTCTGCATGCTGACAACAGAGCCAGGGGAATGCCTGCTTGTCAAACCTCTGTGGTTTTACTCTGCAAACTTCCCCACTCCTGGCCTCTGAAGCTGGAATATAGTTGCAATCTGGCAAAAATGGATCTCTCCTGCCCCGCTCCTTCCCTTTTAATACTCCCCATACCTTCTCTTTCTCTCTCTGGTTTAACAAGGGCAGCACCCAGCCTTCTTCCACACCCTTTTGCCACAAAAATGCCATGCTGAAGGCAGCAGTAGCCTGTAAAAAACCCCAATCAAATACCAGCCCATTCTGCAGTCCAGCTCCTTGGCTGTAACAAGTGCCATTCCTGCATCCTCAGTGTGAGGATGGATGCTCTGGTGTTTGCCTGGTAGCTCTGGGGCAAGAGGCTGAGGATTTCTGGGGCAGGATCTGCTCCTTGGGGTGATACCCTTGACAAGGGGTGGAATGTTACCTTTGTCCTCACCAAGCCAAGCCAATGCATTGTCTTTCACACTGAGTTAGGCAGCCTGCTGCCTGTGCTCACTGGAGTCACCAAAAACTGCAAACTGTGTTCAAGAAACAAATACTATCCAATATTTTTTCTAGGCAGATCAGTGCCCCAAAACAACCTCATATAATACTGAAGTTATAGTAGGAAAAGGGGCACTATATATTCTTGAAAAGCTGTTGCAATAGAGGCACACTGTCACTAGCAGTTTGGCTTTAAATTGCATTTAACTGGATAATTTATCAGAACCATCATCTTTGCAGTTGAATTTCTGGCTGGGTTTGGCAATGCTAAGCATTTGTTTTATCTCAGTGAAAAGTGGATTCACCTCTTTAAAGCCTGGGAAATACAGGAAACTTTTTAGAGCAAGGTGAAAAAGAGCTGATTTTAAATGTGGTGAATCTTCCAGTCCATGCCTACATGTCTTCACATAAAGCTGGGGTCTCTTAAATTGAGGAAGCTATTTGATTTAGGTTGTGCTAGTGCATAAGAGGTACAACAAAGAGGGATGTATTATAGAAGTGTAACTCAGGCACTGAAAGCATGAAGATATCAGCTCTGTAGAGAGAGATGACCTACTTCTGCCTTGTTTCTTCCAAGGAAAATCCTTTGGCTCCACTTCAGGCCATGGTTTCTGTTCTCCCTGCTATCTTGAGGACCTGATCTTACACAAAAGTGCCTCGGACACATTCACATCCCAGTTTCTCAAGCCCAAGTTTCATGTAGAGAGGAAGCAAAGCAGCCAATTTAAAATGGGACTTTACAGAAAAAAACCCCAAACATTCTGCTCACCATCCTCAATAAAACAGAAATAAAGTGCTGGGCCAATGTCCCTGAACAACTTGTGTTTCAGGTTTTTTATAACAGTACATATTTTGGAGGTCTTTTGCCTATTAATACAGTCAGATTTTGGGACTTTCTTATATTGCAGTAAGTGACCTCAGTCCACCACCTGCACTGCTCTATGGTAACTCCTTTGGCATATTGCATGTATATTAATTTCCATTACATGCAGCACATTCTCATCAGCTTATATTCTACAGTAAAACCTCAACAACTGAGTTTACATCATGTTTAACAAAGTAGGACAAAATAAATGCTGGTTTAAAAGCCATATAAATATTGAAACACGAAGCACTTGAAAGTTACTCCCCTCCCCCCTTATCTAATTATACTATTAATAAGCAACATGCAGAATTTCCTCTGAGATGTAGGAACCACAAGAGATCAGATTCTCACACAAATTCTCTCCTGTATCATAATGTTTGCAGTGTAGAGCGTGTTTAAATCATGCAGCCTGTCCACCTGAAACCAAAGGGGCTGTTCCCATCTGGGCTCGGATCTGCTGCATCAACACAAATTCTGTTCCCCTGGATATGTGCAACTGCAGGTTAGGCCAAGAACGCATTTTCTCCTTTTTGCGGTAATTTGTCTTACAGTTCCAGTGTGATATGATTGCCCTCTTTTTATCTTTAATTGGTGCTGTGCGCCATTAAGCAGCAATATCACGATACTTAAAAGTCACTTTGTCTTTCCATTTGGTGAAGCAGCCCCATTTTATGGGCAAGGGAAGGCTCTGAGACGTGGCTGCAACCTTGCAAAGAAACCTGTTTATGCAAAGTCCTATCAAGAACTTCTTTCATTTAGGTTAAAGGACCAAGTCCTTAACGTTTGAAAATACACAATAAACACACAACACTGCATCATTGAGTAGGAAGGTTAATAAAAATACAGCCTGGCATTAACATTAAAAAGGCTCTAAATTTTTTCTTCACAGGTAATTAGTTCACACAATGAAATAATCTCCTTTCTTATCCTGGAAACACATGCATAAAACAGCTCAGATAACATCATTTACATACAGGCTGCTGCATCCGCATGTTAATGGCTGGCAGTGAAAAGTTCAGACAAGTTTGTAATCCCCGATTTCCTGCGCGTGCTCAGCACCCAGATTCCCAGGAGGGAGAGAAAGGGATACTAAATATTACTGGGCTGACAGCTCAGCTGCAGCCCGCCACATCTGGACAGCTCGCACAGTTACAGAGTTTCTCAGTCCACGGGGTCTTTGACAGTCCTGGACTTTTTTTTTTTTTTTTTTTTTTTTTTTTTTTTTTTTTTTTCCAACTCATCTTGGTATTTGCTCCTTTTGTCAGTCACTCCTGGCCATGGCCATCACCCTAAGCCTATTGTGCTGCCGCCGCTGGCTTTGTCCGCGCTGCTCCATCGCGTGGTATTGGGAGCAATCTGCATTCCCATTTAAAGCACTATCATGTCACCCATCAGTGATCGCCCGCTTTCATCCCTTAAAACTCCCATACAATGGCAACCACGCCGTGAGGACAAAGGGCCGGGCAGAGGGGGAAAAGGAGGGAAGCTGCAGTGGGAAAGCAGCAGCAGCAGCAGCTGCAGCCAGGCTAACTTTGTTCTCCAGGGTGAGCACTTGAACTTGCACTGGTAACATCCGTGCCCTTCATCTCCCGCTTCCCCTCCCAGCACAGTTTATCTGCCCAGGGCAGGCACTGGAAGGAAGCTTGGCTGTCTCTGCATCAAGGCCAGCAGGTAACAGCGGTGTTTCTCCAGCCCCAGCCAGCTGCAGGAGAAAGGGAGGGAAAACGGCGGGGCCGGGGAGGGAAAACCTGCTCTGGCAGGGATCTGATCGCCAGCAGCACTTTTCAGAACACCAATCCGGCTTGCTGGGCATCCTTCAAATCTCCTCCAGCAGTTGATGGAGGCGGCCATCCGTTCAAGTGACCAGAAATCCGGTTTGCTGCATTCAAAGGTGCAGTTACAGCACCCAGGGGGTTGGGAATTGCCTGGAGAGTCTGCAGTGCTAAAGCTTTAACGAGGATTCCCTCCCGTACACTGTCATCTCGGAACAGATTGGAGGCATCAGCTGTAGAGAGCTTAGAATTCACATATCGCCTATGATTTACTGCCTGAAAATGCTGTAAAAGTCAGGGATTGTGTTTGCAGGTGAAGTAACTGCAATGCTCCAGCCTGGAAACAGCCAGCCAGGGGAGGATGTATGGGAATCTGTGTGGAGCACTTCTGTGAAACAGGCATGGCTCAAAGCAAGGCTTTAGAGTCCCACCTTTTATATAAACATGACCCAGCTGTGCTCCTTGGGGTCCACGAGATTTTAATGAGGCAAAAATGATCAAAATGTCACGACCTCTGCTCTCCCTTGTCCTAAAATCTGGATGATGGAAATGAAGTGGAGCTTAGCTGGGCTATATTTAGCTGATCACACAGAATGGAATAGCTTTAAGATCATGAAATAAAAGTTTTAAAATAAAAAACTGTCAGGTCAGAACAGTTATTCCCCCCAATCAGCTTATATAATAAGCAAGTGTGGTTGTCCCAGTGTTGTAGTCTGGGAGTATTAAACAATTCCTCTTCACTACGGCAATGTCCTAAATGGCTGAGGCTGCTTGGTTAATTTGTATCTGCTGCCTTGTAAATAGTGATCAGGATATCACACATTATCCAGGCACTTTGTCTTTATTAAAAATATTTATTATTTGTAGGCACAATATACTAGAAGCAGTGGTTCCAAAATATTATGAGTCTGTTGGCACAGGCTAGGAATACAGCCAGGAATGTTATTCAAAGGTGATTCTGGTTTCCAGGCAATTTCCCTGCTCACAAAATGACACCTTCAGCTAGACCCGACTCCTACAAGCTGCCTTCCTTGCAGCAGCAGCCCTTGCATGTGCAAACTCTGAGATATTCTCCAGGTAGCCAAAAACCAAACACAAAATAGCATCAGGAAACATTAATCAGAAAGTTCAGCTGTCTTTCCTCCCCCTCTCTGTCTAGATGGGACCATTTCAGTGTATAAAAAGAGTAAACTCAACAGCCATTGACAGCTGTTTCCTAGACTGGTGGATGAACATACTAAAGAAAGAAAACAAATAAAAAAATCATTCCTCTTTAAAGCTAAAACATCTGAAACAGCCTCCATGTTCTTGCTGACTTGGGAATTTACCAAGAAGAAAGTAGCACAGTGTGAAGCACTCAACTACACATGTAATCAGTGTCAAGACTCACCAGAAATCCATATTGTAAAGAGGTGATTTATGAGCTGAGTTGCTGAATTTTGCATGTTTTTCCCCCTTCAATTTTCCCCCTTCAATGCTTTGAAATGTGCTGTCAATTAATGGCAATTTTCTCAAATAAATTCTTATGAATTTGTTTGTACCTACTAATTATTTTATTTCTAGTAAGGGTGACTATTACTTATATTTGTTTTGTTTTCTAAATAGAATCCATTGCTGAAAATAAAGGAGTTTCACATGCAAGTTACTTGGAAGTGTTGGGTGTCTTTCATCATGTGCTTTGACTCAATCTTTGAGGACAATAAGCACCTGCAGATTTTCTCCACTCCAAGCAAGAAGCTGACTGCCTGGATTCAGCTGCTCATGTGGGGACAGACAGCTGGGCTGTGGATAAGACAGTTTTTCTTCACATAAGGAATGCAGAATATTTTACACATTGGGCGGTAATGTATTCAAAGATGCAGAAGAGAGCCCAGTACAGTACCAGTCACTTCACCGTGACAGACCAGATAGCAACAGAGTATTTTCCTGAAAGTTTTCATTGACCAAACTTCGAGGCCCTAAGTAAATCTTCCTTGTTCTACATAGAAAGTTAAACATGCAGTCTGCTTTTATTTATTTATTTAATAGCACTGATTTCACCTTCAAAAGAGCAAGAGAGTGTTTCCATTTTTAGTCTGAAATACTTTGAAGTATTCCTATTCCACAGAACAGGGATCTGGATAGAATTTGACAAAAAGATAAAATTCATTATTTTTGTTTTGGTTTCAATAATAAAGAAGTTAATGATCCCACATCTGGTTTTGTCCAGATATACTCTATAGCAGCCCACTGAAAACAGCACTGTTTGCTTATAGTTTTACTTTTATCCCAAACAGAACCTAATCCAGCCTAAGTAAGTGTTCTTACACACATCCCAAACCAGACTGCCACATGAGGCAATGAGCAACCTCTGTGCTGATGTCACTTACCCACAGCTGCAATTAAGAGTTGCTTGCAGTCTCACCACAGTAGCCAGATCATATTTAGACAGACCTTAAAAACATTTTCTTTGGCATGCCACAGAATGAAGAAACCCCCCAAAAAACCCCACAGAACCCACAAAAAAAACCCCAAAAAACCAAACCAAAAAAACCCGACACCTCCCCTCCCCTCAAAAAAACAAAACAAAACAAAGCAACAAAAAACCCCACCCAAATCTTCATTCCACAAGTAACATAGTAACATTTGAATGCTGACACATCTGGAACAGCTGGGTAACAAGTTGTGCGTGTCAAGTTCAGAGAGCAGCTGCTTTTAGCCTTCATTTTGGGTCAGGCATTCGTTTGCAGCCACCAGTATATTCCATTTTATTTTGTAGCAGCTTCTTCAGTGTTCCCATATGGACATGGCAAAGAGCTCCTAGGATATACCAGCAAGCATATATAATGTCTTTTAGGAGAAATGAAGGCCAGATGTTGCTTTGTTATCTCCATGTGCATCCTTAAAAAAGTCAGATTAAGTTGTTTCAGATGGATTATTAATTCCAGGTACAGGCAATTTGTTTATCGGCTGTTTAAATGTCAACTTTCTAAAAGACAGAAAATAACATTTTAACTTAGGATTCAAACTGAAGTAAGATTAAACTACCCTACAATAACTTGTGAAAATAGTTGTAGCACAATCCAGGGTCCCAGGAACAAAACAGTATTGTGTGGAAATGACATGATGAGCCATTTCTGAGATCTGAATGAGTGAGTACTACTTATGGTTTATTAGAAAAGGAAAAATAAAACCCCTCCATCTTATCTTTAAAATATAATGAAAAGTTTGAGTTAAGACTTATCCAACAGCACCACTGATTAAAGGTCTTCTATTCTGCTGCTTTGCTCACTTAGGGTACAACTTAAGACACTACTCTAAGTCCTAGAGAATTTAATAAATCTATTACTGACAGTGTAATTCATTAATGTTTTTCAGGTATGCACTCCTGGTTCAGCTAGTGGATCCAATAGGGTGGATAAGAATTCTGTCACAGACTGTCCAATTAATGTGATTTCAACTGAAATGTGCAATTCTTTTTTTCTGATTTCCTGAAAACAGAACCTTACTGTATTCATTTTCTGACACACAGTTCTGAGGAAATGTGAACTGAAGACTACTTTTTCCACCTCAGTGACAACATAAATAAGGTTTGGGTCTCAGCTGCCTGGTGAGGTCTTTCCCTTTGAGCCAGTCCACAACATACAAAAACTGCCAAGACACCAACTATAACTTTTTGAGTAATGTCACTTTATTAAGGGACTCAAAAGAATCACATTCTCTAGTAGCCTTGGAACAATGCAAACGGTGAACAAAAGACAAAAATAGATGTAATTGGTTCTGAAAAGCATGAACATCTGTAGAGAATGTGTTGCATTATTCCTAAGGACTCTTGCTTTTGAAAAAAAAGCACGTTCTATATATACAAGTGTCAGTGCAATAGCCAATAAAGCAATCAGTCAGAAATATAAAAATATCCTAGATACAAACTTAAAATAGATGTCTGAAGGCTGACCATATCAGTATTCTGATATTTCTATATCTCAGGAGTATGATGACTGGGATGAGTTATTCTGATGAGGTAAGAAACAGTAGATGCTCTGTGATAACACAAAGCCATACATTTATTATTTTTTTTTCCATAAGACAAAAAAATAGAGCACCCCATGAAACTCCAAGTCTTTGCAGCAAGTGCCCACAGGAGGTGAAATTACAGTCTATGATCATCATTATTACATTCCTGCATCATTCACCTTTGCTGTCTTTGCCAACAAAGCCAACAAATTTTCTATCAGCAAAACTTGCTCATTCTCCCCCCTCCTTGCCCAGCTCCAGTATAAACTGCACATTCCTTGCAGATATACCAAACCAACAACTGCTTTAGACACAGACAACATCTACAAATGTCCAAAAATCACTTAGTCATTCTTTCCTTTATTGGTTCCAATTCTTTTCTTGGCAGCAAGGGCAGAAAGAGATTGCAAAACTTGACAGCAAGCAGCTCTCTCTAGCAGGGTTAGGGAGAGAACAGGGTGTGTCCTGTTTGCTTTGCCTCAGGTGTTCCAGTGATGCCACTGAACTTAAGCCTGGGTTGGTTGAGCAATAAAAATCACATTCCTGTTCTTTGCTCTGTCTTTTGGATGGAAGGATGCACTAACTTGAGGCTGCTGTTTCCAAAAACAGAGGGTGATGTGGTAACTTTTCAGCTTGATGCTGTATGCCTGCATCATTGTTCATCTTTCCTTCAGCCACCTCTTTCACTGTGACCCCTCCAGGCTCTGCTGCTGAATTCTGACCCCTATTTTTTGACTTTGCAGAGAAAATGGCAGAACAACAGGTAGCCAGACAACACACTCTGTATCTTTGTGGCAAAGAGCACCAGGAAGAACTGGCAGCAGAGCTGGGACTGCCAGGAGAATTCAACAAACACCAACTCCTATTTGGGGAGAGAGGCAATGGTAATTTCCAACTGTGTGACAGTATCAGGCACTCCTCTATGGAAAAGCACCATGAATTATACAGTTTCTAGAAAAGCAACATTAACTTGATCGGGATATGATTTATATGATAAAAGAAGCACAACAGCAGCTGGCAGCTGCCTTCCTGTGAAACTTGCCTTACCACTTATGGCACACACATGCAATGAAGCACACAGCAGTTGCCTGAACCTGCAGAAGATTTGTTAGCTTTACATCCTAAATTCAAAAGCTTTCCCTGAAATATTTTAGTTTCTCTTAATTCTTTTCTAAACCTCTTTTGTCTCAGGCAAATTCAGGCAGCTGTGTGAGACAGAACAGCAAAGCTGGTAACATCTGTAGTGTGACAACCCTTGACAGATTATTATTTCAGGTTTTCTTTCAGTTTCCATGCAGATGCCAAAGCCTCCAGGAATCAGCACACTTCTCTCCTTAACCCCACTGAACTTGGCAATCAGCGTTTGCAAATATTGAATTAGTGCTCACCACACCCCACTAAGACAGGCTATTACCTCCCGTGTAAACAGGCAGGGAACGGAGGCACAGAATGACTAAGTGATTATTCCAGTATCACAACACAAGTCTGGGAGAGCCAGGAGCTGAACCTGTATTTCTTGCATCTCAGTCTCAGGTTGTCTGTTTTGTTCTGTGTTGCAGCCTTAATTCTTTCCCGAAGAGGAAGACTGGGATCTCTTAAGAGTCTGTCACTGCTACTCTGGTTGACAGGTGATGTTGCCAATGGGACAGGAATTGTTGCATTCCCCACATCAAAAGGCGGAACACAGTGTGTGACATCTCTGTTTGCTGGAAGAAACACTAACCATACAAGTCCTTAAGAACATCAACATTTATTTAATTTTAATATGATATAAAAGAAATGGGATATGAACATTCGTATTTGAACAATAATAAGTGGCTTCTTATACTTACATCGTATGTGCTCATTGTATAATATATACACAATGAACATAATTACATTTGTACACAAACTAAGTACTGGATTGAAAACCTGCTTATTGCTGTACACACCCTAACCCCACGAAGGAAAAGCCCAGTACCTCAAAATACCTTCACTCTATTTTAGTCAAGAAAACGTAACCACTAACATTAATGTCTATGTTGACAGAAGTGTGGCAGTAACTGCTGACATTGCAACCTGACCAAGAAATCATTACAGCAGAAACAGGACATCTTTTACTAAGCAATAAAAAAAATGGCACATTTTAAATATATCTATATGTATATATATATAAAAATTTTACAAATAAATTGTTAAAACAATAAATCGTTATGTTTAGAAAGTGTAAAACAAGGTTTTAGTGGTGATATGTAAAATTAACCGAGTTATGCATCTAAAAGAAGCCAAAAAAGTAAACTTATATGATCCATCATTAAAAGAACATTAAATTCTGAAGAACAGCAAATAAAGTTCTGACTGTAGGCTGCACATTGAAAAGAGCCTTTATTTTATGTGCACAGAAATCGTAGCAGCAAGCTGGTATCAGGAGAACAATCTGAAGGTTGTTGAGTGTACATGTGGGCCATTTAAAGCTCTCTTGGAATAAACATTTTCCAGGAAGTGAAAAAACGATGCTCTGTGGCCAAAAGCATCAGAACTATGAATTTAATAACTTTAAAATATACTGTACAATATCTTCTTGTATTTTCATAGGTCAGGTCCATACATCTCAGGCATGAATTGTTTCAACAGAAGCCGTTAGTGCTGAAAGACAGACACAGATTAAGTTACTCTATTTTAGCAACAGGATATTGTCTAAAGAACTCAGGGGATTAAACACAGCAAAGAATTCCTGACCTCATCCTAGCAATGTAGGTATAGAACATAATAAAGTATCTTAGAAATCAGTTGTTTCCAAATTCTGTTTTCCTGATGAATAATACTGCTGTCAAGATATTTTGACAGAAAGAAGCAAAACTGAGATTTTTTTTCAAATTGACAGCACTTTGAATGAAAATGTGTTTACTCTGAGAGTTTTATCCCGTTACACATGGTCATCTCCAAATGCTCTTCACCTAAAACCAGTAATAACAGCAAAGATCCTAACTAGTCTCAGAAATGCCAGGCACATTTTGAAGAGGGATGCAGAATTATTGAGTTGCTACACTGTACTGGCAGCATAGTTCAAGTGCTCCACCCAGAGCTTGCTGTATTTTGGTAATTGCTGCAAGGACCTCTATAAATAGCTTTTAACAGTTCATCGGTAAAAATGTTCCTGAGCCTTGAATCCAGGTGCTGTATAAAATTTCATTATCCCCCCAGTACTCAGTGCAAATGCAATGCTTAAAATCTAACAGGGCTAGTGGTACACACAGAGATTTGTCTCTGCAAAATAATGACAAAAAAGGAGCCTTGTGTTAAGGGCTCTCTCCTTAGTCCTACAATATCCTGTGCCACCAATTTCCTATGGCAAATTCCCCCGGCATGGTGCCAAGAGTATCATTTTTCTAATTGACTGTAAAAGCCAAATAGAGGTATTACCTCTTCATTCCCTGCAATCTACGCTACATTTTCCAGATGCTGCCTGAAAAATTTGGTTGCACATGATCAGGGCTGATCCTACAGCTTGGAAGTTCCCTTTGCCACATGAGACTTCTTGAAAATTAGGGCTGCTGAATTCCTGTATGTTAAAAGATGTGCCAAAATCTCTCAGCAAAGCACTGGAATACTGGAAGCAACAGCCCCAGAAGGTAAAGGGCAGGAAATACTGCAGGGAAGCACTGTGCTCCATCCATCTCCTCTGTATGCTAAGCCCAGTTCATGGCACAAATTTGTTTTGGATCTCCAAGGAAACAACCAACGGCGTGTGGAATGTACATGCATATAGTTAAGAGCTTTTTCCAAAATCCAAACAGTGAACAGCCACAAGGATGTGTTTGAAGTTCTGGAATTCCTTCTCCATCATGGAGGCATGTGCAAGCAGAGAATCAGACTGACAAGTGCCATTCCAGGTGGACCATTCTGTTCTAAGCAATTAAAGCCTCTTTAGAGGGTAGAACTGTCCTGAACACAGAAATGCTCCATCTGCAAAACTGTGGGGATACACCTCACCAAGGAGGGGCAAGCCTTTTCCTATTAATTTCTACTTTATTCAGCATAAATTCTAAAGAAAATGAATTTGCTGATCTGAGCTGAAAGCAGCTTAATGCAATTAAACTGGTGATGGATTTCTGGTTGCTCCCCTCTTTCTGCCAGGTGCCCCGTACCTACAGACAGAATCCAGCAGTGCAGTTTCACTTTCATTACTGACCCAAAACTCATGTTTTTTGTTTGTCCTATTTAAAAAGGAGATGCATGATAAATGAGTGTATGTTTATACAGAACCTGCAAAGCATTAACTCAAATCAGTATTTCCAGAAGGAATGTCCCACTCATTTCTTAAAAATAGTTCTGTAATAAACATTTTGAATAAAGATACAAAAATTCAAGCTAAATCCAATCATGGCAAACAGCACCCATCAGGAAGGCAGGAACAGTGTCAGGAATGAATGTGAAGATGGCATTTTCCACTTTCTCAAAAGAAGAAAATATTTTTAATAATTTTCTTTTTTTTTTTTTTTAAGTAGAATAGTTTCTTGCCCTTAGTTCATATTAGAAAGGTCTCTGTGATGACTAATACATCTGATTTTGCTAAAATGAAACCCTGACAATTGAAACTGGGACAGTAAATTTTTAAAAATGCATTTTCAGATCTCCTCGTGCTAAATGACTGAGAATGTCTCAATTTTAATTTTTTCTTGATTTTAAAGCTTTCTTAAAGTCCATTAGCTATGGCATTTAACATTGCTATCAAAACAAAAGTCATTCTTTTAGTAGAAAGCTTGTTTAAACAGACCCTTCCTGCCAATTCACACTGATATCCTACTAATTTTGTTAAACACTTGCCTAAACACTTTCTATTTCCAGTATTCTATTCATTAAGTGGGTAACACCACAGGTAGAAAACATGTAAATCTAGACTAACTCATGCTTTCTAACTTGATTCCTAGAAGCCATCACCCACTCTGTCAGGAAAGAGCAGCTGTGTAGGGCTTTCTCCATAGAAAGAAAGAAATAAAGAAGAAACAACAATTACAAAAGTAGGATTTTTATGTCTTAAGCCATAAATTCTTCAGGCCGTTCCCTCCTGTGCACTAAGTCTGAGCTCTGCTTGCCCATTTTGCCCATGACCACAACTGAAGCAGCGAGACTCATCTGCACCTGTGCAGTGACACTCATGCCTGAACTCCCTGTTATGGAACAGTTCAGGCCTCCTGTGTAATTTCCAGGGCTTTTACCCTGCCAGTTGTGGAGAACATGCCTGATGAACCAATTAGCCCTTTCTCTTTGTAGCTCCATGGAGAATGCACTCCTTGCAAGCAAATCGATACAGGGATTTGTTTGTCTCCTGGTTAATTTGTATTCAACACTGCAGGAAAAACTCTTGTCTTGCTGAGTATCAGCTCCAGATGTTTCTCCCAAAAATAACAATACACAAATACCTGGAAGAATGTTAGGAACAGGAGAGGTGGGGAAAAAAAAAAAAAAAAAGAGAACGTACTTCTCTGTAACTATACACACATGAAATGTGATCCTTCTGTGAGCTGTGTCTGGGTGGATGGAGCTGGTGACAAGGACGACTCTGGTGAAGAGGGTAAACTTTTCACTGCGAGTCATACAGCAAAATAAATAAGAATAAAAGTTACAGGAGCCAGAACAAAGAAAAGCTTGAAAAAAATCACCATTTCAAGCCATTAGCAAATATAAGCAGAAACAAATGAAAGCTACACAAGTAAAGACTTAAATAATCTGATCAGCACAAAAAGCACAGCTTCAGGGGAGAGCACAGTTGATCCTTAATCAGGCTTAGAAATAACTAGTAGAACAGCAAACACATGAATGCTGATGTTTTATGTTGCCAAGAAAGAGAGCAGGGAAAAAAAGTAAAATTTAAATAGTTGGGATAGGCCCAGATCCACCTTCATATCCCAGCTCAGATTAACTAAGCTTTTTCATTCTGCTGAGCAGAACAAAATACAAGCTCTGGATTTGATTATCAAGTCACAGAAAGGATTGCTGACTGCACTACAAAGCTCCAGATCACCTTTTAGATCCCTAAGTTGAACCATTTGGCTTCCTTAACCATTCCCATCAGTAAATATCCTTATAATGTCTTGAATTCTATCTTCTCCCTTCCTCCTTCCCAACTCACTCCCCTCTTTTCCCCCTTCTTTGCATACAGTTTTGCTTTATTCCACTCTTCTCTTCTTGCAAAACAGTCCACCACCAGTCATTGTAGCAGTCAGGTGGTGTTTTCTGTTTTCTTCATCTTTATTACTCCTCCAAACATGGTCAAACTGGAGTCTTTTACTTGCTAGTTTAAAATACTGGAAGCTCTCAATAAATCCACAATTTTGGGCATATCTAAGGTCACTCAGCAGCAGGAAGTAATGGTAAAAAGTCTACACATGTCCAGGACTGAGATGAAAAAGGAAGGACTTGCTCCAACCAGCAACTATAGTATGACTCAATTTCTGGCAACAGTTATTTAAATCCCTGAATTAGCAACTATAAAAGCTATATTAAAACCTCAGAAAAATGGAATTTCTGTAGCTGTCCCCTGGGAAACTATTTTTCTGTACATGATAAAACTGTACACTTCACATGTAGGCTAGCTCAGCATTTTCAGTTCACAAGGGCTTCAGAGCATCAAATGACACAATCAAAATGAAATCAAGTTTTACACATGTACTGGGTTAAGTTGTGCTTCAGTCAAACTCTTTTCCGTACCTGCTGCTGCCTGATTTCCTTTTGAAGACTGTGCTGCTAATTCAAATGAAGACACAATCCCTCCTTGTTCTTGAACACTAAGTACTTCACTTTCTTCTGAGCTGGTTTTGGGTTTGTGGTTTGCAACTGTGGTCACACTCTGCAAGCTGCTTAAAAAAAGCACAGCCTTTAGAACTCGCTCTAATTCAATTTCAGGTGTTAACCACTAAGTATAGGAGCTATAATTTAATTTTCTCCTGCAACTTGCAAGTCCAGGTAGCATAAATTAAGCAGGCATTTTGAAACCCTTCTACTTTGTTTAGTTACACTTTTTAAAAAGCACCTGGAATTTAATTCCTTTCCTTTACACACTCCTGCAGTTTCCTCCTGCTGAAGGAAGTTATGACTTAATGTGAGAAATCACCCAGGACCTGCAGTGCAACTTACACTGAAGTTATGAATCGTGAGGGAGGAATATCCAAGATACAGTATCCCTCTAATTCCACAATGCTGCAAAGTAGTGAGGTAAAAATTAAAGCAGGAGATGTAGAATAAGATGTTTATTTTGCCCCTAAGTATCAGCAATAAAGAGCATGCGATGGAAGCACTGCCTGAAGTGTTCATAATAAACTGATACAAAGCTTGAACTGACATTATTAAACACATTTTGGAGGCCAAAACTAGGATTATGAGTGCATTCTGTTTACAACTGGGACATCACTTGAAAATAAACATTGCTTCATCCACCAACTCATCAACTCTGACTGAAACCCTGCAGCAGTTAAGCCTCTCACTAGATTTCCCTATATGTCAACCACTCAAAACCATACAAATAAACCTTTTCAGTATTTATGGCAATTTCTTGGTCCATTCAGCTAATAAATACAACATGCAAGTTTAAAATAGCCTCTGAACATCTTGTTTGATTTTTACCTTATATCACCATCATGTGTTTCTTCAAATTTATTTTTCTTTTCTGCTTTCTCTTCATTATTCACTTCTTTTGAGTCAGATACAACATGTGCATCTGATAAAAGATCATCAGTTTTTGACAGCTATAAAAAAATCAAAATCATGAAACACAAAGCTGTAACACACACTAAGTGGCAGATAAGAAATACAGTACCAGGAAACAGTTTTATTAACAGACAAATTTTGCCATCATGTATACTTAGTAACTCAGAATTACATAACTTAAGAAATTTTTATCAATACCATGCAGGTTAATAGAGTTATCCTCAAACTTATACCAGAGGCCATGGGCAGGGTCTGACTTAATAACTTCCAGAACTCTTTGGATTGCAGCCTGCCTGTTTTTCCATGCTATTCCTCTCTTCACGATGCCAACAAAAATTCCAGATGCTGCAATATTTTGTTGATAAGACTGAATGCTGCTCTTAGAGTCTGATTACATACAAATAATTTGAATGTGTTACCTAAATTTCCTTTTGAAATATTTGCATATTTATTAACAAAGCAACAGTAAGGAATAGTAAATAATTCCTCTCAATAAGGAAGTGTTTCTAATGGATAACAATATAAATTAGTTATTGGATTTTATACCATTTTCCATCAGATATATATTAAAAAAAACTAAATATAAAATAGGAAAACAAAAGGATTATTAAACAAGAGAATGTTTAACTGAGGAATATGGATATAGAAGAAGAAAAAAACTCTACACAATACTTAAAAAAATATTAAACTATAAACAGGATATAATTATGTAGCAACTCTAGTAATCCATTCTTCACAGTCAGTCTGGTTTTGCTGAGTGTTAAGGGCACTTTAGTACCAGAAACACCAAGGTAATTCCCTGCCAAACATAACTGTTCCATGACAGAAATCAAAGCAGTGACAAATATGTAAAAGTACAGGTTCTGCCTCCTTCCATGTATAATTTGTTATGTCAGCTTTATTCTGCTTTCTATAAATGATTTGATGCACTATAGCCAACCAAACAAAAATTCAGGGACATTAAATGGCTGTCAAAAATGACACTGGGGTAGCCTAAGTAATGAATATGTCAATGATTATTATTGAAAGACTATATACAAGAAAATTCAATGTCTCAGCCACAGACAAATCCAATATAATTTTGTCATTCTCTATGGAATATTGCATATCCAACAATTTTCCAAGCAAAAGGAAGTGGCTCACTTTCCCATACTCTGGTGTGTGTCTCTCAAAATACTTTGTTACTGCAAGACAAACTGATGAACAGTTTAATGAGGAATATTTTTGTACCTCTTCAGTAAAACTTGAATTATGTTCTTGATCCCGATCATTTTTTAGCTGGGCTATTTCTTCTCCAGGACGTCCATTATTTTGTTTGGAATTATTTTCTCTACTGGTGCTCTCGAACTCCTTCATGTTACCAGATACTGTATCATCCTTTTTCCGATTCTGTGGAACAAAATTGGTACATGGACATATTGTTACAAAAGTTATCACAGTCTCAGTTCTGAGCCTTGCGCCATCCTCTGTCTGAATAAAAAAAAAATAAAACTTGGAAAAAACCTTAAGCATAGATTGCAATAAGGGAAATGGAAATCATTAAGGACTCGGAATTTTCTCGTTCTTGTACCTTTCAAAACAGTTCAGCCTGTCTAACATTACTTTGTCTGTAAGACTATTGTACTTTCTTCCTCTCCAATGTCACCCTTATCTTCTGAAATTTCATTCATATTTAGCTCAGTCACAAATCAGCTTAGCAGCATTCTTACTTGCATTCATAAGCACTGCTCTTTTTATAAAATGGCTTTTTCTGGTTTTAAGGAAAAAAATTGATAAAAATCTGCTTTCAGCACAAAATTCACAGTGCACCTGCATGCACTCCCTCCAATTATCTTGGGCATCCTCCAAGCCTGTGGTGTGAACTGATTTAATAGAGGACAACACAGTATCTGATAATGACAGAGGATATTAATTATGTCTCAAAAAGAAAAAAATCCCTTGTGCAGAGAATAAGTTGATATAAAAATTTTGAGGAAGGATGGTAGAGGTGACTGAAGACTGTGAACTGTGAACACGATATTGGCAGACCCAAAGGGAGGCTCATCTGAGAACTGGAGCTGAGAAAAATAGGAGCCATGGAAGCAGTAAATCTCAAAGCTGAATTTCTGTGATCTAACACATGCACTCTATTAAGAGGAAATTCCACGTAAGTCAGTTCATAAATCAGTGTCTCTGCTCTCCTAAATTAAAGTATGAACCCCTTATCATATGCTTGTCCCAACAACAGTTGTGAAGCAACTTCCTTTTGTATTATGGTAATCACTTCAAAATTACACAGCAGGCCATTTATAAAATCCTCTTCCCCCTCCAATTCTTAAATAACCAAACCACAGTCGAAAAGACTTCCAGCAGTTAATGCCACTGCACCATTTTTCTAAAAATCAATAGACATAAAAACGATGCTTTTAGAAATAAAAGCTATTATTCAGCATAATACCTCATCCTGGGGCTTTTAGCCAAATAGCATTCTGGAAGAATTAAAGTTGTGATAGAAAAAGTGACTTTGTAACACGGGCTATTAGATAAATATTCAATTCAGAGATCTCTTCAGTTACTCTGTAAATTCCTTATCATCCACAGAGCCCTGATTTTACAGAGACTGAGGAACATGGTGCAAGGAACAGAATAATTCTGAGTTCTGGCACAGATTTGGCCCATCCTGGTGTGACACACAGGACTGCAGCTCCCCCACCCTGAGGGATGGAACAAGACCACAGGGAAGAGGCAAAGCTTCAACACCTCGGTAAAAACTACTCAAAGAACCATCTGCAAAGCTTTGCTTGGCACGACCTCTTCTGTGTTAATCACAGAAATATTTGTAGCAACTCCCTTCACATGCAGCATTCCTGATGTCAGCCCAAATGCAGATGCTCTATTGCAAAGGCTAAACTGGAATTTGGAGTCTTCTGGGGATGCAAAGTTCTTGAAGAAAAAGTAACTTTTATATAGCTCTGTAGCAGCTTGTCATGCTGAGAGGGGGAAAAAGCCAACCCAAAATGCAAAGCTAAAACATCTTTGGAAATACCTTCCTGACACTGCAACATTGTTAACCCGCTTTTGGAAAAGCAGATGTTTAAATGCCTACAAAACAAAAAAGGGAAGGCATTTCTGTACAAGTAGAAAAGCAAATAATTAAAAAAATAATTTTAAAAAAGTCAGTAAATAGTGTGGTCTGAAGAAACAAGTATTCCAGAAGACTAAAAACCCAAAGAAACAAAAAAACAACCAAAAATTAACTCCATGAAGCTACTGGAAAAGAAAATTAATTTTAAATATTTAGAAAGTAGTTGGCTGTCTAATATCTGCCATCCCAAATCTGGGTTTGGTTTGGCTTTTTGGGTTTTGGTTGTTTGTTTGGAGGTTTTTTTAGAGATATATTCAGAATAATATTTCCTGGTTGATGACGAACAGTTAGATCTTCCTCTTCTCTCCCCACCCTTTACCCATTAATAAACTTTATAGGCAAATAAACAAGTTTAAGAATGAGTGAAAACTGAAGTGTGGGTTCTATTTTAATGTACTTATAGGCTCAAACACCACAGCAGAACAGCACCACTTAGGAGCTCTGATCATAAATACACATTCCTACCTAAAAAAGTTACAGATGTTTCAATACATTACATTGCAGAAAAATCACCATTGACTTCATTTCAACATCAATGGAGTCACAATCCTCCCTGATCTCGTTTTTAGTCACAAACCTTGCAATTTGCACATTGTTGGCTAAATTTAACCGAAACACCCCACCCTGTTACCAAACATCATAATGCCTAATCAATTTGCACTATGTGTTTTCCTAGAAGGCAAAGAAGTGGCTTTAGGTGTCAGCATGAAGGTTTTTTGAGTCTGTGACTCTACAATTAGCCCCAAATAAACTCTTTTGGATTTTCATCACTGTGAGACCCACCTGTGCTAATTTGAATGGATTATCCCTGACATGGGACAAGCTCTGGGAAGGAGACTGGTCTGAAACACCAATAATATTGAGTCCTTTCCTCTTCTCTCTCAGACAAGCTTGTTGGTGTCTCTTTATTCTTTCCATCTGCTCCTCCACAGTCATTCGAGGCCGTGAGCCTTCTGCAAGGCACAGCTGCTCCACTGCACTCCTTGGTCTTTCCTTCAATGGAAGAGAAAATATATATGTGTATCAAAAAAACCTCTAAGATTTCATACTGGTAACTTACCAGAAAACATCACCTAATGATTTACTAAAGAGCAGAAAAATAGTGGGCAAATAAAGACCTCCTATGTATATGAAAAAAAGAGTAAAAACTCAATTATCAATAAATGAACACTGAAATTTGGAATAAAAGGAAGGAATAATTTGCTCTTCTGAACAAAACATTACCATCACCAACTATAAACATTAGGAGAATGGGTAGGTGCTCTCTCAAAGCCACCCTCTCAAGCTGAAACAATTTACCAGACATTATAAAACTGGCAAACACAAGATATTTGACTGAGACAGAAACATAATTGAAATTTAATGATGCAGGACATTTATACCAGTTGATCTAATAGTAATTTCTGCCTTTTTATTTCAAGAAAAACTACAGCTGGGCATCATTGAACTGCAAGCGCAGGCTGAAACGAACTGAATTTATTACCACTTAAAAATCTGTAATTCTAAGTGTTATATTTTTCCCAAAATAACACCCATTTACCTACTCTTTCCTTGAAATTTACTGGTTTTCAGGCAGATTTGTACTTTTTATGATAGATAAAAATCGACTTCAGGCTAATCAGCTGCATTCAGTACATTTACAGTAACTGTAAACAGAAGTGGTATTCTTTCTCCAGTCAACATCCTGGGAGTTTCTCTCTCCTCTCCCAGTTTTCTCACAACTTCTCCTCCACTATTTGGGCTGTAACTATGGCAAAAGTTTCCCTTTCTTTTGCATGAGCTACTTGTAAACGTGTGTCTTTAACCCAGAGACTACAGAACTGTCTAATCTGAAATTTCAGGTTTGTTCACTACATCCTTATTTTGTGGCTGCTCTGGCTATTTCCCAAATCCTTTTAGCATTGAAATAAATAAAAGCCTGTGTTTGTTACAAAGGGGCTGCTTGTTTGAAAGATGCTTCATGTGCTTTCAACTCAAGCCTGAACTTCAGTAGATTTATCATTTACCATTTAATTCTTGCCCAGTCTGAGTGTCTCCATGCAGTTTAGCATACATGGCATTTATAATTTTATCATTCCTTCTAAAGCTGCCTCCATTAATCTAGTATACAATGCTTTTATAATAGTGACTTTTTAAACTTTTAATTTCTTTTTTTTTTGTACAGAGAACGAAAACAACTTCAACTTTTGGAGTAACTACCAAAACTTAAAAATGAACACGTTCAACGCTCAAAGGTTATTTTGAAGTACCGTTCTTAGATCTATCTTCTTATTCTTCCTCAAAGTGACATAGGATGCTATTGTTGAGGACTCTGGCGTTGGGGATTTGGTTCTGGGTGGTACAACTCCCACAGGGAAATGTGAGCCTGCAAAACAGCAAAGCAACATACTGAGTGCTGTGCAAAACACTGTCCAAAACTGTTCATTCGTTTTCTAGAAAAGACACATTGTCAGCCTTGGTAACTCTCCTTCAAAAGGCAGATTCAGGAAGTGGTACTGAGAGTTGATGGGTGAAGATACTGAAGGTCCAGCCAGCTCTGGGATGGCCTCATTTGTGTGTGCACAGCTATGTTCATGTCTATGTATGGATGAAATCACCCCTTAGCCTGGTCAGCTGGGGAGTGGCAACAGGAGCTGAGGATATATTTCTGCTATAAAGCAACACCTTGGGTCTCCTTTAGACATAAAAACACAGCAGAGTTCCATTTTCTTTTTGTGTCACCTTCACATACATCTTTACCACAGAGGTCACAAATATTCCTCTGGCCTCGTATTTGACACGGTCTCATTTCTCTTTAATTGCTGATGTTTGGGAAGAGAGGGAAATGGAAGTGTTCAGTACAGTAATGGGCAAAACCTTTTAAAATTTCCTCTGAAATTATTTATTTTTAGAACCACCCTCAATAAGAAACTGCCAGCCTTTAAGTACAACTTCTTACAACAGCAAGACAGAAAAAACTCAGATGAGCTGCCTTTAAGTTTCTTTCCTTATCAGCTTAAAAACTTAAGACAGAATGACATAAAAATGTTTCCTGCAGCAGCATAGAGCTGTAATGGCTTACACACCATAACAGAACTGAAACAATCAAAAATTGTTATATTTTTCTACTGCATGGGGATTGTTATTAAGAGTGAATGCCCAGAACAAGAAATGTCTGTTAGAAAATTAATATGCTCAAATGATAAAACACAGCTATGATAAACAACAGACTGAAGGGAGTTTTAGAATACACAAAGCCTCTCACTGCTGGCTACCACTGCAGCTATTCTGTTCCACACCTCTAAATATTATTTCTCTTAGAGGAATTTGCACTGCTGCTTTCCCTGACTGGGGACTCTTTGTCTACAAATGGACATAATAAAATAATTTCTGTCTTTGAGACAGAAAGCAGACTAGGGTGCTTAATAAGTGTTGAGCGGCTTTATACAGTCAGTGTAGATTTTCTTATTTTGTCTTTATCATTACTTCCCCCTTGACATAAATTACTGTGAATAATCAGAAACATCACAGGTCAATAAAGCCTAGGCATGTTGTCAGAAAGACAAGGTTCTTAATTTAGGTCATTGATGATTAGCAAATATCAGGATAAATACTCCATTTTTTGCCATCAAGTTAACAGAAATTTAATTATGTGCCTTAACATTGTATCTCAGCAGACACAACAGAGAATCTGAATTGACAAACTGTGTGGTAAGTGCAAGCTTAATTATATCACAGGGCCATTTAAACAGTTTATACTCAAATTGTATAACCTTAGTTTTAAGAATCTTTATGACCATTCTGATGAAAACAGTATCTTTGTATAACGATAATTCTTGGTAAAATTCTGTTATCATTGTGTCAGGCGGCTCTGTAAATGCTTAGTCAAAGCACCGAAACAGAAAGCAGTGATCCTGCTGGCACTGGCTACCTCAATCCTTAGGGTAAAAAATAGCTAGGTTTAGGTACTTTTTCTCAAAGCTCTTAATATGGTTTTTGGGAGGTGCTAAAGCTGAGCATTTTCCTGAAGTCACCTTTAACAAACTATTCTGTGTGTTTTAACAAACAGAATTGAGAAGCACTTCCTGGTAAAAGACTCTACTAAGCAATTAGTGGCTTTTATGGGAGCTAGAAGAAGAGAAGAATCTAAAGCATTTAGCAATTGCAAAGACCTTTATTGTCTGTACACTCCAAGGTCATGATCATTATTCCTATTATATCAGAGGACAGAAGGCAATTCAACAATTACAAGATTAAAAAAAAGAAAAAGACATTGTTTCCCTGCCTTATGAGAGCCTGAAAATTCTGTGGTGCTGCCTTTTTGGACGTTCCAGCGACATAACATCGGGAGCTTGATTCAAAAACTGAGTAATTGTTCAAGGGCAAGAACATAAAATGGGTAATTGTTCAAGGGAATGGTGTGTGGGGAATGTGAGTGATGTGATTAGACATGGTGTCAATAAGGATTTCAGGGTTGTTGGTGAGTGTAATGTTTGATTTTTCTGCGGTGTAATTGACTGAAATTTCTCTCGTCATATAATTAAATCATTATTTTATTGTTGAAGCTGTTCCATCAAACTGAGAAATGGACAGGCTGCAATGACACAAACCACGAGGCAGCTTCTCTATAACACAGCTGAACTCTGCATTCCTTGTGAAAAGGCTGGAAAGGTTGTTAAACACTGTGCCTGGGGACAAACCTTTAGCAGAAGATTCTGATTCTGAAATTGGTTCTGTTTTCTCTTCACCATTTGACTCATCCACTTCTGCTACTGTAGTTAACTCGGGTTCGCTCTTATAAAGCCTATAATCAGGACCCTGAGGAACATCAAGGCATCAGGTAAATAAACAGGCATTTTAGTCCAAGTATTTATGTCTTAAGACTCAAACCAATTATTTTGTGGTAACTCTGCTCACACCTGAAGACATCATTTCATTGTCCAAGTGGGATGGCAGGAGTACTTTTTGGTAGTTAATTTGAGCGACAACATTTGCAGACAATCAGAAATTACAGGAAAAAACCTGCCTTAAAAAGGCAGAGTTGTGGGGGTTTTAAAATTATTTTCTGGAAACAAACTGGTATAAGCTTTGAAAACTGAGCCCAGAGGTTTTTAAAGAACTAGTGAGAAGAAGAGTCTAAGTTTATGAAATTTAAGTCTTAAGACATTTGATATATGCACAGAACACATGACAGGAAAATGTGAAGAGCAAATGATGCGGCTACATACAAAACTAAATAAAAGTGAAACCATCACACAAAAGTAGCCAGATGAATAAACAAAAACGGTGACTGTGCAGAGGAGGGAGGATGCTTCAAGAACAACGTGGCAGTTTAAGCCACTTACACAGTAAGATCCATTTCTCTGATATCCTTGAACTTGGTACATCTTCTTTTCTTCTGTCAGATGTACTGGGCCCCTGCTATAACAGAGCAAGGAGCTGCTATCACTGGGCAGAGGGGGGATTATGGGAGGATGCTCTGTAAAGTCATAGGACCGAGGGAGTGGAGGACGAGGTGGGACTACTTCCTCTTCCTAAAGATTGTAGAATAGTCACCTTATTTAGACGTGTGCACCTGGTACAAGTATTTATAACTTAAAAAAGAAAAATATATTACCATGGCTACAGCAGCTATAGATTTTGCAGTTAAAGGGACAATGTCTCATTTAATAACAACAACAAAAAAAGTTCTTCTAATGCCTGGACTTTCTGTTGGACTTTTACAAACTCTCTAAATTGTACTTAAAAAAATTAAATCCATTCTCTTTTGAAAGATTTTTACATAAACGAGACTTATAGAAAGTTCTGTAAGCCAGATGTACATTGCATGCACTTTAGATAACCATGACAATGTCCCTTTAATATTGTAACTTCCAGCCAGATTTTCAGAGGAATTGAACATTTAGGAGCTCCCACAGTTTTCAGCTCTTCTTGTGGGTGCTCTGGCCATCTGAGAACCAGGCTCAATATCTGAATAAACATATAAAGCAATGTATTTCTTCCCATGAAAAGTGTGGTGGGTAGAAAACATATCCATAAATCAGAGTATGTATTTCTATGGCAAGAGCCTAGGGAGAGGAAAGGTAAGAAATGGAAAAGAGAAACATACCAGTGAGAATACAGAGACACAGTTCAAATAAGTGTTAGAATTACTAGTGGAGGTATCAGTCTTTAAAACTAGTTCATAATGCAGTGTTTTTACCAAAACATACTGAATACATCCTTCAGACATCCTCAAAATATTCACTTGTTTTTATAATAGCCATATTGCAACTTCCATAATGCTAAAATAGTAAAATATGCTAAAGCCATACCTCATTTTTATATTTAATAGAAGAAAATGTCCTCGATAGCATGATGCCTGTTTGGGGGAAGGGGAGAAGGTGTAGGGAGAAAAGAAGAGAAAAATGGTTTTCAATAAACAGCTTTTAAAATATGAACAGGTTATACCTGTTGCTATCAAACAAAATCACCAAGCATCAACTTCAAGCAGTGTTTGCTCTGTTCTTTTCTTAGTCATTGTGCCATTTTTTCAAACATACAAAAGCAACAATGGAGCTTATACTTTAAAAATTTCTATGATGCAATTTCATTTCCTATGTGACAGAACCATTGCTTACCTGCCTCAGAAGAGCTTCTTTGCTGTTTATGTTTAAGTAAACCCTCCATGACATCCTGAATTCTCCACAGTTCCTTCTGAATCTGAGCACGCTGTATCCCTGCTGATTCAGTCTGTCAGCAAATAAACAGCATGTATGGACAGTGCATTAGGATACATTGCAAGAGGGAAGGGAAGGGAAGGGAAGGGAAGGGAAGGGAAGGGAAGGGAAGGGAAGGGAAGGGAAGGGAAGGGAAGGGAAGGGAAGGGAAGGGAAGGGAAGGGAAGGGAAGGGAAGGGAAGGGAAGGGAAGGGAAGGGAAGGGAAGGGAAGGGAAGGGAAGGGAAGGGAAGGGAAGGGAAGGGAAGGGAAGGGAAGGGAAGGGAAGGGAAGGGAAGGGACGAAATTCAGCACCATCACTGCCCTGACCTGCACAGTGAGGACTAAAACACACAGCAGGACCCTTTGTTTGTAAAGGCCTGAAGCAACACCTAGAGCATTTTCTGTAATAATTTCTTTTGGAAAAATGATTTAATTTTAAAATATTCAGTTAAATGGAAGGATTTCTGTGAAGATATACTATGACTGTCAGAGCAACTAAGGTTTGAGAAAAGCACCTTGTTTCAAACCTGCTCACTGAAACAAAGGAAGCTTCCAGACAAAGGAATACCAATGTTATAAAGTAAAAAAAACCACACACACACACACAAAAAAAAAAAAAAAAAAAACAAAACAAAAAAAAAAAAAAAACCACAAAAAACCCCCAAAAACCAAAAAAAAACCCCACAAAAACAAAAAGCAAAAAACAAAAAGCAAAAAACAAACAAAAAAAACAAAACAAAAAAAAAAACACAAAAACAAACAAACAAACAAAAAATGGAAGAAGAAAAGAAAAAAGAAAATCTGAAGACTTCTTCTGAATTTACAAGGTAGAAAAAGAAATTAAAGGTTTATAAGTTAGTTCACCATTTGTCCTCCTTTTTGCATTTGTTTTAAAACTCATAGAAAGTCAAAGTGAATTGAATGTACTTTAAGATCTTTGCCACACCTGAATTTCTCCAAGCCGATCAAGCTGCTCCTGCATGTGGTTCCTTGTTACAGTTACATCATACTCCAATTTATCATATTCTCTCCAAGCTCTTTCCAGTTCCTAAGTAAATGTAAAGAATTAGGGATGCACATTCAATTAAAAAAAATTTTCTTTTTTCAGTGGCATAAAACTTCAGGAAGTAACACATAAATAGACACCAGCAACAAATAGATACATAATTTAGAGAATGCAATGTTTAATCAGCTTTTTGATTTCTAATGATACTGAATGAAATTCAAACAAATAGCATTTTGTCTTTTCACTAACAAAAAAAGGTAGGCAAGGGCAAATTCTTCAGAAAACGCCTTTACAGTCAGCAGGCATGTGGATCTTAAGCTGTCTCTCCAGCCAGGCAGAAAAGCCACAAAAAACGGATGCAAATTTGTCTCTTTTATCACCCAGAATACACATGTGTGAGTGCACAGCATGTGTGTGCACAGGCAGTGCATTCTGCATTCTGCAGGGGAAATGTAACTCACCCAGCCCCGCCTGCAGGGCTGCCAGGGACTGCCCCAGGCAGCCAACACACCCCTGCTCTACATATGGGCAACTGCAAACACCACAAGGAAAAGGTGGGGGAAAAAAAAAAACCCAAACCAAATTATTCTTCTCTGAGGTCAGCCCCACCATCTCACTCCTGCAGCCTACATCAGGCAATTTAGTCATTTAGAACAAATTAAAAAGTTAATGAGGGAAAGTGTATCTTGAGGATTTCCTTTCCCCTGATTCCCTTTTTGTGTCCAACCAATTCCTTCTACAAGACAGTCCAACACTCAGACTACAACCAGGGTTTCAAGGCTGACATCAGATCAGTTTTTACCACAGCTACCCCCTGGAATTTGACACATTTATGGATATATCTGTAAGTAGGCAAAAATGATTCCTTGTCATTTCAGCATAGAAACCATCACAAACTGGAAAAAGACAGTTAACAGCAATTTCCTTCTTATCCCCCTTTTTTAAAAGACTTTTGGAATTGCATAATTTGAAAGATCTTTTAAATGTAATGGCCCACTATTAGAGAGACCACGGCAGTCCTGCAGCTGCTTTTGCTTAAAATAGGTGGAATAAAGTTTGTGCTTGATGCTACATTTTGCCATCACATGAAATAGCTTATTTGCATTATTTCCTTCTTCTGTTATCGAATTCTCATATTTCAAATGATAAGCACCACAGCAATTAAGCCAGTATACACCCTTTCGTGGCAAAAAACCACCAAAAAACCCCAAAATTAGACCACTCGATGAATGCAGTGAAAAGATCACTTTCCATCCACCTTTGACAAAAACACAAGCAAGTAACAGACAAAGGAGTTTTTGCTAGGATGCAGTAAAAAAAAAATAAAAAATAAGCAAAGCCAATGCAATTAGGAATATGAACATAATCATTTCATACTTCATTAAGTTTTGCTGGGAAGAACGTGGTACTTACCGCGGTGGCTCGGGACACTTCCCGGCAAGTGCTGAGCAGTCCATTCTGCAAGTCATCTCTCTGTAAGACTACATTTTGTATGGCTGCTGGGTTATCTGCATTCATTTCTATCTCCTGACTTGCTGATAGCAAAGCTTGCTCAAGCGTGTACTATTGTAATAAAAAGAATTATTTTTAATGTTCTGCATTATTGGGCTGATTTTCGTTTTATTTCAGCTATCAATGTTCTGATAATAAGCATGTAAAATAACATCCACTTTAGGTAAGAAATACAATTGTCCTACTTTCTCCTTGTGTAGCTGTTGAAGCTTCTCCTCCAGTGCTTGCACAACTTTATCCTGTTCACATAAACGGCTTAGCTTAGCCTAGTATAGAACAGAAAATAACCCAAATTAGCATTTTGTTATTTACATCTTCAATAATCAAAATCCAGTTTGATCAAATAATCACACCAATCTATAGAAAATGTTATTAAAATAAGAATTCTAAAACTGTGTTGGCATCAGTGTTGCATTTTCAAATTACTTCAGAAACCCTCTTAAAAAACTATGAAGTGCTATTATTACTTGGAGCAGCATGGCTCAAAACATGTAATTTATGATTCTACAGCTAAATCTTTACAACTTAATAATAGGTATTAGATTCCATTTTAATTTACATATTGCTGAGTATTACAAAGATGATTTTATACATTTACAGTCTGTCCTATAGTTTTTTTCAGGTGATTGTATCAAATAGTTAAAATTTCAGCCTAAAATCTAATATTTCCTGCAAGTTAGAAGCTTATTGCAAAGACACATCTCTTTGTATCATGATGCAATTTTTGCTGGCAATCACCTGTATGAAATGGGTTTCAAATCCAAAAGCCAAGAGGAAGATTATCATCAAAATAAAGAGACAAATACCAACATTTACAAGGAAGAAGGAATACAAATGACTTACATCAATGTCCAGCTCTTCAGTTCTATATTTGTACAGTGTACCCCTACACTCTTCTTGTGTTAACTATAAGGAAGAATAATATTGCCATAAAAATACTTAGTTGGAATGTGAAAATGAAAACTACTGCTCAGCTTTAAGAGTTTTAACACATAAATCAGCTTTTGGTTGAAAGGTAAACCTGCCACATTGAATAATACACATTTAGCCAATATACATTAATGAGGGTAAATAAATGGAATGTCAAGCAGACTGTCAGTAGAGTTGCATTAAATTAACAGGCTGTTTCTAATGCAAACTGGAGTTTCAAAGATGTACAACTCAATCAAACATGGATTATGTAGGAAGATGAAATTGCCAGAGAACATCTAAATAATGATGCATCATTGTGTCTAACTTTTGTTATATGAATTCTAAATGCAGGGGCTCATTCCACTCTGAATTAACCATTCTAGGCCCATTAAGGTCAGGTGTTTCACAAGCAGGATGATCTGATGTGAAGCCAAAACCAGAGGAGAATGACCTAAGTTTACAACATACATAAATATCTTCTCAGAGATACGTCCAATAAGTGCCACCACTTTTCATATGGATTTTTCATATGGATTTCCTGCTTTTCATAGGATTTCTTCCCCTCCAACAGAGCATTATCAGAAATGCCACAAACGGAAGCTCTTCTGCTTTATCTTTGGACCTAGGCAAACTTGTCTCCTTGTGTGAGTCAGGATGCAAAGTACCTCAAACTGCTTTCTTACAGCTCCTCACATTAACTTCTTAACTTTTTCAATCTGTTACTGACCAATAATAAGATTTTAAAATATTTTACAGGAGAAAAGGCAGTTCCCCATATTAGCGTGAACTGTCACACACACTATCTACTTAATATCCTACACAGCAATAAGGATATAACACTATCAACCTTCATATTCTATTTAATTAAAAACATTGGGTGTACAGAATCCCAACAGAGATGCTTTCCTTCCATGTGTCTGTCATAATTAGGTTATTGTGACTTAATAGTACAAGAAAGACTACTGAAACACAATTCCATGTTAAGGAAAACTCATAAATAAAAGGACTAGGGAAGGGTTCATGAGACAAGCATTCCAAACATAAAATAAATCTCCAACTCAGTAAAGTGTTTCATTTCACGATATTATGTCCACATACCTCATGCAAATGTACCTGGTGACAATTTAGAAGTATGAATAGTGTATTAAAAACACACAATAACCTTCTTTGAAATGGACATTTCATGGAAATGAATGCTGGAATATGAAAAAAAGCCACAGCACTTTTGCACCTCATGAATGTCACACAAATTAAGATATCCATTTAAACTCCCACTATTGTAGAGTTGTGTTGTTTTACTGTTGATTTTATCACAATGAGAGAAAAATGAGGAATGGAAATATTTAAATAAAACTCATAAACATGGCCAAATGTCTTTAACTTACAAAGGAAACCTGGTTATATTTCACAACAGGAAGATTTTACAGCAAGAAGATTATCCCCTATTAGATAAATACGCCTTTCCAAGTCAGTCACTGCTCAGCATTTTACGTGGCTTGGCTGGAATAACATATTGCTTATTCAAGCCAGTATTTTTTATCCTTTAAAAAAAGAGAGACTTTTTTTTTTTTCTTTTTTGTCATTTCGACCTTAATTATAGTTGTGTTTAAAACAGTTTGCCAATTCAGCATCCCTACCCCTCTGTACCTCCTGAAAGGAATACATATTAATTATTCAGAAAAGGGAAACAGATTTTCAGAGAACACTACAGCTGTGCTAATTCTTCTTATTAAAATCCTATCACACTTTTCAAATTGCTACTGACTTCTTGCTTTGGTCAGCAGTACCAGCTCCACACAACAGGCACTGCTGGAGATCCACTTCACTTGAGCATTTCCACTACAGCATTTCACCCAGACTGAGCATAAAAACTCCCCAAATAATATGAATAACTTAATCCATCTGGGACAAAACAGCAGGTCCACTTCTCCCACAATAATAAATGCACATCAATAAATGTGCTGGGGGCGAGGAGCTCTCGTGTCCTGCTGGAGTGACAGGAGGAACTGCAGCAGACAAAACGCAATTGCACGTTTCAGGCAAGGTTAACAGCCTCATAACCCTGGAAAACGCATTAACAGAGCTCCAGCGACCGAGTTATCAAAATGTACTTTGTGTCACGTTCCACAAACGCCTCTCTTGCCAAATCGCTCCCGCACAGCCTTTGCCAGGGCAGTAACTCCAGAGCAAGAGTGCCATCTACTGAACCAGGGACAGGAGCTGCTGCTGGCCGCCCTTCCCCTCGACATCTGCCTGTTTAAATACACCAAATCCACTCTTAGCATGGGCAAAAGCACCAAAAACCTCCCATTCACGAGGGAGCAGCATCCTGAGACCTACAAACAGAATTTACCATTTTTCAAAGGCAAACTGCACATGCAGAGTTTGGCCAAACGTGTATCTTGCATGTGAAAAAATAACACGACCTTAACTGAACCTCCCTCTGAGGACAGAAATAATTTGTCAGCAACTGTACAGAGCCCACCTCTGTCACACACCAGAACCAGAGGATTCCCAGAAAGGGGGAGATTCCTAAGGGCACCCTAAGATGTTGCTGAGACACAAGTGGTTGAAGCTATTTAAGTAGTTGATATTAAAAACATTTAAGTGACAGCATTATTTCATTACTTTGTAAGCTGTTTTCAGATTCCACTGAAATTTTGGTTCAATAAATATCTAGGAGGATGCCTCACACCCCAAAAGCATTCTATATAGGATACTGCACTTAGGAAATTAAAACAAGACAACCTAGGACATTTTGAACGTGAGATTAAAATCAAGACTTCTTTTGCTTACTTCTTGCTTTTTAAAATACCTATTGCTATCAGGAAACAGGGCAAACAGGCATTTAGCCCCATTAAGCAAGGTTCTCCTATAATTTTCAATTCTGTGACATTAAACACTTCAAATACAAATTGAAAAGACCAGATTTTTAGCTTGAACACAACCACTTTGTGTTCACAACAAAACCTGAAACATCTCAAAACCTAACGCGCATAACAGTTTAAATGTATGCAGCTCCTGTAACAATAATAATAAGCCATAAGCAAAACCTCCCTATCCTTACAGGAACAAAACCCTTAAGGGGCTATTTTTCTGTGTTTTTAATGTATTAAGAACAATTATCCATGGCAAGACCTGGATGTTTGCTTGTCGCAGTCAGATTTTAATTTTTCCTCCTTAAGGGAACTCACACATATAAGAGGAATTGAGGAAAGTTTTGCTTTTTAAAGTCAGCCTGTACTTCCTTAGAGAAAAAGACTAGAGAACAAGATTAACATTCCTCATCTAGTACTGGAAAGAAGCAAAAAAAAATCCAAACCAAGGTAGAAATGGGTCTAGTCTGTAAGAATCCTTTTTTTTTTTTCTTGCCTGTACATATGGAATAATTTCTCTGGCTTGTACTTGTGAATTTATAGCACAGTCTGCAGAGCAGAATGATGTAAGTCAAGTGATTTAAATAACTTTGAAGATGTAACAAATTACAAACAAAAGTGCCTTATAAATAACACATTTGAAAGAGTCGATGTTTTTGCTGTTTTACTAGAGAGCCATTAATCATTACAAAAAGGAAGCAAGACAAATTAAATACAAACTTTTCTTGCTTTCCTTTGCTTAACTCTAAATGAGCTCAGACATAAAACTGAACTGAATAAACTGAAGCTGAGAAAGATTCTTTTCTTCATCCACAGGAACGTCTGCAGTCATTACAAACTATTTCAGCATCCTGACAACAAAACAAGTTTCAGTCACTTGCACAGAGACTTCTCCCAATTATTTACATGTCTTTAAAACTGCAGCAGTAAAGACGACTGTAAAACCAATTTATTTTACTTGAATAAAAAAAAAAAAATCATACGCTGTTTAGACTTTAAATAAGTTGCCAGAATTTTAAACAGGTTGGTTTTGCATTACAAAAGTTTAGAAGACTATTAAGGCAGTGAAATTTTGAGTGTATTTTTAGCCAATCCTGAAAGTCACTTAATGCAACATCTCATGCAGGAAACTTTATCCATGAAAGCAGAGGATGTTGCTCCTCTTCAGCTAAAGCAGCTTCTGCAGAAGCCTCTCAGCATGTCACAAACACTCTGACCTGAAGAGATCACATCTCTTGTGGCAACAGGTTATTATTATTCACCCCTCATGAGCTGTTAGAGTCACTGTTTCTCTGACAAGAATGTCAAAAAAGGTGTTTATTCAGTGTCAGACAGGAAGCAGCAGATGTGCCTGCAAGGTGAAGGCAGATACTGCAGCTGACAGCAGAGCTTCATCAGGGCAGCACTGGAGAATTTATTGGCATCCCCAAAGGCATGAGCAGATTAGCCCAGGCACAGCTATACCTCAAATATGTCTATTTAATATTAGAAGCTCGAGCTTGTTTCCCATGACATATCTAAAACACCTCTGCTCATTATATACCTATTGATTGATTTGTCTTATATACTCTATCACAAAAAATTTACTCGCTTTAAAAAAAATTCTAACAGTCAGGCTACTTAAAAAAATTACAACAAACCCCCAAAATTTCATTTAGGGCTCGAGGGCACCTTACTTCTCTCATTTCCCTCCAAATAGTTATTTTCCAGGTTCCATGTTAAAGTTCCTGTTTTGCATGTAGGAGCACAATTTATGAAATCAGCCACTCACAACCCAACTTCCTTTGGAAAGCTGAGATTTTTTTGGCAACATTTCTGCATCGGAAGCAAACTTACGATGTGGAATTGACTTCAAAAAAACCCCAAAACATGCGATTAAGCTGCAGCATTTTTTAGAAACATGGCAATAATAAACATCTGTTTTACATGGCAGAACATCTCCTTTTCTTCAACTATGCAACCTTTATGTGTAATTTTGGCTCACGAGGGCACAGATGTAAATGCAAGGGAACTGGCCAGATACTCTCTTGTGAGAACAACACCTTCATTGTAGTTGAGGCAAGAAACTTGTTAAACATCCCCTGACATGACAGGGGCTATTCAGCTCAGCCCCAGCACCCCTAAGACACTGTAGTGTCAACGCAGAGGGATTGGCCATGCTCATAAGTTAGTGCAGGTCTCAACTCACAGACAATATTTCCATTCACATTTCTGATTCTTCTTCCATCTTACCATTGCCAACCAGCACTAGATACTCTGTCAGTGTGCACAGTAAAGTCTGCTGTGACTTTATGAACAAGACACTGCCTTTTGGATTTACAGGCCCCAGATCAAAGTAATTTTGATCCTTTCTTTCTTCAGTGGCTAAAGGCTTGGAAGGTGCAAACAAAAACTTGTAAATCCACTTCCTAGAACAAAACAAAATTGCCAGAAATGACCAGGTAAACGCCACTCACATGCTTTTGTAGTGGTCAAAAGAAAGAAGCACCTTTGAACACTAATTGCAGAGAATCATGCTAAGACAAATGTTGGAAGCTCATTGGGAGTTTCATGAGTTTACTGGACACCTGCATAAAGCACCAACTAATTAAATCGTCTAGACAGAAAGAAAGTTATTCCAAAAGTGTACATTTAATACTAAACAACAGAAACGCAGCGAAAGCCATGCTAACGACACTGCAGCGTTTTAGGAAGCATGGATGACTTGTGGGTTTCCAAAGCAAAGAAGAGAAACACCGATGTCATGGATAAATCTGAAGGAACAACCAAAACTGTCACTAAGGAAAATTTTCGCAGATGATAAAGCAATTTCATTCACTATCCAAGACCTTACTTGATGGTACAGTTGCGGTCTTAGCGCCGAGTTCTCAATCATAGTGTGAACCATGGTGATTAAAGGTTCATTCTCTTTCATCTATTTCAAATCAGGAGGAGCATACAGCAAACATCAGTTTACAGCATGGCTAGATTTGAAAGACGACACTGTAAAATATAGCCTCTACTTTAATTCTTTCTAATAATGCAGTAGATTACATTTTAACCCATGCTTTTTTATATATTCCATCATTCAGTAATATCAACATCTGAAAAGTTTAATAATATCAACAAATATATCAAAAATAATGTAAACGCTCAACACCAACGTAGTATTTATTCACCAACACACTCCCTTTTTTAAAAATAAAAAAGCTTAAAATAAGTTTGGCTTTGCATGGTATTGAAGTGAAAAGGATTATTGGATTTTACAGCAGGGACACTCAAACCTTATCAGAAAACCTTTTAAATTATAGGTTTAATTACTCAGTGTACATTAAAAAAGTATAACCATTTCCAGCCTGTGAACAGACTTATGCTCATGTATCACAAAATGCCTTTATATACTGCACTGATTTATATCCTTTGGAACTTTGAATCACTGCCTGTTGCATTTATCCAGCCCCATACACAGGAGTGAAACTATTCTGGAACCAGACATTTTCTATAATGATTACTATTTATTGTTAAGCATGCAAATGTCAAAATCAGGTATTTAGGGTTTCAGGAAAGTGTGCAACACAGGAAAAAAGTACAAGACTTTGCATTTAAAAAGGAGATTTTCCTAACAGTAAGGGGGAAATTATGAAAACAGGTGGTTTTCTTCTCCAAAAGAAAACAGAAAAGTCACTTAATGCAGAATTCTCCTATTTTTGTTGGAAACTTTAGCAATACTTGATTCAGGCATGGTAACACGAAGTGTGTGAAGGAGCATTTATGATCTTTCACTTTGCCCTGTCCATGAATTTGCATAGCAAGGTTTTGTTTCATAGATGGAAATGCAACAGAATGAGGTTTTGATACTTTCTAGTCTTTCTTGCCCCAAATTATTTAGGAAAAAACCTGACTTGTACATTTGGAGCAGTATTTTTTTACCTTATGCTAAGCAGATTTTTCTAGAGGATGTTTTTGTTGTTGTTGTTGTTGTTTTTTATCCATTGCAAAGTCTGATCAGCTGGTCAGTTAATCAGCCAATAAAAGGTACCTTAAGAAGCTTATGATGCTCTGTTTGTTCAAAGCAGGGAAAAAACCCTAAACAAGCAGCCCTTAGCACTTACTCCATCATCTCCAGTACACATAAACAGAAAACCAGAACTGACACAAGGGGTTGTTCTCCCTCTACATTAAAATTTTGTGCAGAGAGTGGGTGCATTCCAGAGAGTGGTGATACTAAAAGAGATCTCAATAAGAAGGGCAACAATAAGGCCCAAAGCCAAGCAATCAAACTACAGCCAACTGATAAATTAATAAAAGAAAAATTTCTCTGAGGCCCAAATATTTTATTAGGAACATACAGGTTTGTATGCATTTTTATTATCAGAATTTCAACTGCTTCATACCCTCTAGCTAATAGCTTCTACAATATTTCATTTTGTTCTTTTCTGACCAATATCCGACAATGCCAGAATTAATTTCTGTTGAACTGTTCAAAGTTCGTTTAAATCTAGATTAGAAAACAAGGAACATGTATTTGCTCAAAAGACGTTTTGAAGTACTGTTTTGTCTTCTAGAAGCTCCAACTTGGATTTACAGGAGCTCTTCCAATATTTTTACTACTACTGATGCTTCATCACGCTCATCTAACCCTGTAAGGCCAGGTATATCCAGGAAAGTTCCTGAAGCCTTCATGGAACAAATATCAAAAAGCAGGCAACTGGCAAAGCAATGCCAATCAAAGAGCCTATGGAGCAGTCAAATACAGCAAGTGTTTTTTCCCTTTGGGATCAATGTTTCCACAAACATAGTGACATTTAAGTGTTGAGGAGTCAGGATCTTGAGGGAGCAGCTATGTGTCACAAACCTTCTACAAGTGCACAAATAAATCAGAGTTACCTGGGACACAGTGGCAGGTCCCATGCTCTAAAAGATGACAAGGATTCCTATTTTGTGGTGTTCAAGAATTATCATAAGGCTACTCCCCAAATGAAGCTGGACACTATTCACATTGAATAAATGGCTCAAGGAAAAATACTGGCTTGCTCATAATAGAGGCAAGCCTTGGTTTTCACTCTTTTAAGAAAAAAAAAATTGTACAATAAAGGACAGATTTTAGAGCCTTCACGTAACGCTGAAAGTATTATACTCAGAGATTCTCTCCAATTAGAAAAGGCACAAAAAAAGTTCCAACAGAAATTATTTTAACTCCTAAACATCTAAACTATTTACATAAATATTGCTATTTCAAAAACCTGGAAAAAATCCCCCAAAGAAGACTAAATTAAATTAAATTTAGTAAAGCTTCTACTGTGACAAACTGGCCCGGGGTATGGAGTTTTATACAGATTACATGAGCTCAATAGTAAAGGGTTTTTCAGCCACAGGAAAGTTTTACTATCAAGATAAAATTCAGAAGGGGTGTGCTGGAATTCTTGATAATAACAGAAAGTTCAAGAAGGACTTTCTATCATGGCTTTATTTTGCAAAGGAGAAAAAAAGCATGTCTAGCTTTTACTTGGGGAAAAAACCCAACCTTATGTTTTGTTTTGCTTACTCTTTTTGTAATTACCAGGTACAAATAAATTAGAGGAAACAGCTGGCTTGCATTTAGTAGCACACAGTAAGTGATTATTTAAAATCTGATAATGCAGAAGACTGAGATCCTCTGTGTACTCAATGTCACATGCTGGCAAACAAATCATCCTTGCCTAGGGCTGCTGACTATGACCAGAACTGTTTCCTAAATTGCACCTGAATCTCTCTCCCAACTCTGCAAACCTTGAGCCAGCAGAGTGGTTTAAAAAGAAAAGGGTGCTGGACAACCATTTATTTGGCCACAAGACATCAAAGAAATCATATGGGTATATCTGTGTGACAAGTCTTTTCAGGCTTTTTCCCTCCCCTCTCTCTCTCTGAGCTCCAACAACAACAACAAAAATTCTGAAAGCGTAATACAAAACCATCAGAAAGTGTAACATGAGAATTTCTAAGCATCGCCAAAGGCAACAGCAGTACAAAAACAAAGCATGATTTCAAAAAGGGGATGGAATACTCTTGATTCTTGACAAGAAAACCACTCAATCAGCAGCCAGCTTATTGTAACAGAATATGTTACCTTCCCTACACATGAATTTTAGTCTGCCTGAAAAGTCACCTGTGCAACCTTGTGACAAACTTCCTATTTATTGTTGTGTACAGTACTGGACTCTATGACCAACAAGGTGAGAACTGAAGATACAGGGACTGGAGTCCCACCATGTGCTATAAACAGAGTAGGTTTTGAGACTATTTGCAGAGATTAAATACAAGTGGAAATACCTAATTTAAGTACACAGGACATTTAAAATCCAGAGAGAGTAAGTGATTATGCACACTGGGTACAGATGCTGGTAATAAGGAGGAAAGGCCTCAAATATACTGAAAGAGATTTTGATTTTTTTTTTTCTTTGCTATCCAACATAAAAGGAAACTGATATTTGGCAAAGTAATGAAAAGCTATAAATGTGATACCACTCCTAGAAGCCGTGGTACTCAAAGCAAAAACACTCTCAGGGGGATTTATTTCCTACAGGTAGATGACAGTATCATAAAAGAAGAGTATTCCAACCTGCTCTTCCATGATTTTGTGATTAAGGCAATATATTTTAGACTTGATTTCTAGATTGTACTGATTCCTTTCATCTCTGGTATGGCACAACTCTAAGACTTACACACTTTCCTAAATTAATGCTGACCACATCACATTTCTAAATTTTATCTGGTGCAAGTGCAAGGAAAATAATTTTTACTATTTTGCATCTTGTACATAGACAATTCCCCCCATTTAGTCCTGTCCATCATACTCACAAGCTTGGCTAACCAAGCAATAAAAACATTTTTACACTTCACACCGACAGTTATCCTTTCTTGACAATGAATTACACTGTCAAATACAGAATCACTCCCTTATTCCAAAACATTATAGACTGGAAATATTTGAGTTGGATGAAATATTTTGGTCTAATTTAGCAAGCAGTATGTCCCTGCTGTTTTGGACCTCCTGCAGCCCCTTAAATAAAACAATACAGAGATGTTTAGAAATGTGTTGCCATCAAACTGAATTGGTCACAATTTCCACCCTGTTTTCAAGAGGTAATAGGAAAATAAAGTCACTGGGTGAACCAAGCCCATGTGAGAGTGTATATTGTGTGTCTCTGTGCACAGCTGGGGTTTTTAATAACTTACTGAAATCCCAGTAGAGGAACATATAGAATATAAAAGTTCTAACAGTTGGTTTTAAGTGTAAGGCTCGAAAGTTTCAATAAAAGAGAGATTCTTACAAAAAGTGATTTTTAAAATATTTTTAAACAATGGTCATGAAGTTGCTTATTTTAGTTCTAAGCACTTATGACTGTCTTTTATAATTGCTAGCAACAAAATAAATCCACTTCAAAAATTCTCAAACACATTTGTACAGAAATCCCATTTGGTCATGCAACAATGCCATAAAGAGAGGTATGTGATATTGCAATTCTTCACTTGGCAATCACTTAAGTTAGTGAAGACAGATCTGTACCCTCACTCCATAAGATACTAGAAATTGAAAGAATTAAAATCTTATTCTTATATAAATCCTTCAGAATGAACTGAGAAAAATAAGAAAAAGGAGCCATGTTATGATTTGTTTAAAATATTTCTTCATGTTGACCTCCTCTTTATTTTATGTCCTGTAGAAACATCTAACCCTTCTTAATTTGAAAAACTGAAATTCTCAGATTTTTTTTATAAATTGCATGTGTGTCATATGAGCTTGGAAACATATTAGGACTGGTTAAAGAAGGTAAAATGCTACAGTTAGTGTTATCATGAAAAGGAAATTAGGAACGTATTTAAAACAGAACAATGAACTGGTGACTGTCTACTGTTCTCTGACAAATTTGAAATTGAAGGAATTTTTTTTCCCCTAACAGCTCGAATTTGTGATCGATTAAGAGATTCTATGCTGTGGGCATCATCCAACTTCATAAAAAAGCAATGAAAATCCTTCTCCCCAAATATTTCCAGCTTTGATAGCAGCAGGCAAAAAGCATTAAAAAAATATAAACGCACAAGTAAATTGCAAATCCCACCTGGTGATCCAAATATATGGCATTCCTTTGAAGGTGATGTGAAAGAATCTCATTCTAACAGGCAGCAGTCAGAGAGGGAAAAGAAAAGGGACAGAAGGTGCAGAATGCATGAAAAGAGCTTTAAAGGATGTAAACTAGACAGTGATAGGCAGTACTGTTTTATGGAGGAATACAATGCTGTTTTAACTGCCTTTTTTTGGTGAACTGTTAACAAGTTTTGAGCCCGAAACAGAAATGATGAAAGTTTGCTACAAGTCAGACCATGAACTACTACATTACATTTTGGTTTACATATAAAATACAGTAAGCTTATGTAAATGTCCACTACACAGGCAACTATGAACCCTTTGAAAAATCCATCTTTTAAACATGTCCTGCTTTTCATGGACATATCACAAATACGACAGCATCTGATAGGAAGCCGTATAAACAACAGATTAATCTCAATTTATCACAACTAATTTTGTTTGTTATACCAATCGATTAAAACCACTTAATTTTAAACATGAACTACAACATACTTAAAAAAATATTCCTATTTTGACTTGGCTTTAGCAACTTTAACTTGGCTTTAGCAACTTTGACATGGCTTATTTCAAGAAGTAAATCCTCAAAGGGTTGATAGCAGAACGCCACACACACACACACACACGAGGGATTAATGTCACTCCATTCTACTCGCGCAGGAGCCAGAAAACTTTGCACAAAGCAAACTCTGATTAATGAATGACTAGGGGTTAGTTGAGGATGGAGCATGACACACATTGCTGGATAGCTGACCTTTGGGCTGCTGGCCTCAAGCTTTAGCTGCATGAGCTGTGCTAGTGTGTGCTCCCGGATACTACTCAGCTCCGCCTGCTGCCGTCTCAGCTTTATGAGCAGCAGCGTCAGCTCCTCCGGCTGAAGGAGTGAGGTGTGGGAAGCCAAAGAGTAGAGAGAAGGTTAATTGGTACCCCAGACAACACTACAGTAAAACAAGGCACACCTTATAACAGGTTTACTTCTAGAGCAAAGTGAGGCAGCACCCTCTGAGCGCCTTACAAAAACTCTGGTGGTGATACAACACAAGAGACACTGTTTTTCCCAACTGGACACTTCCAAATATAAAATGAAGGGTTAGCTTTTGACTGCTCAAACCAGCAAATGCCATAAAAGTCAAACATCCTGTATTGAGGACAAAAATAATTGGGGATTTTGCAGGACAAAATCTGTGCAGACCTCAAACTTTTCCTGACACACGTATCAAATGGATGATATTGACTTAAGTCAGGGGGAGGCAATTCCAGCCCTTAGGATGTCATTACCTGTACATGGGCAGCCATTTGAGCTTGGTGGAAGAATCAAAACCTGCCCTCAAGAAAATGTAGTTTTTAAAATAATTCTTCAAATGTATGTGTTAAAATTGAGAGGAAAAAATTATGACAAACCCATGTTAACTGAACTACCTCAGAAATAATCCCTTTTCACAAAATATATCTGCACGAGCATGACAGAAATAATTTTCCATCCCACCTTTCACAGGTCTGAGGCTGCCAGTTATTTTATTGCTTTGCTTTTATGAATAAGCTGTAGAGTACAGCCTTAGGAAGGGATGAAGAATAGTATTTTAAAATAAGATTATATATAATATGGAAATAAAGTCCAACTCAAATGGGTATTTGTCAGGTAATTCCAACACAGATCAGCTTAGATCAGTTAGGGAAACTCTACCTGAGCCATTCCTGGGAACCATTTCTATTAGAAAATAGAAAACAAAGAAAACAAATCACTGAACATCACAAGTATTTTTGTTGTGTTCCTGTTTGCTTCTGTTTCTTACACTTCTCCAGAAGTCAGCCTTACAAAAGGTTAAATATTCATCCAGCATTTTGATTTTCTCATAAGCCCTGTGAGTTAAACAAAGCCCAAACACAAAAACCTCCTAAACCCTTGCTTGCTCTCTCCCACAGCCACAGAACTTCCCCAAAGCAAGGAAGCAAAGAGAACAGCTCCAGAGAACCACTCATTAAGAACACTGAAAGTGAATACCCGTTTCTCAGAGGAAAGAAGAAAAATCCCTAAGAAGCAGCATGGCACCGGCACTTTTGTGAGTTCAGAACGGAGGAGCCCACAAGAGGGAGCAAGGGATTTCCACATAGCTTCAGCTGGCAAAACCATTTGCTTTTGAGAGAAGAAAACCAACACCAAACCCAAATTGCCTAATGGCAGTTTTCCTTCAACACCTGGATTTAAAATGCTTACTCTCAGAGAGAAAGTATAAGAATCTAGACTGCTATACAAGGTATTTTCCAGTTCTCTCCAAAAATAGGCAACAGTGCTTTCAGTCTGGAAAGTAACATCCACTCAAAGCACAAGAAATCTTATTTTTAGGAATATGAGAACAAGAAGTAGCATCTTCAAGCAAAAGGAGCAGCGATCCACTTTTTCAAGATCAAAACTCCTTTTGGTACATTCTGAAAAAGCCCGATTTTAGTGCATTGGGAATAAACTATTTAATGGCACTCCAACCCAAACTTTTTTTTTTTCATAGAAGAGCCCTTAGAACAGAACTCCTCTCTAGACATTCAGAATGTTGCTGCGAGTGCTGTACATTTTTGCAGGTCTTGGGACTCTTGCAATGACCATAACACCAAATTTTTCTTAGAACCACCTACAGGCTTCCTCCTCTGGCCTCTGCCAAGTTCTGCTGTGGGCAGGATTTCTGGTTGGTTTCCTGGACCTGCTTGTCCCTCTGGAGATCAGCCCAGCTCCACGAGCAGAGCTCAGGAGAGCAGAAGGGGCCACAAATCCCAAGAAATGTCTGGAAGGCTCCAGCTGCCAAAGGCCAACCCACAAAAGTCGCTGAAGGTGCCAGAAATCTGTGCTGGGAAGTGCAGGAAACAGGGCTCGAGGCAGGGGAAGGACTGGCTGCCCACAATATGATTAAAAAAAAAAAACAAAAACAAACCCATCTATTTTCTTAATTCATAACTCTCTCAATCAGTATTTTTGGATGGACAGAGAGATGACAAAAAAGGAGACAAAAAACTAGTAAAGAAGTGACATAAATTTAGGGCAATTTTTTGGCTGAGAGTCATGCTTCAACTAGGAAAGTGGACAGTATTCACCAGCATTACTTTGATGAAGTATCTTCAGTGAGAATTTCAGCTCTACCACAGTGTCAGAAAGGACATAATTTTACAAAACGCTCCTGCAGTATTTTTTACATTTCCAAAAAAGCCAAACTTAACTTCTAGGATTCTCTAAATAATTAATGGAGAAATAAGTGTTCTGTGATGTAGCCTACCCTCTCCCAGGAATTACAGCAATGTATCAACAATGATTAAAAAATAATAAATCTGTATTTCCCAAAGAAAACCTTGACTCAGCAGCTACACGATATTCTCAGAACTCTGTGGAATCACAGAGTACTTCTTTCCCTGGTAATTTAAATAATGGCTAAATAAATTTAAAGCAGGCTTTAACTAGAATAAAATTTCAATGCTGCCTCTTCATACTTAAAGGATTATTCTTAAAAAAACCCTGATGTACCAAATAAAAATCCAACTCACTGTTTTGCCTTGGAGGTTCTGAGGAGTAAGAGGCTGTAAGCTCAGACCTGCTGGCATCGACCTTCTGTCAGGCACAAAGACATGCTGTACAAAAAAAAAAAATAGCACAGTGTGATCCACAGTTATTCCTGAAGACTCAAAAACTTTAAATGCTAAAACAAAAAGTCAAGCCAACTTCCCCCTCATGAAAATTCGCTATGATTTCTGCCAGTCATGCTCCCTGCTGATCTACTACCTAGGTCACTCAAGCAGTCTAGCTCTAAATTTTAGAAACACCCCAAATTTCAAAATTCATTTAATTAACAGCTCTCCCTCATTATTGTTGCCCTACTGACAGACTGCATAAACAACAGTTTTTGCTTTTCACTTACATTTCTCATCCTTTTTTCTGCTCATGTTTCCCTCCGTTTTCCCCTCATCTTTCATGTCCTTTTCCTCTCCTTCTTCCTGCCCTTTTCCACCTCACGTTTCAAAGTTACATTACACAGTGACATTCATCAGGCAGAGACCCAAACAGTCCATCTTTCAATTTTAGCCATCCTTTCACCTGAACACATTTTTTGAGCTCAGATTTCTGCCTGCTACCTGCTTTGGAAGTGGTGTGCCATGACTGACCTCCACACGCAAAGCTTAAAATATTCTTAAGACGTTGGTCTCAGAACTAACATTCAGGCCTTGCCAAGCACAGTTCTATCTCACATCTTCCCATGTCTTGAATCTTGGATCAAACTTGGTTTGCTGGACTGGGCAGTTTCCCATTCTCATCATATTAATAAGTTCAGATCTTCAGAGAAAGCACATCCTGAGTCTACTCTTCCACTGGTTTTGCAGGGATTTATTTTGCCTACACCACAGGGTTGCCTGAACTCGGGATATGAGCAGGCACAGTCTCATATAAATGCCCTCCTAGAAGTGAGCAGGCATGAAAAGCACATGCCTTCCTACACACACAAAAACATACATTTTCATGCTTCAGCTAGTGCCAGGGGTGTGGGAGGCAATTCTTTTCCTGCTAATACAGTTCAGAAGAAAACCATTACATTGTGCAAGCGAGGAGGACTCAGGGGAGGATTTGTGACTCCCACAGGGACTAGGTCAAGTCACTTCTGGAAACCACCCTGAAGTGGTAGAGTTCATGCACCATCCCCAGCCATGAGCAAGGTCTATTCACATTTATTGTTTATTAATGTTTAATCATATTTATTTTTGACAATGCACCAAGAGACTGCCACTACAGTTCTACTTCCAAAGCACAAGCAATATAACCAGTAATATTCCCCACAGTGGATGTTTATCACTTAAAAAAATGTAGACATTGGCTAAGAACTTTGAAAAATATTAAATATTCATAAATATGAAATGTTTTGTAGCAAATTTAAAAGAAGCCTGGAAAACAACAGACAGTTCTAGCATGAAAAGGTCTACAGCCATGGTAAGTACATTTACAATGATTTGTGAGAAAAAACACTGAGGACTGTATTCACCAGTGTTGCAAAGGGAACTTGTATGACAAAGTTCATTTAAGGACAGCTGAATAACAGCAATTTGGGGAGGTAATCTTTTTCTGTCTTGATGTATTCTCAAAATATTAGGGGCAGATTGCTAGATAAAGTAAATTCTGTGGGTGTAGTGCAGCATTCTTGGGGCTGCAGATGTAATTTCTATTTCAGGAATAATCGGGAAGGTCTTGGAATAAGAAGAAAAGATACAACACAGGACAGATAACTAGATGACATGAAAAGAAATTAGAAAATTTTTAAGCTGAAGGGTGACTATTTTGGAGTAGGCAATGCCATTTAAATATATACAAGCAGTCCATTCAGAACCACGTGCTGTAAAAAATAAAAATGTTTGGCATCTGCTCACCATGTTCTCATTCCTACACTTTCAAACCATGTCTTCATTGACTTCTTAAACTGAAACAGTCACATGCAAGGGGATTCATACAAATGGACATATGGACATGAAGACAATTGTTTTGTGTTTGCCAAGTCTTGCAATACCACCCCGTCTCACTCTTTGAGGTGAGAAAGGATCAACAGAACTAAACCAAAAGCCACAACAAAACCCAAATCTTCTTTCTGGATCCTTTTCTCTTGGGAAGTGGCTCAGTTCTGCCTGCCAGAGTGACCTGACTCAGGCAGACACCTGAGTTTGTCCTGAGCATGAAATGAACATATGACTTGGGCTCCTGGACTCTCTGCTGGAAGAGACCTCTAATACCCCTCACAGAAGCATCCCTCACTCTTCCTGGGGAGCTTTAACTTTCTTTAGTAGCCTTTTGTTCAAAGTGTGTAAGTGTCCACTGTCCTATTAAGTTGCTATTAAGTTAATGACTAAAAAGACTTTTTTCATCTTTCCAGTTCCAACACATGAGGCAGCTCTTGCAAGTTCAGCCTTGCTGTCTAACCATTTGATTTTAGCTAAGTGGGCACTAGTCTCCTTTCTGTCTTATACATACATAATAAAGAGTATTCGAGTTGTTTTATATCCTTCTCCAGATATTCCTTCTAACTCATTACTTGTGAACAAGTTCAAAAAAAGGTAATAGCTTCAAAGGTAACAAATGCTAACAGAAATTCTGCAAATGTGAAAGTCCAGCCAGGTATGCTAAGATTAAGTCTTGTAGTACATGGAGAAAAATATATTGGTGACAAAACCTGATCTTCTTGTGGGTTAAACGCTCCAGCACACAACTGACTGGGAATGAGGAACACTGTTTTAACTTCTCATGATAAAAGAATTATAGAATACTGGATAAATTCTAGAACTTTCTGTTTGGATGGCCATCTATGCAGAAGTGCAGCACTGTATATGACAAATATAGACTATACAGCCTTGGAGAGGAAAATACATCCAACCTCTCAACTTGGAATAGTGCTTGATTGGCATAGATAGGACTGAGCTCTGGAGAGACACAGCGTGGCATTTTCCAATTGCTGTCATAGAGGGGTTTCAGGAGGATTTGGAGAAGCTAAAAATAGAAAGCCAACCACTGAAAGCCACTAAAAACCCTAAGATCTCTATGTAGATGGGGTTTAGATGCTCAATTTACCCTACTGATTTCAAATAATCAGTCTTCTAATTACCCACCTCTTAAAGACAGGGGTGTTTTTAAGTTAATGGCAAAAGCTGGTTGTGTAACTAATTAAATACAAACCAAATAGCATGAAAAACTCAAGGGAAACAGGAGGTTTGTATAAAAGATACTAAACACTAAATGAAGTACTAGCATAAAGTGTTCAACAAGGAACAAAAACATCAGGAAGCAAAACATGGCTGACAGGACAAATAATACACATTCTGCAGCACTGACCCCAGTGGTATTTCTCAGATATCAATGAGAAGCACTGATTACTAAATTTCTATAGCAGCTGAGACGTTAAAGGATGTCAAAGCAAAACCACTCCTTTGGTGATAGGGATCTAAAAACATTAAAATCCAACACCTCATAATCAACTCTAAGTTGTTTAAATTGCTTTAAGTTGTAGTTATAGAGATTTTTTTCCTCTATATCAAAAAAAAGACAACCAAGGACAAACTTTTAAAAAAATGCTCAGGAGCATTTTATATCCAACCAAAGGAGTAATTTTTGTTTAATTATTTCCAATCTATTAAAAGCCATGGTAACAAAAGCATGGTGGATGTAGCAGAGTGGCACATGTGGCACCCAAGTTTACAATTCTTCATGTCTCCCTCTCAGTGGTCAAGCATTAAGGTTGTGTACATTTAGACTGATCTTCAGTGATCCCCCTAATACCACAAAGGCATATGAAGGAAAAATACACTTCATTTGCTGCTGGAACCCAAGGCAGCCAAACTTGTTGCAGCACGTGGAAAGAAACTTGGGACTTTGAGTCCTCTTGGTGTTAGAAAGGAGTTAGATTTTTGTACATGCGTAAGGTATTCTGAATAATTTGCCTATTGACTCCTTATTTTTTTTAGAGAGACATATTATCACAGACAGTAATATCAGGACACATTTTTATCACATAGTGCTTGAAAAAAAAATACATTTTCACTGCCTTTAGATTTTTCAGCACTTTTTAAAATCCAACCTTTCTCCATGAAAACAGTGACGTAAAAATAAAAGTGTATTTATAATAAAATACACTACAGCGCACCACCAGTTTTCCAGTAACCAGACACCTCCTACTGAAGAGCCCTGCAAATTAGAGTTTTAACTATGAAATGGAGTGTTTTTACCTTTGTGTGATGCGTCCTGTGCCTGCGGTCGATGGTCACATCTCCCCTCTGCACCGGCGAGGACACCTCCGACCGGTACGTCCGCTGCGGGGAGTACCCCTGGAAACCGGCGATGGAGCCGTGTGAGGGGGACGTGGGGATGGAGTGCATGGTCTGATCAGAGATGTTGATCATGGTTTTCGGGCTGCTCAGGGTGCTGTGCCTGCTGAGGGTGGTCTGCTTGTTGTAGAACTGGCGCTGCTGCCACTCGTAGAGCTGCCACATCGTGTCGTCGCGCATGGAGCGCCGCTTGTCCTCGGCGCTGACCGCCCTGTCATACGCCGAGGGGGCCACGCTGCAGAGGCTCTCTGGACGTGTCTTGCTGTTCCTTGGCAGTGTCCTGTATCCCTCTGGGTACCGGGGCAGCACCTGAGCTCGATGGCTTGGCATGTTCCTGGGCAGCGTCTGGTAGGAGATGATGCTGGAACACAGGTTTCCTTTCATTAGCGTTAATGTTACAGTATTGGAAAGTTATTTCTTTCTGTTCTCAACCACTGTGCGTTGGGTTTATCCAGCTCTCACCTTTTATGATACTCTGAATGCCATCTAAAAAACACTCAAGAAAATCAAGGCAACAGCTCAAGAATCAATGATACTGACTGAATGCACTGTTAGCAGCCAAAAGTGGATCCTTTCTCTCTGATTAGCTCCTGCTGATATAATCCATATTTCATCTTTTTACCAGTTTGTCAGTCTAGTATTGTCAAGTTTTGATCAAATATTGCAACTTGTCTATATGCTGGATAGGTGAAAGTTTTTAAAGCTTTAAAGTTCTACACTGTTTCCATATGGTTTCCATATCTCCATTTGAAATGTTTGCTCTTTCAAAAGTGAAAAAATATCCTGTTGTTTCCCTAAGAAAATCTTGAGCAATTACTACAGACATAAAAAAAAAATAAAATTTTTTTAACAGCAGTCCATGGGAAAACTGCAGCAATTGTCTAAAGAAATTATATTTCTCAATTGTCAAGGACAAGCCATTCCATATCAGCCATTCAAGTGAAACAAAGAGCAATACACATCTTTGTTTGATAATAATATTTTATTGCTTTTCAACTCAGATATGAATTCAAAGGCTTATTTCTTTAATTTTTTGCCCCATTAAAATTCTGGAGTTTTATAGTCATTTAGCAAGTTCCAGCATTAGTTGAAATACAAAATCTTCTATACCAAGGATTGATGCATGCCTAAGTATGACAAAGCACCTCTTGTTAATTTTTTAGAGGACAAAATCTAGGTCATAAACATTGATTTATTCATCCCTTATCTAAAATGCAAATGAGCACCTCTTAAAGCCTTTTGCTACAGAGCCTGCATATGATTGATGCTTTGCTTATAGACAACAAAACCAGCCTCAAATTAGACTTGATTTAGCCATGAGAGGGCAGCAGCTTCCAGCTACACCCCACAGTAATCCCAACTAAAATCCCTGCACCATGAAGCACCAGAATCTGGAGATGGTTTTGAGTTACTTCAGGACCACAAAAAACCATTAAAGAAATTATGTAGATCAAATGGCAAGGTAAACCAGCTTTATGCATGTGAGATCCTTAAGGAATGACTATCAGGGAAATTGATGATGGTAAAACCACTTTTCACTGAAAATAGTTAAGCTGAGTATTTACAATCACCTGTAACATTTTGAAGATGAAAACTGCTATAAAGAGCTTTATGTACAAAATCTGCTACAATTTCTAAAGCTTTTCAAGAATTAGTGAAGAATTATCTCCACTTCGTATTGGACAGCTTCCCATTCTTGCAAAGAAATTTTAAAGAGGGAAAAGGGATTCTAAGTCCTAGTCTTCTGTTGCCAAATCTGCTTAAATGCCTCTAAATTTGTTTAGTAACATACCATTAACGATAAGGCTTTTGTCCGTCTCCACATTTACAATCAAACAAACAAGATGCTTTTGAGCTCCATTTCTAACTTTCAAAACAGAACTGTAGCTATACCCCACAACAGCTACAGTGTGGCCTGACATTTTCATTAATATATTTAGCAGCAAGACACACCTCACTCACTGAAGCTCCTCACACATTTTATTAATTAAATGGGCAGTGTAATCCTGTTGGCACCTCTAAATATCCTGAACTTGCAAAAAAGCTGCCTGAAGTTCTTACTGTGCGAAGGCATCAATTTAAAATTGTGTGCAATACTTATATTCTAGAACATTAAAAAAAAATAGCATAATCCATCTTGAATTGGTAAACCATGAAAACTCAATCACCTCAATATTAAGTAAAGAGCTCAATCACCTCATTATTAAGCCTTGTAAAATAAAATCAAAAATTAAAAAAAAAATCTAAATAGATTCATCAAGGTACTCTTGATACTTGCAAAAATGTCATTCCAATCAAACCCAAAACCCAACTCCAGACAGAACTGCAGCTTCCAGCTGCCCTGGACACAAGGGGAGACTGCTGCAGCTGGGTCTGAGGTTGCAAAATATTTCTGCAGCTGTCATCATAAATAGCTCCTGATAATTGCTCCCATATGAGAAAGAGTCTTCCAGAGGTGTTTGCAGGCACCTTTAGAGGTTGTCTTTAGGGCTGCTCTTGGGTAGCAATAGTGGTTCGGGTGTCTGAGTTGGATTATCTGAGAAAGCAACTTTGCTTCTGAGACTTTAGGAGCTCAGTTCTGCAACATTATGAATATCCTCAGACTGGAATCTCAAAACAACCCTTCATCCTAATGAGCACAAATACCAGCTGGCCCCAAATACAGAACTTCCACCTAAGACTCAAGAAAGGGCAGCAGAGTGAAGATGCAAACCTGAGGTTTTATTGCAGGCATTTAGTATTTCAGATGAATCTTACCTAGGCAAGGCAGAGAGAGGCTCACATCCTGAGTTAGCAGCAACAACAAACATGACTTAGTAACAAAAACTCCTTCTGTATCTTTTCGCATTTGAGAAAGACCACTCTATGTATACCACTTTTGTGAAAAACATTTCTATTCATAACTGACTTCTGCAAAATTCAATGAAACTATACTGAAGTGGAAAGTGCTTATTTTTCATTTAAACCATGTGCATTTTTGGTTTAAAAGAAGTTTGCCTTCCTAAAGGCAGCAGTTTATTTATGTGGCTTTTGCCAAACTAGATGTCTAGATCCATAGAAACAACAAAACACCTTGGGAATGAAAATCTACATTGCTGCCATCCTCATTACTTTTTTGGGTAATAAAACTACATAGGGGTCAGCCTGTTCCTCTAAAAAAATTAGCAGTTATATAGTGAACCTTTTTCATTCTACATAGAGGACAGCTAAGAGCTCCTCTTTTCTTTTATATATAGTCATTTAATGGAATATCTTTGTTAATATTTTAGCATTTGTCCTAATTTTCTTTTGCAGCCTGACACACCAGAGATACTCAGTTGGGTCCTCCATGATTTCTCTAATGCAGACACAATAATACAGATGCACGGGAAAGCAGCTCGGTGGAAAGTCAGCAACTTTTCCCCATTAAGCAAAGACTACTTTTTTCAAGAATTCAAGTTATGAGTTTTACAGGTCTTAAATAGCCTTAGGATCCTCTCAACCCAACCTTAAGCTTCAACGTAAACCAAAAGCTTTTTTCTACTCTCATTCACCAACTTTGATTCTACTTAAATTTCTGTCTCCAGCCAGAAACTGGCAATCTGAACAAAAATAAAATTTTAAATTTAAGTGAAGCCCCATCTAAAAGACATCACTATATACACTACAAATTTGGATCATTATTCAAGGCTATTTCCATGCAAAGCAAAAAAAGACAGCTCATGGCCAATTCTCCTTCAGTTTGCTACTTTTATGTAGAACTGCATTTGAAAGCATTTATGTTATCAGTGCCACCCTTATCTAGGCAAACAAGTGTTCCCTATACTCAAGAATAAAATACTGTTAAGTAGTAACATATTGTTAATAGCACTTCCCTTATTTCATTCCCACAAAGAAATCAGTTTTAGGGTTTTTATACTTGTTCATAGCTGAAAAATAGCACAGCTATTCTAATTTCTTCTGTTCGGTTTTAAGTTTTAAAGTCCAATTAAAAAAACAACAACTGCATCAAAGAGCCTTCTGAGTTCTCATTATGCAAGTTTAAATAATAAAATGAAAGTCAGGGTGTGCAAATCCATCTGTATTGCAAGTTCAAACTTGATCAAACTACTTATGATGACCATTTTATGAAACAACACATTAACAATTCCTAATTATATGTAATGAAGAGCTAAAAGCAGTGAGGAAATGTTCAACCTTGGAAGTGGAAGCCAAGTTCATGGAAAATTTTCAAGACTTTGCAAAAACTGAGAAGCCACCAGCTACACATCTTGAAATTTGTGGGGGACACACATTTTCTGAACTTGGTTTATCTTAAGCTCTGCTTTGCCATCTATCTATACACAAAATCCTTCATTTCCAGCTCTTCGAAGTATCTCCTGTGATAGCACCTCCATACTTCCTATCAAATGTAATATTAAAAACCTTTTACATTTTCCTCCTAGAGCCACTTGTCTGTAAGGCAGGCTGGAAGCAAAGTCCCTACACTTCTGTCAGACAGAGAAACTGCTATTGGCATGACATTCAATATTGCCAATCATTCACTCATAGTTCTAAAGCTTCATGAATAAGCACTAGGGCTCAATATTATAACTGGGTGATAGCTAATTTCATGAGAAGAGAAGCTTTAAGCATCAAGCTACATTTCTGTCTCTTACTTCTAGATAAATCTCCTCTCTCTTTCTCTTAATTTAAAGCTGGTTCAAAGTTTAAAAGCTCTTGGGAATGTTTTTTAAAGAATTTCATTCAAAAATTCATTTAGAATTTCAAAATATTATTACAAGAATTTGTAAACAAAAAATGCAGAAGAGAAGGCAATTTCAAGAACAGCTTTTGAGCGGAAAAAGAATTTTTATGACTGATGACACCCTTTCCCCTGCTAGGACAGGGAAATTTCCAACACCCAAAATGGGTTTATGGCCATTTTCTTTAACTGAGTTATTAATATACTTTAATCTACTAATAACCATTCAAATGCTATTAATAAAAATACAAGTGCTAGTAAAAGAAACTTTCAGACATCTGTCCTGAGAAGTCTTCCAGACATTTCTTACAGAGAGAAACAAAGAACGTAATTACGCAACATGCGTCAAGAACTAAAGAAACTAACCAGGGCACAAACCAGAAAGCGTAAAAAAAAAAAATTTACACGGTACTTACCCTCTTGTTTCCTCCTCCTGTCCTTTCCCCCTCTGTATTTTAATCCACTGCTCCAGCTGCAGCATGGAGTTGGTTCTCTGCATCACGCGCTCGGAGTCGGCGTGCACCGGCACCGCGTTGTGGTGGGCGCCATCGCTGGCATCCGCCAGCACCACGCCCACGGGTTTGTTCTCAGATCCATTCAAGTGCACGGGTCTGAAGTGTCCACCTGGAATGGTGCTTATGGGCAAAGTCCTGTACTCGGATCCCAAAGGGTTCAGCTTCACGCTGTTAATTTTCGTTAGCGGTTTATCTTGCCCGACTTTCTGGAATCCGTATTTTTCGGCTTCCAAAGCTTTCTTCTCCTCGTTTTTGTTCACTTCTCTGTTCTTCTGGTTATTTTGTGCCTCTGGCTTAATTAGCACCCGATGGCTTGAAATATTATTTGCCTCTCGAGGTGATGTATTTTCAACAGTGAATTTCTCTATTCTGGAAGGGAATATACGAAAAGCTGTAATACCAAAAAAATGTTCCTTACAAGGAGTAATAAAAAATTGGAAGTTATTTCAGTGAACCCCTGTCCATATATTTTACTACAATATCTTCACTTTGAGAGAAAAAAATCAGGACATTTTCACAATAATCAAGGACAGGTTGGGGGCTTTTATTGCTGTTGTTTTGGTGTTCTTTTTCTTTTGTTTTAATTTTTGTTTGAGGATTGGTGGTAGTGCTTGATTGGTTTGTGTTTTGGTTGGTTTATTTGGGCTTTTTCTGGTTGGCAAGTGTGAGCATTGTTTTCTTCTACACTTTTCTCTTTATTTGTTGTTTTAAAAACAATTATAATATGAGAGTTTTTTTAAAATTCAACAGTCAATTAAACCCCTAGAAAAAAATGTGCACAACAGGAAGTAAAGCCAGAGTCTGAAAAAAATGGACGTTCAGCTCCTGGAGGCTGAAAATTCAAAGGGTAAAAATATTCAGTGGCTCTCCAAGACTACGGCTTCCAAATGTCAACAGCCTGAAATTCAGACGATTTTCAGAGTCAGCTTGTGATTCACAATACTGCTGAATTTAGCATATAATGAGCTCCTTTAAAGAAAGCAAATGACTTTTCGTGGTCAATGGTATCAATTAGGTTGCTCTGGTATGTTATCACTTTGGCTGGCATACATTTTGTGGAAAATAACTGTGGCTTTTCTAATTTTAAGGGGGAAAATAGCTGCTGACTTAAGGAACTGTACCACAAAAATAATGATATTTTTGGAATTGCTACTCCTTTACAGTATTTACACAAGTACTCAATGTTTGCAGTTCTATTAGTGATCTTTTTAAAATTTCAAAATGTCAAGAGGCTCTATCTTTTGCCATACTGGGAGGACCTGAATTTCAATTCCAGCTCAAAAAGTGACTTTTGGGTTTAGTTCACTAGAAAAAAAAACCCCAAAAACCACCACTTTAAAAAGTTTTGCTCTACATTTTTTGGTATGGGAGGAAATTAAATTCCTTAAGATTACATCTCTGTATAAAACCAAATAAGAACAACACTTTATTTTAAGATGATGTTGAGTTAACTTTTCATTCTGTTTTGCATATTTTTTTTTTGCAAATGCATTATTCATCTTTATAATAGTGTCCAGTTTAAGTGTCTGTAAAAAGGCCATCACACACACAACTTACCAATATTGCTTACCCAGTAGTGAAAAAAGGCCATTTATTTTTTTCCCCCCAAGACCTTAAATTGTTCCCAAGACCAAACATTTGTGCCATTTATCAAGGTTATGGGAAAAAAAAAAGGATCACCCCCTCACTCCCATCTCAAAACTGTACTACTCAGTCTTCTACCAGAAATCAAAGGAATTTCCCAACAAGAATATGAATGAAAAGCTCCATTTCCCACAATTATCAAGTCTAAAAAAGGGTGTTAAGATTTCAGTTTTCAGCCAGCACTCTGGAGTTTACAAATGAATATAAAAACTATCTTGCAAATAATCCTGAATGTGTACATTAATATTTGCAGTATGTCTCAATACCACCACCCACCCTGTTATATAATATAAAACTTTTTATAAACCTTTCTCAGGTGGCTTTAGAGCAGAGGAGAAGATGGAAAATCCAGGGTGGAGAGAGAAAGTGGCATCTCTAGGACACTCATCATACATATGGTCAAGTCAAGCCTTGGCACTGCGCTCAATTCACACTCTCATAATAATTTCCACTGTGTTTTAATTAAAAATCAGCAACTCCCCAAACCACAGAATTGTTTTTCCATGCAGCCTCATGCTGCATCACTCATTACTACAGCAGAGCCAAACATTTACATTTTTACAATCTTTGGGATGGTGTAGAGGCTGAAGGACTGACATTCAAACAGACTGCTGGGCCCTCTTATCTTGGTGGAACCAAATCAGCCAACTCTGTGTGAGCAAGGGATCCCTTTCCACAGTGAAGGATCCATATGGGAAAAAAGTATCAGAAACAAATGCAAGAAACATAAACCCATATGTATATTTGGCTCCATATTTATAGCTAGCTCTCAAAGACACACTCAACAAAGCTTGCAGGCTATTTGAGGACGGGATAGGGAGAGGAGGAAGAGAATGAGCACTGAACATGGGTCTTTCAGCATATGCTGAATGCAATTTATAGATTTCTGCAACCAAACAGGAATCATATGTACAATATGCAATATGTAACACAGGAAAAGTACTATTTTATGCTGGTTTATATAAAGAAATAATGCTGAAAGGGCTGGAGAGGGGGGAGCATGTGATTAATGATCTGATGGACATGAGGACTGTGATTTAACAAAGCAAGGCAGAGGCATTTGAAAAAGAAAAGCCATCTTTTCCAAGCACACTGACGTCAGTAAGCCCCCACTGTGGATGTCTCTATGCTAACAAGTGCTTTTTTGGCAGCCTGGCTTATGCTGCTCAGGGAAAGTAACTACACCAGGAGGGAAAAAAGCAATCTTTTCTTAGTACATGCTGCATCACTGAGAAGAAACAAAGGCTGCAGCACACAAGCTGACAATGAAAGGTCAGAAAAATGACACTCAGACCTGGGAGAGTAGAGAATCAGCATTTAGAGTGAAATGGCAAATCAGTGTATTGGTGGACACTACCATCTACAAACACAAGCAAGTACCCAGAGAGGGTGTCTGAGATCCTGTGTGGACCCATAAGACCCAACAGATCCTCACTGACTGAAGTATTTGGTTTAATTATTTTAATAGGTCTCTCAGTACATTATTAAACTTCAATGTACTATCTAGGTAAAATCAAAACTGTTTAGAAAGCAGTAATTACAATTAAGTCAATAGGGCCAAATACTATTTGTCCTTCCCTGCAGCTAAACATCAGAAGGGAATATTTCTGCTGTTAGAGTTCTAAGAGAAATGGGTACATTTTTATTCTCTCACTTCAGTATCTTTTGTGTGGTTTACGTGGCTAACTATGTGTGGAAAATAAGAGTAGTTTATGAAAAGAGCTTGGCAACACCCCTCCCACCAACTTAATGTTTTAAATATTCCTTTTTTCTTTATCCTCTCCAAGGAACTCACATCTCCAGAAAAACAGACACAAAAAACGTGCTAAAATAATTTAAAAGATTTGGTTTAACAGACTGTTGGATTTGATTTCCAGAGTACCATAAGCAGTGAAGTATCTTGATTCATAGGTTTAAAGAATTATACTCTTGATTTATCATCGGGCATTTTAAATTACTAATTTAAAGTGGTCCAACATCAGTTTACATGAATTTTTAAGGAAGCAAGTCTTAATTATTCATTTATTGGATTGCAAGTATCTAGTCTGTTGGAAAACTGTATTCAGTGCAATGTCAGAACCTTTAAAAAATAGAACTCAGAAACTAAAGCACTGCCAAATTTGACTGAAACAAACCCATTTATTCTTAAGCCTCATATATGCCAAATTTTAGGTTACTTAGAGATGAGGTAATAAGACACTTAATACTTAACAGATTTTTACAGAGAAGGACCAGTATTTCTCCAGCATAAGATCATATCCTGCTATGTTTCTTTTTAAGAACTTAAGAAACAGCCAAAAAAGATGGATTCTTTAGAAAACAGATGTCTGAAGGGTTTTCTTCTTTATTATAGCTAACAGATATAAAAGTCTTTGAGACTTGCTCTTGAAATCTATTTTCTCTGGAAGTAATTATTTCAAGGCTACCAACAAAGTTTTCAAAGAGGTCACATCTACTTCTGTTTTGTTCTGAAGTTTCTTGCCTCAATCAAAACAACAAGATGATGTTGTACAAGTTGCTTTTCTGACAAGTGTTTGGCTGCTGGCAAGCCCGTTCTGCCTGTGATATTCAGATATTCACAGTATTGCAAATTTCAAATGAAGGTCATGTCACTGGTTCAGAAAAAGATTCAGAACAATCCCCTTCAGTTTTATTCCTTTGCAAGTGTTTATACAATGGATATGTGATTTTTGTTTGAAGTTAAACTGGTTTGATTTGGTTTAATAATTTCTCCATATGTAAATTACCATTGTATCTGCAACACAAACCCGATTTTTCAGATAAAGTTTATTACTACTAAACTTCTCTGGTACCTGTGTCCAGGAGATTTTTTCCTTACTTTTTTAAACTCAGAGTTTTCTCAGCATTGCTGACATTTATTTAGCTCCAGGGTAGCAGGAACTAACAGAGTGGAGAACAGATCAAGTGACAGCAGCCATCAGCAATAACTTCTCTGCTGTCAATAACGAGGAGCTTTTAAACTTCCAATTGATGAAGTTTCCATTACAGATGCCATGGAGCTGACCCAAGGGAGCACATTCCAAGAGAAAATGACTCTCACTGGAGAGGCAGCAGCAGACAGTGCTCAGTCTCTGAGAACACAAAGCTTCCGGTGATAATTTGCTTTTCATTGTCACTACACGGGCACAGGAAGATAAGGCTCCAGATCAGGTAAGCAGAAATTTGATGACAGCTTAATGATGAACAAGAATGGCTCCCCACAGGTTGCCCACAGGTACAAGTGGTTAATTTAGCCAGAAACTCCAGCTGTGAATTTGAGGATTATGACAGGTTTAAGCCAAAGGCTACCACCAGTTGAGCTGCTGTTGCTATTCAGTCAGGAGGGCAGGGAAGTCAAACATGCCTGCACACAGCATTTGTCATTGCACTCCTCCTGATGCCACTGGCTACAGGGATAGCTCATTTTTTTCTTCTAGCTCTCCTGACAATCAATATTCAGAACAGAACTTAGATTATTTTTGCTACTTCAATTTTTTTTCTGACACTGTGCAGTTAGTAAGGAGTCTTCAATATAAGGAGAAATCACTTCAGCCAACTTACATTCTATTTTAAGGACCACTCCTTCATTAAATAAATCAAATTAAACAAGAGAAAGCAATTCACTGTTCCACTGTTTTGTCAATGCACACTACCTTTTCACAGGCTCTGTTTGCACAAGTGCAGCATCTATCATGGCTTTCATCCACAACTCCATTTCCTTCCCTGTATCTGTGCAGAAATAATAGGTCCTCATGTTTGGATGAGCTGCCTGATTGGAAATGACATGGTCATTGCAATAAAAATGTAAGTTTCTGTAAAAGAAGAGAGGCAAATATTGTTACTGCATATTCACTCGAATGCTTTATCTAATAAGATTTCTGCAAACAGTATGATCAGAAAAAAAATATCAAAAGGAACACTGCAGCGTGTCTGGTCACTGCATTCGTATTTTCAAAATACCTGCCAGTAATTTTTAATTACAGCTGCTTTTTCATTAATACATTAAACAAAAATTAAACAAAAAAAAAGCCCTTAAAATCCTTCAATCTACTAAAAATGATATGAGCATTCATTAATGTAGATGAATATAACTGTTATAAGTAAGATTTTAGCATGGATTTTTTAGCATAGCAGTGTCAATGACACAGTAAGTTTTAATCTGTACTTACCATAGTAAATAAATGATGTCTTGGTTAGGAGACCAAATGAAGTGCCAAAAGGAGCTCATAAAACAACAATAAAAAAAGTCAGGACAAAATGCTTAGTAAAGTAATTTATATCATGATTTAAGATTGTCATGAAACACTCCTAAGAGTGTGATTTAAGTGATAATAAATTCTTATTTTTATTTATGTGTAAAGATACCTAATGAACTTTCATTAGTGGGGCAAATTCAGCTGCAGATGCTGGTTTATAATTCTAAAGCATCACACAGGATTTAAGATCCAAGAACTAAAAACGAAAATACTAGTACTAAGTGATATCCCTCCATTCCCCCATTCTAGTAATTATGTCTACATTTACACCAGGCTAAGCACTTGAAATTTTTGCTACTCTATTATGTAAAAACCAGGCTCAGAAGCTGTTTGTCAATCCTTTTTTACCTGCTAACTCTGTCAAGTGAGTTTTTGTGACCAGGCTCTTGTGCTTTCAGATAGGAAATCAAATGGAAAAGCTGATTCCCTCACCTTGAAGGCATATTTGCGGTTAATGTGGTCCTCAGCAGACAGCACAGATATCTGAAAACTAGGCAGAAGAATGCTCCCCAGTATTCCTTCTTCTTTCTCATCTGGGAATGCACACTTGGATTAGAGAAATGCCTTTGGACACACAACAATTGCATTCTGACACTCCATGAAACTCTTTCGGCCACACATGAGCACTAAGGAGAAGTTTAGCTCAGAGGAGAATGAATTAAGAACCAGAAACCTACTCTGAAGAGCAGATGGAAGTCAAGCCTCTAATTCAGTGACAAGAACAAGAACACCACGTATCTACTGCCTGCTCAGTAAAAACACCTATAGCAACATAAGTAGTTTAAAACACTGCTTAAGACTGTTGGCCTTGGAGAAAGTGGGTACATTTTTCTTCTGATCTCAGGCATATTATGTTACATAATCCCCATCATAATACTTCATTATGAATTATAATTGTAATTCCCACAAAGCGTTTACACTCAATTACATTCCATTTGTAAGAATGCACAAGTTTCAGATAATTTGTAAAAAAAGCCCTCCCACAAAACAAACACCTTTTTCCCAGAACCTTGTTTTACATAAAATTTTAGATCAATATATCATAATAAAAAATTGACATTTTAATTGAAAGCCACAACCAGCTTTTAAATCCAATTATACTTTAATAAAGGAATAATTGGTGCAATTCATAAAATTGGTCTTAACTGTATTTCATGTACAGAACTTCTCTTCACAATCAATATCTTAGACACTGTCCCCATAACACTTCTCTTAGATGAAGATAGTGCCCACAATAAATAACTGTATCTATGAAATGATAAGAAGAAAATTATCTATATATATATCTTACATAAAAAAAAAATTAAGATGAAAACAGCTATTGCAAAATTTCAATGAAAAATTAACACTGTTACAATTAAAATACACTTAAACAGCATGACAGGACAATTGCTTATGTGTGGACTTAAAAATCTTCTCCAGGTTCTCATTTATACCCTAGATTTTGAAAAGCCAGAGCCTTGATTTAAGTTATTTATATGGGGAAAGTTGTGCCTGGCCATTTTAGTATCACATGACAGATTGGATGTAAAAATGATGCTTTCTGGGATAGTAATTTAATTACAGAGATGAGCATAAATTTACTCCAATTAGAGGGTAGAAAAGAAATGGAATGGATTTACTTTTGGGAACTCAACAGCATCTTTAAATATGACTGAAACCATCCCACCTTCCCTTCAAATATTAACTCCTTGCTAGCCACACACAAAAATGTGCCCTGTCCCCGAACACATGGCAGATATTGGGGTTTAGTTTATTTGGACTTCTGTTTGGGGGAAAAGTTCTCTTTTCCAAGATCACATTTTGACTAATGACTGAGTAAATCTCTCACTAGTGCCGTATAACAGCATTAAGCATTTTTGTTCCACTGAACAGCTGCATGTCTGGAGGACTTTGCTCTTTGTTAAAGACATACTGCTACATTCCAGTTCCAGATTTTAAAAATCTGTTTCAAATCACACTTGCTTTTATCTACATACCCCACTGCCCCATATCCATCTTTACTGGTGTGCTGTGCATGAACAGCACACAAGAAAAAGAGGAGATCTTCTGTCCAGTTCTAAGAACTTTAATTTGTGCCAAAAACAACCTTCCAATGTAAAACTGGACAGTCCTTCCTTCATGCCTCTAGGGAACAGAAAAAAGTATTTTCTAACCTGTAAGAAAATACTATGACATGATTTTTCTTTTCATCTATAAACTGTACTTCAGCTGCTAACATTATAACACAATTCTGGAAGCTCAGTAAAATTTACTAAAAAAACCCAAAGAAACCCAAGCACCACAACTGCACAACCACAAACAGGGTCTGTGGTTTGATCTGGGAGAACGTGCATGCCCCTCTCTGTGATTACATCAACGTTATTTTATTATCAGAAAGAAACCTGCATAAGCTCTCACTGTACACTTCTGAAGATCATATCAGTTGATAAAACTCTTGACTGAATTGGCTCTCAATGACCACTACAACATGGAAATATAGAGCAGCACTTCTTCTTACAAACACCAAACAAACATCACAGCATTTAAACTGTTTACCACTTCATTTTGGACTATCACTGCAGACATTTAATTCCAGTTTAACAGATTTAACTACTTTCTAATGAGTGATAGATAAAAGCTACATTTATCACGTAAACAATTTATATTATTCTGCTTTTATTTCAGAGTGTTGGGCAGAATAACATCTAGAAAATAAAAAAGTAAGATTATAGAGCTGTTTATACTTATTTTGTTGCTGGTTTTGCTTATTGCTTTTTTTGACAAACTTCCTGTGCAGTGATTAAATTCAATTAAATCTGTTCTTGAGACAGCTATAATGTAGCACTCTCTTTATAACCTTTTGAAGAGGATGCCTGAAGATATGTTTAAAATAAACCTGTAAAAAACACAGAGTATATAATGATCACTTAGGTAACCCCAGTGTAACTGCATCAGTCAGTTGATGCCTCTATAACTGGAATTTTAGTCTGATTTTGACTCAGCAGGGTTTATCCAACTCTGTGTACCCCTTGGGGCAGAGAAACGAAGCCTAATGATCAGATTTGAAAAATTCAGAATTTGTTAACTAAACCAGCTGCAAACAGAGCTTTCATGTTTCAGCCCTGATTTGTTTTTGATTGGATCCGTGCTGTACTTCCAGAGAAAACCATTTTAAATTCATCAGTCTCTGCTTTCAGCATCACCAGCATCAGTACCAGTTCTACCAATTCCAAAGTTTCATCCTAAACTGAAACCCTTGGCTTCCCTTCACCCACAGTTAAGGCTGCAGAGGGCCCTGTTACCATTCCTCTCTTTTGCCATCCTTTACAGTCCTCTTCCCTCTCAGCCTGCTTCAAGCTACAATGGCTGTACACTTTATTTCAGGATTGTGTTTCCCTATGCCCAAGTCCCATCTGTTTTTCTCCTCAGGAGCACTACAGCTCATAATCTGCAATGGTGAAGAGATCACTGACACGCTTAACTCCAGACCAGAATGAGAAGCAGATAATTTTTTCCATGTAAAGTAAGTCTGCTCTAGCTACATGAGGTTACTAACAGATTCTTTTGTTCCAAATACAGCAGAGACTTCTACTCATGGAATTGGACAACGTTTCATTTTATAAGTATTCATGAACACTGATTACAGTTCCCAAAGGCATATATATCCTCTTTATCATTCTAAAGGCAGAGCTTCAGCTCCCCTGCACTACATCCCTTCCCTATCCCCATTTCAGCTACTTAATTTGCATAAAAATCAGATTTAACCCGACATACTTAGTTTAATTTCCAGCAACAGAAGCTGTGAGAAAACTACAACCCAGAATTTAGTAACAGAGGTGGCTGTGAATGGATTTGCCCTCTGAACAACAGCCTGGCAGGCAGGAAGCAATTATGTGAAACTGGTAATTAAGAAAGAAATAAAAAAAAAAGATAAGAGTAGCAGGCCTGGATATTGACAGCTATACAACTATTTTAATCCATTAAGTTAAGCAACAGCTTAGTTCTTACATTTGAATGGTGTGTCAAAAATTTATCTGCTGCCAGCAAAATTAGCAAACAAAGGCCTCAGGGGCTGAACTTACCTCTGTAATAGAAGAGACAGAGATCTGAGAGCACAAACCAGCGCTTCTTCCACAGCTTCATCCCAGTGCTGTCCTGCAGGAATCACAGGGACCAAGTCACAACACTCAGCCTGGTGACAGCAGTGGCTCACAGCATAAACCAGGCCCTGCACAACTGTGCTGAGAGCTCATTTCCTTGTCTATTTTAACTGTTTGACTTCTCATCCTGACCTGTCACTGCAAACAAAGTCTGTGACCCAGGGAGCCTGAACTTAACAGAGAATCACAGAACTGTTTAGGTTGGAAAAGGCAGTTTAGGTCACTGAGTCCAACTGTTACCCTGCACTGCCAAGTCCACCACTAAACCATGTCCCCAAGTGCCACATTAACACATCTAATTACACCTTCAGGGCTGGTGACCCAACCACTTCCCTGGGCAGACAGTTCCAATGCCTGACAGCCCTTCTGGTGAAGAATTTTTTTCCCCAATATCCAACCTAAAAGTTGAGGCTATTTCCTTTTGTCTTGTCACCTGGGAGAAGAGATCAGCCCCTACTTCAGTACAATCTCCTCTTAGGCAGCTGTAGAGAGTAGGGAGGCTCTGAGCTTCCTTTTCTCCAGGCCTGCTAGAGATTACAATCTACAGTTTAACTAATTAAAACAACAACAAAGAAACTTTTTTCTCTCAAAGACCAAGATAACACTTCAGGTACATCCTCCTTTGTTTTCCAAAGAAACTCTCTGTTGAACTTTGTCTTCTACAACCATTCATATATCTAGAGCAAATTTCTTTCCCAAATAAAGTTTATTCCTACAGCAATTTAATTTTCTTTTATGCTTATAACCAATTTACACCACACAGCTCAGAATGAAAGGCTGCCACCACTACTGCAGTGTAAATAAGCCAGAGCACTGCAGCACACACATCTCGGTAGAATCAGATTTCATAAATATGTTAATTTGTTCCAAGAAGAAAAGTATGTGTGAATTAGCAATATTCTTGTAGTAAATAGGTTTTGTGACAATGAAGAAAAGGAATTCTATAATGAAAAACTGTGAGGTGGGTTTGTTTTTGGGGTAGCTCCCCAGCCCAAGAAAAGTCAGGATCATTTTCAGCCTTGTATTTCAAGCTCTGCTCTTTATGGGGTGGGGGAAATGAGCTGAAAGAAGAAGAAAGGATAAACCAAGCACTAGCTAGGAAACATTATTCAGAAGAAGTATGTTCATGATAAAAATCTTCCAAAAAAGGACTTTCTTGGCTCTAGACTTAAAAATTAGCAGAAAAACGACAGAAGATCATTACATGCATTGAGACAGCACACCCTGAATTAAACAAAAAAAAAACAAAAAAAAAAACTCTCTGTGATTACATATAAATGTTATTTTATTATCAGAAAGAAACCTGCACATGCTCTCACTGTACATTTCTGAAGATCTTATCTGTTGATAAAACTCTTGACTGAATCGGCTCTCGATGACCACTACAACAGGGAAATATACAGCAGCACTTCTTACAAACACCAGACAAACATCACAGCATTTAAACTGTTTCCCATGAAAACCATCTCCAACTCTGAGGTGGAATAAAGACTGGCTGAAGTGCCTGGCCCAGGAAAGTGGGTGCCCAGGCCCTCATGGTTTGCCCCACGGGTCAGTTGGCCAAGACAATTTAACAGCTCCATTAATGAGCAGCACACAGGCACAGAGCTCCCCCTCAGCAAGTCTGCACAAAGTACAAGTTATGAGGAGTGCCTCATACTCCAGGATGCTTGTGCTGTCATTCAGAGGGACCGACAGGCTGGGAAACTGGGCAGAGAAGGATCAGCAGAGGGAAATGCTCAGTCCTCCATCTGGAGAGGAATAGCCCCACACACCATCATGAGCCAGGAATGCACCTTCATGGCAAAGAAGGGCAGCACCATCCCAGACTGCATGAGCAGTGCTGCCAACAGCTGCAGGGAGGAAGGACACCCTTCCCCTCTGCTCAGCACTACAGAGGGCTGGTGCTGTGCTACTCCAGCACGGGGCTCACCAGCACAAGAGAAACGTGAACACACTGGAGGGAGCCCAGCAAAGGGCCACAGAGATGACTGAGGGACTGAAGCATCTTTCATATGAAAACAGGGGGAGAGAGCTGGGACTGTTCAGGCTGGAGAGAGAGCAGCTCAGGAGGCATCACTATAAATATCTGATAAAAGACTCTAAAGAACATGCAGCCCAACTTTTGCCAAGGACAAGAAAAGAAACCATGGGCACAAATAAACATGAAATTCTACCTGAGCAGAGGTAGAACTTTTTTTACTGTGAGAACAGTCAAATACTGTTACAAGTTGCCAGAGAGGTTGTGGTATAGCTTCATCTGTGAGGAATGTGAGGCTATCCAAAGCCCATCTGGACAAACTCCTGTCCAAGACTCTCAAGCACATGGTGTGATTTTGGGGGTGTCCTGTGTGGGACCAGGGGTTGGACTTGATCATCCTGATGTTTCCTTTCCAGCTCAGCACATGCCATGATTCTATGACCCTGCTCTGGCAGGGGAGGTTGTACTAGATTATCATGAGGTCCCTTCCAACCAAGACAACTGTGTGATTCTGTGCCCAGGAAACAGCAACAAAATCACCTTTGTGAGAATTTTTCAGCATTGAAGGAGCGTAGAGGCCACAGGATTGTCTAAACCTAGGAAAATCTTCCACTAAAAAAGACACTTCTAGATCTTATTATCTGAGTAGTTTTTAAAAACTGACTCATCACCAGCACCCAGAAATGTATGCGGGTCATTCCAGTCTATGTGAGTAGGCACAGTAAATGACAATGTAGATCAAAATCACATACACACATTTATCTCAGCTGAGTTTAAATTATGACTTCTTAAGGGTTCTTGGTAAATTTAAAAAACAGATTCTTAATATGGCCTAATGGGTTTTGTTGTTAATTTTTTATTTTTTTTTTCTGATCAAGCTGCTTTACTCTGAATTCCTGCAGACCAATAAAGTACAAGTGTAATCTGGTATTGCAGAATAGCAAATCTACAGCAGGCTAAAACAGTCCCAGAAAGCACTAAAAAGCACATACTTCAGATTGGTTTACACTCCATGGGAAAACCTGAAATAATCTCTGGTTTTAAGATGATTACCTTTGAATTAAGGAAATAGACATACCTATGTGAAATATATGAAGAAATGGCTCCACTTAATTTTTTTTTTAATTGAAAATATTGCTTTTAGAAAAAAGAAATTTATATATAATCTAACAAAAGAAACTTAACCCCCCCCAATATTCTGGGTCATGCATCTTTGTCCCATCATCTCAACACGCCTGAAATTAAATCAGCTCTGTACAACTAACATCTGATTAGATTTTTTAGAGACAATCATGTATATATAATCTACCAATGTTCTTTACTTCTCTGATGTCCAGCAAGGAGTTAATTAATTGTAGACCACAGTTTATAGCTTCATTCTGCTGTTTCTATCATTGCATTTTATAGAAGTGGTTGAATTTTGTACCACACACTAGAGGGAAAAGAAAAAGAAGGGGGTGAGGAGGGTGTGAGTACCTGTTTGTAGAGCCAGCCTCGTCTGACAACTGGTGCATTAGGATTTCTCTTTATGGAGTTGGATCTCTTTCCAAAATTATGAACCTTCTTTGAAGATCGTGATGTCTAAATTGAATTGAACACGTTAAAGAAACCATGGCATCAATCACTGTAGAAAAATCAAAACGCTTTTCTTTTCTTTAAGATCTTTTTCTTACATGTGTTCCTCTGGGGGACTGCAGAACACAAACTCTATTCTTTTTTTAGATAAATAATTATTGCAATGGTTCTGCTGGTTTCAGCATTTCTTTCTTTTCTTCTGCAGAGAATATAAAGATAAATCCCAAGACAAGTACTAAAAGATGTTTTGGGGTTTTTTTTCAAACAAGAAAAAACCCAGCCTAATACATATCTGACCTTCTTCTAAGGTAGGGAGAATGCCTACTGTGCTGTAGGAAGAGAAGTAAACCCACAGAACTATTATTAATTATGAAAAACGACATCGTCTGGGCAAGAAATTTCACTCTTTACTGCTTCCAACACTGACCTAACACTAGAAAACTTGTTCAGATTTCAGCAAGATATAATTCCTCCTTTCCTAAAATAAACTAATTTTTTATTATTCTTTCTTTGTTCTGATCTTTTGGTTGAATATTCATTATTTTATTTCCTTGCACTGAAGTCTACTTAGAAACCTTTCCATGAGACTCCAGAGCTCATATCAGCTGTTGCTTATACTTTTTACAACTCTGCAATGATCACATAAGATTAAGAGAAGTAGGAAAAACAAAGCATTTTACATTTCATCCTTTTACTTGAATAACCAAAAGAAACTGGAAAAGGCACAAAGAAACCTGCAGTGCTTTGCCAATTCACACTTCATTCTTCTCAGCCTACATTTAGAAAGTTTGTTCTGCAACTAAACGAGCTGAATATTTACTTGTGTTTAAAATTCTGTAAGAAGTGGTGCCTCAGACACCATGAGATGTGAAGAGCAAAGTACACTCCTGTGCAGAAGTAAAGTTCAAGTAAGTTTTTAAAGCTGCATTCACGTCTCTGCTTCAAACAAACTGCTTCAAATTGGATTGAGACAATATAATCCTGTGTTTCAGCTCCCCCATCTCTGCTATGAGACTGATCATGAGGTTATGCAGAATTCCAAAAGGAGGAATCTAAACCAACACTGAGGTTTTGTTGCAAATGAGGGTGTGGGGTTTCTCTACAGAAATTCTCTCAATGCACATCACAGAACTAAGCTGGGTTTTACATGTGCTTCAGAGAGAATCCACAGTAGGTTAAAAATCATAAACTGAGAACTTAATTTAAAATTATGTGCAGCTTTTGTCAATGATGCCATTAACTGAAGAATACAACACTGCTTGGCAAAAAAAATTACTAACAACATTAGAAAAACTATGTGCGCTTGCCTAGAGTCTACCACACAAAATATATTTTATATTTCTTTTTTTTGCAAGAATCATAAGGCAATATAAAAACAGAGTGCTTTTAATTTCCCTTGGAGATACAGAAATTTCACTCAGTTCTGAAAAACAAGACAGAGCAAGCAACTGAAAATCTAGTTAAGAATAAAAGTAAAAAACCTTCCACATTTGCTTTAAAAAAATTCTATCAGTGCAAAATGGACAAATATTTGTAAGAAGACAAGAGAATTATGACAGCCAGCTGTGAAAAAGGAATACATAACAAGGAACGTATAAAAATCCAGTTATGAAGTGAACTACATCTCTCTCTGTTAACCTATCACACAGAAGCTGTGCTAACACTGATCAGAAATAATTTCTAACACTCACCTACTCTGATATTAGGTATTAAAGGTTCAAAACCCCTCAAGAGTGCTCCAGAATTCCTATACTTGTAAAAATAGCTAATGCATTGAGGATGCTTCTGAAGACAACCAACCACTTATGTCAAGTCTAACAAATTCAGATAATTTAGACAGCTCTCTCTAAGGTAGGTCTGATAAAACCCCATATTGACACTAATTTCACTGAGCTAACATCAGAGTTTTAACAAGTTACATCCTACCAACTGTGAATACAAACTTCCTTCAATTAAATGCAGCATCACAAGTGCTTTCTAACTTTAGGTAACACAGAGAACACTTTAGATGACTTGTAATTATTTTGCCTGCACACTGCATAAAGAGAACAACTTCACAACAAACTCTGAACCTTAAGACAATGAGTATTTTGGGATATTGAAACACTTTGGGTGCATATATAAACTAATTATGAGTTCTCAGACTTCAGATCACCTCCTCTTCTTGTTGTGCCTGGGATCCCTGGCCAGCCTGTGCTCTCTCATGCATAACTAATTATCTCAAACTGTGTCAGGGAAAAAAAAAAAGAAAAAAAAATATACAGGAGACATTGCCCAGCTCCAGTTTCTGGAGAAGGCAAAGAGAAAGAGAGGAGAGTGAAATAATGATCCAACCACTAATCACTTGCTGGAAGGTGCAGAAGGTAACAGAGCAAGCAAACTTAGAGTCACACCTGGCACCATCTGAGTCATTCTAAGGCACAGTCCCAGTAACTCAGATGCCTCCAAAATCAGATCCTGTGGGAAGAACCCTGCACAGATCCAGCACTGAGAAAGAAGCCAGGATGTCCAGCCAGTGATATTCACTGTTTTCCAAAACTGAAAAAAACAAACACCCAGCAGGGTTTTGAACTCTGCCCAACAGAGCAGTCAGCATCTGGGGCTGCACATTTCATCACCCTGCAAGTGGCTTTTCTCTCTGCTTAGCTGGTAGAAAAATACAGATTTATGTGAGGCTTCATTCCCAGCTTCAGAACTAGCACAAAAGTCATTAATTAATACTAAATTTATTGCAAGTAAAATGGAAAAACATAGGTTGAGAACCTTGCTAAAAAGGAAATTTTCTGCATGTACACTCAGAAAGTACAAATCTGCATCTCTGTTACTTTGAACTTCTGTTTAAAAATAGGTTTCCAGTCTTCAAGGCTTATATTATCTTCCAAACCACAAAACAACGTGATGCTACTTTCTGGATTCTGTAGGCAATTTTGCTGCCTTCCAGTGCTGCAGTTTTCCTGGAGCTGAGTGGGTTTCTGCCTCAGCATTTTAGTTTGGACCAGGAGGTTGCTCTTGAAGCATATCTCCCAATCATTCACTCTTACTGTGCTTTGGTTTGCAGAATAAAGCAAACTGGATTCCATTTAAGCAGGACTAAAATACAAGATGCACAAGGAGCACTACTGGACTGGTCTGGATATACACCAAAATGAAAACACAGTACAGACATTCAGCTCTGAGCACTAATGCCCTTCACACTCCTCCTGTTCACTGTGCTGTTTGCTAATGAACCTCAGCAGTATTAATCCAAAATTTCCAGTTAACTTGGATCCTGAGCAGACCTGCATCGCTACACCTACACTAGCCACTCAAAGCTGGACTGGACTGAAATGCCTATAAACAAACTGATTAATATTTATGAGCACTGGGAAACATCCCAGCTCACCAGGAGCTCCTCAGCAGCTGTCCTGTGCTAACACTCCACACAACTTTCCATGAGAAAAGTGTTCACTTCATTCTGCTGATAATCAGGACAGCAATGAAGAGCAGCAAATCTGAACCACAGAGGGTGACTGGCAATATGACTGAGTTTACCCATTAAAAAGCAATTTATGACATACAATCCTGTTAGTCTAGGTAGTGATTTTAACAGTGGGAAGAAAAATAGGATTTAAAAAAAAGAAAAAAAAAAAAAAAAAAAAGAGAACTACAAAAACAGTTTCTAAATTCTACAGAGAGATGAAAACAAATACTTCTGTAGCAATCTGAAGCCTGTGGGTTTTCACAGCCAGGGGCCTGTGCTAGTGGCTTCATGTTTGGAAATACACTTCAAGCTAACAGGAAATAAACAGCACTTAACAGAGCTGTAATTTGTTATTTGGACCCCTCATGTATACAGAGGGAAAGGAAGATTAGAATTAAGACTTTCAGTGGGCAGAGACTGATTTTTGCCTCACCTCATATTAGCCTCTGGTCAGCAACAGCATTAGACTGCAGAGAGTCTTTCTGACACAAAACAGAAACTTCTGCAAGTTCCAGATCTATCTGGGATTAATTAACATTAATGCAAGGAAGAACTTTCTCCCTATATCCCTTAACTGTCTGAAACTTTAGTTGTCCCCCAAACTTTTTTTGCATTCCTCATTACATTCCAATATCAGGTGTGGTCATCAGTTATCTCTTAAAACAAAAACTACCTAAAAAATTGTTTACACGAAGCATTCTTCTCCTCTGTAATTAATTCTCTGGAACTTCCCTGACCAACATTTTATTCCTGTTTTATTATGCTACAATACACCAGGCTATATATATATACTATATATTACCCATGGGCCATATCTATACAGTCATCTCTAGAAAGGATTCAACTCATTATTCTTGAATAGGTGCCAGAGAAAGCAGACTGATTATTAGCTGTAGTTGTACTTTGCCAGCATTCACCTCCCCATAAACAACCCTTTTTAAATGGTGTTGCACTAATTCAGACAAATTCACATCTGAAAATTGTTGTACAGTAATTACACACACAGCCACAATAATCATATTAGTATTTTAAGTGCATTTAAATAGCAGGAACAGGAGGAATGAAAAATAGAACAGCAGTCTATTTTTTCAAAATATTATTTTCACAGGAAACTAAAGAGGCATTAATCAATGAAAGTAAAAGAAATCACAGTAACTGGGCCATAGAAATCTCGATTTCCTTCTCAAAGACTATGAAACAAATACCAGGCTAAAGGGCATTTTCAATCTCTCTTTTGAAAGAGAAGTGTGAAAAATTTTAGACACATGCTCCTAAAATTGTAATTAATTTTGCATATTTAACCTGAGATTGCTTCCTAGAAAATGGATTTTCAGAGACCTAGCTATGTAATTATTGTATTCTACATCACTGTTATGACTCTAACAAGAAATTACCTTGGGTTTTTTTGCTTGCTTGGTTGTTTTAGGGCTTGGCTGGTTTTGAGTTTATTTTTTACTGTTTTTGTTTGGGGGTTCTCTAGTTTGTTGTAATTTAAACTGGTTTTCCTGAATGGACTTAAACATGATCATATGGAAGTTGAGATGGATTTTGTTACCGTTCACAATACATCTGTGACTCTCTATTTTTCCCCCCAGCAACATTAATAGATTAAGACACTTTTCTCATTAAATAACAGTTCCTAACATAGGTCAAGGATTCTGCCTGTCTCATGAGATATTTAAAACAACAAAAAGTTTCCAAAATGCAGTTAAAGGAACCTTGCGATGTTTCTTACCACATCTTAAGTCAATTATTTCAATCCAAGTTTCTGACATTAAGGAATGTGCTCAGTTGGAACACATTCCAAAGTCTATTTTTCCCTTGCAGGCTGGATTAATCTGCTGAAAAAGCACTTCTCAGGGTTAACATTTTCAATGACTAGCTGATAGGGTTTTCCCCCCCTTGTTTAACTGTTAACCACTGGGTACAAGAGATGACAGCTCTTGTCTGTCATCACTGATCAAAGCTGTTTTCTTGGTCTCCTAGAAAACTTAAGACACTTCCTAATTTTGTAGCAAGTGCACTTCTCTCTCAGGAAAGCTGTAAATAATAATAATAAAAAAAATGCACACAATAGGCTCATCAACTTTATCTAATAAACCTAAAAGTTATTAAGAACATCTGGGCATTTATCTTAACCTCCTGAGAAACTGGGTGAATGGAGAAGTAATATATAAATTAAGGTGACCCTAAGATTCTCTTAAACATTTACCAGGAATTGTTCTAGGAACTCAAGACTTCTGCTTCTGGCCCAATGTCATCTGCTGTTTAGCACAGGGTCACTTCCTACCTCTCTCACAACTACTTCTTGCACATAATTCCAACTCTCTCTGTTTTACCTGGAGACATCTAGGCAATTGTTTGTGATGGAGCAATTTCTGCAACAATGTTGGCCCAGATGCCTCATCAGTCACTCAAGGTTTTGGTGATCACATGGATCAGAAAGGTCAATTTAAGTATGTGCAAGTCATAAGATCTGAGAGACCTGATAAAAATTACAGTCACAGTGATAATTTGTTTGAGACACTTCCATTTCCAAATTAAACCTGGAGTCGAGTGCCCTGAAAATATATATAAGCTTTGTTTCTCTTTTTCAGTGGAACACTAACATATAACACTGTCTAGTACCTCGTGGAATAGCTGAATTATTTTAGTTCTAATTTATTTGGACATAAAGACTTACTCTGCCCACAGGGCTCATTGGATGAGCAGCATAATCTGATGTCAGATTATAGTTAGTTGCTTCACATATCATGCTTACTGGTCGCTCCTTCTTTTCTTCAGATGACATTGCTGCAGCAGTCCTGAAAATAGAATATGTAATAGCACTAGAACATGCTGTGTGTGCAGACTGCTAATAAAAAAGCACCCCTAGATGTAGCCTTGTACAGCCTGTGTCCTACTTTTCCAATCTGAAAGCAATTCACACTTCATTGCAGAGTTACCTGCCCTGTGTTTTGAACTCCAATCTATTATAGATGAATTTTAAGATGTTACTTAAAAATAGAATTTCTCCATTAGTGCAAGGTGTTGGTGGGAGGGAAAAAGACAGGCATGAGCATGAGATGGAAATGGGAAGGAATGCGCTCCAAAGGCCCCATCTGCCTTTGCCTCACTTGGGTGAGAACAGGTGAAATTTGTCTAGTTCTGATGGTTTTCACTCATTGCAGCAATGGTGGTGAGCAGGACACCCAGAACCCAGACACCAATAAAATACTGAGGTCAGGTATGAGTTCCATGCAGACCTTCTTGCATTGTTGTGTGTCCTACAAAACTAATGCAAAGACAGCAAATCTGAGTTATTATCCAATGATTCTGAAAATGTCCCAACTGGCCAAGGAAATAATCAGTTGAGGAGAAACCATCAGGCAAAACATTATAGATTAACAGCTTGTGATTGTCCCTCAGTGATTATAAAATTTATTCCATTCTGGAAGTTTATTTGATTATTACAAAATATCCAGGTCGTTTACTAAAATTACAGGATAACTAAAGTGACAAGAGGAAATTCATACAGTGCATAAATGTGATGCATTTCTATCATAAAACTAATTCAAGCTATGGTTTATGTCTTAAATATAAAATATTTATCATTACTTTCAAGTAATTTAAACAAGAACTATCTACATGTAGATCTGACTTGGAAAAAATAAATATTGCCACTAGTAATCACTGAATCTGAGTTCATTATTAATGGGCTTTGAAATCTGTGTTTATAGAGAGAAACAGAAGGCACTTACTGCTCATTCACTACAAAAATACAGTTGTCCTGTGATGGCTGTCCTGTCACTGGATGTTTGCAGGTTACTTTTCGTTCATTATGACTGTGAAAGAAAGAGAAAGAAAAGTATTAGGCAAGAAGTTTTTATTTTCCAGCTCAATTATGTAAATCCTGTACATCAAACGTATCAGTTCAGTGAAAACAATTAAGAATATTTCATTATGGCATATAACAACATAAGTGTACACATTCACAAATGCACATATATATATATATACACGCAAAGAAAAAGGATAAGAACTAGTACTGAAGAATCTTCATTAATACTCTGAAAAGAGATGGATAACACTGGCACTGGGTTGGTAACCATCCTGAATTTTAAAACCAGTAAAAATTATTTTTGTTCATAGATAATTCACTTCAGCTATGATGTTATGTATTCATAAACAGGTTTTCAGCTGGGCAGGGATAAGCTGAACATGAGAATATTCAACATGAGTTGAACATGAATATATAATTGCTCTGTAAGGATAAAACACTATTGTAAAAGCAATTGTCCTAATCCTCAGGACACGAAGATACTAGTTTAAAATTTCCAATATTACAGAAATTTCCAGTATTACTCAGTGACTGGAATAAGAGTGAGGGGTTGCAATCACAGTTCTACTTTTGCAGGTGACTCTTAATTCAGAATGCTCAGAAATGCCTTCCAGGGGCTGAGCTTCACCCCCAGCAGCACAAAAATGCTCCCTTTGCATCATCTCATTCCTCTGAACTGCAGGTCCTGATAGATAGCAGTGGCTCCCATGGCTTGGAAGAAATTGCCCAAATTCCTCAGCTATCAGCTGCTGCCACACAGGAAAGAAATGTCTGGACTTGAGTCCTCCAGCCCCTGAAGGGAAGGAAGAGAAGGGGAGGGCTGGTTCTGGGCTTCCCAGGTCAGGAAAGACAAGGAGCTGCTGGAGAAGGTTCAGTGCAGGGCTGATGAGGGGACTGGAGCATCTCTCCTGTGGGGAAAGGATGAGGAGGCTGGGCCTGTTTATCCTGGAGAAAAGATGGTTGAGAGGGGATCTTATCAATGCCCGCAGATATCTGAAAGGTGGGGGCCAAGGGCAGGGGCCAGGCTCTCTGTGAATGTGCCCAGCACCAGGGCAAGGGGCACAAACACAGCCAGTGCCACTGAGTACGAGGGAAAAGTTCTGTGAGAGTGACTGAGCCCTGCAACTGCCCAGAGAGGCTGTGGAGCCTCCTCTGGAGAGATTCAAAACCTGCCTGGTCACCCCCCTGTGTCACCTGCTCTAGGTGAGCCTGCCTTAGCAGAGGGGATGGACTGGATAACCTCCAGAGGCACTTCATCCTCAACACCTCCTTCTTTTACTGCCTATTCATTTAACCATCTGAACTTTCTAAACTATGAAGCACAGCTCATCTCACACGTCACACTTTCCATCCTTCCTGCTTCATAAAAACAACCTCAATTTAACAAGACTGTCTTAATATTCTCTACTTTTAAAATAAAATTCTTTGGATCATAACAGTTTGCAATTATAGAGCATTATTGATTGAAAGTTGCCTCCGAAAAAAAGCCTAATAAAAAACCCACACTACTCTCATGGTGAATGAATGGATAAGCCTTCACAAAAACCTAGAGTGCAAGATTAGAAAGACAGCCCAATGCTTTACACTTCCTCAGCTCGGATTTTAGAAACCTACTAATGCCTAAATGGAGAGACTATGTTACAGAGCTTAACTGATGAGCTGGCAATTGCCAGTGCTTTATCTTCCTACTAAATTCAGCAGATTTCTAAGTTTAGCCCCTGAAGAAGCTGTTGTTGCAGAAATGTATCACTTACAATGAGGAGACAGGGAAGAGACACTCTGAGGACAGTCTGTGCCATTCCTAATTGCCCTGGTCATACAATGCCTCTCAAGGAAAGTGGCCCAAATTAAAGAGAATTCAGATACAAAACATTCCTGAGAGAGCATCCAGGTTTCTTTGGTTGGGGAGTTCTTTTCTTTTGTGAGTCCTCTTTTTCTTCCCTTCCAAAATCTTTTTTTTTTTCCCTCTGACATTTCAAAAACTCTCACACCAAAGTGAAAAAATAACCCAATAAACCCAACTATGGAGATGAGCTGGCCAAAATACTTTTCCAAAATGTTGCCTTCTTGCTCTCATTAAACCTTGACAGGTCACAGTCATCTGTCATCCATAAATGTGGAAATAAGTGGATCAGAACTTCTGCTCAGTGACCAGAAATACTCAGGTCCACCTGAGAGGAGGCAGATCCTGTGTTTTGGGTGAGTGCACCTCACTGGTGATACAGCAAGAGGCCCCACTCAAGGACTGCAGTGGGGAAACCACACAAAACCAGGAGGGAAAGAAGGGAGAGGGTGGAAAAGCGAGAGAGGAGAGCAGAGAAGTAACATTGGAGAACAGTTTGCTTCACATTTGAGTCACATATCAAGTTAGCATTCCAAAAAACACCAAAAAAACCCTTGAACAAAACACAGTTTTCCTCACTAGCCACAGAGATGTTGAGATGTAAAGGAGGTAGCTGAGATTACATAAAAAAGGCAGAAAATATATCCCAGACATGAACCATGCTCCTGTGGATTGTACAGTGCCTGCCCTCTAGACCTGCAGAGTCACTTCCTTCTAAAAGGACAAGGCAAAGGGAAAACAGGCTTTTCTTTCCCTTCAGCTCAGAAACAAATGGAATCTCATGGGTGAACACTGGAAATTCAGCTTGTGCAACTAAGAGTGATGACTGTAAATATGTCTACCTGGATGAATAGATTTTAAATACTTCCATTTGAAAACTTTTTCATTACTCATCTCATTCTGGCATTTTTTGGCAGTAATTTAGCTGGTATTTTGACAAGGCACCTCAAAATACTTGCACAAGGTGTAGTGAAGCTTGATAATTATTGTCATAACCCTCCCACATAACAGTAGGTTAAGGCATTTGTTTTAAACTCCACTTTGCAGAGCACAAAGAGTTTTATTCAAACCAAGCTACAGTTTGAGATTCACAGTCTTCAACATCCAATTTAGACAGTTGTTCAGTTACCCATAAATTTCTGGGTACATACGTACACTTAGAATTTCATTTATTATATTACAATAATCTATACATCATCAACAAATCTCAGGGGAAATAAAGCAAAAACCCTGTTGTTTTTTTTTTTTACTGACAACTCTGATTTTAATTTTATACCAAGTCCAATGTGTAATTCAGAGTTCAACTCTGCATATTTATGCATCTGTACTTTTATATGTGGTAAGAAAGTGATTCATTTTGACACAGCCAGCTAGAAGCCAGCGTGTTGCTTTTTACTTATGCAGAGATACAGCCTCTTCCTTCTCCTTCCAGCTTTTCCCATGTTTTCAGAAGACAGGATTACTATACACAAAGTCTTCTGCACTTATACTAAAGGCCATAACTGGCCCTTACTATTTTAAGATCCATATTAACAGCATATTAAACACTAGAGACAAAGACCAGAAAAAAATTCCCTTTTTATTTCTTTACTATTCAAGAGCATATTTTTCCAGACTTGGTATGTGGCACAAACTATTCCTCATTAATAGTTGCTACTGGAATACGCTGGGCTCCAGAAATCTACATTAAGATGACTTGAAAGAAGCATTTTAATACAAAATAAAGCACAGTTCTTGCATGTACCAAGATAATATTCTGTGCTTGGTAACAGTAGTGGTTTTATACCTACCATAAAAGAATCAAAGGCAAACCAGACCAACAATAAGCACGAAAATACACAACCCTAACCACACCAAAATAGCCTCACATGGGTGGAAGATCCATTTTTAGATATTTCAGTGCAAGATGACTGATACCAACCTAACAGCACCAACTGAAACTGACCCCTTTTCTGCAGAATTTTCAAACTTCTCCAGTTCAACCCTTTCCTCTGAAAACTGCAAGCTTTGGCATAATTTATAAGGTAGCTTAGTTCTGGCACATGGACAAGCCCTCAGAGCAAAAGGATTTATCCTGTTCAGGTTAGAAATGACAGCAACCTTGAATCTGACTCATGTTATTTGCCTTCTTATCTATTCTCTTTCTCCTTTCTGTCCTTTGAGACTCTTTAATCTCTTTAGAAGGTAGGATTATTTTACTTATTTTCTAGACATGTTCAAAAAAAATCTTGTTGTGTAGTTTTAATCTACTCACTAAATGTACAGTCAACAGCATTTTATTTTTTGTTTTGTTTAATGTGATCCAAAGACTACGAGGAAAAAAAAAGCCCTCAAATATATAATTCAGAGACATTATTCTATTTGTAAACAGCAACTAAGCATATCATTCCAGGTGCAGAGCTTGCCAACAGAAGTCCTACACAAGCAGGTTTCTTTGTTTTCATTCTATCTTGTGTTTTCAGGACTGCTGACCTAAAATGCTGCATTACCAATGTTTTGTTCTGACATACATTACAGAAGTCAGCCAAATCAAAACTCAGATCAGTTTTACCATTTTGAAATCGCTATCCTCTTTGTCAGTATATTGCATAGGAAATTAACTCAGATAACTGCAGCTGGAGTGGAAAAGGAGATATGTAATTCAGTCGTACAGGATGATGCACACAGTTGAAATGAAGGGTTAGGCTCTTTTTCCTCTGGAACAGAGCAGTTCACTCAAAAGCAGCAAAGATCAAAGTACCAGGGTGGAAACAGTTGGTTTGGGGTCTCTCCATTAAATGATTTGGTTGAGCTCCCTGTCCCCTTAAAAAAAAAGGAGCTGGGCCAGAACTCCTAAAGACACATCTGGTTTTCTCCCACTCAAATTAAAGCTAGATGCCACTTCAAAGCTTCTCTCATGCCCTTTCTTTGTAGCCTTTATTTATGTGTTCCTCAGTGCTAAGGCCTTCTCATTTGCTTATTGTCAATGTGGCCATCAAAGCAAAAGCTGAATACAAACAAGATCACAAACCAGGACACAACTTTTTGGAGGCCTCCACATTTTTAATTTAGAAACGCTGTTCCTTTTGACAAATGAGCACTGAAGAACACATTTCAGAAGAATCCTACACCACATATCTGCTTCCTAACATTTATTCTGTGTCTTAAGATCTACAGACTGGTAACCTAATCTCTATTATGGATACCCACGATTTCTGTATATCACAAATATACTCAGAGATATTTCTTATGAGAAGCAGTTTTATGAATTTATCATGACAAAATACTTTAAAAGACGACAAATAAGGTAAGAAGACCAAGATTACCAGAGCAATAAAGTCATTCTCTCTGCATTAATGCTGAATTTTTGCACTGATGTATAAAGGTAAGGTTCAACTGGAAACAAACTTAAGACAAACCTAAGTCTAGGCAATTTTGTTTGGTTCCTTGAATCCCTTCATTCTTCACCTGGGCAGGGGGGTGGGGGATGAATCACATCAGCCATTTATACCATGTGTGCTTGCTTTGTAACAAAAGAATGTCTCATTTCCAATAGCAATAAATGCAGTTACAGTTACCTAACGAAGAGTTGTCTGAACTTGGAAAAAAGTTTAAGTAAATGCAGTCCCTACACGACTGCAAGCAAGGATGTGGTCTGTGGCTATACTGACACTTCTATTTTACTAACTCTGTAATGCCACATCTTACAGCAAACAGCAAATGCAAGCACTTTTTTGCCAGCGCTGTCATACCCTAGAATTACGAGCCTTTTTTCAATTAAGGTTTTTAAACAACAAGTTTGGAAACGGGGCTGCCCGGCTCCACAGGGAAACATCTGAGTATGGTAACTTAACATCAGGGAGCCCCAGCAAAAGGGGAGGGGGTAAGGAGACAGCCAGTCCCAAAGTGCTGACAGACCTGTAACACATCCCATACGCCGCTAAGAACAAAGTGTTTCTGACCCTTTGTGTGTGCACACGCCTGGGAAGGTGCAGACAAAATTCGACTCATTTTCTTGGCAGACAATGTAACACCTAAACCGTAGTTACTGCTGCCACCAATTCTCTGAGCTGCTCCGAGTTTATTTTTTTCAGGCAATCTGCCAGTTCTGTAGACTTTCCTTTTAAGTCCTCCTCAGTTACAGCTATAGAAGCTTTGGTATCTTTGCTGCTGCTGTAGTGAAAAGCATCTGGACATTTCTGCACAAATGACTGTACTCCAGCTTTTCATTTATTTTTATTGTCCAAAAGATTAAGCACTGCTGCCCCAAAATTATAAACGGTCCTCTCAATGGGACCATTCTAAACTAACATTCATATTTCAGTGAAAATATTCACATGAAAAAAGCCTTTTCTCACTTGGGCAGATATGATTAACATGCCTTCATGACGTATTTCCAACGTAAAACTAAGTTTACGTAAACAAGGACAAACATTAAAAAAAAAACCTCTTTCAAAACGCTATGATGAAATACTTGCTCAAATAGCATGAGAAGGTTTTAGTACAGGACTCCTCTTTCTAATCAAATCATTGTCAGAAAAAGTTATTGTTTCCAGGGTTCCCAGAACTTTATGGGAGGTGTCTCTCATTCTGTAGGTGACATATGGGAATTTGTAAAATACTGAGACTCAGTATGGGCCACAAAGCCATTGTGGTAATTTGTGAGATGTACTTGCCATGTGTCATCAATTCATGTAACATTTCTTTACATTTTAAGCCCTGGGCACAGAATCTAATACAGTACTTTAATAGTAGCACTGCAGATGAATGTTTTAAGTTCTCTAAGTATTGCTCTGCAGTAAAAATGACTAACACACTGCCTGCTATCTGAGGTAAGTTTAGGAGAACAGTGAAGTGGGTGTCAGAAGGCAAGAACTGCCTTTAAGCCTCAGACTTGAAATCCAAGGACCCTTCAATGGTTAACTACTTGGAGATTTTCCAAGAACTAGGGTAACATGACAATTCTGAAGTGAAACCCCACAATGTGGTTTCTAAAGAGAAACAGAAGCAGCATCATTCAGCAGGTGGTTTGTGGACCAGAAGCACCATTGGATTCTCCAAACTGGCTGCTGCCTCTTCCTGTGGGTCAGACCACTGATTATCATCTTTGAGAGGTCATAGAGAGGTACCTGAGGACTGGAAGGAAGCAAATGTCACCCTCCTCTGCTCAGCCCTGCTGAGGCCACACCTGGAGTGCCATGCCCAGTTCTGAGCTGCTTGGGACAAAAGAGACAGGGAGCTCCTGGAGTGGATCCAGTGAGGCTTCGGAGATGGTGGAGCATCTCTCTTTAGGAGGAAAGGCTGAGGGAGCTGGGGCTGTTCAGCCCTGAGAAGGGGCCCCATCCCTGCCTGTCCCTGTCCTAGGGAGGGCTCAGGGCAGGGACTCAGCAATGGTGGGACAAGAAGAACGGGCAGGAACTGGTGCCCAGGTTCCACCTGGCCATGAGGAAGAACTTCCTCCCTGGGCACTGTGCAGACCAAGCACTGAACAGATGCCCAGAGAGGGCAATCTCCCTCACTGGAGATATTCCAGCACTGTCTGGACACAGTCCTGTGCCATGTGTCCTGGGATGACTCTGCCCAAGGTGGGAGCTGGGACCAGATGACCACTGTGGGTCCTTCCAGGCTGATCCAGGCTGGCATCCTGTGAAGTCTGACAGCAGATGTCTGACCAGCTCATATTCTCCAAAATCTTGTTTCCCTGCTGCAGGAGGGACACTTGCAGCCTCTCCTGAAGAGGTAGAGAGGGTAGAACTAGTTAAAGCTAACTTGTAGAGAGGGCCACAAAAAACCATATTCAATTAAAAAGAAAAAAAAAAAAAAAAAAAAAAAAAAAAAAAAAGGAAAAAAAAAATCTAACCTACCAAAAAAACCCCAAACCTCCCAAACAAACAAACTTTCCCCCAAACAAAAACCCCCATGTTCCAAAGAAAACGCTGTCTTTGCTGCTGGAGTTAAGACCACTCAGATTAGCACACTGATAAACTGGGACATTTCATTAACATGGGTTAATTAAAAAACTACTAACTGGTATTTTCTTACACATACAATATTTGGGATTTCCAGAACAAGAAATAAACTTGACTTTACAAGAGACAAATGAACATTTTTTGCATGAGCACAACTGTAGAACACTACCAGATGAAACTCAACACACCAAGTAAATTAGGGGTAATTCAGTTTTCTCTTAGTCACTTCCTCTACAACCACAGGCATCGAATTTGGTAAAAACTTTTAGCAAATGCTTTTATAAGCTACATACCAACTTTTACTGTTTTCAAAGCTCACTAGACGGAAAATTATCTCCACCACACACCACTAAGCTCAGTTAGGCAAGCCTTGGCCTTCCTGATTTCTTAGAAGTCTGAGATGTGCTCCTGAGCAAGGGTTAGAAATAGAGGTAGCAATTCAAAAGGCAGTTCTGACTTGTGCTTACATTTCACTGTATGAAAATTAGAGATATTTTACAGAAGAAAGCAACTTTAATAGCAATTCCTCTTAGCAATTTTAACATGTTTTTCAGTAATTATATTTTGAAAAAAAATGCTGAAGATACTTATAAGAAAAGTGAATGCAGACAATTTAAGCAGTTTAATACCTAGCAATGTGAAAACAGTTGTGCATTTGTTCAGCAAACTCCTCCTACAGAACTGCAAAAAAGTAAAGTTCCTGAATGTATTGAGTTACAATAAAAAAATCCAATAGATACATAAATATAGAAGAATATGTATCACTTCGGTGAATTACTACCTCAAATTCAACTGCAGAATTTCAACAGACATTTGGTAAAACCACAGTGTTGCTTTGCAAATCTCTTTAAGCACACTGGGATCAAAAAACCAATATTCATTAACAGAAGTAGTTAAATACCTTATTTATCTCCAGTCTTCTACCTTTGCTGACATTTTTATCTTTCTCTAATCAGGTAGTATTTATCAATTTATCATTTCTCAGGTTTGTTTGCCCCTCTTTTTTTTTTTTTTTGTATGAATGGTGGGTTGCTTTGTTTTTTTGCACTTGGTGTTTTCTTAAGATTGTGTAAATCACACCAATCCTTTAATCATCTTGGCCAAGGTTACACAGAAGTGTAACAACATGACACTGTCTCCAGACATCTACACAACTTCCATTTCTTGATCTCTTCAGGTACCTGGGAGTTGGCACAGTCACCACACAATCACACCTCTGGTAAACAGCCATCTTTATTAAATAAATCACATTTCTACTAGTAACTCAGCAGAAGTTTTAAAAGAAAACCATGTTTATCAAGCACTTGTATCAGAATACATATCAGGTCATAACTAGACCCTTCATAAGTCTGCTGAGAGAGAAAAATGGTCTGGCAAACTTCTGCTAAGTCACTGTCCTCTGGGAAATGATTAGAAATCTTTCTTTTAACAATCTGACAGAAGGGAGTAGCTGAAATGTTGGTGCACCCACTTATCTACCAGTTGTAATTGTGGTACCCATTCAGACACATCCTGCATCTCAAGCTGTCTGTCCCAATAGATCCTATTTTGCAAGAAATAAGCACCAAGACTGAAATTTATAAAAAATAATTACTTTATAAATGAACAGTCACGACTAAGGCTTTAATCACTGGCCTTCTTAAAGCCATTGTGAGGATTTAATTGAATAATCTTGGTGGTCCAGCAATAGAGCATATGCAAATATGTGCAGCAGACCCAAGAGGATAATTAATTGTAGCTTACACCATGTGTGGGCCTGCATTCATCTCAGACAAAAGAGTACAAACTCTATTAAAAATATTCATTGCCTGTGACGTAAAGTTCAAGCACAGAGACACAGAGGGTACAAAGTGTGGCACTGAACTGGAACACTGAACGTGTCACTTGTCATCTCCAAGGTCCAAGGGCACAGCTGAGCTTCGCTCAGCTCTCCTTTCTTTCAGTTCATTTGGGTGCAGCTTGAGGAGCTGATAATTTCAGAAAAAACAATAAATTATTGTCTTAGAAGAATAGCAGCAAATTGTTCTACAAGTCTTCAAAAAGATTAGAACATCAGCGATGTATTAAGTTGGTTTGGGATTTGTTTGACATCACAAGTAGATCAGAAATTATCTCAGGATTTCCTCTGAACTCTCACATCCTTTAAAACTGACTCTACACTGTTTTCTTGAAACATCCACACCTAATGTTCATTTGCTCCTGAATCAGACTAACAATCCTGGTGGAGATATAATGTATTTTATTTTATAGCTGTGGACATCAATCAGGCTTGTGGGGAAACTTTGAGAAGCAATCTAACTGCAGAGGTGACATATCCCCTCTTTTCTTTCATTTTAAATTCACCATTGCCTATTATTTATCTTGTTAACTTCAAGTATTTATAAAAAGCAGGCAGGTCTCAAAGCTTCAGCAAATACTGCTTTTCAGGAAAAGCATCCTTTCACTATCCACAGCAAAATATCAAAGAGCATCATACTTTGATATGGTGCTCTCACAACTTCATATTAAAACATCAACACAAGTCCTTATCAGGAAGATAATGTCAGCCCAGATGGATCCACCCGATCTACAGTGATGGCTCACTGCTGCTGTGCGGAGTTTAGCTCTGGTTGTCAGAGTTAAGTGAGTGTCTGCATTAATTGTTGGTGCTAATGCTTGTCAGCAATTAGCAAAACCACCCCTTTGCAGCCCTCAATTCCATGCTCTTAATGCTATTAATCTACAGCATCAACTCCTTGCTTTGATGCGTATGATCAAAGAGCAATGGAAACCCAGAGTTTTATGCAACAAGAAAAGGGCTGAGAAATGTGACACAGACACAAGCAGAACCAAATTACACCTGAAACTGGAGAGTAGTGCCCTCCCTCTGTTACCAGACCCAAAATGGAGCAATTACCCAACAGTATCCTGTGCTGCATCCAAAGCAGCACAGCCTGCAGGCTGAGGGAGGTGATTCTGCCCCTCTGCTCTGCCACCAAGCTGGTCAGAGGGATGGAATATCTCCAATAAGGAAAGGCTGGGAGAATTGGGATTGTTCAGCCTGGAGAAGGGAAGGCGTTGGGTGACCCAACTGAGGTTGGTCACCTTTCCTTCAGTGCCTGAAGGGAACTACGAGTGAGATGGACACAGACATTCCCAAGGGCCTGGAGTGACAGGGTTAAGGGAGAATGGCCTCAAAATGACAGAGAGTGGGCTTAGATTGGATATTAGGAAGAAATTCTTCCTTGTGAGGGTGATGAGGCTCTGGCACAGGTAACTCAGAGCAGCTGTGGGCTGCCCCATCTCATCCACAGCCAGATTTGATGGAGCTCTGGGTAACCTGGTCAACTGGAAGCTGTCTCTGCCCATGGCATGGGGCTGGAATTAGATGATCTTTAAGGACCTTCCAACCCAAACCATTCTGTGGTTTTATGGTTCTACAATCCAGATGCACTGGTCCTAAAAAAAATGTCCAAGTTTAGGCAGCAAGTCAGATTCATACCAACAAATGCAAAAAACCCCAAATAACAAACCATCTTTAGTTTGCTTTCTCTTGGACTGTTATTATATGCATTATTAGAACTGGCAAGAGCCTCTTTCTGATAATTCAGAACACACAGGAAAAAGTTAGTTATATTATAGTAGTGTTAATCAAATGGTGCTAATACTTAAGATTCCTATCTGTGCAGAATTCCTTCACATCACTCAAACATCTTCCCCCAAATTATCTCAAAAATACCAACTTAAAAAAACCCCAAAAAACCCATACTAAAGAAAAGCAGTTAAAAGGATACTCCCATATACAAAATATCCACAATAAAGGTTATTTTGATTAAATTAATTGATATTTAGAACCAGTCTATGTAACAAATATCAAAAGAAGCAAGTCAACCTGAATACATTAAAAGATTAAATCCTATTTCTTTAAGTAATGTTTTATTTCTTCCCATCTCAATGCCAAGTTTCCTATAAAATAAATGAAAACCACAATTTAGACAGATGGCTGAAGAGCCACCAACACCAATACTCACTATAAGGTGAGGAAACAGAGCAGATGAAGGGTAACATTTTCTCCCTAATTAAACTAATTTGGCCTTTTTAAATGAAGAAAAAGAATCTGTATAATGGGTAAGTATTATCATTAATATACTACACTAAAATAACCCCCAGATTTGCTTTTTAGAATGTGCTTCGTATATATGATCAGGTGTTTTAAAAGGTGACTTGGCCAAAATAAGTACCACAAGAAAAACAGCATTTAGGTAGCAGGATATAACATCATTCCATTTACCAGATGAAATTTTAGAACCCCATCTGATCAAGAGTTTACGTCTGCCACCCACGGCTTATATGCAGACTGTCAATCACTTTGATGCCTCTTGGTCTCATAGAATCAAACCGTTGGCTCCAGAAGTTCAGAAATTTCCATTTGACAAAAGTATTTCTTGGCTCTCTCCCCTTGTATTTTCACATCTCTGATTTCAACACCTACACAGATTGATCTGCATTATCCTTTTACTTCGTAAGAGCAGAGGAACAACTGCAGTTTATTTACAAAGTGAACTGTCAGCACATTTGACAGCTCTGCAGGAAAAATACCCAGCAAAAAACCCATTATAATTCAGTAGTCCCCGAGTTTTACATCCTGACTCTCACAACTGTATCCTTATCTCACAAAGCAACGGAAGTAACAATTAATATTTATTAAAGACTTTTGCTGACCCAGCAACAGAGGCTGCTCCAGCAAAGGGCACACCAGGTCGTTCCTTCTAAGGTTAAACTGCAGCAGCAGAGAAAACTACAGGACAACACCTCTTGAACAGACCCGATGCTTCTAATGACCTTGCCAGCCTTTTCTTCCACTAAATTCATACCTCAGTCAGAGCCAGAATCTGGGAGCTGTTTTTCTTTCTCAGGTGTTTTTTGCAAGCTCAGAGTACAGTGAAGTGACATGGAACTGGCTTTTCTGGCAACAGCTGACTATTGTGTAAGAACATCTTCAGCCTCAAGCAGGCAAAAGTGATGTTTTTAATGTGAGAGCAGTTCATCTGTACCTGATGCTTCTAAGCGTCTAACTATATGGCAATGAAAAATATGCTGGTGAAGACTCAGTTCATTGAGAAACATTATGCGAAGTGAAAATCAGTTTATTTCATTTGTGTGTCACCCTGAATTTTCTTGCTTTTGAGTCTTTGAATCTTTGCAGTGAAGATTCTCATGCAGCTTGATGTAAACTATAGGTATTTTTAGAACTTATCTGTGTGCGTACATATTTCTTCTCTGAGAGGAGAAATATGATTGATGGTGATGTTCATCAATGAGGTCAGAGGGGTGGCAACCTGTGAAGCCAATCCTCTGCCCTCTGACCAAAATGTATTTAAGATGGAGTCAGAAAATAAAGACAGAGCTTTCCTTGTCTGACTTTCTGCTGCCTGCTTCATCCTTTGTGTGTCGTGAACAGCGACAAGGGGTCAGGGACAGAAGAACACTGGGATGGCAAACATCACACTCAATGTCATTCATTTAATGTGATTTTAAAATAGCAAAGAAAACCCCAGAGAAAACCACTCTATGTACTGGGTGGGAACATTATTTTTTATCGACTTCTTTAGGAACTTGTTTAAGTTTTTCTTATGTTGAATCTGCCTTTGGAAACACTTTTAAAGAACTAGTAAAATCATATCCAAAGAAGTCAAATTTACTGCTGTTTACCATATGGAGTATTACTCAATTCTCCTCTTACCAGTAGAAAACATGAACATAAGGAAGAGATTTGCAAGGCAGGCATATTCATATGAAACCCAGAAGTGAAAACTCCATCCCTCATTTCTTTTTTTCTTTCTGGATTACACACTGTATCAGGAAAGCAGATTTTAGGCTACATTTCAAGACTGTAAAACAGAGGATTTGTAAAGAAATACGTTTTTACAGTATCTCTCACCTTAAAGACTCTTTGCAGAATCAGCAACTTTAGAGATGTTCCAGGTTTACAAAGTGCTTTGCAGAATTTTTACAGATCTCCAGCTACTCAACACAGTTCTACTTGGTTTGTACCTTCTGCCATCCAATTGTTTCTAAATGGTTTTCTTCTGGTGTGTCAAATCTCCTTGCATTTTTTATGGGGATCCAGCCTCTATGTGGGTGAACTCTCTTTCCTAACTCCACAGGATGGCAAGTTTTGAGATGTAGTTATGGCCAGCAGGTCTGGAGTAGCAAATACCTTACAATTGACACAACGAAGTAAAAAAAACCAGGACCCCTGGTCATTCCTGTCTGAAAACAACAGTATTTATTTGTTTCTTTGCTTTAAACCCGGATTCCTGGCGCCCACTGAAGCTCCAGACACCAGGCAGCTCATGCTGCGTTAAACAGGAGTTAAACAGACTCTGTTTAACTCATTTCCAGCCTGTTTCTGTGCATCCTGCTCTGAAGGTGGCAATGAAATCTCTAGAATAGGCTATTGGCTAGAGCTGTATGGACAATGTTACTCTTTAGTGGTGGACATCACAATAAAAGAGTCACTTGAACACAGAGCCTTTGACGGTATTTTTAAATATTATTCTCCTCCTACACCATTTGGATCTCCTAAAACAATGAATTTTAACAGTGGAAGGCTGGGAGGGGGAAAAAAAACCCCATTAGTTCACCAGCAATTTCTCATTCCACATGAAGAATGGGGACTAAAGTCAGTTTTGCATGTTGAAAACAAACTGTCACTTGAATAACTCCTTCATGGAGTAGGAATTTAGAGAGCTTGACCCCACTGCTGCCTTGGGCTGGGAGGTTTCCCCATGCCTGCTGACTACATGGTGCGCTAACACCCAACACTCCTGATCCATGACTGCCTCAGGCAGGGACTCTGAGGATGCTCTGCCAATGACAAGTCAGCAAAAAACATTTGCCATGGCCTCCTCCCTCCTCATGCCCTTTTCCTGGAGATAATTAAGGCAAACCACCCAAACCAAACAATTCAGCCTATTTCACGCATTTTAAAGGCACAAAAAATGCACAAGCCAAAATGCATATTGGTCAAACAACTTCAGATAAAATTTATTTTCATTTTTGCTTGGAGAGCTCCAACCCTGAATAGACTGGCATTGCCCCATAACTGAAGTTTTTAACGATTTAATGCCAAGCTGAAAGCTTGATTTCATAGTATGTATGTTGTAAAAGCAAACAGAGTATTCACAAAATAAGCATTTTGCAAAAATGAACATTCTAGAAAGTGAAAACAGACTGATGTATGAGGCAAATAAAATGTTAAGGTCAAGTAATAAATTCATTAGCTTTTCATACCCAAAAGCAAGTATGAACAAGCAATAGCGCCTTGCCATGAATGCTGTTCATATTTTTCCTCATTAGGCAGAAGGTATTTTGAGGTAAAGAATTTGTTCCGTGATCATGGCTCTAAACTACTTCACTGCTCAGGTGAAATCAGAAACTTGTCCCTTCATCTCTCCACCTCCCAGAACAAACACCACACTTCAAGCTTTTGAAAATTTTTGTCTGCATGACAGCTTCCACTTGTTTTCTGCAAAAAATTTGCTCCTATGTCTAGGTAAGGGAAACTTCAGATCCCACTGATTGGTCCCACCTGGTGTTCCAGTAGGGATCGTATTATTTAGATAAAATAGGAATTTCAATACAGAAGAACCACAGGTAACCCCCTTTCACCAATAAAACAGGCAGCCAAATACACCTGGCTCAGTTTAGAAGCAAAGCCAGAACTTTCAATGCTGGAGCTCAGTGACACATAGCTTTAAATACATCAATATATTCCTCTTCTAGCTTATATTAGGTAGCCACACAATGAAATGAAGATATACCTCAAGGTTTAAAAAAAAACTTGGTCATATTTAAACTGTATCCTTTTCTCCTTTAAAAAAGAAAAAAAAAAAAAATGCAGAACTCTGAATCCTGCAAGAAAATGGGAAACTTATGAGCTAGAATGTCACTCCTATGGGTTGGAAAAAGTAACTGGAAAATTCCAGCTATCACCACACTAACTATGGCTCCATTCATTTAACCAACGAACCCAGAAAGTTTCATATTAGCAACCATGATCAAGCTAACATATGCAGTAAGCATTTCTAGACCTATACTTAAGAAAGGCCTCTCTTTCCATTCCCTTTTCTTTTCTGGAAAGAATTTAAGCACACTATTATGTGCTTAACTGATTAAATTGAAAGTATAGCTGCACGGCGTTTTTTGCTAAAGAAAAACAGCAAATTAGAAGTTTATGCACAATCCTAAATTCCTGTCAACAGAACGGCACAACAAGCTATTTGTGCCATTCAATCTATACAATTCCAAACCTAAAATGTTACCAGCACTTCATTTTTGTGCATAGCCTCTGTATTTATTTCCATCTAATAGTACATTCAATATACCAAAAAGCACAGTGCACTTAAACATCTTTGAAGACAGTTTGATATAACTGCCTATAAAAAAAAAACTATTATGGGTAAGCCCAAATCACACTAAAAAAATCCAAGAAAACAAAACAGTGATAAAACTCTTATTAAAATTTAACTTATCAAGCTTTAAGAAAAAAAAAAAAAGGCACCAAGTAGGTAAGATAAACATCTCATGAAAGTGAAACATTAAAATTTATCTAAATTCAACATTAGAATTTATTTGGGAACTATAATGACACAGAAAATAGTTCTTCTATTCACGACAACAGAATTTAAAAAGCATTTCCCACAGCTCATTGTTTTTAGTTCTGGGTTGGGAGCCAAACCACCTACATGAAGAGTCAGAGCTACAAAGGAACATCAACGCTAACAGTCATCTTCCAAATCACGTAAATCATAAATATTACATCAATTCTGCATCTGCAATGTATCAGCACCACACTACTGTACCACAGGAATTGCCAGTTGATGCATTAATGAAATTACCCTTAGCACAGGTCTCTGGAAGCTGATGTATTACAGCCACGTAGCCACCCACAGCTCTGATTCGGAGCATCCAAATTCAGTCTGGAATTATTTCCTGATGAAAATCAATACCTAACTTTCACCAAGATGAGCTGCACTGTTCCCTAGAATCTTCAAACAGATGAATAAGACATTTTTGCATGTATTCATCCATCAAGACTTGTCATCTTTAAAGGAACACCAAGAGAAACCAAAACCAAAGTGACACAGCAAAACCCTGGGCTTCCCTTGCTAATACCTCTCTGTAGATAAGTGTGCTGTAATTTCCTAGCTATAAAAGATAAAAACCTTTTCAAAACTGGAATCTGACAACATTTCCAAATGTCACAGGACTGCAGCACTTTTACAATTAGACTTTTAACTGCCAGGGAGGAGAAAATACACCATGTATTTTGCATTTCTCCTATGATGAGAAAACAGTTACCATGAAGTGGAAACTGAAGTGTTTTTCAGTTATTTAAATCCTAAGCTACAACCAGATACTGCTTTGTGGGTTAGTTGGTGGTTTTTTCTGAAATAATTTTTATGGTGACAGATTTTGCAGCTCAATATGCGACATCCCTACAGAATTAAACACCCAGCTTTACAGGTGATGTACACATAGATATCTACACTGACTGGAAATGTACCTGATTTTCCATTTTGTGCCCTCCACAAGCATTTACAACTCTCAAAATTACATTTGAAACCTGGCATCCAATAATACTGCCATATGAGCTGTGTGTTAAAATCAGGTACCTTACAAGTGTCTATTTGGGAAGTACTTCTCATTCAGCACTGCAAGCTAATTAAAAAAAGCTCAAATTTCTACTACATTCAATCTCTGTGACATAATTTAGCAGACAAGCATGTCTAAATAAAAATCTTGGAAGTTAGACACAGTTACAGCAAATAATAAGCACAACTTCTACCTACAATTAGGTTTCTACTTAAAATCTTCATTTGAATGCTAAAAAAGTTGTATTCTGCTTTGCATGTATTGTGAGTTATTGAATGCTGGATTAAAAAAATCTAAAAAAAGCACATTTTTTTCCAAAGTGGGAGGAAATGCTTTATGTCTTAGGAAAAACAGTCATTAAAATGTATAAGAATTACTCACCAGTCTCCAGAGACATCAATTCTTTACCACAAGCTCGACACACAAACAAGAAAACACATGTAAGGATGTGAGGGACGATCCTTTTCTCTTGGAAGCTGTTTCCCAATGAGGACTGCACAACCCTGACCCAGAGGAAAAGCAACTTAGCTGTCAGGCTTGCTAGACTCTGAGAAAGCTGACACCAGAGTGATGTCACTTATTCCTGAAATGTTACTGCAGCTCCAAATTATTGACTCTCTCTTAGCAATAAATCTCATCCTCCAGATGATGGAAAACAAAACATTTAACAACAGGATTCGGTTTCAACAGGAGATAAGAGTACAGATTTTAATAGCATATCTTGAGCTTAAACAAATTATTACAGTCAGAAAAAGTGGAAAAAACCCACCCCAAAAACACACAAAAAAGACCCCAGATGTTATCTAAATATGCTCCTCTAATTATCTCTAACCTGCAAAGATTTTCTTTCTGGCAGCAACAGTCAGAAAACGCTTCATGAGATGAAGGGGAAGAGCAAAGACTGGCACCACAGCCCTGGGCATCTGTCTGCAAAGCTCCAGCTAATTCAGCTGGGAAGTTCTTGCCCTGGCAGGGTGGCCCTCAGCCAGGTCACCTTTCTCCCTTTTTTGACTTCTTTCTGCCCCACTGTTTGCCCCATAATGGAAGCTCAATCCTCAGGAAGTACTTGCCCAATTCTACTGGGAAACTTTTTTTTTTTTTTTTTTTTTTTTTTTTTTTTTTTTTTTTTTTTTTTTGGGGGGGGGATGAAAAGACAAAAAAAAAAATTTGAGCAAAAACCATAATGCCTGTGTGCTAAAATCAGGAACTTTTAAGACTGAAACAGACGCAGCCAAACTACTAATGCAGCATGTGAAGAACACAAACATTGTGAAGAACACCACAGAAAGGAGAGAAATTATCACAACAGGCACTGAAGGAAATTTCTATACAAGAAAGAAAAACCAGGGATGAATATTCTACTTTAAAAATATAAAGCAAGAAGGAGATGAAGAACATGAATAAATTATCTGGCACATAAAATTCACTTTTGCAAGAGTAAAAAGCAGAGCTGCAGTTGAAGGCATGGCTGGGGTCTTCTACAAAATCCCAAACTTTGGACTAGAGCGCAGAGATCTTTCATATGAAAATCCTGAACATCAAAGATTGTCTTCATGAATATTTTCAAATTAGCGTCACACACATCTTTAAATATGACAGCCCACAGATTTCCAGCAGTCCTGAGCCAACACCATCCTAATTTAGAGCTGGTTAGTAATCAACGGGGGCACTGTGTGGGCAGGCATCGCCTTTAGTCAACTACACTGAGGGCAGTGCAAGCCTTTCTGCACAGAGAAAGCCTGGATTTTTGTACATTTATTAGTGAAAATATGAAGAGATGAGAGACAATATAAAGAGACAAGTCTTGCAGAAAAAAAGATGCAAATTCATGAGATAAATCGCTGCTTTTTAAAAAATTATCCCGCATGTGCAAGATGAGAAAAGTTCTAAGAGAGGCATAAAGTAACTAGTGGGAACACAGAGGCCTTCAAAGTAAAGAAATGGCAACTCAAGTTAAAACAACAGAAAACATTTTTCTGGTAGGAAAGAATAAGGACTGGGAAAATAGCCTAGAAGTGGCAGAAAAGGCTTAAAACGGGGATTGAAACCTGAGTTATTTCTCAATTTTCAGTGTGAACAGCATCAAAACCAGAAGCTGGAGGGCAGAATGATCTACAAATAAATGCACAGTACAAGCTGCCATGGGGCCAGGAAGAAACTGGTTAAAGAAAAGCAGCCAAGTGCAAAGGCAGGGCTCAACCAGTGCCCAGGACACTCCTGCCAGAACCCAAGCCTGGTCAGAGCCAATGGGTGAGATCATCAAACCCTTCTGTGTCAGAAAGAGGGCTGCCTTCAAAATCCACAAGTGCTAAACCCCAAAGGCAAGTGACCTATTTTAAAACAAGTTCACCTGTCACGCTTAGAATAGCAAAATTCTGCAGTGCAAAACCTGTGAAATGCTGTTTTCCAAAAAAGTATGGAATATGAAACTTGAGCCAAATATTAACAATGCAGAAATGAGTTGGAAAATGTAGTTTTACCATCAGTCATGTGTTAAGTTGTCAGTATTAGTGGTCAATATGCCTCCTTTTCTTGCTTGGCACATTTAATTTACAAAACTGATCCACTGCTTGAAATGAAGTTAGCAATCTTCTCCTTTCTGTGATAGCCTATGATAAGTTTTATAAAAGCAATTAATCTCCTGGTAGTTCTGTGGCACGAAAGCCTCTCTCTGTAAGAGCTGTGCTATTTCCAGAAGAATCTAAATTTCATTAATAGCCTCCAGCCCTGAGCTCAGTGTTAAGATTTGATGAAGCATTAGCACATGACATTGGAAGACAAAGACCGAAGCAGCTGGAAGAGCAAAGAGCTGCCAGGCTTGAGACACAGTAGCTAACCAGTATGTAAGGGTTGATTTTGAAAGAGAAAATCTTAATATTTAATTACACCAACTTTCTGGTTTTGTCCAGTTTTTGATTTCATTTAAAAAATAGTTATTTCTGAAGGTCTTCACACTGAGATTGCTGTCAGCGCTGAAGCACCATAATTTTCAAGAAAGAGCTTAACTTCCTAAAAATAAAAGACATCTAAGACTAATCCTAACAGTCTAAATCAGAGTAAGACAATGGGACTTTGTCAGGACAAGAACATTTTGTCACTGTTGAACTAGAGAGTCATGGACTATTCCACTTAATGTAATTTGCTATTTTCAAGAAGAAAAATTTTGGTTTTTTCAGCCAAACCAATACAAAGACAAAACAACATAACTGAGCTGAGGGAGCAGGGGAAAATAAAATTGTCCTGGGTGCATACATACAGATAATTACATGGCAATCTCACCTGTATTTTCTACAGAATTAAGGGGTTTATGTTCAATCTAAGTTACTAAGATCTTTTTAGGGAACATGCTTCTGATTAGTTCAATAAGCTGCCTTATGTATAAATGTTATACAAAAACCTTAGGTCCAAAAGATGTCACACAGGAATGAGGCTCATGCAAAAACACCAGATGAACGTGTCTCTTGGTGGTCATCAAGTTCAACCTCATGCTCAGAGGTAAATCCAATGCCAGATCAGATTGCAAAGGCCCTTGTCCAGCTGAGTTTCAAGAATCTTCAAGAAAGACATGGAAATCTTGAAGCAGACCTATTCTCTGCTCAAGAGGCTTGGGGTTTTTACTACTATTATCTTAATCTGTTAGAACGTGCTTTATTGCAGTTTCTGACCATTGCTCTTTATACAGCTCTGGAGGCGAGCCTGGCTCATTTATAAAGTCCATGTAGTTAATGAAAGGCTGCAGTTAAGTCCCTGCTTTTGTCACCTCTTCAGGCTGAACACACAAAGCCCCTTCAGCCTCTTCTAGCACATCACATATCCTGGCCCTGTAGCCTGCTAGTGCTGGACTCACTCGTGTTTGTCTCCTCTCTCTCTCACACTGATGTGACCAAAACCAGACATTATTCCAGACGAGACATTCCAAAGCAACAAATGGGAATGGGATGGCAATAATCACCATTCTCCCCACGGCAGCTCGACAGTTAACCTTCATCCCTATCACAGCATCCTGCCTGTCTCCCATCAGGACCCTCAGGCCACTTTCCTGCTGCTCCTGCCCCTGCCCACTCACCTTTGCTGAACTCCATGGAAACTCCATGGAACTCTGCATGTTCCACCCTGCTCACACCTCCAAGCCTGCTGAGGTCCCTGTGGGTGGCTGGTCTGCCCTCTGGCACTCTGAGCCCTCCTCCCAAGGGTGCTGTTCTCCAGAAACTTGCTGATGGTTCTTTCCACCTGCCTTGCTGATGAGCATCAAAATAGCTTCACCCCAGCAGCAACTCCAGGGAAGATTCCCTGCAAACAGCCACTGATTTGGAACTTCAAACTACTGATTGCTTGTGGTGCAATCAGTTCTTCTCCATTCATCCAATCCACGCCCCACACTCAGACACAAAGGTACCACAGGAAGATACATCAAAAGCCTCGCTGAATCTAAGTGGTTTCCACTGTTTTCCCCTCAGTTGCAGAGGCAGTCACTGTAGGAGGTAGCCAAGTTGGTCAGGCAAGATTTTTTCCTTGATACATCCATGCTGGCTGTTTCCAATTACCTTCTAGTCTTTCACATGCCTAGAAACAGTTTAAATGAGAACTTGCTCTTTAATATTCTTAGGGAAAGAGGTGAAGGTGACCAGTGTTCTGTTCCCTGGATTCTCTTGCTTGTTTTTCTTTCTCCTGAACACAGGAATGTTTGTCTCTTTCCAGTCATCAGGGTTATCCATGTTGATAAAAATCACTCTCCTGGTGACATCTGTCAGCTCACTCAGCACCCTCAGATGTTTATGTTCCTAGAATAAGAATCCATGGCTGTTTCAAGCATCAGTCAAAAAATAATTTTAAAGTGAATATCATATTAAAACAAACAAACAAACAAACAAACAAACCACCCACCAAAAAAGCAACCTAGGAGGGGTAAAGGCCTTAAGGCAGCTTATATCTGTCAAAACAACAAAAAAAGAAGAGGTGGAACAACAAATGACCCCAGAGGAAACACATCACTGGTCCAGGTTGCTGGAATGCTCCAGGATCTACTGGGAGCTGCCATCTGATATTTCTGCTGTATCCACAACCCTGCTGTAAATCTATGACTGAGAGCACTGAAGTGTTACCCAAACATTTCTTCGAGCTTGCTCTGCTTAGTTTAAGCTCTATACACCATGAGCAAAAATGATCATGAATTTTAAAGCAGGAATTTTGACTGCTTGCTGTTGACAGTACAGACAGAGCAAGTTTTCCCAAAGGGAAAGCCCAACCTTGGCTTGCAACTGGAATATCTTGTCCTGTCCCAAACATCAAAGAACTTAAAGACACATAATGGAAACTGCATGCAGTATGAACATTACCAGTCCAGCAGCCCTGGCAGGGAAGGCAAGGGCTCAACAGCCCATGGGGCACTTTTTCCCAGTTACAGTGACACACATAGACACTGACAGAGAACCTTAAATGAGCCTGGGAATAACCAGTCAGCATTTGTAGTTGTAGTCTTTCCAGAATGACATGTTTGTAGTTTATATACAGCCTTTGATGCTATGCATTGAAAATGAAAAGAACCAAAGTGAATGTTTCCTCCTTCCCAATGCTTTCAGAGGAAGGGAACAGCATTTTTAGATTCACTGCTGGAAGACGAGGATTAAAGCAAATATCTGGTTGAAGAATTCACTAATTTTACAAACATATATACATTTCTCAGCTACAGCATCTTTTATTAAAGCAAACTGCACTCCCGTGGAACAGCTGAAACAAAATATTTTGAGGAATTTTAGCTCACTGCTTAAGCCAACACCAGTCAGAACCTACTCTTCACTCAATCACAGAATGGTTTGGGTTGGAAGGGACTTTAAAGATCATCTCGTTCCAACCTCCTGCCACGGGCAGGGACACCTTCCACTATCCCAGGTTGCTCCAAACCCTGTCCAGCTCGGCCTTAAGCACTTTCAGGGATAAAGAATTCACAGCTTCTCTGGGCAACCTGTGCCAGGGCCTCACCACCCTCACAGCAATTAATTTCTTCCTAATACCCAACTAAACCTGCCTTTTTCAATTTAAAACCATTGCACTTACCCTGTCACTATCTGCCTGTATCAGTTCCTCTCCCTCCTTTTTCTAAGCCCCCTTAGTTCCTTCCCTCGCTTTTCTAACACACACTTGGAGTTTAATCCAGAATGTAACTCTCCAGAAAAGGGCAATCACGAAATTGATTATCTATAGAGATTTTATTCACTGCCATACAGATTTTCAAGCATGTGCCAGACACGAAGGACCCACAGTCTCCCACAACTCATCACTAAGGCCTGAATCTCCTGAGATGGAAGACAGACATTTATTTCATACCCTGAAGCCTGTGACAGTCTTCTGCTCCCCCCAGTGGCAAAACCCCAAATATAATCCACAGGAAGGCCACTGAAGCAGCATCACATGCTCATACAGCACTGTTCCCAGAGGTCTTCAAACCCTAAGTTTTTAGTATCCAAAGGGTTTTTGTTCTACCAAAATTAAACAACAGTCTAAATCAACGTTAATCTTGATTTCTGAAAAAAAACTTTCTGGAATTGATAAATAGAAAGTAGTGGATAATGGAAACATTTAAAATTAATCTATAATCCTAAAGCTGACAGCAACTTTCTTGGGTTATGATAAAGGAAAAAAGAGCCTTTAAAAATAAATTTATTTTTGATACAAGTATTAGTAGCAATCTTTTCTTTTTAAAAGAAGTCCCAGAGAGCTGCTGCTACATAGACATCACTTGCCTTCTCTTATCAGCCTTCTCATGTTTTCCTTCTCTTAAGCTTCAAAAATTTTTTGAAAAAGTGACCATAATAAGAACACTATTTCCTTAAAGATGAACCAAATTAGTATTTAAAAAATAATTCTGACAGTGTAATTTGAGGATATACATCTTACATACAGTAAACATTCTTCTTTCTGTAGTCAAAGACAGACTGCAAAATGACGTTATTTGAAATATTTTTTGGCTTATATTAGGGGCACCTGTGATTAATTACCAGTGACCTTCAGTAAGGAATGATAAGAAAAGAACCCCAGGGCTATTTTTTATTTCATGCACTGAATGAGGTGAGACACTGAACCCACATTTGAAAGTCGAAAATGTTAACACAAGACTTTAAACACTATATGTAAAGAAAACCAGTTACTGAATCTCATCGGTCCAAACTGAACCCACTGCACGCAAATACAACTTAATAAAGTTACCCAAAAGCTTAATTCTACAATCTGCCTGAGGTTTTATGCAGCCCAAAAGGCTGCTTTCCAACACAGGTACTGAAAATCACCTATAGGCTGTGCTGCTTTAAACTACATTTAAATTTGCAATGTTTACACAAAGTCAAAGCTATCTAATACGTTAGAGAAGCCACAAATAATATTGCAGTTAATATGGTTTAAACTGCACCTAAAGAACTTCTATGCTGGAGTTTTCCCTCTCATTTCCAAGAACTACTTATAAAACAGAGAAATAACAGCCTGCATTCTTTTTGCATATTTCAGGTTTTTTAAGAGTTATTAAGTTTAAAGCCCTTGGACTGTCACAAAGTGGTTCCAGCCAGACATCACCTCCCTCATTTATCCTGAGGAACAAAACAATGAACTCTCACTGCCAGTGAAATAAGTGCTGTCTACATGGAGTAATGATGTCAAATGTCATTATTAGCATTACTACAAGCTGCACTGAAGCCAGCAAGGCAAGGTTTCCACAGGGATCTTTCATTACATCCATGGACAATGCTGGAAATGTCCATGCTACTGCTCAAACTTAGAGGCAGCGCAGCTCTTTGAGTCAGGAAAGCTGAAATCCATCCTGCTGAGTTGAAATTAGGTGTGTTCATCACACCAATGAGAAGACAAAGAGTTTTAGAGTCGAATATATCAGAGGGGAGCAAGACTTGCTCATTTCATTCTATGTTATTCTGCCTTTCCTCCTCTCCCTAAAAAAAAAGGTGCTTAAATTGGTGGGATTGGCTGAAGTGGTCAAGAGAATTATATTGATTAAAACCACCAAGTTCACGAGTTTTAAGATCTAACAGCTTCCTGAATTTCATTTCCATGCTTGTCTTTCAAATGTATTTTGCAAACTTTCCTTGAGGATAAAGATGACAGCGTGACAAGCAGCTTTCTAAGGATTTTTCTCCACTGTCTTTTAATGATTTTGCATATGTTCATACCAGTGCACAGCAGTTGCTTAGCTTCATTGGCATGGTTTCTACATTCTGACATTCCAGTCCAGTTAGGTCAGTCACTCTGATATCTCAAAAATAATCAGGATATCAAATATTCACTACTTGAGCTTGAGAAGACACATTTGCCCCAATAATTTTAACAAGATTCACATTATAACCAGTTCAGCTCTTTGCAGAATTCTGATGATCCACATTTATTGGATACTGCCTGTCAGAAAACATGAATTTATGTTTTGACAGAATTATGGTAACCATCTCCAGTGTCATAAAGGACTTGATACACTTTGAAAAAACATCTAGTTAGAAGTAATAAGCTTCTCTAATCTACACACTGGGGTAGCTGTGATATTCAGCTACATTGGGGTAGTTGTTTCTAACATAGATATCATGCCAAAGTCATTTATCAGTAACTTTAAACATGTAAATTATAATTTCTGCCTCTAGAGCAAGGACTGTGACGTCAACAGATTCAGCAAAGGAATCTACATCATCAACTAATTTCTTTCCTAGATAAACAGCAGCAGGGTCTTACTGATTATTATTCCTTATTACTGTAATTCTTCAATTAAAAAGGCTTCTTCTATTTTCACTCAATATGAGAAAGCTCCAGAGAAGTGGAAGTCTATTCAGTAGTCACAGTGTCTATCTTTTTATCAGCAAGAACGCTACCGGTGTGTGCATGAGGTCCCCAAGTTAAAAGTAAAGAAAGTGTAGACTATTTGCAGACATTGAAATGCTTTTCAGTGAAGAAGTGTCCAGTGTTCAAATTGTAAACTTTTCCTCAGTGCCACAGGGATATCAGAGCTTTGCAGGGAACCAGCTGGAAACATCCTAAAACTATTAAAAGTATTTATCTTCTAATATTTTTCAAGGAAATGGCTGCACCGCTTTCATTTAATCTTTTATATAAAACTCTGGAGCCTGGGAAGCTAAAGAGCTTTCTGGATCAGAAAGTGCAGAAGTGTTAGAGAAACTACACCATGGTTGTGGTTAGTGTAAAGCAGTGGCTAAACTTACACAGGCAGGTATGGACACACCCCATGCACTCACACTGCACTGACCCTGGTATTGCTCAGCTTCTCTTTACTGCTGTGGTTTTACTTTTCCACACAGTTCTGACTTTGTTCCAGCTTTACACAGGCGCAGCAGAAGTCTTCGGAAATTTTTGCATGAAAATGGAGAAGGGGAATGCAGAGACTCTCAATATCACTTCAACACAGTTGTCAGAAAATGACACGTTTCTGCTCTACTAGACATGTCACTGTAACATAAAATGAAGAAATTAAATAGATCTAATTCTGTTGAGGTTCCACACTGATTAATACATTTAATAGTCCTGTCTTAACAGAATTGAAACCGTTCTTACTTGGTTTCAACACAGACAAGGTAATGAAATAAAAAACTGCATCCAGTGGATGAAATTATCAATCTGACTCTATCCTGTGAAGGTGAAAGACTGCAGGACACAAGAAGATAAGAACATCTTGGTGCTCAGGGCCCTGAGCTGATGAATTTAGTATCTTAAATTTAGTGTGTTACAGGGCAGTGCCACAGTAAGATCTCAGAACAGACTGGACTGTGAGTCCACTGGAATTTCTATATGGAATAATGGTACCTAAGATATTGAAACCAATCCAGCTTCATGAGCAAGAAGTTTCTCTGGGGCTATTTGGCTTTTCCTCCTATGGGGCCAGGTGGAGCTTTGCAGTGACATGCATTTCAGTGCCTGAGGTATTTGACTGACAGTCAAATTAAGCTAATTGCATCAGGGATGTGCCTTTCGGCTTCGCTTTCTGCTCCAACAGGCTTCCCCTACGATCCTGGTTAAGTAAACTCTGCTTCCACTCCCAATTTGTACTATCATGATATAAAAGACTCCCCATTAAAACAGCTAAATACAGCTGTGAAGTACCAATGCTGCAATGGAAGGTTGCAGGGAACAGCCTCACTCTATTCTGATCATCCAGGCAGTCAGAAATTAAATTCAGCTGCTCCTGCAGGAAGCACAACTTGGCCAGAACCACCCTGTACTTGGAGACACTTTCAGAGGCAGCACTGAAGAACTTATTTTGACAGCCTCAGTGTGAGGGCTACTAAGGATATCTGTCTTGTCTCTGCTCATCCGGAGAGCAAATGCACTGGGCAGAGTGGGCTGAAACAGATGGTATTACCAAAAGTGGCCTTGTTTAAGTCATGCCTTTCCTTCTCTGCTATGACAACCTTGATGGCTTGGGATATTTTCTCCAGGAGGGAAAAAAAAAAAAAAAGTCATCCTATTTCTCAGAGCAGTTTAAAAAAGTCTAACACAGATTTCCCAGGCAAGATACCAAGATACAACATCTCATATCAGACAAACCATTGAGTAGAATTGTTAAGACCTGTATTGATATTCTGTGTTTTAATGACAGCTCAGAAAACCTTCTTGTATTTCTTGTTTCCCAGTGCATTTTTTCCCCTCCAAAACCTCCATCATATCCTGAACACATCTTGTCAAAAAGAACTGTCCATTTAAAATAATGCAATAAAGCCAAGTTGCTGGTTTTGTTTTTACTTTAATATGGATCACACTTAAAGGGACCTCAAGACTCCACAGCAAATCCTGTTCCATGAAAACTCTGCAGGTCCCTCCACTAAAGATGTTACTCAGTGTTGTCACCAAACACAATGTTTTCACTGATTAGAAGTTTTTTATTCAGTTGCCCATATGCTAATGTTCATGTAAATGACAGATTTTCTACCAATATGGTTATGTTATGATACCTATATAATTGCCTGGAAGAAATCCCTGTACACATCATTATATATATTATGGCAAAAGAGGCAAAGGGACCATCTGAAATATAAAGAGAGCCAAATTTGTGAATAAACTTTGAACACTGAAAATACTGAAATGCTGATTAAGTTAATAATTTCCATATAAACAGGGAAATATATTTTGATATTTAAAGTTTTTGGGCTAGATACAAATTGCACACAAGTTCCTTCAAGCAGACTGAAGTACATAATAATAATTAACATTTCCTTTCTTTTCTCCTCAATGGTCATACTTTGAAAGAGCATCAAGTTTTGACTGGTTTGGAAAAAATTAAGTCCCTGTATGATACATGCTTCCATTAAATTCAGATTAGCTTTAGGAATGCACAAAGCAATTCCAGTTTTCTTATAGCCATTGGCAAGCTTAAATACCAAACCATTGTTTCCTCATCACTGAAATGTGTGTAAGACTGAATATCCTGAAAACATTTTAAAATATTGAAGCATGCCTAAACACAAGGAAAGTGATGTTGTACTGAAAACACATTGAAAAATTCAAGCTTATGTATCATTTTGAGAAACATTCCTGTATTTTTTTTCTTTTTGTTTTTCCTCTTTACTCTTCCCTATGTTCTTGGGGGGGGATGGAAATTCTATCTGCAAAAATAAACATTTTACTTATTCTTGGTCATCTTTTAGGAAATTTGAAGTTCCAAACAACCCCTTTATACAAAATCATTTGCTAATTTTTTATTGACAGATATTCCCAACAAATACCTATTCACTACTGAATGGCAATGGTCCTGTGTATTCATGGCAAAATTCTGCCAAAATTCACAGGACTGTATTTAATACCCGTTTTAAAATGCAGTGTACTGAAAAAGCTGACAATTTTTAGCTCATTCAGCAAGGACTTAGCCAACTCATTATTTCCACTCTCTTGGTACAAAAAAGCCAAATTTTTAAAAAAATAACACAATCCCAAATGTTTTAGGTTTTCACTTTAACAATCCCATTTCTTTACTTATACTAGGCACACATAGAAAGAACCAATAATGCCTTCTTTACTTTTCCATAAAATCTCAGATTCAATTAAACATGGCTGACATTAGAGCCAATTATTTTAAATGAGTCCTGGTGTACATTTTCTTTTTCAGTTGGAAAAGTAAATTTATCTCATGCTTGTGAAACAGCTCCACTCCACTTTGTAAAAAAAAGAAACTAATAAATGGCAGTATCAGATTGTAGCAAACTGTCTAAAATAGGTCAAGATCTGATGCAGAATGCTGACGAGGATTTTAGACACAACCTTCAGCCTAAAATTGTCACAGGCTCTCCATCTGGCACACCAACTGAGTATGTGCAATTGTCAGCAGTAGTAAAATCTCTGATTTAGAGCACAATGTGAATGGAAAAAGACTGAGCCTTCACTGTCCACAAGATTTTAATAATTAAAAAAACAGTTGGCAGGCAGCTGAAGTGATAGATATACAAATGTTCCCCTTCACCCTATATCCTTAACTGTTTTTTTTCCCATGTACAGAAAATTAGATTTATGAAAATTCAAGCAAAAAGTTTATTTAAACATTATTTCAGCAGTGGTTCTCCCTGAAAAGGACTAAAGCCACCACCACATTCTCACGGCTCTCTTGGTGACAAAAGTACCACACAAGTCAGTGACTTTTTATTCATGTGAAAAAACAAAATTAATTTTTTCATCCTCTTCCAGAAATAACTCAACAGGTTCAATTACATGCCTCACACATTTTCAGTCACATGAGTGAGCTCCTCAAGTTCCTTCCAGACCTCCAGTTTCTAAAAATTAGAACATCTACACAGCCCAATCCTAGGAACTTAAACCTTACACTCTGCTATTTTATTGCAAGTTACCATATATTGATCCACAACAAAATAAAAGAAAATCCTAATGACAGCTGCCATGTCTAAAATGACTGAATAATAACACTCCTTGACATGGAAAATCATCATTTTATTCAATTTCAGTCCTCGATTCAGTGCAATTTAAATTCATTTTGAATAATCTTGTTCAGCCAGCAGCCCTTACACACATTCATCTCCCTCTGCATGTTCTCTGTGTGTGTATATATATATATGTATATGTGTATATATATGCACACACACATCTAGAAATATAAAGAAATCAAAAAAACTAGTACAGAGTAAAACTGCAGCAAAAGAAAAGGCAATATATATTGTTGTCAAGTTTTTAAGTTCTCAAAATAACCTCTTTATTCACAACCACCATTAAGATCATAAACATAAGGCAGATTTTTTCCCCACAAGCTGCCCACGACCCAAAGTGGTCTATGTTAAATAAAATGGGTATAGACAAGAGAAGCTCTGCAGAGGAGACAGTATCTTATCTCCAAAATTCAGTAATTAACCTTTGTAACAATAATTTAGCTTTTTGGAAAGCTAAACAGAGTCAGCACAAACTTCAAAGGAAAGAATAAACATTATCCTAAAGAGTAAAATAGACACAATCAAGGTTATAAAAATAGTTTGAGATATTTAACATGTGCAAATTTCTGCTTTCCTTTAGACTAACTGTTCCTTTACAAAATCTATGAATTACAACTTCCTGAGAGGTTTGAAGTTCTGTAGGATTGCTGTTTGTCCAGAAATTGTCCTATGGTAAATCTGGACAACTACCATATTATTATGAATTATCATACTATAATATAAAGTTATTCATATTATATTCATATAAATATGAATATAATGTCAATAACTTCATATTATAATATGGTTCATATCATTCTCCAGTCCTCTGTGAGACAGAGCTCATGGCACCTGAAGGCGCCACCACTATGAAACAACATGTTCCAGTTATGAATGAAAACTCAGCATTAGAAGTAAAATGCTTTGAAGGTAACAAGGCAGTGCAGTGATTTATTTTGCTCAACACAGGTCTGCAGTTACCCTGGCTGCCTCTCTTTCATCATTTGTCAGAGCAGCATATCTAGAATCCCATTCTGGAAGCCCAAGTGCAGCTTTTCTGATGGGTAATGACAGCCCTTTGCCACCACAGGGCCTCAATTAAACACATCAGCCTCAGGCTTTAACAAAAATCTTAACTCCTGCACCCTTTTAGATAATTTTCCCCGGAAATCCCACATTAGGGGGTCAAGCAAACTCATGTTCAAGTACTCAAAGTTCACAGACACCATCCTTCTTCCACCCAGGAGTGCCAGGGTGATGATGAAGCTTAAGGGCTTATTGATTCTGCTCCTATAAATCAGGTCAGCTGGAATCATAACAGAGCTTGTGTTTGGCAAGAATCCCTTTGTCAGACTCAGCAAATTCACTGACAAGCAGCTTTTCCCACTGTAATTCAAATCTTTTATCCAGAAGACTGAAGTATATACCCACAGTCACAACAGGATAAAGGCTATCCACTTGTAAAAACAAGCTCCCCTCCCAACCCCACGATATTTGTGAATGCATTAGTATTAAAGAGCTCCAATCCCAATCCAGTGATGAACTGTGTCACACTGAAACCTTGAAGCACACATCAAGTTCAGTCACGATATAAAATCATCTTTATTCACCCACAGGTAAGTGAAATAAGGAAACAACTTTTTTTTTTTTTTTTTTTTTTTTTTTTTTTTTTTTTTTTTTGGAATGGAAGTGGGTGGTGTCAGTTTATCAATTCACTCCCTGCTTTTTACAACCCCAGTTTAGAGGTTTTAAAAATACATTGGCAGCTGATTTTTTGCTGCAAGTTCAATGCCTTCCATTAAAGGATTTAGGAGTTATAATTTGCAGGTGTTCTTGGAGGAAAACAAGATTTTAAATCAAGTCCAAGAACTAAGCCTTGATAATACTTTGAATCATAAATCCCGCCTTCCCCACAGTCAATTAGAAGTTAATTAAATCCTAAGCTGTATTAAGCATTCACCTTAACTACTACAAAGACTATAAATTTGCTCAGAAATTCCTGCTATCTCTTACCAAGGAGTCAAATCTCAGTCATAACAAAGAACTGGGAGATACCTCTTTCTGTTCCTTAGTTGGTTAAAGAAGGAAATACATGCACAGCAGCAAAACTACCACCTAACTTACTCTGTTTAGCAATTTGTCTTGAAACCAAGTACTGTAAATATCTTTCAGCATTGTCTTAAATAAAATTCTCTTCTGCAAGACTACTCAAGCTCCCACTAAAATATGAGATATGAAATAACCCAGACTTTAAAGCAAAATTAAAGAACATAATGACAAATGGCTGAGAAGTGATGGTTGAAGAACTGTTGCTATTTTTAGAATAGTTAGCTAATTTGAAGTCAGAAGGAAAAAAATTATGCCCATTTTTCTGCCCGGCCCAGCATTCCTGTTAAAAGAAAATAAATCAATTCTTCTCCTGTAAAGAAATTAACACACTCATCCCAGAATTATTTCACTGAAGTGAAGGACAGCAGAGGCATTTCAAACAGTCACCATTATTAGAGAAGAGAGACAAGTGTGAAGCTGAGTTTTATCTGAGCTATCTAAAGGCATCAGAAAGGAGAGGAGATGAATTACCAACTCACCAAAAAAAGCCCTGGCAGTCTAACAGCGAGGCTGGTCTCACATCTCCCCTGGCCAGCTCCAAGAGGGATCACTTGTGCACTGATGATGGGAGGATGACAAAAGGGCACGCTGCGCTCTCTCCTCCAGCCCACTTGAGTGACAGCTCTCCTGACAGGGAACCCAGGCACACGCTGCAAAATCTCAAGCAGTGGGGACCTGAGAGAGCATGCTCAGTGCCTAATTTAAAATGGCCTGATGCTTCATCTCAGCAGGAGATGGCCTACTTCCAAACAATTTCGGAACTTTAAGTCAAATCTAAAAATCGTTAATTGGAATAGGCAAAACTCAGCCACCAAGCAGCATTGATTTACACCACCCCTCCCTATTTTTTTTTTTTTTTTTTTTTTTTTAATCTAGGCTGATGAACAGATAATTATTTGCACTACTTCCCTGAAGGGCATCCTGAGGCTTAAACACTATCATCATGTGCTTCACTGTAATTACATGATGCTGCTGTAATAGATTGAAAACCTTTTCAGGATAGGATATTATTTGAACACTCAGCAGCACAATTCATAAATCAGACAAAGGCAGCAGATCTGCTGCACAGTGTCCATATTGATTTAGGAATTATCCTATGGGCTGATTTCTGGGCAGTTTTTTTTATTATTTATTAATTTTTATTTTTTTTTTTAGGGTGGGGGAGGAAAAGAGGAAATGCTTGAGAGTTGTCTAACAAGTGATGGCTTGAGAACTGTCTAGTAAGTGATTTATGTTCCTGAGCCACATCCAAATTACCTCCACTTAAAGTCTCTTTACACATAAAGAAATCATTTAGCTTCTTAATGAAACAATATATCCAAATATCACAAGTCAGGTTATTCACATGCAAAAATCCTGTGAACCAGAGGCTCAAACCTCTTCCCCTCAGGAGATTAACATCTTTTAATACACCCACAGACAAGTGGTACAGAAGCCTTCCGTGTTTTGGTTTTCTCTATCTCACAGCCCTCTTTCCATATTTATTGTATATTCATTTTTTCAAATGAATACACAAAGTTATCCTGCTCTTGTGAAGAGAAAAAAAGCTGTGCCCCAGGCACTTCTGGTTTTTTTAAAATGCTTTCCTGCTTATCATTCAAGCTGAAAGCAGAGCCAGACAGGCTACTTTAGAAATGCTGTATTTTACAGGATGCTGTATAAAAGAGCAGCACAGCCCTCCTCCTGGTCTGTACCACAGCTGGTGAAGAAAGAAAAAGGTTTGGAATAAACTCTGCTATCAAATCCTCTACTCCTACTATGGCAGATATTGGTTAATATAATAGCTGGTAGAGAAGCAAGATAGTATTCTTAAGCTTCACTCATGTCTACAAGTAACTTAAAAATGGCATTTTCCTATCTAGCCAAAAATGCTCATATTTACTACAACTTCAGACACAGAGTTTTGAAGTCTAAGACCTTCACTCTGCACTCCTATGCTTTAAAAATCCTCTTTACTAAGATAATTATTTTAACATTAATCCTTGCCCTTTTCCTTTGAATTCGCCCAAAATGAGAGGAAGCATTTTCACTTCAGCAATTCCTCCCAGCCATAAACCCAGAAGTCAAGGTGCACAACAGAGCTGTGGCACAGCTGAACCTGATTTTGTAAACACATTCAAACATCCCATTCCATTTTCCAGAGCCACACTATAAAAAGTAGTTTATTTATAGTCATGTAACACAAACTGCATTCACTTGATTTTTAATCACATAATACCTTGGCAGTTAATTTTCCTACAAAAAGAATCCTTGCTACGGCGTATGTCCACATAGCAAAATTCAGATGAATTCTGCAGTCTGCCATTAGGTGATGAAAAGCCATCTTCTTAATAAGAACTCCACTATTTCTTTGCTAGCTAGTGAGCACTTTAAAGAAACAAGTAAATCAAGTATTAAATCACATTTCCCATTTTGACCTAAGCTTTTATTCTTTCATCATCTAACTTTTCATCATTTGCTTTGTTATTGCTCTCTGAACTTCCATGTAAATTGAGACGGGTAAATCCAAATGTACTTTTAAAATGCAAGGGGTTGTCATGGACATAGGAGTTGCCTCCTGGGTGAGAAATGTTTTCATCCAAGACAGCCTTGCTCAAGCTGCACTCTGAAAACAAAATAAACAAATAAATGCTATTGAAGAAAGCTTACTTGTACAAATCCACAGCTACCTAATCAGTAGTTTGCAGTTTCTACATTTAGAAGATGAGGAAGGAGAAAAAGAAGCTGCTAATAAAACCCATTAAATGGAAGTAAACACTGTTCTCTTGTTTCAAGTTCATTCCCTTTTGCTTCCCAAAATCCCATCAAGCTGAGCACAAATCACAAGAATTTTCTTTGAGCTAGACAACAGTTCACAGGTTCAAAAGGTCTGCTCTGAAGTTAAATTTCTGTGGGTGTCTTCTCTCCAAAAGACAAATTTTCATGGAAAAAAACCCAACCCTTCTGCACTTCTTGGACAAGTGTCCAACTTCATAGAAGCATAAGGAAATTTTAGGATAGTTTTGTTTTTTCTGTTGATGAATCTGTATTTTATTCTTTTAATGACCCATAAACTGTAGCCACAAGAATGAAATGCAAGGGGGGTATGAGCAGCACATAAAGCCAAAACACTTTGATTCCACAACTAATGCAGTCTTGCAAAGCAGGCTCTTGCTGACCTTGAAAGGGTTCCTTTACAGTGACATAAATTTGAGTTTCAAGATCTTGATAAGGAAGTTATACTGTGAGTGACTGTAAATTTCCAATTTGCCATCTAATAAACATGTCTTGAAAGAAAAAAAATAATAATTTAATTAACACATAAGTAGGGACATGTAGCCTGTACAGAGGACTTCTAAGGAAATGATTCCTCTGAACATGACAAAGCTGGGATTAAAATCAAACAGCCCTGGAAGCTGAAACATTTTTCTGGAGTTTCTGCACTGAAATCCAAACCAAAGTCTTCGTTAACACACAAAACACTAAAATCATGCCAGAGCACTGTGTTATAAAGACAATGAGCCTCAGAGAGTGGTGCAGGAACACAATTAATTTCAGTCAACCCTCTGCAGACAGAAGCTAAGTTAGAAAATATCTAATGACTGAAGTACTGCTGTTGGTTTTTTGCTGGAGTTTGTTTGTTTGTTTGGGTGTTTTTTTGGTTGGTTTTTGGTCTTTTAATCTATTTAACAAGAAATCAGGTGGTAAATATTTTAAACATTTTTCTTGCCAACAGCTTCTTCTCAACAGCTCACACATGAACAGCCCTGATCACCTGTTTGGAGAGCAGAGCAGCTCATTTTAATAAGATGGGTGTTCAGCAGTACATTTCAGTTAATTTTCAGTCTCGGTATCCAACCTGCTGCTCTTTCAGAATGAAATATGACGTGCTTTTAGGGTTATAACTAGGCTTTATATGGATTTAATTAAGAGCCTTGACTTATGTAATTGATGTTTTTAACTAAACGTGATAAATTCTTCAATCAATTATACACAGCTGAGTTTCACAAGACTTTCTGGCATCCTAGAAAGAATTCCACAAGGATGTCTCTTCCACATGAGCTTTTTCAGCCTTTCAAGCAGCTTTCCTGACTCTGGTTACTACAAGTAATACCTGAACATGCCTCTTTCAAACACTACATCACAGATATATAGAAATTCTTCCATTTCTAGATAAAGCTACAGTCTCCAGAAATGTGTAGCAATTTAAAATCTGTTTGCCATTATGTTATTATATCTTATCTATCAGCTGACCTATTCAAGTGGAAAGAACATTTTTCGAACAAAACTGAGAGAAAGGATGTATCTGTGTCTAGACAACCAAAGGGGGAAAATTACGTATGCAAAGTTCAAAAGATGAGTAATTTTTTTCCTATTTCTATAGTATAATTTACATTCTTGTTTCTATTCACAGTTTTGACTGTGCTACATTTTTTCAGTGTTTCTATTGTGTAACACATATTCTCTCTTTTCTGTTATTTTTAATTATTTTTGCACCTCACTTGAAAAGAATGTTGTGGTTTACAGCTTTTCTTTCCATCCCATGTCATTTTTGATCTCTTTACCTTTTTCTCATTTTTTCCTTGTTAACCCATGTCCCAATGTCTTCAACAACTGAGAGAAATGAAATAGATGTTAACTCTTCTCATGGGGCAAACAGAACCACAGGACCCACAAAGTGTATGTACATTTAGTACTTCAGCTGATAAATGCCTTGGATTTTATTCCTTAAATTACTGCAATCTCCTGGTAAGTCTGATTCTTTATAGCCTTTCACTCTTCAAATGTTCACAATTAGATTGAATTGTCAACTGAGCATTCCCACTTCTGTTGTCATTTCCTTTCCAAATATAGGTTTGTGCTCAAGATATGACAGTTTGTGCTCACGCTCTTGAATTAAGTAAAATGGAAAAATAAGGTTTATCTCTGCTGTTAACAGCTTATAAAAGCAGGCTGCGTGTTGGTCTTTAATATATGACCATAATGATTCATCTGGAAAATTGTATCAGACAATGTGCCAGAACATATAAAACTGCCACTGCTGCCCGCACTGTTGGTGTTGTTTCCCAAGTTTAAACACATATTTTTATATTATAGGGTGTCTGAGACTAAGACCAGGTCTGAAGCAAGCACCTTTTACTAAACACAAGCTACAGATGTGCCTATCCCAAAGACAAGCTCTAACTACACAGCCAAGCCTCTGCCTTATCCTCAGAGTAGAGACAATTCCCCTCCACCCACCATTCTCTTAACAAATTTGCTTTACTTTTAAAAATAGTTATTAGATTTAGAAACACATTCTATATGGGCAAGCAGTCCCTGAAAAAGGAACTGTACTTGCTAAGGTAAACTTTTTAATGTTTCTAAATTTCACCCTCTTACTGGCAGTCCTTTTTATTTTATGTTTATTCCTAGAATTGCCAGTAAAAGAGATCTAGTAAATGATTCCATACATGAGTAAGTTTACTTCTGCTGCAAGACTGATGACCTCAGGAATCCAATCTGAACGCTGCTTCTTAATGCCCAATGCAATTAATTATTCTACAAAATGTTGATACTGGAAGAATTGTACAAGTCAAAGAACATTTTTTAGGACAGCACCACCACTGACCTGGTCAGCTGAGAACAAACACATCCTTCCACTTTATCTGGCACCAACCAAAGCAGTATAAAATATTTTTCAGTTTTTGATGCAACACAGAAGTGAAACAACTCAAGTCTCTCTGCAAGAAACATTGGAGCTCAGCAGCTCTTTTGTGCTGCAAGACCTATAGACATTTTCAAATCCTTATTCAGTAACTGCCACAAAGAGCAAATCCCTTTTATTAACCGATAAAACCAGAGTTAAAACTGCTGTGATCCCATCTGGAAAGTATCTCAGTTCTCCTCTCAAAGTAACTTTCCAGTCAGCCAAAGCTCTCTGCAGCATTCTTAAACTCGTTCTGAATTGCAGCTACACATGTGCTCATTAAGCTGCTTCTTTCTATGAATGGCAGGAACTGTAGTAAAAATATCCTTTTGTGGAGTTATCAGTTTATAAAAACAAATATAATGAATTTAAAATTAACTACTTAGAAGAACATGCTATTCTGACAACTTGCTGACTGTGTAGCCAGTGCAGAATTACAACACAAGCACTGGCTGAACAAATCTGAACAAGGATAAGATTGGTGCCTCATCTCTCAAGCCTCTCAATATGTAAAAAAATTAGGCTGATGAAATAACAGCGGTGAAATAGTGGCAGCAAAACTCTTCTGCATTAGAAAAAATGTAATACATTGCATGGTAAATGTGAGTAACACTCAAAATTAATTAAAATACAGATCAGCATCACTAAATACCAAAGTGAGAGAAGTAATGAAACAAAGAAAAATTCTCAAAGTGATCAAATGGAAAAAGGAATGCAAAGTTCAATGAAAACTGTAAAAATAAGTACATTGCAGGCTCTGAGGAATCACTTGCAAATGTGTAGAGAGTTAAAAGGGGAGACACAGGCCTGTATCTCAAATCTAACACATCTCACCTTTCAAACTTCAGGAAAAAAATTAAAAATAAATAAAACATTCACAACAGCTTTTTAAAATGAATGCCATAGCTCAAAGAACTGTTGGGTAAAACAAACTAACAACAACAACAACAAAAAAAAACCAACCCATAAACCAAGCAAGTGAACAAACAAGCAAAACCCACAAATTTTTTTTTTTTTTTAAAAATTAACAAATCTAACAGGCCTCTCAGCTCAGAGAGAATCTGGTTTTCCTGAAAGTACCTTACAAGGTCACTGGTTAAAGCTGCTGGAAGAAACTAAGGTGCCAGAGGTTAAGATGGTCATAGGTTCACAACAGTGAAAGAGCACAAATCAATAAACCTACAAGGACCTGAGCTCACAAACTTTTCACCCTGATTTCTACGAGGGAGTGAATACAGAAGTTAATTTAAACTTTACCAGTATTCCCAGGACCAAGGGTGCCATTCAGGATGACAAGAAGGGCCCAGCTGAAGGATCACAGAGGTCTAACACAAGATTAGGAGCACAAGCAGTAAAATAGCAGGTGATATTTAATGGTGGCAGTGTAAGATGATACTAACAAAAAACCCCTCTATTTTACACAGGAGCATGTAGCGACAGGACAAGAGGGAATGGCTGCCAACTGGAAGAGCGTAGAGTTACATTAAATATTGGAAAAAAAATCTTTGCTATGAGAGTAGTGAGACACTGGAACAAGTCAGCCAAGAGAAGCTTTGGACATCCCATCCCTGGAAGTGCTCAAGGGGAGGCTGGATGGGGTTTTGAATAACCTGGTCTTGTGGAAGGTGTCCCTGCCCACGGCACAGGGCTTGGGAACAAGATGGCCTTTAAAGCCCCTTCCAATCCAAAGCATTCCATGATTCTATAATATTCAACAGAGGGCTTTGAGATGACCACTTCGACTATGGAATAAAACCATAGCATTGTAACACACAGCATTTCATAGACTGGTCATTTCAGAGAATTAACAAAGTTTTTTGTGTGTGTGTATGAAACAACAAAGAGCTTTGGTCAGCTTTTGAAACAACTCGTGGAGAGTTGGTGTGGGGTCAGGGATGAATTAGAAACCCATTAGGTGAAGTTCAATACAAGGATATGAGCTCTGACTCTGGAAGTCACTGAACCACAGACAGCTGTTGGCCAGGAATTCTTGCGCAGGTTCGCAAAAAAACCTCCAAACCTCCAAAACAAATCCTCACCTCTGGCAACCTCTGTTTCTGGCAAATGCTGCAAAAACCAGCAAATACACTGTTCAAAAAACCTTGAACACAGCACACGTCAAATTGCTGGAGATAATTTCTCCTACATTTGGCTGCTTTTCTCAGCTAAGTGAAGCCCACCAGGAACGATGATATACCAGCAATTTATTAGAAAACTAGGGGTTTGTCTTTTCAAACTTTAACTTCTAGCAGTTTTTCCCATTCCCCTGGCTTCTCTACCTTTCCAACAAGGTAAGGCACGATCCACCCACTTGTGGCACAGAGTTGACTTTCACTTCAAATGTCACAAGCTTGCCAAGTAAGAACATCTCCCTCCAGCAAGCCAGAGCTTTACCCACTGTTCCCTATTTCCCTGGAAACTGAGGCAGCATGAATTGGGGAAGGGAGAGTAGAGTAAATTCTCAAGCCACAGACACTGAAGGATTTTGAAACCAGTGAACAGGATAATTAAGCTCTGAACGATCCAGAGCTAATTTGCAGTTGAACTTCCCTGCACAACACAAGTCTGTAATTATAAATTTCCATCAGATACTTGATACCAGTCCTTGTTAGGGGGTTTCCACAGACAGATGCCTGAAACAGGGATACTATTTATTATACTTGGACAACAAAATTCACCAGGCAGTGTGTAGCTGTTTAATTTTGTTGTCAGCTGAACCACGGGATCCAGCAGAGTGGATTAGCCCCTAATAGCAAAGGCTTTCCTTCTGTCCCAGCTGCCACCAGCTCAGCATTGCCCTCCCCAAGAACTCCACGTCAGACACCAACCTCCTAAAGCTGCTGAAAGCAAATCTAATCACAGTGGCAGTTCAAATAAAACCAGCACAGAGGAAAATCATCATATTCTGGCTTTCTCTTTTGTTGAAATAGATTTAACTGATATAATGAGCTTTATACTCTCCTCAATAGGAAACAGCCTACATACATCAATAAAAAACTAGAAGGAGCAATACTTGAAATGCTTTTTTAATTGACTTTTGTTTTCAGGACAACAGCCCAGGGACAAAGTTTCATTATCACTCCAATATGTCACGTCCTTCAAAAAGTACACAATTTATTCTCAGCATACCATTCAAACATGATTCACAGGAAATAAACTAAAAACAAAACCACAAGAAAATCAACAATTCAATTAGATTTACATGACTAATAAAAGTCTCTTCAGTTTTGAATTCTTCAGTCCAAATTTTTTTAAGGTAGTATATACACCAACAATATTTTGCATTATATTTTCTTAGAATACCCATCTTTAAAATTATTAACACTGACATGCAGTCATGTGTATTTACAGTACCTTTAACAACAGGAAAGTAAATACTGGAGCTTTGACTTCCTATAAGTAAAAGGCTCATCATCATCCAAAGAACTTAAACAAAGAAAAATCACAGGAAATTTGAGATGTAAAAGTGTATGGTATATTACATTCTGAAACCAAACTACAAAAACCCATAGTCCAAAAAGAAAAGAGAAAAACTAATGAGCAAGAAGACAGCCAATATGTGAGCCTTCAATGCAAGCCAGAGGCAATTCATTCACAGCTTTACTTTTTTTTTTTTTCAAGGAGCCTCTGATGGGTTTTTCTTAGGCCTAAGGTATTACTTAGAAATATAAACACACAAACTGAAATACAAACAGTCACAAAGCAGCATTGAAAGTGAAAATTAAAAAAGTGTTTTGACATCCTACTTGAAAACCAGAAAAATAAAAGAAAGATCAAATGCTTTATTTTTCACTGATTATGACATGAGAACATGATTACTTTAATCCTCTGCTGAGGAGAGGAGAAGAACAAATCAAAATTTGCTCGTGTTTCAAAACTGCTGCTGATTCTGCACCTTTTAAGCCATTTGTGACCTAAGATTTCAAAGCAAACTGCTTGAAACTCACAAAAAAACCCCGTAACAATTGCATAAATTCAAATAAAATAAGAATAGATGACAAACTGGTTTTGGTCCCAACTGAAAATGAAGAAAATTATATAAAAAGACTGAATTACTGAAAGTAACTGAAAAACAAAGCTTGTACAGTGCAAGTTCAGGCACACCAGGAGTGTGCAAACTGCATAAACGGACAAAACGTGAAAATGTGTTTATTCCAACTTGTCTACAAATTTCCCTGCCCAACAGCAGCTGTCTACCAGAGTGGATTATACCCAAAGAGGTTTGTAACTGCAGTGTGCAGTTTTACAGTCAATGATTTTGCAGACAAAAGTCATTGTTGTTTGTTTGACCTACAGAACTCAACCACGCACAGAGCAAACTCTCCTGGACCATCTTTATGGCACAAAACTCTCAGGAAAGCATCTCCAGGCAAACAAAAGTTTAACATTTTTATCACATGAATTCCTCCATTAAAAAAACCAACAACAAAAAAATTCTGTTGCCTTAAGTGCTTTTAAACAATTTATGCAGAGCTACAGATCCCCATGCAATATCCTGTGCTACACTTCAAACATATTAAATTATATCTGAAAACCCTTGAAACAATAAGCTAATTTACTGTGTGTACAAACATGTAGTATTGTAGAGTAATTATGAAAGAGCATTAATTATGGATTAATACTCTTTCTTGGTAAATCCTTAGCTGCTGAGACTATAATGCTAAGATATTACAGTATTATCAAAATGTATTACTGCGCTCTCAATTGCAAAGCAATGCCAACAGAACTGAAATAGGTTGGCAACCTCCTGCCACTAGAGAAAACCAAGAATTTGTTATAATTCCTTAGCAAAGTGTGTCCTACAGGTGTTGACATCTGCCAGATCTTGTACTTGCAAGGGTTAATGAGACAGCAATGCGAACTAAACCCCAACTATTACCTGAGGATTATTAATTGAGTGTTAATGGATTTTTTATTTGTCCACCTACACCAGGGTAGCTCTTGAGTCATATTCCTGCACCTTCCAGCTCCTGGAAGTCACACCATAGCCCATCAGGATGTACTGGGATATAGAGGACTGCACAGCAGTGCCCAAAGATTCATTGATGCCTTTCCCCTATTCTGAATAATTCATTAACATGTGTTAAACAAAGAAAACACAACCCCTATTCAAAACTCCACACTCAAACACTCCCCGGTCAAGAAATTCCTGTCTGAAATTCAGTCATTTGTTTAGACCTAGAAGTTTGATAGACAAAGAAAAAAGTGCTTTTCCGAAAAGTAAGACTCAATTAATGAGCTAAAGCTCTAATCCCTCTCTCTGATACAAGGTGTGTTCAGACTTGTGTTAATTTTTTAAGATTAAATTAGCCTAAGTAAGACACTCACAGTGTTCTTACTGCACCAAAGAATCAAAATAATCTATGAGCAGCATTAAAAAGTTAATTCTGCTGTAAGTTTTAAAACAACTGCTCCTAATAAATGTATTTAAGGCAAAACACTACTATGTTCTGAAAGTAAATTTTTGTTCTGGTTAGTATTACTCAGTGTATTACCAAGGGTTTATTGCAGGGTTTCTTTGTGCTGGTTTTTTGTTGCTTTGTTTTCTGTGTTGGTTTTGCTTGGTGGGGTTTTGAGTTTTTAATAGCCTGTAATAAATTAATATCCAGAGATATCTTTTACTTACCTGCTCCCAGATTTAGAACTGTAATTTCCTTTAGGCTTTACAATGGGAAGTAAAAAAACCCCAAAAAACTCTCCACATGCAATAATCTAGTACTCCACTGCAAACCCATGTAAGTAAGAATCATCCCAAGAGTACATTCAGATAAAAAATGCTACCAAAAGCTTGTTAGAAATACCGGTATCTGAACTGCACACATGCAGATATTTCAGTGCCATTACTGTATGATCAATCAAAATTACACCACCACTTCACATTTCAAATGTGATAAAGAATGTCCTAAATGTACCAAAAAGAATGTAAAACTGACTTGTTTTGCTTTCATACAGGGGTATTTTGATTCTTTAGCGTTACATTGTGGCATATTACCTTTTCTTCTTTTCTTTTACTCTCTTTAGACAAACTATTTCTGATTTTTGTGTGCTTGAGAAATGACTTGTGCAAGTTGACTGACAGGCATTTGAATTTCCAGTTGAGTATGAAGACAGAAGTTACTTTTGATGATTATCACATTTATTCCTTCTGGATATGAATTTTCAACTCTACATTTTTATTTTAAAGACAAGATCTAGAATTTCTGCTCTTCTAAGCCTTGGTAAGAGACACTCAAAAATGAAGTGTCAGCATTTATGCTTGCCTGTAACATGCATTTTCTCCAAAGCTTTTGATTTTATTAACTCAAATTAACTCAGAAGTAGCATTAATGAAATATTTTATCCAAGTTTTAAGGTTTGGAAGCAACTTTAGAAAGATGAACTGACCACTACAGTGGTATGTATCCTCTCACAGCAGCTTTCTGCTTCTGAACTATGTACAGAACGTTTATTGTGTTTGTGGATGGACACAGGTTAGTGTGGCAACAGGTCCATTTTAAAAATCATTCCCAAATTCCTCTTCCCTCTTGAAACCATTCAGAAACTCTACCTGGATGCCAAGTTCCTTCCCCAGAATTCTTACCAGTATCTCAGAACAACCCACATTGAAGTGATTCAGATATGCATAATCTAAACAGTTGGAAAACCAGATTTTATTCCTCATGGTAAGTACAATGTAATTATTAATTTTATGAAGTACATCTGAGAATAATTACACATAAACTAGTCCTCTTTGGCACTGCAGTACTTGGCATGGTTTCTGCAACCTCAAGTCACTTCACCTGGAAAATCTGATTCTTGTGCCAAGGACTCAAATATATCCTGCATTAATATTTTAATGTGGAACATACACAGCTTATTCACAGAACCATGTGAAAGAAGTAACTTGAGCTGCAGCGTAAGCTAATATATAAATGCAACTTTAAAAAAAATAACAATACCCCACCAAGTAAAAACTAAATCCCATCCAAGTATTTGGCTTGTCCTGAAAAAATGAAGCTGATAATATAAGACAGTCTACATTTATTAAAATGAGCCTCAAATGTTCTTCCAGGCTCAAACAGCAAGAGCAGGAAGGTTGGCACAGAAATGGGTCTTACCCTAAGCAAAAGCCTCTTAAGTAGTAAAAGGGACACAAGGTAAATTTCTTCAGAAAAAAAAAGAAAAAAAAAAAAAAAAAAAAAAAAGAAAAAAAAAAAAACACACCCAAAACAGTCTCACATTTGAATGTTTGTTTGTTTGTTTTAGGCTTCATCTCAAGTTTCAAAGATGCTGAGAAAGGACTGCTGTGATTTATCCCCCTAAATCCTTTACATAAATTTTTATACAAAGAACAGAATTCGCCTTCATAACGTGGAAAATAAAAATAATAAGTTTCCTAGAGAAAAATACTTCTTTTGTTCCTCTGGGCTATCTACTCAGAGCTGGGACAGAAAAGAGGGAGAAGGAAATAGAGCAGGAATGGATTAAACAGTCACAAATTTCTGTTCCTAGCAATAACAGAAATAATCTACCTTTGAAATCTTTTATCATTACCAAAGTCATTCATTCTTCTTCTGAATCAATGATTTGATTTAGTCACACTGATATACCTGTAAACCACCAGTGACCTGTGCCTTCCAGACACATAAGGATTTGGTCAGTTCCAGCAGATTTACAGCTCAAAAATGCAGTGAGACAGAGATTTCATTTAGAAAAGTGCCACATTATTTAACATTCACAGCAGAGGTATTATGAAGTTCTTCTATAAAGGTTAATGTCTTTAACCAGTCAGTGAGTTACATATTCTTCAGGAGATTTTCCATCTATACTCTGATGATTTTAAAGTGCCTGATATGATTGGCAAAAAATATCCAAATGTTTTTGTTAACAGAGAGAACACGATAAACAGATTTTAACTGCATTTTCAATATGTTCCTTGAATTGGTTTGGACACAAAAGTCAACACTTCCATAATGCAATGAACTATTTCCATTCCCTCCCCTACATTCAATCATTTCAAGGACATAAAAAGCAACACTTAAAAATATTTTGACACTTCCCTCCCCTTTAGATATATATATATATATGCTAACTGGCTGAAAGCACAGTTACCCAATGAAGCCAAGCATGCCTTTTTTTTCCCCACAGGAAGGAAGAAAACACCAAACATTGCATTCTCTTTACCCCTGACATACCTACTTTCCCCACGCCATTCTCATTTGTGTCTCATTACATTTTATTCCACATCCTACTCTAACACTACTTTTTTGTCCTCTATGTCCACCTTTAAGCTTATCCCAAAGTGAAATGTTAAACTGAGCATCAATTGTGTTCTTGTAGCAAGTTTGCAAAGAGAAAGGAATGCTGAGAGCTTGAAAGAAAGACTGAAAATACCACCTACTTAAACAGAATAATCTCTGCTATTAAAGCAAGGCAATATTAATGACAGATTTCTTTATAGAATAATCCCAGTCTTTATGTTCAAATTCAGTTTAATTAATCTTTAGCACATGCTATTTATATACACTGGATTTGTACTCTGTGCATACTGCATCCAGTACTTAGACTTGTAACAGAGAAGCATCACCTCTTATTCAGAGGTTGAGCTACTCAATCTCCTCTGAGAAATTCCACACAACCAAGATCTGAAAAAGAAAAACCACTCCTGAGCCAAGGTGCTCAGCATAAGCCTCGTTCCTAAAGGTTCTGCGCCCTTGGCAGTGCTTGTTGCTCCAAGTCTGGCAGAAAGCTGACAAAAATCTCCCTCCCTCTTCCCTCTTGGCTTTAACGTGTTTGCCCACGTATTAAGTGAATCCATCTCCTCCAGCCAGAAGGAATGGGCAGGAGGAGGAGAAGAGGCAGTAAATGCTGCCATCTACCAGAAAGTCTGGAGTTTTCCATTTCAGCTGGCAGTAAGAAAACAGGGAGCTGGGGAAAAGGCAGAGCAAGGCTGGGTAAACACAGCAGCCAACTCTTATCCAGTTGTAATCATGAAAACATAAAAGCCACTAAATAAAATCCACAAAAAAAAAAAAAAAAAAAAAAAAAAAAAAAAAAAAAAAAAAAAAAAAAAAAGACCTTTCAAAAAGTGAAACCCGGTTCCAAGTATGGAAAGCAAAAATGTAAAGCCACAGTTCAGCAGGCCAAGAAAAATCGCCTCTGGCATATGGCACAGAAATCGAACACGGGCTGCTCCAAACAGACAAAATTCTCTTAGAATCTTAAGAAGAGGTTTGATCTGAAGAGGCAGAAAGAGCACTCAAGACAGGCAAAGACATAGCAAAACTGCCAGCCATGTTTCTCTCACTGGAGAAACCAAGTTCCTCTCAGAAGCACTGAAGCATTTCTTTATAGGCAAGAGAGTTATAAAGTGTCCCAAATGCCACTACAGAAGTTTTATTTCAGAGAACTGGTAAGTGAACTATAATAAAACCACCTGGTTAAATTAGTATTTATTTAATTATTATAAGGAAAGAAGGAAAAAATTAGTAGTATGACGTAATGGCTGCACTTCACATATAAGCTGATGTTTTTCTCAGAAGAATGTGGATACCAAATACTGATCCTTTCTGCTATTCACTTCACTTTTTTCCAAGTTCAACCTCTGTATTGGGTGACTTTACTGTATTAATCTCTATTATTTACTTAATAAATTATCTATTGAGAATTTTATTTCATTCCATAATATTAAGAAGAATTAATACATTATTAATTATCTGGTATTCAGAGAAGAACATAATTAATAGAAATTTTCATGTATAGAGTATACTGCAAAAAAATAAGTATCACCTCTGTAGGGGAAAGCCTCACCTTGCACATTTATTGTAATGGAATCATATTAATCAGAGCCACATGGTTATCTGTAAAAATGTGATTTTTTTTTTGTTGAGTGTTTTGGTTTTTTTAAGTCTTTCATTCAGATCTCTAAAAAAAGCCTCATAGTAACAAAACAAAACCTAAGCCCTGTCTATGTACAGGTAGGAATACGCAGAATATGAGACCCATTATACTCAAGATATTCACAAACTCTCTGAAAAAGCAAGTGAAGTGCATAGGAGTAACTTGCACTTGATAAAAGATTATTCAGGACAGGGAAATTTGATTGAAGAGGGCTGCTGAGAAAACCCACAAGAGCCTGTGCCTGAGATAAAGACAGCAATTGAAAGGGGGTGCATTAATTGAAAAGGGATTCTTACAGGAAAGAGAAGTGCAGCCAGAGATCAGGCTTGGATTAGGTGCTGCCTCTCAGGAAAGGGCTGGAGACCTACACTGGTTTCAAAATCATCAGCCCAGAGGCAGTGAAAAGGCAAACCTGTTAGTGAAGCTGAAACAGCAGCCAGCCCTGTCACCACAGAACTCCAGGAGACATCCAGCCTGGTGCCCCTACTCCCACTGCGTGCTCCTTCAGGGACACTGAGGAACAGGGACAGCCTAACACAGCCCTGCTGGGCTCAGGCTCAGAGAATAGGGAGCAGGCACACAGGGAAAAGGGTGCAGCCCAAGCAGAAAACCAAACTGGCAAGCAATACTGAGAAGTGACACTGGACATTCCTCCTGCACAGGAAACATTCATGATTCCTCGGAATGGAAGGAGCGGTGATGGGAGTAGTGGCTTCACTGGAAAGCAAGTTTTGTTCATTGAAAGAAACAAATGGCACAAAATCTTTATCTCTCAAAAAGTATTCTAGAGAGGAAAAAAAAAAAAAAAAAAACAAAAACAAAAAACAACAACCCAAAAAAGCCCAAAAAACCCCACATGCATATGCAGAACAAAAGTACTAAAATACCACACATGCTTTGGTGCAGCATTTACCTACACCCCCACACCCAATAGATACCCTGGTTTCATTATATTCTTCCCTACAGGTCCTAACGTTCCTCACACACAGGTTTCTTTGGTCTGTCTGCCTAGTACAACTATTCTGAGGTTATACTCTGGATGACCATTGATTAAAACAAAAAAAAAAGCAACACTCCATTTACTAGACAATTAAAATTGAGCTATGAAATTCAACCACTTGGACAAAACATCCCAAAGGCAACCTTAATATTTTTTTGCATAGGAACATAGGTATCAGTGTAATAATAAAATAGAACACTTAAGATTACAATAAAACCCTACCCTGAATATGCACTTAGGGAATGCACTAGAATTGTTTTGAAACTAGTATATAATCCTTTATGAGAACAAACTGATGCTTGTGGGGCTTTTCTCCCCTCCACTTATTAAAAAATAATATGTTTAATCAATATTAATGTCAGAGCATAGAACCTGCACTCCCAGTTAACTACTTTATTAACAAATAAAAAAATCTATTATTCCCAACAAGAATATTTTCACACTCCATCACAAATTTAATTACTAATGGCACTTCAGGCATCAAACCAAATTTCAAACCTAACCCTTTTATCCCTACATTACATCACAGCGAGGTTAACATTATAACTCAGGTGAACTGTGCCTTCCATCAAGAATTTTGCCAGCAATCACAGAAAGCAACTCTTGAGTGCTAAAGCACTAAAAGACTCTTTACTTCTCTCCCAGGCAGTCTATTCAGCCATTGCTACACATGTATTTTTAAGAAACACAGCATTAACTCCCAAAAGACAAAAATTATTTCCCTGCAGGAGCATTTACTCGTAAAATCTTGGTAAGCAGATGAACAAAGGAAAATAAAAAATTTTGCTCCCCAAAGAAAACACTTGGTTTAGCATGCAAAGCAAGGCAGATTCTCAAAGATGACAGACAGTAAGTTCCATTATATGCTTCAAACCTTTGATAACCACTGAACAGGTACCACATAACACAGCTGCTCTGACACCTGATCCCATTACTAACACTTACAGGCTATCAGCTGCCTCACAGTTTAACTTAGGAAATTCCTTTCTTGGCCCAGAAAGCAAGTGGTATTTTGATTTGTGCACTACACGTGATACAAGAAAACTTAGTCAGGGACTAGTACCTTATTGTCCATCTAAGCAGAGAATAAAACCTCTTACTTCAAAGAGATTTACATTCAGAGAGGGGGAAAAACAGGCCAAAAATGCAGACAATATGCAACAGATTGTACCTGATGAATTCCTACTGGAAAGCTAACAAATCCATTCCGAAAGTAATATGCATTTGTAAAGTCTTTCAGAGTGCAGCATCAAAAAAAAAAAAAAAAAAAAAAAAAAAAGGGTAAAAAATGCCAAGACTGAATAAACATCAATTCAAAAATCAATGTGGAAGTTTAACACATGCCCAAAATAAAACCAAAACTCCTCATGCAGAGCACATTCTTACCCAATAAATCTAGGCTATAGCTAGATATTTGAAGGCTTTTATCACATGTTTAATAAACAAAACAACCACCTGAATGGGTGTTAACACCATGACTACAAACACAGACTGCAATTGTTATCTGTCCCACCAAGGCTTTTGAAATTATGAGGAACATTCCTCCCTTTACAGTTGTTGTTTTTTTGTTTTTTTTTTTTTCCCCAGCTCCAGATCATTAGTACTTGTCCCAGCTACCAGACATAGAAAACCAATTACTCTCTCACTTTGCTGTAGCTCTTAGTGTATTTCTGGAGTTCCATTCCCTTCCAGCTTCTTCTTCTGCAGGCTGCATAATCTCCCTTTACAGGCTGAGTTTGCCTGATTCTCTGATTCCTTTGTACTGTTTTTGGTATCTCAAAGTGGATGTGATTTCACCAGATTATTGCTTAAATACGGTGCACCCATGTAATTACAACCCTTTCACTATTTTCTCCAGTACATTTGATGTGACTGTTGAAGAAAGTGGAAATGTGCATATTCTGAAATCCATTACTGCCTTTAACAGGGGCCTCATTCACCCTAATCAGGTTTCCACTCTAACAAACAGAAGTGGGGACACCTGGCTTTCACAATCCAAGATTCCTAGTAGGGATGAAATCACCAGCACCGCTCATCCTCAACAGGCACACTTCATAACTTCAATATTTGGGGTATTTTTAGTTCATCTCCATGGCTGAGGATGCACCTATGCAGCATTCCCACAATAAAACACATCAATTGTAGAACAACCTCGAAGATTCAGTTACCTTTTCTACCCAGGATGACCAAATCTGGCAAGAGAGAATACAAGAACAAGATTGTCCTCCAGCAAGGACAGAAGAATTAGCAAATTCTTATAATAGAACTACTGCACTGCTGACAGGGAAATCAAAATGCCTTTGTAAGCCAGTTAATTACATATGAGCTTGAAAGTGATCTTGCAACAAGGAAATCTTACTGGACAGAGTATTACAGAGAACTCTCATGTTGATCTTAGAATAATACCAATGCTTTCTTTTAAACAAAGCAAACACGCCACTACAGTGCTTACAGCTTGGGAATAAACTTCCCTTTTGTACAGAAAATGCTTACTCTATCTTACAAGTCCCAAAATCTGCTGCAGAGTTTCCTTCCAAAGCAACAATCATTGCATGAACATGCAAAAGTCTCCTCATCTGCACCACTTACATCACAACTCCAATTCTTCGGTCAAGGAGGCAAATGCAGTGAGTGTTCTTTGAGGCTCTTTCCTTGCTGTTTTCTGAGAGTGAAGAAACATGCACCAGTAGGAGAACTGCCAGCAAGACCCCATGATCCTCGTGGACATGACGGACTGGGAATGGTCCACACCCAAATGGGATTCCAACTTCTATACAGAAGCATTGCTTCATAACTGGGGCATCAAAAACACCAAATGGATTGAGTATCTAATTATATCTATTTCTTTACTCATCCTGTGTATCTTTTTAATAAGAACTTACATTGATTACACATTTTATACCAAATAATTTCCCTCCATATAACTACTGTCAATCCCAGACTAAAAGTGCTACACAAATCAAGCTTTTCCAATATTAATTTATAAGCACAGCATTTGTGGAAAGAAGCAACAGGGATACTGACCTAACTTGTCCATTTTAACAGTGCATCAGTATTGAAAAAAAAAATATTTTGGAACAAATGGGAAGAGAACGGTTTGCCCATGGATAGAGTAATAATACTGAATCAATTTACACATTAATGAATAAACTATTAATAATGTAATAATGCAATTTTTTAAAATTATGAGCTCTTTTCTCTTTACTGCAATATTTTACAGCTTACCTATGTACACTTGCATATTTATGTGAGTGCTTCATAATTCCAGAATACAGGGCAAAGTTAGACATGGAAATCTTCAGAACCAAGCCCTGCAGCACTCAAGAGTCTTTGCTGCCAAAAGCACTTCAGATAGGACTGGTTTTAATGGGACTTGAACATCAGTTGACTGGATATGAGCTTCTACAGTAACCAAGGTTGACCAGAGAAGTCAATTTCTAGAATGCTTCAAAGAATGACAGAGGAGCAGCTTCAGCAAGGAAGCAGACTCAAAAGTCTTCCAAAAGGACAACAGTGCTGCCCTACTGGAGTTTAAACAATCCATTGCATCTGAAAGCTTTACTGCCCTTCTCCTGCCACATGCCAGGCAGGGAGAACAAGAGAAGAATAAAATGAATACACAAAAGGAGAATGGGTTATGTGCCAGACTACACCAGTGGCAAACCTGGCCTTGCCACTAATTCCAAGTTGAGACACCAAATCTCACAACAAGAATGCACAGAGCCTCAGAGGAGGAAATCAAGTATGAAAAAACGATCCAGTATTTATAAAGAAATAAGATGGAGGAACTGGGAAGACCTCCAACAAGTTATAGAGGCAGTTCAAAGCCTTACCAAAGACAATTCACTCAATGCCAGTCCTTCCTCTCAAATGGAACAAAGATCAAGCTCATAAACTACCAATTAGTTCAGACTGCATTAGACTGTCAGAACACTTTGGGGCTACCCTAGCCAAACTAACCAATTATTTTATTCTTCAATGACCTTTCCCAGACCCAGAGACATCCTTGTCCACTTTTCCTCTACCAATACTACATTAGATATTAAATATTTGTGTTATATATCCTGTAAGGATCACCTTAACAAAATAACATGTATTCCCATTTCCCTTTTGGTTTTCATCAGTCTCTCTTATATGCTGAATTCTCACTTTTCATTTCAGTCTCTACAACTGCTTTAACTTCTCAAAATTAGGACATCCCTTTTTGTCTCAGACAAAATTTTGCAATAACTTGCCTCTTCTTATTTCACTTCTTTTCAGATCAGGTTCAGTCCTCTTGACATCACCCTAATACCAAAAAATAAGAATCTGAACAATCTCTACAGGGTCCTTGCAAAGGAAATAAAGATTAGAATGAAATACTTTATTTTAAAGGTAGCATCTTCCTTGGAGTACACCCAAAACTGCCTCTAATTTCACACAGATTAAGACTGTTACTCCTCATAGACTTCTTAAGAGATAATGACTACTACCAACTTGAGAAATAAAAGTCCTCCCATAAACACCATCCCTCATCCCTTTCCTTTAAGAAGGAAATTAAGATGGCTCTGGCATCTTCTCTCAGTGGGACCTCAAAAACACACAAACAACAAGCAAAAACCAACCCAAGTCAGTTACAAGGTCTGACTTCATATGGAACGAATCCAAGGTGACAGCCTAAGGGCACTGGTAGCAGCTTCCTCAAGGCATCATTTTTATTTCAAAAGCCAGTCTGAACACACTTTAGGAAATGTGGAAACAGGCTTTTGCCTATGCAAAGTTACACAAGAGGACCACAGGGATCCAAAGAGCAGACAAAAACAGAAGCCTGGAGTTGATGGTGATTCTGGTGCTGATGTGAAGAGATACCTCACCTCCTGAACTGAAAAGTTCTGCATGTTTTTAATGCAGCAACCAACCACACACTGCACCTAACACTGCAGATTGTTTTGGTAGAAAATACCCAGTTGTGAGGGTATTACGCACTCAGCTGTTAGGACAAGGAGATCCACAGTTTCCAGACAGCAGCTACTGTGAACTCAGGGATTTCATGTTCTAGCTGACATTTCTATAGGTAAAATCTACTGCTTTAAGGTGGTGTCAGTCTAGTAGCAGCTCAAAGCCTCACAGTTTTAGGTTATGTTTCTCATCACTTATGATGATGAGAAACAAGAGACAAACTGAGTAATTCTCATTGTAAGCAGCTCCTTGAGTAACAGCACCTTTTGGAAGTGTCTGGTATTTGACTAGAAGAGCTACATGAATGAGATTATTTAATTCACAGTTCTACTGTGCAAAACACAAAGCAATCTTGCTAAAAGCCAGGGAAGCATTTAGAATTGAGCAGGACAATTTCAGATTGGTACTGAAGGAGCTGCTATATGTTCTTACAACTAAGTGTCACCATAACAGCAGCAGCACAGAAGAGCCTTGTATTCCCTTTCCTAAAATCATGCACAATAGAGGTAACACACTTGAAACTATAAAAACATAGGAATTACCAGTGAGGAACTGCAGAGGGAATTCTGAGGTGTGAGCAGAGCAGAGGCATTGGGAAGAAAGTTTCAAAAACATGTCAAGTTCTATATTTCTCTCTGGTTTAACCACTGTTGGTGTGTAAGCAAAGTCTTTAAAAAGTCAGCCCAGGAACCACTACACCACAGTGTGCCAACACAGGCATCCCTTTTGAAATAATTTCTGAGGTGCCTGAAGCTACAAGATTAAATCCCTTAGGAATTCTAACCCAAAACACTATCCCATTTACAATAACAACTTGAGTGTTGTTGATGTGGAGGTTCCAGCAGGATTTGCTGGCAGGCAAATTACCTCAGACTTATCACAGTGCTCAGCTACGTCCACAGCACTGCTGGGTTACGTCACCTTAATTGAGTAAAAAGCAACTTAAGTTGTGCTGACTGCTGACAGACAGAAAGACTAATCTGAAGGCACGTCTCAAAAAGAGACCTGCTGTCTGAAGTGATGTGATTTATTCCTGACTCCGAAAAATGAGGACAGAGCTCCTGAGCTGGTGGAGCATTAGGCTGAGAAGCAGAACGTAAACACTCTGGTTCTCATCACAACCCGCTGCAGGGATGTGACAGGGTCACAAAGGCATTCTTTAGAAGGCAGTTTTCACTACTGCTTTTCTCATTGCTTCCCAAATCATTTCCCAGCTTAAAAAAAAAACAAAAACAAAAACAAAACCACCACAACATGGAGATGTAAAATATGCAAACGTTTATTGCCTGGTTTTTTTTGAGAGGAAATTGTGCAAAACCTCACTGGAAAGCACAGAGCTTTCTAGCAAGAGTAAATAACCACCCATTGCCCTACAGCCCTGGCAGGGATAAAGCTGCATCTGAATTTCAGCTTTGCCCACTCGGTAGCTTTGAACAGTTGCAGAATGCTGCTCTAAACAGATCATATTTTAGTGTTAAGAAGATCACTGTCCTGTTATGCCTCAGCCTGAAATAAAAGCATTCAAAACATCTACATGCTATATTTAGTTTGTTCTGTTTATATTTAGCTTGTTATGTTTTCAGCGACTAGAAAAGAAAGATGGTTGTTGCTTACAAGCCAAAAAAAACCCCAACCAAAACCCAAAATAATCCAAAAAGCACCCAAGGCAACCTTTTTTTTACTCCTAGAAAAACAAGTTATTTTACTTCTCTACTGATGGTTCCCTAAGAATCAGAGTGAACCCAAACTAAAGACTTCTAACCTACAAGCTGTGGGGTTTTTCTGCAGATACCTTGAGTTTCTGAGCTATACAGCAGCAGTCAAAATACAGAGGCACAAATTAACTCTGAACGTGGTCTTGTTGAGTTAACTGACATGTTTGGTTCACACAGAATTGATCATTTGAATAAACATGATGCAAGCTCTTTAAAGAAGCCAGTGCTGCAATCTGAAGTTTATATTATGCAACTTGTATTAATTGGCCTGTTCACTGTACAGGAAGATCCCACCAGCTGCAATCTTTGTGTGACTACAGCAAAACAGCAGATTTTAAGTCTTATTTTTTTAAAAAAATTAAATGCTATGCCTTTAAAATAGAAAGTATTTTATGGAAAAAAAGACGAAAAGCCAGCAGCTTCCTGCAGTTATTTCCTGAGACATCTTTTACTGATTTTTATATGCAATGAAGCTAAAGAGTCAGAGAGAAATGCTCAGTATCAGAACTCTTTAAATGAAATTCCATATAAATTCATTTACAGACAGCTTTTACACTGCCAGTTTGGGATTATTACTACTTATGTATCAAAGTCATGCACCACTTTGTAGGCTTTTGCAAGCCTTCCTTGTTTGCAGGAACAAGATAAAATGATTAGTAACTGACAGAATTCTTCATTATTTTTATCTTGTTAAAAAGTCAAAGGTCTCATGCAGGAAGAACATATGGAAGGTGCTCTTTGAAACAAAGAGAGGCAGGAAAAAAAGCAAGAGTAAATCCAGGAGTTGGGCTGGGAAGGAAGGGAGCCGTAGTGCAGCTCAGGTCCACATGGGGGACCCAAGTCTAACACTTCAATAGCTCTGGCACCAAAAATTACTGAAGCAAGGCATCACAGCCCTGGGAGAAGTTTGAAGTCTTTCCAAAGTGGTACATCCAGACCAACAACCTTTTTGATTATTGCAGAAGTGAGAATTCCAGGTAGGTGAAGGTTGTGGATAAAAGGGAGGAGAAGAACAAGCACACATGAACTGACTGACACAAAGGGACAGGACACTCTGGGGACTGATCGCATCCCTGACTCAAAATTTGACAAACTCAACTTCAAGTTGTTTCTTGAAGAATTGACTCATGCCCCCCCCCAGCTGGGTGGGCAGCCTGCACTAACCCACCAGTCTTAGTGCTGTGAAGTTGGTTCATAAAAGTTGGCTCCACTGCCAAACAGCCAGACCCCAAATGTCCTAGAACACTGAGGAATTTTTTTGACACTTCTTCACGGGTTGTCACATTAAACATTCCAAAGTAATTCCTCATTACTTCTCCCCGGAGCCATTTCCTTCTTAAATAGTGACTACTTAAAAGCAAAGGCAATACCCCAAAAGCATTTTAATATCGAGGAAAATTACTTCAAGTTGAAGCACCATGGCAACTACAAGTTGCTATGCATTTTAAGTTGATCACTTCTTTTGAATTTCCATTTATAACAGACCAGAGTTGTTTAACACCCAAACACACTGACAGCCCAGCCCTCCAAACAATGACATTTTCACGTGTGATTCTCCATTAGTCAACAAACAAAACAAGAAATAAGTTAACAAGAAGGGTTTTACTGGCAAGAGTAAATACTGAAATAATGAAAGGGATGATGGGATAACCCCCAGAAATTGCTTACTGCTTTGCCAGTCTTTTCATATGGAGACATGGTGGGTCATAGGGAAGTGAATGTGCTCACATGAGGTAGGGAATGTGAGAAATACTTTGAATGTGAATAGGAAACCATAGTAGGATAACTGAGGATATAAAGTAGAGAGGAACACCTGGCAGGAATATTAAAAAAAAAAAAAAAGAAGCATTCTACAAAAAGCATTCTACATGTGGTTGCAAACTGTCTTTACATTTCCATTTACAGCTACTTTCCAAGTCTAAAATGTTAAAATCTGCACATGCAACACATCTGAAGATCAGAAGTATAAACTAAGGGACCTATTTAGAGGGAAAATTGCAAGTTTTTAGATATTACAGAATCCATAGTGATCAGTTTTCTGCACACTTTAGGCAAGAAGAGATCTGAATGAGTTAGTACCTTTCTTAACAAACTCTCGACATTTAAGTAGTTTCAGACCTGTTCTAATTCCTGTGAAGAAAAAAAAAAAGAAAAATATCCCCAATGCAGCTTAGATTCAGTTCTTATAATTACGCACCTTAATTACATCATTAGCAAAACAGATGGGTTTTTTTCTGTAGCAGAATTGTTATTTTTAACCTTCCACATGTTTTGGACTTCTGATGAAATCAGAATACTGCCCCTATCAGAAGAGAGTTACTGAATCCAAATATTTACAGGGAAAACTTAAACACGGAGTAATTGCTGAGCACACAGTACAAGCATATTTCTGGTGGAAACACATTATTTGGTCTATAATGTAGACCTTTTTCCCTTCTGGATTTACTTCAGTCCAGTTCCTGTATTGAGAAAGTTGAAACCAGAACAGTTTTCTCATTTACAAAATCAAAAGGTTCAAGTAAGTATTTTCTACTGTGAAACACATTGCAAAGCACAACTGCGTATTCCTCTTGCTCCTAAGAGCTCCCCAGCAATGTGTAACTGGCCAGGGAGTCTCTGTCCAGGGTCCAGATCATTTCAGTTCAGTGGTTCTGCTACAGCAGAATCCAGACATTGCAAATTCAAAGCAACACCTGCCTGTGGCACAGCTGTACCTTGTGCCAGGGGCCCATTTCAGACCTGCAGGGACCCCTTTTCCTACCCAGTAACTCAGCCAAGCCCTTTCTGCCATTGTCTTGGAGCTCAGATCACAACCTTTTAAGGAACTGAGCAGCCAAAGTTTGCTTGCATCTCTATTTAAATACAACTCCTTTGCTTGCAGTAAAATTCTTTAAAGAAAAGTTAGGTTGCTTCGTGAAAACAGTCCATAGATATCATGGACTATACTATGGACATAGAAGCATTATATATTTCAGTAATTTGCTTCATAATGAAATGAGAAAAAAATGGCCTATTTCATATTTATGTTCTGTATTTTTACAGCTGACTGTGCCACAATAGTCACTTTTGCTACAAAAGTTACAGTTAAAACTAATGTTGGCAGTCTTTATGCACTTAAATAAAAGACAGTGGATTGCTTTTCCATTCCTACATGAAGTATCCAAATGAAGCACATACAAATAAAGCAACTACATTTAGCTAGAGGTTGCGTAAAATTTACAGATTACTATAAGTAAAGTGAAGTAAAAAGTAAGGCTATTAAGTGTTTAATATAATCGTTAAGTAACTGCAATGCACCCTGGGATCCACTAGAACAGGAGAAAGAAAATAAGTAGGCCTTCATGACATTTTTTAATAGTCTGCAAGGTAAATGTTTAAAAAATTAAGGATTTTTACTTTGCTGCCCTAATTGACATTTCCAAACAGGATTTCTGAAGAGGAAGAAGCAGCAGCAAAGTCTTCCATTACATCATGGAAGACACTCTTACCAGACCAAAGACTGTCAGATTTTTGTAAAAGGAAAGAAGTGTCAGTTAAAAGATTCTCTAATTGAAAAAAGGCACGCCACAAAACATTTAAAATCCTGAGCAGACACAATCCACAGAAACTTTTGAACAGATGGGGAAACAAGCATGGAAATACAGCAGAAACTGATTATCTTATTTTGACTATTGTCCATTTCCTGCTGATAAATAAGAAATAGCCTGCTTTAAAACCCTGAGAGCAATTAAAAGACCACAACATGCCCATTTTACAGTAATAGATTACAGAAGTAAGTAGAAGAAACAGGAACAGAACTTTAAAAACAAAACCTTTGGTGCCAAAGGACACTACACATTTCAGTCAGGTTTGGGTTTGTTTTCAAATACTCCTGAGGAGCTACAAATTACTTCCATTGGTTATCACCTGAAAAAGAGCACAGGAAAAGGGAAATTTAAGCTACTATTTCTGCCTCGATGGCCCACATTTCCTGCAGGAAGGATCTGTGGAAGAAAGGATGCTCAGAGATGCTCAGCACAGAAATCTCCCCGGTTTCCAACAGAGGGAGCTGGCCAAACCTGCACGGCACTCTTGCTGCTCTCGAAATAAAACTCAGAGGTAAACCAACCACACGGAATAACCAATTCTCACTTCTGTAGGAAGCCGAATTTAAACAGGCCAGCAGCCAGGCTATAGAAGACTGGGGAAATGTCGCATTATTTCATTTAAAAAACCAAAAACCAAAAAACCCCCAAACAAACAGAAGGTTTTAAGGCAAGCAAGTGGCAAGATGTTTAGGGGTTTTTGAGACATTTCAGTTGAATATGATCGCTTTTAAAAAAATGTAATATTTTCAGGTTAATAGGTTAAAACCAGGCCTATTAACACGATAATAAGCCTATAACATGTCATGAACAGACCATCAGAGGGGGCATCTTTATAGCCCAGTGGTCAGAGAAGCTGCAAATCAGCTGACAGTGATTCCAATAATCTGAAAACTCGTCTTTATTAAAAGGGATTCTTAAGATGAAACCATGACTGCACGATCAAAAAAAAAAAAAAAAAAGTTTACAAGATTTTTTTTTTTTCTCTTTTAAAAGCTGCTAAAAATCCACAGGATGCTAAATCTTACTCTTTTCTTTAATTCCATAAGAAATCAGGATAGAGAATTATTCATTGTCGCAAGTGTGAATGTCAAGCTGCGACCATCCTCACTCCGGACAGTTTGTGAAAGAACTCTTTGATGTGGATTTAAATTAAAAGGGCTCTTCCTCTTGCCCCCAAGGTGCACTAAAATTCAAATGCAGCCTTCAGTATTCTGGCTTCATTTATAAATTACTTTTTGACTGACAGAAGACTTCCAAGAGATTCTCTTGAAGATAAGAAGGTGGCTGTTAATCATATCCATAACATGCATGCATATTGCAGCTAGCAGTCTGAAAATTACCAGGATTTTATATTTCTTAGCACTTGAAATTCTTGCAGAAGCAAAATTATGTTCCTAACACATCTCAGAAGGAAAAAGCGAGACACTTCAGTATTTTCACATGTAAGAGCTACTTGAATTAAGGGCTGATAAGGATCTGTAACTAATTGATTAAGATGCCAGTTGATAATCTACTAAAGATAAAATATAAATGAGCAAAATCCTCTCATATATTATATACACAATTAATGCCTGTCTACTTTTGGAAAAAAATGGAAGTATTAGTTACATTAGGTTACTTGAGGTTAGGAGAAGACTCCCAAATACACTTCTATGCATCTTCTCCCCCCAGAATATCTAGAAATGGATAACCTGACAGCTCAGAGACGCATTTTGGGATTTCAAGAACTAACACACATTAAAATGCATGCAAATTTGTGAACTGTTAGCTATAGATTTTCTTTATGATGTGCTATAAATAACAGGAACATCTCTTGCTGTATTGTCTCTCCTAAGAGAATGACACAAAAAGACCTTTGGTAAAAGTGGAGAAGCAAAGCAGCCTCTTAAATTTAACATCTAAGCAAGGACACCTCTTTAACCACTGTAAAATGCTTAAATATATATGGAGCTCATTACGGGATCAGCTTAGCTTCCATATCATGCAAGTTTCCAATCATTATTCATCTACATTGGTTCTTTAAACATTTATTTATGTAACACACACAGTGTGGTCCATTTTCTCCCATATTCAGGTTGGTGACTCCCTTCAGAAAAGCACTGAGTGTTTCAGGATGCATCTGCCACTTTAAACACCTTCTCACACAGAAGAATGACTTGAAATAGTCCTGAACTACCCACCACTTTTGACAGCCACACAGATTCTTTATTTCAGAAGTTCTGGTGTTCCTATCACTGCTACTGGTGAATCCTGACCACCAAAAGTCTTGGAAGATGCTTGACTCTGCCCCCTTGCCCAGGCAGGAAATCCAAAATCTCAAAATCCTTAATACTGAAAAACTTTTATTAGCACTGTATTGAGCCATTCCTTCTGCTCTTGCTCTTTCCTTTTCTTAGTTTTGTTGCTGCTGTTTTCGTTTATTTTAATTTATGAGCTGTCATGCAATTAATCCAACTTACACTTATTTTTTGGTAGGTACCAATGTGATACACCATTTTCCATGTTAAAAATAAACACTCACATTCATGAATCTACTTCCTGCCTTGAGGGATTTTTGTTTTATCTTAGTGTTGAATCTTCTTCCTAAAAGATTAAACTTTAATCTCCCTAAGCCAAATTTATTTAAATATTTTGGTCTGAAAATTATAAATCCCAGTTATACAAAGCTGTGTTTATGAAGTCCAACAGTTTTCACTCTTTCACACTGGCATAACACACTATTTCTCAACAAAGCAAAAAAGTCAACGCCAGCATTAAAGTTTGTGTAATCCTAAACGATTTTAAAAGGGAGGGAAAAATATATAAAAAAAGAAAAGAAAACTCTCAAGAGCTTCACAGCAGTCATCAGGTACTGACCCTGGGGCCTAAAACAAGTTTTTCTTGTTGACCACACCAACCATAAAGTTCATAGTTTAGCATGGAAGAACACACTCCAATTAAGCAGTGGTGTACAAAAAGGATGTTTACTTCTTCCTCCTGTGCTAGTCCTTGTTCATTTATAATCAAGGTAGGATAATTAATTGCCAAGGCTCCTCCACCCCAGCATTACTCATGTTTTAAGCAAGAAGTAGAACAAAACAGTGAAAAGCTTAGGAGACACTGTGTTTAAATCAAAGCAACACAAACGGCTAAGCCAGCATTTTATTGCTATTACCTGTTCAACTACACTTGAAAGACAAGGCCCTAAACTGCTTGTAAATTGTTGTAAACTCCAAGTTCATCACCTGCACCACCACCCAGGAGAGCTACAATCACATGGACAACGTTGTGTAACACATTTAATAAACTTAATACAAATCTCACTCAAGCCCACGTTCAGCACAGCTTCATTGGGTAACTTCTGATACTGTGGGCCTTAAAGCAATAAATTAACTTTGCTGATAAATGTCCTCCATTATTCAGTGTGGTTCTGGTAAAAGGACTCCCACAAAAGCAACTGACTGCTTTTCTTGATCCCAAAGATGAGGTTTTCATGTTTGAGCAAACAGACACCAAAAGACATGCTGAGCACCTTTTTACAGAAGAAGTTTTACAGGCACTTGCTATTTCATGATGCCATATGAGAAAGATACTGAAGTTTTGGACACAGGATTGCTCATTTTTGAGAGGCGTCTAAGAAAAGTACTTGGTGGATCTTTTCTTAATTTGGAAAAGTGATTAAACATCCAGATGCCACAAAAAAAAAAATATAGAGCGGACAATATTACAAGGTAGCTCTCTGAAGCTCAAAAAAATTAGGCACTTTCACATCTTGCCACAACAGACATAATAACAGGACTCCTTCTCCTGTAGATGAAAAGTCTTGCTTTATGCTTTGAAGCATATTATTAGTCTAGAATACAAGTGTTTATTCCATTTCATTTTAACCTGTGTCAGCCATACGAGAGAAAAGGTGAGGGCTGCAGTTTAGCAGGGGGGTCACTTCAACAAGAAGCCTGACCTCTGTTTCTCTTCTGCTTCTACAAGTCAAAATTGTCCTAAACTCCCAAATGACTCTGGCTCAGAGTTCTGCACCCCTCTCCTGGCAATCAGCTCCCTCCTCAGCAGTCAAGCTGCAGAGCTAAGAGTAGTCTCTAGGCAAGCAAACCCAAAGCAACACAGTCAGCACTGGATCGCTCCCCTGGTACAGGGACAGCATTCCCACCAGGAGCAGGTGTGTGCAATCTCATTTTACAATCTCTGTGTCTGGAAGGAAGGTCCTGAGCCCATTTAAGTCTCAATAGCCCTGCATCATTTACAGCCTTGAAGCACAGTATTAGTGGCTCCTTGCCCTGTGCTAAACTCCTGCACTTTTCTTCCTAAATAACATTTCTAATAGAAGAGCACCACTTGAATACTCAAAAACAACCCATCACAAGAAACACCCACCCCTAAACTCCACAACAAATGTACACTGATTTTAGTTCAAAAACCACTGCCAAAGAAATTAGCATGAGTTAGATAAAAGATCAAAGCTCCTCGTATAAGGTGACACAACTGCAGCCATGACTCACATCCATTCTGTTTCTGAAAGAAACAGGTTTGACCAAGTGAAGAAGTTGCAGACTCAACAGGTTCTCAATATCCTGCTCCATAAATGAGCTGCTTACAGTATCGTTGTTGCTCTTGCAAATAGTTTTGTCTTGTCCAGACGAAACCACGGCACTCAAATAGAATCCTGCCAGTGTCTTTTTTAACTTATTACCCCCTACACTATCCAGAGCAGCTACTGCCATGATCGGGTTGCCTGCACCAACAGCAAAGCTGCACCCCATGCACTGTAAAAGTTAGAATTCCCTGCAGTCTATTCCTCCCTGTACCACTTCTCCATCTCTGCTTCCAAATTTTTTTCCAGACACATGAACTAAAATTAACTGCAGCGATGATCTCATCAACACAGATTCGCTCGAGGAGGTGCCCAAAGTTCATGCTTGCTCTATTTTCTGAAGGCTGGAAAGCACCACACTTTGGAAGGCATCTGGCTAGGCAGCCTTCCCTCTGCTCTACCAGGGAATGTCAAGAAATTTAGGACATGTTAAAGATGTGGAAGTGGAAATCTCTAACAGCGACCAAACTGGAAATACTCGTACAGAACACAGAACTATGCAGCAATGCTGCTTTGGTCTGGAACTAGCACAGAAGTATGCCAGAGATGAAAAACAAACAGTCTGAAAGCCTTTTTGTGCTCCGGAAAATTCACTCAGGAAAGGTTTCTTGATTAAGTAGTGGATTCTCTAGCGTATCACACAGAAATTAATTTCTGAAGTTCTCCATAATATTTTTCCCACACAGAATAAACGCTTCTATCTGTTTACACAAAACCTTGTAGGGATTAATCATGTTTGAGCTCTAAACCACACCAGGCATGTTTGAAATTACTTAGAGCAGACAAATGCCATTATAAACATGTAGCAATTCATCTCCTCATGGTCACATTTGAGCTCTGTGCCTGTTAGCTTGGCTTCCCCTGGGCTGAAAACCAAGGCTGAGGACACCACCACCTAAGTCAACATTTCTCCAGTAAGAGCCTCAATGGTGCTCTCAAGCTGACACAGGTGACCTTGCCCAGGTGACAACAGCTACAAGACAAACTGAGGTTTTAAATACAGTGGCACAAGACAACGTGCACAAGGAAAACAGACAATGAAGGGATATGAGGGTAGCTGTACCCATGCTTGCTGCTTTTTCTCCCATGTAAAGAGGCAAAGCTGTTGTTCTCTGAGGTGATCTGCATCTGCCACGGGAAAGTTACATTAATTGATGCTCCCATAGAGAGCATAAACCCAGTCAATCCAAAAAAGTGACCTCAACTGAGTTACAAGTCTGTGTGTGACCACAGCCACAAGCCCAAAGCTTCTCCCCGCAATTATTTCTTCTAGAAACATGTACCTATGAAATAAGATCAGGAAATTCATGTACTGGCAGTAGTTACAAAGGCAGTAGTTATAAAAGCTTAAATGAAAAAAAAAAAAAAAAAAAACCAACCCCAAACTCCCCCAAACAAGTGCATTTGTTATCAAACTTCCACAACATGCTCTAGAATGAAAAAAAAATAAAGATGAGCCCATCAGCACACATTTTCTACAAAAGTCCATGTTCCTCTCTTCCCATTTTGGATTCCCACTTAACAGACAGAACTGTTAAATTTTTAAATTAGATTTGAAGCACAAATTAAACCAGGATTACTTGGAACATACACTGCAACAGACTCAAGCCACCAAAAACTCCTCAATGATGCAAGTACTAACAACAGGCTCTCCAAATTTATGGAAGTTCTGCCTCTTTTTACCATATTTACAGGTAATAGTCACAGCTACACTATATATCAATTAAAACTAAACGCAAAAATAAGACTGTACTGGTTTCTAGATTTCTAGGTCTTTTCAAAAGAGTAGAAGGGAAAAAAATGCACCTATGTATCAAATCAATATATATATATAAAAAAATACAATCATGCAATGGAGAGAGATGTTTAATACCTAGAGACTTACACACACCTGAGACTTCATAACACACAGTTTGCTTGAGTGTACTGTATCAACAAATAGTCAACTCAACTAATAAATATATAATGGTAGCTTACGTCTGCACTGTTAAAGTGCTTGGAGCCCTGCTCTTATTAGCATTGCTTAATTCAACTTATTTTACACACACAGCAAACCAGAAACGTCAAGCATTTTGCCTATAAAATTATAAGTAGAATATTCAACTGCCACTGAATTCAAAAGAAAACACAACAACCAAACAAGAACAACAATAACAATAAAAAAATCAAACAACTTATTTGATTTATGCTTTATCAAATCGAACTTATTTTGGGTGATAACACCCAAAAAAGCTGTTGCACCAAATTATCCTCCAATTTAATTTTAAATGATTTAGCATCCAATGCTTCATAGAGAAGCACATATAAAAGCACAAAACCACATTACAAGTTAAAAAAAAAAAAGGCATAAAAGAAAAAAATTTAACATTTGAGTTCTTCTGCTGTCTATCCACAAGGAAAAAAAGTATTAACCAGACTGAGAAACACTATATCATCATCATCCATGGGACTGAAAGCGTTTAAAAAAAAAATCAAGAGATTTTCCTCTCTCTTACAAACTGATATTTTACTGGATCAAACCAGAAATGAGAATTTACAACACTGCTCTGTAGCCTCGCCGCATATTTATGCACCACAAAGCTCTCCCAGGAAGGTATACAAGTGTTGGACTGTTTTGTTTGGCTGCTGTTGTTTTTAGACAATTTAAAGACACTACCAAGTTCCCTCTACTGTTCTATTTATTCCTGAGATGTCAGTAAAGCACAAGGCCAGGAAAAATGCCTTGTCCTAGACAGGTCTGTGTCCTAAAAGAAGAGATAATTTGATTACGAAGACTTATTTCAACTTTTTTTTTCTAATAAATTGAAAAGTTCTAAATTTCAAATTCAATATAGTATAGAGAAGATTTTCCTTAATAGTTACTGCAGCACTCAGCACTTCCAAACAAAATATACAAACTAATAGGAAGTAGAAATAATTCTTACTACAAAAGAAAAATTTTAAAAAATCCATAAACATAATAAAACCCACTAAAAAAGTAAAAGCACCGTAACTTTCTCCTTCACAGTTCACCACATTCAGGACAAGCTGGTGCCTTAACCCACTTCCGTTAACTTTTATTCTGTATTTCAAATATTGAACTTTCATCATATCCACTCGGATATGAGGGGGGTCTTTAAGCAACATCACAGCAAATTCCAACACTGCAAACAAAGTCAAAGTGCAGCTTCTGTGAGAAGCCTGGGCATGGTGCTTGCTTCCAGTGTCCATCCCAACCCAGACTGCATCACGTCAGTCAGCTCTGAACTCATTTTGAGTCAATCACCTCGGTCTGAGCTTCGGTTCCCTCCCAGATACTCACAGCCAAGATTTCAAAGTCTGCATTCAGGGTATGTCTTGATTTTTTAGTTCAGGTGGACTAAACTGAAAATCACCTCCTATTGGTACCGGGATCCACAAAGGTGCCCGGTTTCCATCATTACTGAACAAACTGCAATCTCAGAGACATTTCCAACTCTCTGTAACCTACAGCTGTATTGGCAACCACAGAAGCATCAAAAAATCCAAACAGAGATCTGTTTGCAGTTACATTTTCGCTCAGTGCTCATCCTTCCATATCCCAGCCACAAGCTGATCTGCATGGGGAAAAAAAATACTGCCACATTATCATCTTACAGAAGAGCCACTGCTTCACTGACAAAACATCACCCAATGATTTAGGCTGGGAGACACCTCTGGAGCTCATTTATTCTGACCCCGTGTTCCAGCCCCAAACCTAGTTCAGGTTAATTAGAACCTTGTGCAGTCAAGTTTCAACCATCTTCAAAGACAGAGACCCCATGGCCTCTCTGGTCAAGAGCTGAGATGAAGCAGGTCACAGATTATGCTCCTCTCAAGGATAATTACATTTCCTTATCATCAAAAGCCCCTGCCATTGCTGACAAAATGATACTGCTATGTCAAATAGCACTGGAAGAGTTAGCAGCAACAGCAGCAGCAGCTGTCAATTCCCAATAACAGAGCTTCTGCACTGCAAACTGTTTCTGACAGGATTTTTCAAAGCACAACCATTTCCTGAAGTCATCTCGCCAAAACTGACAAGACTCTGGGCATTCAGTCAGAAATACTCCCTCTATTTCTAGGCATAGAGGTCCATATATTTACTGCTATGCTGTGATAACAGGTGGATCAAATGCAGAATATGTTCTCAGCCTTTAAAAGCAGCAGTCACATCAAATAATCCATGGAGAAGAAACAGTGCTTACAAACAAGTCAGCTAAATGAATAGTCTTCTATTTTATCAGTGTGATGAATGGCTTGCTGAATCACTTCTGAAGTCAACTTCTTTTGTTGTTTGAGGTTTTTGTTTTGTTTAGTTTTAACCAATTACAGTAATAGGTCAAAGACAACCTAAAGATCCAAATTCCCCCAGGGACCTGTAGCCAAGGTAAACATTCCTTTTGCCATTATTTTATATTTGGTGCTTCCCTCCTTAATTGAAAAACAAATCTTTACCTGCTCAGTCGGCTGGGCACTCATTTTCTTATGCTAACTCCAATAGTTAAGTCTCCAGCTATGATCTGGAAGTCCAAGAGAGGACCGGAATTTTCGATATTGAAACTGGCAGAAAACGAGACTAAACATCCAGGTTTGTTTCATGTGCATACAAACACAAGTGCACACGTGTGACAGTCAAGAGACAACACGCAAGGGAAGCAGCTCTCCCCCAGTCCCAAAGTAATTTTTGCAAGTTACCAAGAGTTTGGACTTGAACCTACAAGTGTAATCCACAGGTTTTACACTCATTTCAGAGAGTTCTACTTATTTAAGATCTCAACACACACTGCTAAACCAGAGCAGTTAATTCGACAGTTCTGATTAATTCCTGTCAGTACAGTGACTTTTTAATTTGACTCATCTTCCATTTCAGCTATCCCCAACAACATTACTTTTCAAACTTCTGTGAAAAGACAGGCAAAGTTGTTCAACTCAATAAACAGTATTATCAATTTTGCTGGGTTCTAAAGTTTCTGCTGATTTTGGAGGCAGCCCTAAAAGCAGACTTCAAAGAATATCTTCACATCTTTATTTCAATATGCCTTCTATGCTAGAAATAGCACCTACTTACTGTTTTAGTTAATCAAAGAAAACTGTAAGTATAAATAGAAACAAAAGTGAACTGCAGGGAAATACTGAGCTGGCAATACTTAAGTATGCGCAAAAAAACACTGTATAAAAACTACAAGCAAATCTACATGTCAGGGGTTTTTTGCCCCCATACAGCAGTATCAGGCAGCCTGATATTTAGTGAGAAACATTTCAGCATTAACAAACCCTCTTAAGGCAGATGGAGCTTATGCCAGCATGAAAGTCTTTTTCCCTGAATAGCTGAAGCTGCCTGAGCTCTGAGGAGCTGGTATTTGCAGCAACTCCTCTAGAAAGTGATACAGGTTCACATCAGCTCATATCTCGCTGTAAACTAGTCCTACAACTGACACATCTTCAGTTTGGTGAGACTCGTCCTATGGCTGCAAGATTGCAAGAATTATTGTAAGAGAGGAAAGACTTCATGACCACAGGAAAAGGAATCTGGCACTGATAACTTTTATAGTTTCAAGCCAAGAAATTTAAGCCAAGATGAACCAATCCTGGCAAAGCGTTCCAAAGGTACAATGAAAATATGAGCAAATAAAAAAAACAATAGCCCTGAACACTCTTCTCCTTGGAGTGAGTCATTAACTTTGAGTTTGGCAAACCCAGGTCCACTCGGTGTAATTCTTTGACTGCAGTTGGGATTGTTCAGCCTGGAAAAGAGAAGGCTGAGGTGTGACCTCAGTGTGGCCTTCCAGTATATGAAGGGAGCCTACAGGATAGATGGAGAGGGACTGTTTCTAAGGGCCTGGAGGGACAGGACAAGAGGGAAATGGCTTCAAACTGACAGAGAGTAGGCTTAGATTGGATATTGGGAAGAAATTCTTTACTGTGAGGGTGGTGAGGCCCTGGCACAGGTTGTCCAGAGAAGCTGTGGCTGCTCCATCCCTGGAAGTGTTCAAGGCCAGGCTGAATGGGGCTCTGAGCAACCTGGGATAGAGCAAAGTGTCCCTTATCATCTTTAAGGTCCCTCTCAACCCAAGCCACTCTAAAATACATAATTATACAACAGAGCCTGAAGAAGATCCATTGTGATCTTTCCCCTATCCTGATCACACATTTTATACTGTCAGCACTTAAAGCAGCCTCAATCCACCATTGCTTCAAACCTGCTCAAAAATCACACATCAAACAGTGGCAAGGAGCAAATGCTGCTTTGACAAATGAAGCCTTTGACATAACTTCTAAGTTATATCAAATTCCTTGTGTTGCTCCCTGTATTCCAATTTCTTCAGCTATTACAAAGAGTTCTGCAAGAATTAGGTCCCAAGAGTTTTGTTGTAGAGAACAAAAATCAGAAAGCTGCACCCCAATAATTTTTGATGTGCACACACCATCACATTAGATTAGGTGCAAGTAATTATGTGAGCTAAAAAGCTTGCACAGAAAACAAAAACTGTTTTTAGGTAAAAATAGTTTTCAAGCGTCATTATTGTCTGCAGAAGAATTTTAAAGTAACTGCACAGAAAGCTGTAGTCTCTCTAGACTGGACTCCATTTTCCATTTAGACTTGCTTCAGAAGACTGGAGATTTTTAATTTTTTTTCAAAGTTCTGTTCGTGCTTTGGCTGTCAGCAACCTGGCTTAAAATGCTGAAGGCAGTGCCAAGATACTGGTTGCTGACTTCTCTGCCAAACAATTCTTCTATTGTTCCTCAGGATTTAAACTGACTTCTTTTTGGGTAAAGGACTAGTCACAAACCAGTCCAAATTAAAGAGCCTGAAAATTGGGAAAGCATGGCAAGATCTTTATCAGCATTTGGAAACTCACTCGACTATTCTTCAGTCTTGTTATTTTCTAATTCTCTCTTCAGAAATGGATAACCATGTAAAAAAAAGCCACCAAATGAGGCAGTGTTGCTAGAAGCTTCACAACCTAATTTCTGGTGATGAACAACTTAAACAAACAAACTTGATTTAAATTTATATTCTTGTTACTCAGTATTCTCTTGTTTACTGGATCACATGAGAACCCAGGTTTCCAGGGCTATTAGATACTTATTCCTAATCTTGCTCCTCCCAGCCCAAATGAGAAATCATTAAAAGCACATAAATCCTACAGCAGGAATCCAGCTGGTGGTACACTAAGCAGCTTTCAGCAGCTAAATTCTCTTTATAGCATTTTCTTCATATTTTAAAGATATTCCAGTGGCACATTCAGCAAATTTAGGAACTGACTCCCATCCTTTGAGAGAGTTTACAAGTCTATCCCCATAAATGCAGTTTAACAGCAAAACCCATCATTTGTGTCAGACCAGTAATCTGTAATTTCACTCCTTAGAACATCTAAAAAAGGAACAACACCACAGGTTTGTTTTATGCCATGAGATAATACTGAACCTAAAACTCCACACCTTCACAGAACCTTCCAACAGAGGGTTCTTGTCCTCCAAACCCTTTTGGAGTTGTGTACATACAACCCACAGTGATTTACTATCAGCAGTACTAAGGTAAGCATTTGGCTTTCAGATTTTATGAGTATGCAACTCCATATGCTGACATTATTATCTTAGGAAAACAGAAATTCATTTTCAAAGTTGACTAACACTGAGATCCGTATATAGAAAGCTTCCAGATTCATTACTCAAATAGTTCATAGTTTCACTTGTTAAAAGGAAAAGAAAACCCAAATCAATGACTTTTGAGATGTCTAAATTATGATTAAACCTCTACCACATTTGTATCTCACTTATTAAATTTCCCAAAGAATTTATTTCTTGAGAGAATAACACAGAAAAGCCAGTTACTTCCTAATAATCCAAGTACTGGTCTAGAGTTGAAGAAAAATCATTCTTCAAATGCCCATGTGCTTGGACAAAACAGATCTTTTGGGAAGAAAGGGAGAACGAAAAAAGAGGTTTTCTTTTCAAGTAAGTAAATATTTCGTCATTTAGACTGTTGTAAGCATCATACTCTACCCTCCCCAAGCTTTATCATCTAAATTAATCTCCTACTACCTCTAAAATGATCTCATAGGATTTCTGAAAGCAGGTACAAGTTTAATACTCCAAATCCATTTATAATCTGAAAAACAATTCAGCTTTAAAATCTCTTTGCCAGGCTCCAACTCACTCACCCAAACCCCTTTGTGCAAAAAGTCAATTACACCAGTCTGAATCAATATTCAGCCAGCAGACAGTATCTAATGATTTCATAACTTTTATGTTTCTCTCATTAAATCTCTGTGTGTAGTAAAGCTTCAGTAGGAGGATCAGTAAGATTTTCCTGTTTACATAGTTTATTTTCAAAACAAGCCAGAGCCAAAACATTACTACAAGCAAAACTATTAAGTCTTCCCATGCAGCCGTGCTTTGTGCACACACAGCACCCATCAAAGCTTCAGTGATAAGATACCAGCCAGAGATACTCTGCAAGACCATTCCGAAGTACCTGCAGCACCATGATTAAAACAACATTCCTCTCATTTACTCCTAGTAAATTAATATTTATACCCTGGTGAATAATGCTGTTGCTGCCCTGGGTTAGGTGCACACAGCAGTGCTGGGATCAGCAGCAAACACCTGGGACAGCCCCTCAGGACAGCAGGGATGCACAGGAATGTCTTGTCCTGGCCATGACAAGATTCAGAAGTGGGATACCAAAGGCAAGGAGTGAGCACAGGATTCCAGGACTGCAGACCTCCAGCCCACACCATCCCAAGCTACACCTTCCACATGTTTTCAGCCACTTTCCTGAATGACAGGAGTTTCTTCCAGACCTTTGGAACATCAGCCACAAGGGCCAGCTCTTCTTGGTTTGTGATTCCTCCTGGTAGTTCTCTTTTTGGAATATACAGCAAATACATTCTTTACTTGCCTTTCTACCATTTCTAACTTTGAAGACTTGCACTCTCCACATTCCTCAAATGAAGCTCTTCCAACTCTGATCACCCTTGTCAAGCTCCTCTGCGTCTCCAGTTCTATTATATCATTTTCCTGTTAAACCAGTACTACTTTAGCATAAAACTATGCTCGTATTTCTAGACATGCTGAACTGGAACAATATTATTTCAGATGTCAGGCCTTTACAGCCACATGACTTTTCCAGCTGGAGTCTAAGAAGCCTGTTTTCACTCTGGGTGAAGGCCACAGCTTCTGCTGCTTCTCTTAAATGAAAGTGATAAAATATAATCCAAATAGCAATAGATTACATTTTTTCCCTATCCTGAGGGCATGCAATTCTGTCAATTCATAAGCTTAGCATCATGAAGATATCAATCGAATTTGAGCAAGTAGTGCTGCCTTTCAAGTAGGAGAAGGAAATCTTTTTTAAAAGAGCCAGAAATCCTTGCATGAAAAGGTCAGTGAAAAGCAGTGGCATTGTGACAAAAAAGAGCACACCTAAGAATCAAAAAGAATTATATCCTTCTTACTTTCTAAATCAAATTATAAAAAAGCCCCACTCCCCTGCGCAGCTCAGGACTCTCGAAGCACTAGAAATACCAATAAGGCAACAAATTGATGTAGATGCATGTAAAGTTTTTTTAAAATGCATACAGAGTTTCCTCGCTCAAACCAAAAGAATATTCATTTGAGAAGCAACATTTGCTCCAAGTTTACTTTAACAAAGTGAAAATAAAAGATTCAATTAAGATACTGGCTCAAAAGGAGACATAAATAGGGAAAAACCCAAAAAAACCCAAACAACCAACTTTATCCGAGTTTGGAAAGTCATCACTAAAATTTAGGACCCGGTGGCTCCATAAGCTGAAGTGATAAAATAGCATCTATTATCTGCAGATTGCCTTTGCTGAGGTTCAAATGGCATCAGGGAACAAAAAAAAAAAAAAAAAAAAAAAAAGAGGCAAGCTGTTATTTAACTCAAATTTTCATTTTAGTGCCCACTTCACAAAAATCTGTACCACAATTCACAAATTGGGATATATTTGAAAACCTTTGAAAGTCTGAAAGAACATGGAGCTTATACTCCTCTGTACTTGGTGTTACTGCTGAATACAGTATTCACCTTGACACATTTAAAGTGAGAGGGCAGTTTTCTTCCTAGTTATCTAAAATAAGAAACGGATTGTTATATTTTTTTAAATTCAATCTCTAAAGAAAAAAAATGGCAAAATCTGCAAAGAAAGGGATTTCAATGTTTGAGTCAGTACCTAAAGAATGAATTCTACATTTCAGCTAAAAAGAGAAAAGCCTTTAACCAGTATTATTAACACTACACAGACGTGCTTTTTTTGGTTATTATTTTAATTTCAAAAAGTCCCTCTCCCTGGGAGGGAAAAAAAAAAATCAAGTCAGTAGTCAAAATGAGCAAGTATATAAAGAGGAAAAAACATTTCCAAGAATAAATTCTCTATACAATGCCCTTACAGAGCTAATAATATATATATTTTTTAATGCTGTGTACTATACAGGGTAACCAAGAAAATATTTCAGTTGGCCTCTTCATATTCTTCATATTCTTCCACGTATTAATCTCACAACACAAAGAAAACCTTTAATCTGTTTTTGTGGCAAAACCATCTCCGACAAGCAGATGGTTAATTCTGGTTAGATTTAAAAAAAAAAAATCCTTTAAAAGGGAGAGCTGAGCCATGTAAAATATTTAACATGAACCACTTCAGCTGCCTCAAAACAGGTTACAAAGATACATAAACTTTTGATGAATTCACACTATTCAGTTCATCTACTGCCAAGACAGGTCATATCTTGAAAACATTGCTGTTCTGCTCAGCTTAAAGCAAACAGCTCCTGTATGGAAATTCCTGTCCTAATTTCATGTAGGGTGTTCATCACTCTCTCCTCAGCTGCCAGAACTGCTCATCAGTCCTGCTCCTAAGCGTTTGGAGAAACAATCTTCCTTGTAGATATTGTCTTTCCTCCATTAGAAGTTTTATTTTGAAGAAATGTGTCCATTTCAGAGGGATGCTGCCTCTTGCCAGAGTGCTCCCTGTTTACTGCTGTAACTCACAAAAGATTTACATCCCTACAGCTACTGATGCACATCAGCTCTCATTCTATGTCATTATCTTTTTCTGGGACTGGCACCTCCTCAGCTTTACACGAGTCAGTTTTCCCTAAATTATTACCCTGGCCATTACCACACCAGCAGGTGAATCATATGAGCATAAAGTAGGAACACTGGAAGAGGAGCACAGCAAATTACTGAAAACAAAATCCCAGCTTCAAAGATCATTCCACACACAATATTATATACTCTTCTTTATTACACCTTGAGCAAGTAAATATATATATATAAACTTATTAAATATCCAGGTATAGCTTACAAATTAACAATGGTCTTACATAATTCTTGGTGGCCAAAGAATCACCAGAACAGCCATCAGAAATAGCTCAAAGCAACGCCACCAGAGAACTCTAGAACCAACATTTCCGTGGTACTTTGTGCAGTACAAAACATGGTCTAAAGAGTATGAAAAGCTGAGATGCTTTGAAAAGTGAACAAACACAAGCAGTGATTTTGTATGCAAATTAAAAAAAAAATCAAGTATTTAAAAACATAGTAAACACAAGTTGCTAAATTACTGAAATGTATTATGAAATTACATTCTTCTCCATTCCCACCTCCTTTATTTGAGTGCTGAGTGCTAAGAATGTACCATTATGTGGAATTTAGTCAAGCAATTTTTTTTTTGTTTTACCATTTCAATACATAACTTGGAAAACAACCAGTGAAATAGCACAATTTATCTCTAAAAATAAGACCAGAGATTCTTAGTGGCTCTTGATTATGTTTTCCTTACAAGGATCCTTTGCAGAAAAGTACAAGTTTCAGTTTAGAGCCCTGATAATTAGTGCCTGTGGGAATAAAGCAAATTATTTTTTCCACAGCAACATAATTTCCTGGAACTTTAATTTTTACATGATGATATTCCAGTGGTTGCTCAGATATAAGATTTTACTGTCTACAGTGCGACCAGGATTTGAAACAATTATCTGTGTTCAGTTTCATCTCCCCTATCTAAAAAAAAAAAGTTAGGTTTATAGTAGTTATTAAAAAACTGTATATGAAGAAAGAGTATTTGCCAATAAGCTTCACATAATTTTAGGGATGCTAAAGAATTCCTCTACTTTTGGATTCAATTATTTAAGATGACAAAATCTGACAGATGCAATTCATAAGTGCACCCGGAGCAGAGGTGTTGCAGCCTCCTTCTCCTGGATGAGAACTTATTCCCAAAATTGAGAATCCATTCTCACTGACCAGGAAAAGCTTAATCCACAGGAAAGGGGAGCAGATAAATTGCTTAAATACAGATGTCAGAGCTGCCAGTGGTTTGCAGAGAGGCAGCACTGCAGAGGTGACACCCCAAAGTGTTCACTGTTGTTCTCAGAGGCCTTCACCAGTTGTTTTTCACTCAGCAATGGGAAGAAACAATGTCTTACAGGGCACAGAGCTGTACAAAAGACAGCAAAGGCAACCATCCTTTCCTACTGCAACGAAAAACAAACATCACCACTTTTTTTCAAGTTTTCATGATGCTACGTTTAATCACCCCTCCTCATGAGTGCAATCATTGAACACTTCAAAAGCAGCTTCTAAAAAAGACCAATGTTCTACTTGATGGAAAAAAAAAAAAAAACAAAAAAACAAAAAAACAAACAAAGCCTACATTCCCTTGTAGACATCTCAGCTGACAATATTGGATCTTTCCCAAAATAAATGCTGGGGTGACAGAATTAGACCAGGCAAACCAGGGATGCAATGATGAGCTGAGCAAACCTCGTGTCCTGCACTCAGGCAGCTCCAGAACCCAAACCAGAGCCAATCCAGATGCTGAACTGAGGCACTTATTGGTGTTTACAACACCCTCATTCCCTGACTTTAGAAATTCAACAGCATTGCTGCAAAGTGGTGTAAAAAACAAAAATTAAGTCAGCCTCACAAATCCCAGCTAGTCATACGCCAGACTCCTCGTAAACCTGATGAAATTCCCATCATTTTCAAATGGACTGGGAATTACTATTATATCAACAACAACAACAAAACCACACATACATTCTTACATTGTTTTATTAAGTAACAAAAATAGCTTTTCATTTTATTTTAAAAGAAGGAACAGGACTGATAGATGAGCTGCTCCTACTCCTTCACAGCCAACAGCCCGAGTTTTTACTTGAATATTCAAGCAATGGCCTACTAGCACACAGGTGTTTATGCATTTCATTTTTAGAGATGAAAGGTATGAAATGTTGTTCTCCCAAGTAAATTATTTCTAGTAAAACATGCTGTCCAATGGCGCAAAACTCAGCATTAATAAAGCTGTTCAAGGAATGTATTTGAGTGCTATTTTTGAAAGATAGTTTAACACTCCATAATACATTCATCTTTGCTTCAGAATGAGTATTTCATAATGTATTCGTTTGAACTTAACATTACTTTGCTTACATGACAGCTACTAATGCCTTTCATTTTAAAATCTGTTTTATTCTCTGTTCAGCACTGTCGTTTTTCATCAATACCTCTAACAGTTATTTTCAATACCCACTTTAATCCACTGAGAAAATCGAAGTGTAGCATTCAATAACCAAACATTCTTTCATCTGAGTATCATGAAGTCTCTCAAACAAAACCATGAAACTTTATCAGGAACATAACAAAAGCATTGTGAAGCAGTAGGGACTTATCTAATGACCACAACACTATTTATCTCATCACAAAAATAAAACAACTTTGATTTGGAAAAAAAAAACAACCAAAAAGCAAAAATTCCCTGACCACAAGTCATATTTTTCTGTGCTCATTTCACAGTGACATTCCCATGGCATCTTAGAGACCTGGAGAGAAATGGAGAAAGAATTGGTCTTGCCATAGCATGGCCAACAGAAAATACCCAAGAACACCTCAATCCCTGGCTTGTCTATTAACATTCAGAGGTTGTTTTCTTCTACTTTCATCAATTAGACAGATTCTTCCCCAAACTAGCAGCAGCCAGCCTTTCACAGACAACGATCTGAAAGACAAATAGACCTAAAGAATGTCAATCTAATGACAGCAGCCCCACAAAGCAAAAACCCCTCGAGTTCCATTGTTAATCTCTACTTCCACTCCTTGTAAAACGAGAAGCACCGGTCCCTAACAGCACACAGATGCAAACAATTCCAACCATCCTGTGGCAAATTAAAGAGCATCGCTGAGCTAAAGGAATCACAGGGAGCAATTCTCCCTCAAAGGAATGACCAGCAGGTTGTTCGAAGTACAGGAGGAAGGCACAAAGAGCAATTTGTTTTTATTCTGCCATGTGAGTTTACCCCTGTCCATTCTCTCTCAGGGAGAAAGGGAGGAGTGAAGGACATTCAACATTAGTTGAATGTTTAAGTATCACTGTATTAAATGTTGCAGGTGAGCATGCACACACATACACCTCTTCCTCATTTTTAGAAATAAATCAAGAAATCTTACCCATCAGTATACAGAGAGAGGTTTCTAAACACATCTGTCAATTGTCACAATTCTAGTGAGCAGTCCCTAGTGCACACTCTTACTTTAGGGGAAAAAAGTATGCTTAATTAAAGAAAAAATAATATCTGTGAAGCTTAATATATAATTCAAAGCCTTGACTTTTCAGCATTTAGCAGTGTATCCTGAGCAGGTTTTAATTTTGACTGAATAGCAGAAAATCCTGCTGGGTTCATTTCAGGCTGCAGGCATTTGATACTGCACTGACCTCGCAGTATTTACATTCCCCTTAGGAAAATCTGGCATGCAGTCCAACTGGGGAAGATCATGTCTAACACTACTTGAGCTACCAGTGCTAGAAGCAAGCAGAGCAACAGTGAAAATAGTAGGGTGAACAATAAGGGCACGTATACAGAAATAAAATAAAAAGGAAGAGAAAGAGAAGGTCAAACAGCAGAAGAGAAAAACTGAAGAGACAAAGACTTGGAGACAGTTGTTTTTCTGATATAAATAAATCCCTAATTTTATTTTTTCTTTCCAAACCAGTGGTGCAGAGAGGCTTTTGGACTACTAAAAAACCAAATTACTTCAGCTCAAGGAAAATAAACTAATCAGAAGACTTGAAATATTTGCCTCTGATCAAAACAAATTAACAGCTGCCAACTGCAGCTTTATCTGCACTGTGTTTGATTTTTTGTTGTGCTTGGCATATTTATGTCAAATTTGGACAGAAAAAGCCTCAAACCATAAAATCCTCCACAAGCTTTGCTTTTGACCATCCCCTCTACACTCCTAATAGACACTTGGTGAACTCAGCTGTTAAATCAAATCCAAAACCTATTCACCTCCATTCATTAGAATTTAGGTCCTTACTGCTGCAAAGAAATGAAATAGGAATACAAGAGCCAATTTTCCACAAATTCTGCTCCCATCTTTCTTAGAGGTGCTTAAACCATCTCCAAACAACTGAAAAAATCTGTTTGTTCTTTACAGATTTGCTCTGCCAGCAACACAATCTCCTATATACTAGGCCTGGTGAAAGTGTGAGAGATATACAGGTTCTGAAACAGTGCCAGACTCATTTCTTCACCTCCTTGAGAAAATAAATAAAAGTCTTAAGTTACCAGAACTTTTAAAACCCTGTTTCCAATTGCGCAAGGCAGTTTTCAAGGAAAATAATAAAAGCAAGAGCTCTTGTCTAAGTTAATGACTGCAATACTTGACAAAAGTAATGGTATCTTCAATCCTGGTTAAAAGTTTGAGAAGTCTCCAACTGCACTAATGACTTCAAAACAGCATGACTAAAAGTCTGAAAGAACAAACAACTCCATTACTGAGCAAAAGCCTTCCTCCCCTGTTCCTCCCCCTTTTATTTAAAACCAGGATGCTGATAATTCCGACTCTTCAGCTTGATGATGCAATCTTTGTTTAAATCATGGAGGGCTGTGAAACACACTGGAGCCTAATAGGACATCACCACTTGAATCAACAGACTGTTTTCCTCTTATGTCTCACTTGCAGTTCTTTTTCAGCAGCCAAACAGCAAGATTTTTCAAGGAACTTACATATCTTAACTCAGAAATGTTTTGAGGCAGCAGGCACCCAAACAAAAGATTCCAAAGAACAGGATAAAACACTGGCATTTGAATTGCTGAATTTGATAGCACTTTTTTGTTGTTTTGAACCGCAAAAAATGAGCAATCAGAGGCACCAGAAATCCCGAATTTCTTGTTAGACAGGTTTGGCACTCTCACCTGAAGCTGGATCAAAACCACAGAGCTCAATGCTGAAGCACACTGCAAAGTGTGTAGCTCAGAATGCAAGAATAAAGAGCACTTCAGGAAAAGGTTCAGATTTTTGTTATATTTTGAAAGTGAACCAAAATGCAAATGTTCCAGGTAAGAAACTTGGGAGTGGGTGGTCTGTAGGAGAGGCACAAAGAACAATGTGTTCTGTAGATGTATGTGTATATATGTAAGATATAAACACTAGTGCTAACAGGAAGACCCAAAGGATACCCTTTCATCAAATTTGCATTTAAATAGAAGTCACTTTACCATACTAGCAGGCATCACTCATCTAAATAATTCTAAAATGTCACCTTTTATGCTGTTTACTATGTACTGTGCAATATATTCAGCTAGAAAAGTAGGCAAATTTAATGGTTTTGTTGTCAGTTTATCTGCTCTTAAAAACAAAAATCTTTCCTTAAACCCTCCTCACCTTGTGGCAATCACTACAGAGAAAGTTTAAACCTAGGAAGTGTTTAAATTCAGTTTACAGGGAAAAACCCTTTCATTTAGTTATTGAATTGTCAGGCAGACAGGAGTTGCAGATAAAGAGATACAAGGCTCAGTACAAAGGAAACGAAACACCTTTTGCAGCACAGTGTTAGCACAATTCACACTCTGCTTCCTTCCAGCCTCAGCCCCACTGGAGTTCAAGGCAGGGTTGATTTTAATTTTAAAGATTATACATCACATGCTTTTACTCATCTCAAAAATAGATTCTTAAAAATCATAAATGTCACAGATATTGGTCAGCAGCTGCATAATCTGCATGATTTAATAAAAAAATAGGGAATGAAAAAAAAATCCAAAATGACAGAATTTTGCTAGTAGTACAGATCAGAACAAAATCCAAAGCTGTGTTTTTGCAGGATTTGTGCAATTACAGTATCCTACTTATTTTGTGAGTAGTGAAGATGATAAAAGCTTTCAGGAAATACTGGAATGGAAAGATGGCAAAGATGGCATCTGAAATTGGAACTTTCTTGCTGATTGCGGGGTTGTCAGAGGAGCCGAGGCTCAGGGATCAGGACATTCTGCTGCAGCCCCCAGGTATGGATGTGTAAAAAAAAACCCCAACCCACTTTGTGCTTTTTACACATCACAAACCCCAAACAGATGGCCCAAGACTCCCCATTGATGAGTGTAAGTATTTAGGCCCCCAAACTCTTCCAATTCACTGCAGGACAATGTTAATAATTACTTCCTTTCCGACCTAGGGTAGCTTTAGTGACCTACTCCTCCAAAATTCACTTTAATAGGGATATTTTTAGGTTTCAATTAAACGAGTTAAAAATGTACTGAATGAAAAGTCAAATTATTTTTAACTCTGTTGATACAGCAAAGAAGATGGATCAATCAGCAGAAGCTGATATGTTATTAATTGAAATTTTTTAAAAAAAATAAATTAGTAGCATTTGCTCACTTTAACAACTGAAAATAGTTCAGTGTTTCATACCAGGTAAGCAACTGATACCCACATCAAGCAGAGAAGATGAGTTTGTACCACAAGAGAGATTTCAGATCACAACAGGTGATATGAATAGCTAATGAAGTTTAGCTTGCAACATTCTTCTGATTAAAATTCATCATTAAAATAAACACTTGATGTTACGACATTGATGGCTCAAACATGTATTTTTGTTTGCAACTTTCTTTTTCAAGCTTTGCATCAAACCTCATAAAACATTTCAACCGAAAAGTTTTATATTCATTTAGAGGATTTTCCTTGTACATCAAAAAAATACAGAGAAACCCTACAAAATGGTGTGAACAATACCTAAAATCCACAACAAAACCCTCCACCTCACAGTCTTAGCCATGAAGAAACCAAGTTACCCTTTTAGGCATTCAAATAAATCAGATTAAAAGGTTTTCTTCTTCACTGTAAGCATTTCAGAGCACCATGTGTTTATTCTTGTTGCTCATAAAATTTTATTTCAAAGATTTCTGTTCTTTTTATAAACCAAGTTCATTGAAAAAAATTAAAGATTATACATCATATGTTTTTACTCATCTCAAAAATAGATTCTCAAAAATGACAAATGTCACAGACATTGGTCAGCAGCTGTATAATCTGCAGGATTTAATAAAAAATAAGGAATTAAAAAAAAAATCCAAAATGACAGAATTTTGCTAGTAGTACAGATCAGAATAAAATCCAAAGCTGTATTTTTGCAGGATTTGTGCAATTACAGTATCCTACTTACTCAGTGAGTAGTGAAGATGATAAAAGCTTCCAGGAAATACTGGAATGGAAAGATGGCCAAGATGGCATTTGAAATTGGAACTCTCACCAGGCATTTTGTTTTCAAACACCTTTTCTTACTAGGACCTCTCTTGCCTGCTCTCACACACTGAAACATTTCCAGTTAATAAAGCACAAAATTCATTTTTAAAGCACTTGTTTCTGTTAAACATGATTTATAGTAGATTCTGCGAGAAGAAAAAGCAGGGAGCCAATTTTAAAGGTTAGGTTGCTTGGCAATATACCTTTCCTCACAAGTAATTGTTCTTACTAAATCACAGTGGAGAGAGCCACGAAGAACTAAGTTTGTGGAGCCTTGTGAATATGCAAGTGTCTTTTTAATTGTTTATATAAACCTTCAAGACAATCATGGGCCACATAAGAATTTAAAACACTGTCTTGAAAGCCTTTTTTCCTCCACCTCACAGATTTCAAACAAGCATTCAAGTTTCATAGGTCTGGAGTAGAAAGATGGAACTTCACAACCAACTATATAACCAGACCTTCCTGTCCTACCCAGAAGGAAGCAGAGTTTTACTGGAGTGTCTCTGGTGTCAAGTTCCCATCCCTGAATTTCTACTTCTGATGGTGGCCACTGATGCAGCTTCTTCCCTCCTCAACATCACCTTCCCTTCAACCAAATGCCAGAGCAAAGGAGAGGACTGAAAGGCACGGTTATCTCACACATTCCAAAGGAAGAAGGCAAGGGAGGAGGGAGGGGGAGAGAGAGAGAGAGAGAAGGGGAAAGAGTTTAAATTTAGGTATTTACTTACTGAAACACAGAAAAGAACACACATCCAGGCACCACGCTGGCAGAAATCCCAGCAGTCAGGGCTGTGCAGCTTCACTTCCAGCAAGGATTTCTTTGCCTGAAGCTCCACAAGAGCCTTCTCCTCCTCCTCCTTCTCTCACAGAAGAGAACTGAGGAGTGCTCTGCACTGCCAGCCCCACTGTATCTCAGGTTTAATGAAAGTGTAATTCATTAGAATAAGAGCTGGGGTAACATAAACATGTGCAGGAAAAACAGGCTTGGCGCAGCACCACAACAGACACCGGGTTTGATCAGCACAACAAAACTCTGTCAGACCACAGGGAGGAAAAAAAAAAAAAAAAAAAAAAAAAAAAATAGTGGGTGCAACTCCTATAAAGCAAAAGCAGAACATAAAAGGTACTAAAGGTAAAATTTGGACCTGTAAAAGTTCTACCAAGTAGAGCTACAATGAGTAGGCTCCTCTGCTGGCAAAATTCACCAGGTACCTGCCTGCCAGGTGAGGTGTTTTGGGAAGTGCCCCTCAGTTCCAGGTGCTGCAGGATATGGGCACCAAGGTGGGAAAAGAAAAAGAACCTGTGCAGCATCCAGACTCAACAGGAAGATGAAATACAGGTATGTGCCCCAAAATCATTATTAAGAAGGCACATCAATTACCTTTTTTTTGCAAAGAGGGGAGGGTTTGGGGGGGGGGGCGGGAAGTACCACTGTATTTATTAAACATCACAGCAACCACCTGCATGAAAGTTTTGATTGGTGATTTCTTTCGCTTTTTGCCATCCTTACACATGGTGAATACCAGAAATGAAAGACCATGTAAGAATTCACTTTGCCGTAGTAAATGTAGAGTATATCCACATTTTCTGCTATTAGTTCTTAATCACCAAAAAAGAGCAAAGCTAGGGAAAAGACCTTTCCACTTCAAAAAAACAAGGATCCAATTTACTAATTTGTTAACAAATGCCAAAAAAGTTTGAGTGTCTTCAATATCCTTCTCATGGACTTCAATATTTCATGTAACTATTTTTCAATTTTTAAATAATTATTCATTAATTCTTACAAGTCTTGAAAAACTTGGTAATGATTTTAAAAAAAGAAGAAAATCAGTAAGTTCCCTCATGCTTTCAAGTCTTTCTCAGTGAAACTGAAGCATTTAAGGTATTGCCCAATTTAGAAACACACTTCAGGAAAGAGACAGCTCAAAATATTAACCACAGACGTCACAGGCAAAAGGAGCCTTTAGAAACACAGCAATTCCTGACGTTTACATTTGATATTCCACCTCCCAGACTAACTCTCAAACAGACTCCTAAGCCAGGGATAATGGGCCCTTTCCAGACCTGCACACGAGTCAGACAACTTGTTTTTGCAGGGTGAACTTTTGCCACCCTTCCCTCTGGGAGAAATCCCATTAAGTTTGCTCCTAGGAAAGCAGCTCCCACTACTTTTCCTGACTTGTTTATGCTCCTTTCTGCCTGGTTGTCTCTCCACTCCTTCCCCTTCTGCAACTGCCCCCACCTTTCCAGCCTTCTCCTGCAGTACAGCACTTCCATACTGCCTTGTCCTTCCACATCCAACCCATAAGGAGCTGCTTTTTGGATGCAGTCCCACCTCTCCTCTGACCCACACCCATTTCTTCCTGTGCCTAGAATCCTTCCACCTCCACACCCAGCTCCAGCTCTGCAGTATTTTTGGTTCTTGGAATATTTCAGTGGAAGAAAGAAGCAAATGTTAGAACAGATAATAAATGTGCAGGCATTCCCAAAAAAAAGTTTTCCTTATCCGAAGAGCTTTGCTCATTACAAGAGGCACAGGACAGCTTGTAGCTAAGCCCCAATTCACCTATACACCATTATTTTATCTACAGGTCTCACCATGTAAGAAAAAGAATCAAGTTTATTCTTCATTTTAGTAAAATAAAGGTTAGAGGTAACAGGAGAAAAGCTAAATTTCCAGGAGGGACAGTGCAATTCTTAGTGTTGGAGAAAAACAGTTTGACCTGCTTGTATTTTTCTCAAAATCCATTTTTTTCCTTTCAAGAAAGGACTTTTCTGCAAACACGGCGGGCTGTTCTTTGATTTTTCTGGAGAAAGTCTCAGCTGAATTGGGAAGGATCTTTAGAATGCACATAAAAGACAAAGGTTCAAACGAAAGCTGAATTCTCAATGAGCACAGATTTATTTTAGTAAATAGAAACTCAGAGCTGAATGAGATCTTATCCCTTTTAATCACTTAATAAATTTTCTTTGCCTTCCCAATTTTCCAGCTACATGTCTACAATAAACAAACCTGCACTGACAAAAAGTCTCTATAAAAGCACACAAAACCTCTATTTGATGCAACTGTGAACTCACCTAGGCTTTGGCCAGGGTTTGCAAATGCCTTGATTCAGCCAGCAACAGGCAAAAACTGTTCTGATGAATACAGAGAAAGGTAAACTTCAAGAGAAAACCCTAAAAATGAAAATTCAACCCTCTTAATTCTTTGAGTTTTTAAGAACTTTTGCAGTCAGCTTTTGTACTGCCCAAAAAGTGTCAGTCCCAACAGCAAAGGTAAGAAAAACCAAATTTTAATATCCAAGCAGCTGACCTCATAGCACTTTTGTAGAAGCCAACTGATGCAAAATTCCACAAATATCATCTTTAGAATAACCTTGCTTGGTAATTTAGTAATTTAAATAATATAACCCTTCTTTGAAAAGAACAAAAAAATTGAACATGTGTTCAGAACTACTGCAATGAGAACCAAAAATGCAAGAAAAGCACGCAAGTGCCTGAGTTGAGATCACTGGGTCATTTTAACCAGCAATAAGGGTTTCTTAAACACATGCAGTTGCATAAACATACACACACATTTATAGAATTTTATGGTACTCAAACCATAGGTGCTTTGGTGCCTAAAGATTATGAAGTCATCACAAAGTCCTAAAAACATCAAGCTGGATATTCTCAATGATCTGACCAGGTGGGACACCTGAGTGACCAGGTGTATCTTCTCTACTGAGAAATATGGGATTGGCCCGTGGGGCCCTTTTCCTTAGGCATTTATAAATAAGTAACTTAAGCTTCCCATACTACCATCCAGCTTGCATGTGTTTTGGGGGTAAAGCCCTTAAATTTTCAGAGCTCACAAGTGCACAAAACACTCACATAAGTAAACCAGTCCTGGGGAAGGACCCTAAGCAGCACAAAAGAAAAAATATCCAGTTTGCTGGAGAAAGTTTTCAAGCCTCAGGAGTTTTACTTCATGATACAGAAGATGCAATACTTAACTGAAAATAATAATTGTTATAACTTAATGTATCAGTTCAAAGGCTCCATATTCTGGGTAAAAGTTTAGGTGTATAAATACCAAACCAAGCATTACTTCAGCAAAGTTTACTGCTAGAGTTCACACCAAGTGCCAATGAGGGATGTCTGTGCACAGGTCTAAGGTAAAGTAAACAAACCCAGACTTTCTCACTCTGAAAGAGACAAAACCCCTGAACAATCTAACCACTCTGCTGAGAACATATCCAAGGTATCATGGCACTGCACACTTTTCAACTTCAGTTAGTAAACTACACCTTTTGTCATTTGGGTTTATCAGAGGTGAGGAGGGAAATGATTCTGTCATTAGCAAATATTCTACTACTCAAAAAAACCCCACAAAAAATAACATGCAAAAAAGGTCAAAGTCCTAGCTAGCACCAACTTAGTAAGACAACTCTACACCAAAAGAAAACCACAGTATGCAAAGAGAACAACTCCTTATCTGTCCCTGTTTTAGTGTATCTTTCCAGCTTAAAACTAGAACAAATTCAATGCCATGAGAAAGAGAGAAAAAAAGCGTGAAACAGTCACCGTTTGGTATTTACTTTTTCTGAAACTGAGTGCACACGTCCCAAGAAACATACAGTGTCCTTTAAAAATAATCACATTTCAATGCAGTCTGTATCCTGAGTCATTTGTTTGAAATGCCAGTCCAAGGAATGCTACGATTTAGCTGACGATTATCTCCTCGACATTATCCCAATTTGATTATACAGTGTTTACTACATCAAAGCCAAAAAAAGCACAGTAATAGATTCAGCAACACACCCACTTGGAACACTGAAGACCTATTATTAAAGAACCAGAAGAATAATTTTCAAAAGGTTTTTATTTTCAAACACAGTCTAGCATAAGATCTTACCATAAAGGAAGGTTGTTAAACATTTCTATTCAACCCACATATTTGAAGCTGTGCCTCAGAAGTTAGGTCAAATTATTTATGTGATCAGGAAACTTGACTTATCCTTGTCTAACTCTGACTGGACACATTGCAGGAATCCAACAGACAGGTTTCAGTGGCTGAAGCACCAAAAGCATGACATGAACATTCATTTCCTTGCAACTCATATGGAACATAAAACAATACATATCTTTCAGACCTAACCACAAACAAGCTTTCAATATTTTTAGTTTTAACTAGTTCTATTACGCTGTAATTGACATAACAAACACTAATATTCAGCAAATATTCACACAAATGAGCAGGTTATGGTTAGAAATCTACATGCGGGGGTGTTTGCATAGCAGAAGGTCACAACAGCCCGTGCTGTTTGCCCCTCATGCAGAAACCCCACAGTAGTTAAAATTCAGACAACCAGAATTATTATAATCAACACATCACCCGGAGTTACACTGCCTAGGATTAGAAGACAGTGATTATAACGTTGTCACCCTGTCTATGTTAGCTCTCACATCCTCTCTAGCACCAGCACGGCTGAATGTGAGACAGCTTTAAAAGGAGAAGCTATCACTGGGCAGGAATTCAAATTCAGCCTGAGACGCTACACAACAAACCAGCATTTAACTCAGGATGCCAAACTGGTCAGACCACGTGAACCTTTCAGCAGGCCTGACAGCACCATCCCTGCCATCCTCCTACATCTATCAAATCACAGAGGAGTGTTTGTGCAACACGTTTTCAAAGCCAGCACACAACTTTCAAACAACAAACGGAGCTATTTTGTGTTGGCTATCAGCGAAACAATCAGCTCCGTGTACATCCTCACAGTTAGGGTAACACCTTGAACACAAGATCTTGGAAGGACACGGGTACACAAACAACCTGGCACTCAGTAAGTCTGTCCAGAAGAGCATCAGTTGCTCTACAATAGCTGTTCACACACTAGGTTATTCCAGGAAAACTCAAGTTGCTATTTCCCAGTTACTACAGCTGGCCACTGTTCACAGGTTTATTCTATAAGAAAAGGTTCCATCTCAAAGTCTAGAATTTTTTTCATATTGTATACACACACAAACACAGCTTTCTTTAATTCTTACTCGTCTTCGTTTGACAATCTGCACAGAACTGCAAAGGTGAAATTCTTAATGGGCCCCTGTCCTCAGTCTGGTGTATTTCTTGTCACTTGCTACACAACACTCCTGCAATGTAAATTGCAAGAAGGCAGAACAGAACAGCAAAACAAACATGTTGCTTTATCAACAAACAATCTGCCCTCCTGGACACCACAGTGCCTATTCTAATCACATTTTTGGGAGCATTATGCTTCAGTATGTTTTTAAATTTTGCTTAGGACCAAATCAAATGCACTCGTATAAAATGAACCACAAAAAACACAAAGAACATCCACCTCACATTGTCTACAATGCATCTTACACAGAGCAGCAACCTTGTGCTCATCACTACAACACAGAAAAAACCTACCTGCAGCCTATAAACTCTATCTGTAACCTTCAGTCATGAATGTTATCCCACTAATGACATGATTAATTTAAAGACAGCAAACCAAACACACAGTGCAGTGAGCAAAATCTCCTGAATGAACAGTGAAAAGCCTGTGAATTGTTAAATAGACGAAAAAGAAGCACACTAACCAAATATACCTAGGTGCCACATAAAAAAATTCCAGAAAAGGAATAAGGACTGTCTAACTATCTAGAGAGGAAAAGCTTGCAAGAAGTTTGTACAGATCCAACCAATACACTCTCTGGACTCCTACACAAGAGCTTGACTTTTGTGTCTCTCATCCAAAAAGACGATACACACAGCAAGGCTACCACAGTGAACATGCTCCTCAAAAAATACTAAAACCAGAACAAAAAAAAAAAAAAAAAAGGAAATCAATGCTAGAAGCAGAAGCAGGAGGTCTGCAAAGCAAAGGGCCAAATTAAACCTTCAGTGCAGCTTTAAACAACACCATTAGAGAACAGGGCTGAAATCAAGGCTCTTCCCCCAGTGATGAAATAAGATCTTGCTTTTGTGAAAGCATTTATGGCACAAGAGGGTACACACACAAATGTCAAGCAAACAGACAAATTCAAGGTATTCTTGGCTGGATGGTTACATCCACAGCAGAAACTGCATTTGAATCTGCATCCTCAGACAGCTTTAATAAACACAAAAAGTCAAGAAATTGTTCTAGCTGTGCAGAATTCAGTAAACAAAGGACTACATACCCTATGACAAATTTAAATGCTCCTTCTGGATTTATAGCACAACATTTAAGCTCAGTTTGAAACGCATCCAAAATTACAGTGACATTTAGACAAACTAATTGAAAATTATAGCATTGTGACAAACATTCAACTTACTTTACATAATATCTTGCACCTTCAAAAGTGTACGCTTCCTCCCAACCTGTGGGTAAGTCTGGAAAACAAACAGCAAAACATTCCAATTACCTTTTGAAATGATGCTAGCCATACTGGTCTACTCCCTGACACTAAGGTAGTTAAAACACTGTGTCTGATCCCACATGTGGAAACCTTTAGTCCCAGAAACAAGTATTTCAGAATTGACTCACAAGACTGCCTAAGTGTGAATTCTGAAAGCCAAGAGAAGCCACATGCCTGAAAAGCTGATTGGGGTTTCTCATTCTCAAATAATAACAAGGATGGTTTAAGTGTTGCCCTTTCCAGAGTTCCTTCCTCTGCCCAGCAACTTGGGGTCATCTCCAGATCTCCCTGCCTTGAACTTTAGCAGCATCAGATTACCTGGCAGGCAGAGACCTAAACAAAAATCCATCTAACTGAGCTACATGCAAGTCACAAGCTCCTTAAGAGGCACGGTATCAACTACACCACAGAGCATTAGCATTGTATTAGCATAATTCCACCACTGTTGTGACTAACAAGTGTTCCTGCAGTGTTTACAACTCTGCTGCATTTTACATGAAAACCATTTTCCATGTAAATCTAGTGGAGGATGTGGGTACATCTCTTCCTTTCTGTTACCACTCTTTAAGAGTCAGGAGTCCAGATACAAAGAACCCCATACCACTAATGGTCAAAATTTCCCAAGTAACAGTTTGCTGGTGTGATGGAAGAGCTCTGGAGATGTTGGGCACCTCCATGCACCTCTAGATACACTGCTACCCTTAAAAAATTACCTCTGACAATAAAAATAATGACTGATACCTAGCACTCTCTCATTGAATTGTAAAAGCAAGAATGCATTTCCTAAAGGAAAAAAAAAAACATCAGTCTGGGTTGCGTGGTGGTTTTTATCCCGCTCATTACTTATTTGCTCTGGCTGCTTTTTCCTTCACTCCTGTCTTCTGCAGAACAAAAACCAAGGTGTCTTTTGATAACAGCACGGGGCAAAGTACAGCAAACAGGAAGTCTCTCCAGCAGAAGCATTTATGGCTGCTATACGAACTTTGCAAAAAATACTCTTCCAGTGCTGAATAGCTCAAAGAATAAAAAGCACTTCAATTCACAATGGAGGACAAAGCTTTCCTCACCATCTAGAACATGCCTCTCAGAATTATTTAACAGAGAGCTTTGCAATAATATACATCTGCAAGAGAAGTGCCATTCACGCAAAAACTGTTCCTTAAGAGAAGACATATTTTGACTACGTTCCAAAATAATGGTCAGAGGAAAAGAAGAGATAAAGCCCAGACCAATTCTGTCTGGCTATATCTGTGTATGAAGAGATTCATTAACATATGCATGAATGAGGAAAACTACAGGATCAGATTTGGCTTTTAAAGACTTTGGTATCTGATTGATGAATTATGATCAATGTATCCAAGGCCATGCCTCAGTCTTGTGTCCAGAAACAAGTTTAATTTACCTGATGATAACTCTGCTCTGCTACACACAATACTCCAGACACTCAAAAGCAAACTGCATTTCCTTTAGGAGGCACTTAACAGCAGAAAGAAATGAGACACTTGGAAAATTACTGGGAAATAATCATCAGTCAAGAGAGACAGTGGGAATAGTTTAAAAAAAGAATTAATACTCAGCTAATACCAGTGCTGGAGAAGAAAAGCACTTCACACACATCTGCCCCCATGCATATTGCTGTGGATGAAGGCCACTTTCTCAATCTGGGCACTGAGAGCAGGAGCAAGAGCAGCCTCATAGCAATCAGTAGTTCCATTTCCCAGCATTAAATGACTTCTTACAAACAACAGAACCTTCAGAACCTTCCCTGTAAATCAAACTGCAGAGTTCTAATAGCCAGAGACCTGTGGTTTTTAAACTATTCCCAACAAAAAAAAAAAAAAAAAAAAAAAAAAAAAAAAAAAAAAAAAAAAAAAAAAAAGACTGCCCACAGTTTTCTAAAAGGCTGATTCTGATTCCTTAATGCACAAGTATTAACCAACACAAAAAGCAAACAATCTGACACAGAGCAATTCCCTTGCAGATTATTTCCCCGCGATTATCCAAGTGATGATACACATGGAAACAACTGCACGTATTACTACACTCCACCACCTCCCAGCGGCACAAGCAGCCTGTGTGCAATTCCAGCAGTCAAGAGTTTGGCTCCGGGTCTCCAGAGTGTCTGCTGCAAATCCTCCTCCTCCAGCACCTCCTGCTGCTACTTCTCCAGAGTGGAACAAACAGCAGGAGCAAGGACTCGATTTCACCCTCCTCCCTCCAAGTTATTTCTAATGTTTCAAGTCCCTTTCCCTCCTACCTACTCCACCTCTCTCAGTCACTTGGAAACCACACAGACTCTCAGCCTCGATGGAAGCGCCAGGGAGAAAAAGGGTTTCTAGGTGACACTAGCGAAATGAGCCTCTACATTTCTAGTACCCCTGTCGTGGTTAAATCTAAGTACCGCTGGAAATAGAAATACCGTAAGCGATTTTGTGCTGAACCGAAGAAGGATGCTGTGCAGGTGGATAACCGGGGTAGCAATGAGCGGGAGAGGAACGAGGCGGTCTCTAATGGTAACTATACAGCCTGGCAGGGGTGAGCCGAGGCGAGGCAGGGAGAGCAGAGACAGATACATTACACAGGCACAGCTCTGGGGCAGGGGGAAGGCGCTGAGGAAACTGGCGGGCGGGCTGGACACGCAGGGCTCCCCCCGGGGGGAACAACCGCGCCGAGTGCGGGGACAGCGGCACCAGGAGTTGTCCCGGGGGGCCCGGGCTGAGCCCGGCCGGGGCAGGGCAGGGCCGGGGGCTGCGGGCAGGGTCCGGGCAGGGTCCTACCTGCGCTGCGGCGGTGCCCGGTGATCACGGCCTCGCCGGTGAGCGGGTGCAGCCAGGTCGTGCTCTTCGCCTCCTCGCTGCGGGGACGGACACACGGACCGAGTCAGGCAGGCGCAGCCCCGCCGCCCCCTGCTCCCCCCCCCTTTCCTCCCCTTCCCTTCCCTTCCCTTCCCCGCACGCCCCTCCCGGCCCGGCCCCGCTCCCCTCCGGGCCGGCCCCGCGCTCACTTGATGAAGAAGACGCGGCCGCCCTGGCTGATCCCGTAACTCCAGCTGCCGGGCAGCGCCCGCAGCCGCTCCGCGCTCAGCTCCGCCATGGCCGAGCCGCCGCAGCCGGGGAGAGCCGAGGGGAGCGCGGGCGGGCGGGGAGGGGGGGCGGCGCGGGCACGAGCAGCGAGCGCGTCCCCGCCGCCGCCAACACCTTGGGGAGGGAGAGGAGGGAGGGGAGGGAGGGGAGGGGAGGGGAGGGAGCAGCGCCCGCCCCGCCCCGCCCGCCGCGGGGGCGCGCAGGCCGCGGGGGCGCGCAGGCCGGGCGGGGGCGGGTTCCGGCGGGCGGGGAGGGACCCGCGGGGATGGAGGGAGAGCCGGGGCCGGCCCGCGGGGAGTCGGGGCGGGATCCGAGCTGTGGAGGCGCGGGCCGGCGGCGGGCGGGGCGGGCGGAGTGAGGGAGGCGCGGCCGGCGTGAGGGAGGGCGCCCGGCCGGACCGCGGCTCCCAGCCCAGAGCGCCGGGCCCGGCCCGTTCGGGACCCGGCCCCGCCGCCGGCAGCCCCACGTGGGGTCCGTAAGGACAAAGGAAATTGAAAGTTTTGTCCCATTTCCTCCCCCGGTGAACGCGCTCTCCTCACACCCTCCGCCTCAGGCGTTTTGGGAATTTCTTACGTAAAGGCTCAGTCCCCAAAGTGTAAAGAGATGGTATGTTTTTACTTCGTGCAAATCGTGCTGTCTGTGCTTTGTGCCGCTCTTCCAAAAGGGCCCTGGGATGTGGCAGGGCGGGTGTTCTCGGTGTCTCAGGGAGGTGGCAGTGATTCAGGTAAGATCCAGGCTGCAGAGATGACTCTGTGCCAGTGTGTGTACTATAATTCACCTGTTTAATCCCATTGCGTGTGCGTTTATCCATAGCCATACACCCCTTCGGCTGAAGTTACACATGACAAATGTAAATTACTAAAGCTGTGCCGTGGCCACGGTATTTCTAAGCGAACCTTGCCTTGCAAAGCCACTTTTCTGAGTAAGCACCGAGGCTGGGAAGTCTCGCAGCATTCCTGCATCCACAAAACATTTGTAATTCACGCCTCACAGTGTTTTGCCCAGGAAGCTTTGTCCCCTCTCCCATTCTGAATACCTTAGGAAAAATAAAATCGGACAGGCAAGCTGTTCTGTGGTTTGGTCCCCATCGTGCCATGTGGTCAAAACTTTAAATCCCTGTTGTCGCACACGAGATATTCCAGACACGAAGAGCAGTGAATGTGAGAAGGTCTGGAGTTATCTTTAAGTAACTGGATGCAAGATAAGAATTCCTCCCTGTCCAGCAATACCTTTCATTTCCACTCAGCACTGACAGCACCTGAGATTTATTGACTACCAGAGGAACAACGCTCTGGGGAAAACACAAGTTATTCTATAAACAGTTCCCTTCGCTCCTAAGAGCAAGAGCCCTTAGATGATGAGTAAAGTGAGTAATGGCTCTTCTGGTGAAGGGCTATGGAAAGCTGCCTGGCAACAGCAGGGGGGAAATCACGTACATTTTGGGCTCCTGAGGTGGTAGTGGTCATGTCCTAATATCTCCCCACTCAGCCTAAGTGAAGCATAGAGCAAGTGCTCTTAATCCCCAGAGCAGTGGATACCTTCCACTGTGCAGAATCAATTCTTCTCCCTAGCAGAGAAGTGCAGGCAGCACAGCTAGACTTACACTGGCCTAGATCCATAAATTAGGTGTTTAGGTAGAACTTAGGTGCATAAATCCTGCCCAGTCCCAGCATGTGCTTTGCCAAGTGGCATCCTTAGGCAACTGAGTTCTGCCAGTCCCTTGCTTTGCAGCCTCTTTCTGCTTTGCTTGTGCTTAGAATTGCTGCCATCTGGGTAAAACCATAAAAATATGCCCAAACCTGGCTGAATTCTCAGGCAAGGCATTATTGCCCCAAATGCCACAGAGGCTGGATAAATTGGCCATGTTCAGGCCACACCTAAGAAAGATTTACAAGTTTTGTTTCTGAATAAGTCACAGCAAACAGGCTGGCAGCAGAGTCACCACCATGAGCACTACAGGGAACATGTTCAGCCTCAAGGATGTAGGACATTCAAAACCATGCCATTCCATTCCCAGGAAAATGCTTTTGCTCCAAGCTATAAGCTGCTCTGAAGCTGAGACTATTCTATGAGGATACTGAAGGTGCTCCTCCTCCCCCTCACATTATTTTGAAAATATAATTATTGGGCTATAGGGTGGTGGCATGACTTGCTGCTCTCATGAATAGGAAGCTCAGCCAGGGAGTGGTGGAAGACCTTGGTTCTACTTCACCCAGGCACACTCGGTGCAGGGACTCAGGTATTTTATGTTAAGTAGCCATCAAATAAAAAATATTTGCAGATGCTCATCCTGCCAGGTGCTATGCACCCTAAACTCCCAGTGATTTCTGAGGCCCCAAAGTTTTACCATTTTGTGGAACAAAAGGTATGAGGGAAACGACATCTGCATCATTTGAGCAGGCTGGTGCTGGCAGTTTTTCTCTCTGAAGGCTGCTGTAGGTTCCACAGTTGAAACTTTGCTTGAAAGTTGGTCTAAAAGTTTGATCAAAACAAATCTCACATGGAGTTTTTTGCAAGGTTCAGTAATGGTACCTATTTTCTACAGTCAGATAAGTGCATGAATGCTCTCAAAAGAGGGACTCAGGAACAACATTTGAAAAAAAAAGGTTTATCATTAAGGGGAGTAAAATTCTTCTTTGAAAGGAGTTTATATCACCATAAAAACCGCATGCATAATTCAAGACACTACATATCATACCTTTCCCATCATTCTTTTTACTATAAAAATGAACTAATGATTCCAAATGTGAAACTGGTCAGCATGATTTATAAAGCTCAGAGAAATCCATCAGAATGCTCCCATCTGGCCAATGATTTATTACATTTTTTTTTTTCTTCCCAGAAGAGTTGAAGGCAGACTGTTGGAGTGGTGACCACCATTGGCACAGCTGTTCTCTGCTCTTTGCATATATGACCTTATTTATCTGCTGCTCCTGTCAGTGATGGGAAGAGGATGTGGAGCAGGATGTTCATCTGTGAGACACTGGCCCCCCACCACTGGGAGCTTGGGATGAAGCAAACACCCAGCTCCACTGAGATTTTTCCTGTGTTTCTCCCTACTGACCCAAGCTTCTTCCCTTGCTCTTCCACCTCCACATGACAGAACCTTTCCTAGCAACTCCCTCAGGGCCAGGGAGTACTAAGGGAGAAGTAAGACTATTGATGTTTTAAGAAAATAATTTTGGCTCAATAATGTATTCATAATCAAAATGCTTAAAATTCCTGGGGCAAAGGAACCCTGCCCACAAAACAGTGAATCCCTTTTAAATGAGATTAATTAAAAACTGAGTTGAGAGAACATTCATTGAATAAGACTCAGAGAATTCCATCCACACCTCTCCCAACAGGTATGAGGTGACAGCAAACGTAATGAGCTGAGTAAAAAGGGCCAGACCCTGAGCATAAAGTCAGACCTGAGCATTCTAACAAAGCCTCTGAAGCAGGGAGTGGACTGCAGTCAGGGAATCACAGAACATCCTAAGCTGCAAGAGACGCACAAGGGTCATCAAAGTCCAACTCCCGGCCCTGCAGAGTCACAGCATGTGCCTGAGGGAGTTTTCCAAACCTTTCTTAAACTCTGTCAGGCTTGGTGCTGTGACCACTTCCCTGGGCAGCCTGTTCCAGTGCCCAAACCAGCCTCTGGGAGGGTGGAACACCTTTTCCTCATATCCAGCCTAAACCTTGGGTCCTGCCACTGGTCATGAGAGTGAAGAGATTAATGCCTGTCCCTTCTCTTCCCCTCACAAGGATGTTTTGACTGCAGTGAGGTCTCCCCTCAGTCTCCTCCAGGCTAAACAGACCCAGTGCCCTCAGCCACTCCTCACACAGCTTCCCCTCAAGACCCTTCACCATTCCCATGGCCTCCTTTGGACACTCTAGCAGCTTAATGTCTTTTTTATGTTGTGGCACCCAGAACTGCCCCCAGCACTGGAGGTGAGGCTGCCCCAGAGCAGAGCAGAGCAGGACAATCCCCTCCCTTGCCCAGCTGATGCTGTGCCTGATGTCCCCAGGACAGGGATATCCCTCCTGGCTGCCAGGTGTTGCCTCATGTCCAACTTGCCCCCAACCAGCACCCCCCAGGTCCCTTTCCATGGCCCTGCTCGCCAGCATTCCAGACCCCAGTCTGTCCATACAGCCAGGGCTGCCCCATCCCAGGTGCAGACACGTTACCTCAAACCTCTCTGCAGAGTTGTGTTCATCATGATTGAATCTGTATGTTCTGTCAACATGAATCAGATTGGATGAGGTTATTTCATGGAGTCTGTGACTTTACATTTTTTATGTGGTTTAACTAGTGAGACAATATAATCCTTTAAATGTGAGGAAAGACCATTGCTGGAGGTGCAGTTTTATATTACACATTCTCACGAGGGAGCTGCTTCTGAAGGGTGGGTTCCTTTTTACCCAATCCCTAAACATTAGTTTTTCAAGCCTTTGTACCAATACTTCAGTCCATGAAGGTGAATTGCATCATTTTGCTGATCTGATAGAAAATAAATCACAAATCCTCTCAAATAATTAGTTTCCTATCAGATCAATAAGCTGATCTAACATGTCCTGAGGTCACTTGATAACTAGATCTAACACATGGGGTGAGAAGAGAAGAACCACTCCTTTAGCCTACATTCCTCAATGATGAGGAGGGGGGAAAAAAATCAACAAATCCACTAATTGATGTTCTCTGGAGTCAGGATATCTCTGTGCAGATGAAAGAAGCAATTAGCCTAGGTCACAGGAAATAAGAGAGAGGAAAAAAAGCTGTTGAGCACAGCCTCTGCTCTGTTGGTAGAATGGAACCTCTCCTTTGCTCCAAATAAAGAGCCTGACTGCTGTCCAGGGCTCCTGTCTGGTAGCTCTGGAGGCTGGGGGTTTTCCTGGAGGTCATTGGTACCAGTGGCACAGGAGTCCTCTTCTGTGTTAATGTAAAGAAAGCATCAATGTGACTGAAAAAGCTGTGGGTCATTAGCCTGCCTGCCATCAGCACCAGATATCCTCAGACACTGAGATGCACAGCCAAAGGCTGTGCTGCAAACTCAGGCAGTAGAGACAGAGTGGTATCTTACAGCTTAATGAGTTTTGCAATCTCTGCTTGACAGGAAAACCAGTTCTTCTCATTAAAAAACTATTTTTTTTTAAAATCTACAATTAATGATTTCCAGGTCTAGTTGTGCTGTGTAGAATTTTTGTTTCCTTCATGGCAGTGAATCCTAATACGAGGCCATTTTCTTTGAAGCATCCAGTCAGACTAATACAAAACAAACTCCAAAGCCAAAGTGGGAGATTTGTCTTTCGCTGGCAGACAACACCAGAAAAGCAAAAGGGCTTATTATTCTCTGAACTAGCATCATCTTGCCAGAATTATCTTGCCCATTCAGTGCAATTTTGAACAGAGAATACTTTTTGTGTTGCAAGCCTCTTTTCAGAGACTCAATCACTGCATGGTCCATGCCATGTATGATCCCATGATGAGGTTACAGGATGAGTCTTCCAGCCTGAAATTATGGATGCCATATCTGAGACCTTCAGGTTCCTTTTACTCATCCTATGATATTCAGTGTCTCAAAAATGATTGAAGATGCTACTTTTCAAGATGAACAGCTGCTTTTCTGGAACCTTCTTTTCTTCCTTTTCACTGCATTTCACAGCCTTCTTGCTTAGGAAGCCCTCGAGCCTACCATAACAATGGTTGCCTGCGACTTTCACACAGCATTAAAAAGGACATTTTAAAATGTTTATTGCCAGGATTAATTTAAAATAGTGTTAAGAAGGAAAGAATTTGTGAGAGAAACAGAGTGACCTTGATATCCTACTTTTCCTCTCACTGGCCATTGCCAGCTACATTCAACTTAAGCCAGGTTATTTAACCCTCTCATTTGAATCATCTAGAAGGAAATAATATACAGTAAATCAAAAATAAATTCCCTGTCTCTCTCTCATCTGGCTTCTCTGTCTCACAGATCTCTTCAGTGTCTGGTAGACTTCAGCATCTGCTTTTCTTCACACAGTTATCTTCACTGTTGCTGTCCAGTTGCACAAAAACTTGCTCTGTTTCAAACTGTAGGAGATGAAGAAGCTTTCTCTGTTCTGGAAGAAGCAGAAGATGAACTGAGTTTCTCCTGAGAATTGCCTTTGTTTGTTCGGTAATTGCTTGAACAAATAAGAATGAGCTTCGTGTGGAATATCTGGAAGAGCTTCACCTGTGGTTTGCATTATGTGAGATACACAGGGCCTCGTGGCTGCAAGGGCTTTATTTATGTGGTCTTTTATGTGGTCTTTTCCCATACCTTTCCTCATGTGCATTCATTTCCCCTCCCTTGTTTTTTGTTTTTGTTTTTTTCAGTGGGGCTAGGAAGAATTTGCAGTATGCTTATGTTTAATACCAACTATACAGTAAATTTTAAGCTCTTCCCATTAAATTTTCAGCAACTGGCAGTCTTTCTGCAGAGTAGAGTGAAATACTACTGCGTTTCACCCCTGAGATTTAAGTAGGCACCCTTGTTACAATCTGGATGACATTTTCCATAAAATCATTATGTTGTGGACACCTTGGCCATGAAGTGCTTTAAGTGATACTATTTTTGCAAGCCATTTAACATCTTAATCAAATCATGAGCCATTTTCTGTAATTACCACAGTTGGTGTAATACGTGTGTCAGTCTTTATGGGCTAGACATAAGATTACCAGTGATGTTCTTTAATAGTGCTACAGCAGAACAACAAGAAAAGTAATCTATTTTTAGCCTGTAATTTTCCCTGCATCATAAGCAAATCCAAGCCATATCTTAACTTGTTGATCTAAAATTTCCTTGGCTATATTTAGATATGGGCTGGTATCTGTTTCAAGGCTTGTTTTGTTGTTAACAGCACTCACCTTTATCATCTCAGCAGGTTCTTTCTGGCCTGATCTATTTACTAGAAGTTCTGCTCTTATTTTGTTGTATTTTTTTGTGTACTTCAGCTTTTCTGTGCACATCTCTTTCATTTTATCTTCATGAGCTGCTGTTCTTCCAAAGTTTCAGCTCTCCCAATGGGAGGTAAGCCAGAGTTTTGTTCTTTCACATTTGTTTCCTTTACATCTGATTTACATTTTACTCACAGTAAGAATATTTTGTTCACTGCATGACATGGGTTTTACCTACTCGTGCTGAATAGTTATTTAACTGAAAAAAATATGGCACTGAAACTTGGCTTGCAAAATTGTGTCCAGCTCAAACTGATTGTATTTCAGGTACTGGGGCTGGATTTTCCTGACAGAAGAAAGGTGTTTTCCAAGGATTCTTTTTACAGCAGCAGTGGGCTGGTCAATATAGTCAATATAGTTAATATAGACTATAGAGCAGTTCTTATTCTGATGTAGGGATCTGTATCCACTCCCTTGAATCACACCTTGAGCTGTTCTGGCTGCACTGGCTCTGTTAACAGTGGTGGGATTCCTTCTTTTACAATGAGAGACCTTTATTGTAAACTGCTGTAGTCAGAGGAGACAAATCCCACCTGAAACTGCTGCCATTTGGGCAGTCCCCACAAAGAACCTCCCATACAGAGTATTTCTTTTAAAGACAACTCTAGTCACCCATGGGAAGCTTTTACAAGATGTTTTTATTCTTATGAATTTAACTGTGCATTTTCTTCCAGTCAGTTTCTTCCATTGCTTCATGAAACTTCACGCTGGTTGGTTGCAGTTTCTAAACTTCACCTCTGACTATTCAGACCTGTTCTGCTTCTTCATTTTGTGATAGGCTCTGTACCATCAGCTGGTTTCATTTTCAAAACTTGTAAACAGATCTATCTCCTCTATTCTGCAGCCACATCTCAGAGTCTAGCAAGCTAAAACTGTGTACTTCTAGCAACCTCTTTCTGAGGGTCTCTTGGTCCCTGTAGTATTCTCATCTCAGAATTGATTTTGAAAATTACACGATCAACAGTACTTTCAAACGTGATAAATATCTGGAAAGATTTCCTCTTGGTTTCAGTTATATAGTGGCCATGTTTCAAATATTTCAGTCTTTCCAAGAGCGCAGTATTTTCTCAAATCTCTATAGCACAGGATTTCTCATTTGCAATCTGGTGCTTCTAGTCCTGCAGTACTCAGAGTTACCTTAATTCATCTTTCTTTTCATCAGCCCTGTCTCCTTTTTAAAGAAAAATTGTGTTATTTTATTGAACCTACTTCAACCATATCCTCCATTTCAGGAGAATTTAATATGCTTTGAACTTTTTTAGTTTCGACTCCACAGTGTTCTCCCTTTACCAGTCCTTCTGGTCTTTTTTTTTTCTCCATGTCATCTTTTGTTTGTATTCTGCTGCATGTTAAATTGCATCAAAGAAAATGCCAGATTAGTGATAAAAAAGGCATTCTCATACAAAAAAAAAAGGAGCACATGCCTATATAGAGAGAAATAATAAAGATACAAGAGGGGAAGGAATTTGTGAAGGAGAAACTAAAAATGTTCCACTGAGCCAGTTTCTGTCACTGAGTATCACTGACAGCAGTTGCTGAACTGGGGAGTGTTCCAGCCTCTAAGGCAATGGGTCACTTTGTTATAGCCAGAAACCAACTGTCATTTGTCTTGCCATAATCTCAGTTGCTCATCTGTGCTTGGTTTTATGTTCGTATAGTTCTGTCATCCTTCCTATTTTCTCATATCCTATTGTCATTCAAATGGTTTCCAACCTTCATTTTTATTTTTGTGGATTTCTCTTCTCCAAGGGAGGCAGGAGCCCTGTGTGGCAGGATTGTATTAGCTGAAAACAAGGTTATCTTTCATTAAACACTTAGTGGTTCACACATCACACAGAGGCTGTAACTCCCTGGTTAAATATTGCTGTTAATGCATCTCTTTTTTTCCCCAGCTATTTCCATTTGTCCCAGCTTGTAGCAAAGGTTAAGCCAGCTGGATTTGTAGTAGTTCCCTTTTATCCTTAGACTTTTATTTGTCTGAAAGTACATTTTCTGTATTGAGGAATTTTCTTCTCAAATTTTTTTTTTAATACAGATTTCTGCATCTGTAGAATATCTTGTCTTTCCCAATCTAAACAATTGTATGATTTTCTGATTCTTTCTGCCTTGCTCTGCTGCTCCCACCAGGTTTTCCTTTCTCACTTTGCCTTCCTTTCTCAACTTCCTTTTTGTCTTCCTCTGAAATGGCTGCTCCCCATTCTGCCTTGAGCCCTAACTCCTCCTCATTGTCTTTGCCTTTCCCCTTTGACTCAGCCACCCTCTTGACACTTCAGCTACTTCTCCAGAGGACAGCAGCTGGTAAAAATGACCTGTCCCCTGTGCCTGGCTTCCCCCAAAGGCTGCATCTTCTCTCCAAGGCTGGCTGTGCACCTGTCCTCCCTTGTGATAATTTCTGCAGATCTCTGCTCCTCCAGCTGGTCTCCAGAGGACCCAGATTCGTGCTGTGAATAACGAGGCTTCCCTCCCTCCAGTCTGTTCTGACTATCACTTCTTTTTTTTTTTTCTCCCTGCCCACTCATTTTCTATGTTTAATGTCCATGTGACACCATTCTTCTCTCTCTTGTACTCAGCCTTCCGTTACAACTCCTGGCTCCTGCCTTTTCATTTTTGCTTCCCAGAGCTGATGATTTCATTTTCTGCACTGAAATCTGTGCTCCTCTGCTAGATCAGCTGCTTTGTTTCTCCAGATAAGCCCTGTTGGTGTTGCTTTCTTCATGACATTTCAGCATGCTCATGTTAATTTCATCAACCAAGCTACTGAGAACATTAAACATTTGGCTTCTTTAATTTTTCAGGTTTTAGAGAGGCCAAGGAGGTATGTGTCAGACTTGCAAGTTGAAGAGGTTAACTTCTCCAAGCTTGGCCATTATTCTTAAAACATCATGAAACAAAACTAAAAGGATACTATTGTCATACTAGGATGAGTATAAGAAAATCCCTGTGAGATCAGGCTGCTGGGAAAAGCTTGAAAGAAAACCAGGAGCACTCTGAAACACAAAGAAATTAAGTAATCCCGAATCTTTGGAAAGGACAGTAAAAGAAAACCAGAATTCCTCAGCAAGAGCAGGGGGAAGGGCTTTTAAACAGAGCCTGTAACAAAGACAGCAGCAGAGGGGATTGCAAAAGCTCTGACAAATGATGCAACCCTGCTCAATCAGAAACAGGACTGGAGCAGCAGCACGCCAGAGGCCCAAAGGCTGCTGGTGCTTCACGACAAGCTGCAGCAGAGGAGCTCCCTGCCACAAGGCCACCCTGCCAGAGGAGTTGTGCAAACCCTCCTGGGTGTGCTAACCTGCCTGCAAGGGAGCCACAGGACTCATCAGATAAATGCCCCATAATGTGTGTGGTAGGAGATGGGACAATGCAATCGTTACCATCGGGGTGTCCCTTCATTAGTGTGAGGAAAGGAGAAGGTTTGCAGAGAAAAGGATGTGCTTGATTTCTTCCTGGTGATAGGCAGAGTTTGTGTCTAGCACCACTGACAAAGACTGCCTGTTGCAACAGAAAAACAAGCAAAAGAAAGGATTTTTTTTAACAAGAGCTGTTCAGTGCTGTTGATGTGATTGTGAAAGGAAATGTTTTACCAGTCCAGCTATCCCAGGGAACAATTTCTTCCATGTTGTTGACCACTAGTGAACAGATCATGTAAACCAGCAGTGCTCTTTGTATGACCAGCAGAAGATGCAACATTTCCAGTAACACTATGAGGTAAAAAATAAAAGCGAAAGAAATGAGAAAGTCAGATTTCCAATGGAATTGTAGTGCAGTAGAAATGCTCACAGCACAATACCTTTATAAAAGAGAAGAAACAAAGAACTGTAGAAGAGGCTGGGGTTATAGGCTACATCCAGCACAAATGAGAAGGAAGGAAGGAAGGAAGGAAGGAAGGAAGGAAGGAAGGAAGGAAGGAAGGAAGGAAGGAAGGAAGGAAGGAAGGAAGGAAGGAAGGAAGGGAAGGAAGGAAGGAAGGAAGGAAAGGAAGGAAGGAAGGAAGGAAAGGAAGGAAGGAAGGAAGGAAGGAAGGAAGGAAGGAAGGAAGGAAGGAAGGAAGGAAGGAAGGAAGGAAGGAAGGAAGGAAGGAAGGAAGGAAGGAAGGAAGAAAGAAAAGCAAGAAAGGCAGGCAACTGTGTGCAACCACATTGGAGACACATACTAAAAAATAGCTAAAAAAAAAAGCTAAAAATCCTAGAAACCACCCAAAGGGGACTGAGATCAGGAGATGCTTCCACATTCCCACAGGAGACAACATAATGGGATAGACATCACCATATTGCAGTAAAGGTAAGTCTAAATGGGTGAAAATTCATATTGGTTCTGGAATGGTTGTGCAAGGAACAGTTGCTCCGAAAGGTTGCAAATGTGTCTGTTATATGTCTGAAAAGACTATTCACTCAGTAAATATAAACCCGTGTTCACCCAGTAAAGCTATGCTAGATGCTGATTGGCAGTTCCTAGGGAACTGCTAAAACCACAATTCTGAAGAAAAAAATATAAGTGGAAAAAATATAAAATTGGGTTTGGAGCAGTTGTCGCAGAAAAAAAAACCCCAAGAAACTACCAGCCAACCAACAATGACAGAAAAAAAAAGATAATAAAAACCCCCAACCCTCAAAACAAACAAAAAAGTCCCCAAACCAGCCCAAAAAACCCAAGCCAAGCCTATTCAGTTGCAGACCTGAAGGAGACCTGATTAAGTTTTGGACATATGCTATACTACTATACTGCATATGTAAGTGGTTATAGCCAGTTCCTAGGGAAACTAGAGAAAGGAAGGAAAATGTTCCAAGAAAAATATGAGAAATTATCAGCTACTTTTACTGTGATTGCCAGAAATGAAAGAGTTTGATGTAGAAAGAGAGCTTGGTTACGCTGGTGATAGAGGGGAATCTATAAATAAATGGATTTCACAGGTATAGCCAGGATTAGAAAAAAAGGAACAAAATAAGATTGAGATAATTCTCCACTTCCTTTGGTGTCACAGTTCTTCATTGCTTTTCACTATCAAGGCACTGTAGTCTTTCCAAGAAAGGAAATACTGCATAAATACTTCCTAAGTAAAAACCCAGCTCCTTCCTTAGGCATCACAGAACACAGGTATGTTTTTGGAATGACATTTGCTTCATTCATCCTGTCATCTATCTGTCAGGTTATTTGTTACCCAAAGCCAAAACCCATCAGAAAAAAAGTGACACAAGAAACTTCTGGCGAATGCCTTCCTCAAAAGCATCAGTGCTGACTACAGCCCTGGTGTTTACAGTCACATCCCTTAAATATTTCTTCAGAAAGAGTCAGCCTTGTGAGGACCAGGCTACCAGCATAATATCTAACTGGTGGAGCTGACAGGGAACAAAAAGCTGAACAAAATCTGCACCACATGTAGGTCTAACAAGAAAACCTTGCCTTGCTTGGAAGCACAAAAACTAGAAAATCTGAAGAGGAAATGAGAAGTCTGTCAATCCTTGAGATGTATAACTTATAAGCAGAGTTGGTTTTTTTAAACATTTTTGTTTTGTTTATTTGCAACAGTCTCTCTGTGCCAAAATCTGTGGGGAATCTCAAATGAAGGTAACGCATAATTTGTTCACCGAAAAGATCTATTCACCGTGTGCCTCAGCAACTGAAGAAAACAGGGCGTCTTTGTAACATTTAACAACTGTGTTTAAGAAGTAACAGCAAATGAAGAGGAAAACCAGAAGCCTGTCACGTATTTCAAGCACTGCAAACACACAAACAAACCCAACCCAGCATTATGTCCCAGTGGAAATGAAAGTCTTGCTGATGACACAAACTTCTGAACAGCTTGCTGAGTATTCAGTATGGTTCGTTTCTGTCGTGGGGAAAAAAAAAAAAAAAAGAAAAAAAAAGAAAAAAAAAGAAAAAAAAAAAGACTCTTGATGCATTTAGTGGCAGGGTGGAATCCAAAATTATTAAACAAATTTTTGTCCAGAGTACTAGAATGCTGTTACTCCAACTTGGCAACTTTTCCGAGCCGAGCGCTTCCCGGGGAGCGCAGGCACTGGGACACGTGTTTTGTCCAGAGCTCCAGTTACGCAATAACACAACAGGAAAGAGCTCAAATCATGGGAAAAAAAAAAAAAGCCCAGCAAACAAAACCCAAGGCCTTTGCTGACCTTACAGCCACAGCAGTGTGAGCACCAGCAGGCTGACTGGCAGCGGTCAGGGATGCAGGGTGAAGAAGCCGGCTGGAAGCATGCACAAAGCTGGGTGGAGCTGGGGGAGTGAGCCCCAGCCAGGTTGGTTCTCCTCCTCTTTGCCATGCCAAGTGTTCCTGAAAGAGCAGCATGTTTTTACAATCTCAGTCAGTGCTTTATGATTTCCACAAGGGATGCAGGTATAAACAAACACAGGACAAAATACAGGAGCCAGGTGGATGGCCTTGACCACACAGACTTAGGAGACTCAGACTCTGTCACACAGCTGTAAAATACAAGCTAAAGACAAAAAAACACCTCTTTTCCCACCCTGCAGAGTCTCTTAAAGTATTTCAGCAATGAGTAGGCCACGAAGCTGTTTTTCTGAAATGGAAATGTTGTAGTTCTTTCCTTCTCTTAATATCCAAAGCAGGGAATAATGCTGAAAGTATCTCATCCATAAAAAAATTGAAATCAATATTGCAACACATGATATTAGTGAAGCCCTGATTTGGCTAAAAGCTCTTAATTTTCAGTATGGCATTTGTGCTGCTGGCAGGATGCTGCCCAGCAGTGATTTATCAGCAAGGAAAATAGATATCTGAAGCTGGGCTCCTGTGTCCATACCTAGTTACCAAAATAAATTGCCTGATTTTCAGGCTTGCCAGGAACCAGAAGGTCCCAGGAGCACATGTGTGATAGAGAACAATTACAAGCAGATCAAAGCTAAAGCAGACTAACCACTTCCCTAAATTACATGGAGCCTTTAGCCAATTGGAATGTATTTTATTTCTTTTTGCTTTTCAGTTCCAGGTCTCTAGGTCTCCACTGAGAAAGCTGCTAACTCCCGAATCACCTGTTGGTGACCAAATTGGACGAAGTGGAGTCTACATCAGGGATTTTTCACCTGACATTTTAGGTCAGTTTTCTAAGACTGTGCCAAATCACTTATGTGTCCAAATAAATATCTTCTAACCCAGGAAAATGTAATGAATTTTCAATCACTGTTTCTGGATGACTAACACAGGACAATTTAAGAGACTTTAAACTCATTTAGATCAGCTTTCTGTGGAAAAAAGCATAGCATTCTGATATTCATGCATTATGTCTAATGTTTCCTGCTTGATGCAAGCATAAAATTAAAGGTCTGTCTTCAGAATTAAAATTAAAGGTCTGTCTGATATTTTCAGAGCTGCATGTTGTATTTTATAGGGCCAAGTGACCAGAAGTGAAATCTACCTTGGGCAGATGCTATTGACCCTAACTGGTGCCACTCAGGCAGAAAGAAATGGCCCCAAAACACCACAATAAATCAGGATATTACAAATAATTTATTCACAAGTAAAGCCTCAGGCTCCTGTGGACTACAAACACTCATGTTTCAAGACATAAATGAGAAAAAAATGTGGCTAATAAATTCACTCCTGTTGAAAATACGCTTTTCTGTTTAGCTCAAACAAATGCAGTTGGAAATGACTTACTGAACATCTAGAAAACAAACCCCAAATGCTTCAGCTTTATCATGTATCACCATAAATGGACCCAAATTCTAACCATGTTGGGATCAGTGGGTGTCCAGTATCATTAGAGACTGTGCATGTTGCTAGGATAAAAATAAATTCCGTAATATTTACCCCACTAGAACCAAAAATCAATTTATCCTCAGAATAAAAAACCCAGTGTTCTGTGTTCTGACATGCCAGAAAAAAAAAAAAAAAAACAAAACAAAAAAAAAACCAACAAAAAAAACCAACTTTTTTCAGTTTCAGCTACATCTGATCCAACATTGTTTTAACATAGTGTTAGAAGCACATGTGTAGCTTTTTAGAGCAAACTGTGCTGGTTAAATAGAGTCATGGGAGGTTATTCATAACAAAATTACACAGTAGATCTGTTTCAGTAGAAGAGCAAAAGAAAAAAAAAAAAAGAAAAACCCCAGAAAAACCCCTATTATGTCCCATTTTTCTTATATATTAAGCTCAGCTCTCCTCTTCCACTGTAGTTTTTCATCATGACATGAGTGTGACTAAGCTTAGGAGGACCAGAAGTTAAAATGCTTGGTCTAAAATGCACCTGCACTAACTTACAGTACTCAGGGTAAGTGCAGTGCCACTCATGTTGCAAGAAAGTGGATTAGACCTGTAGATCCCGTAATGCTGACTGCACCTGCCATGACTCAACTGCATTTTCAGTGTAATTTAGGGGTGAGGAGCATGCAGAGTTCCTTCAGTGGGAGATTTGCTCTTGGAGAAGAACGACCTAGAATTTTTTACATGTAAATCCATATTGTTATTACCATAAGCTTGTGACTTTTTTAGGGGGTGTTTCTCTTTAAATTTAGATATCTGTATGTGGGGCTCAGGCACAGCCTCATCCATCTGCTTTCCCATTCCTTGACACTGTGAGGTTCCCAGCTCTTGCAAAAGCGTGACTCATATGGAAAAAAAGTTTCCTTTGGGGAAGCTCTGCTTTGTTAGGTCTGGTATGAGCCAGATTCTTCTGACCAGTCCAGCTCAAATGTGAGGTCACCTTTGCTGAAAGACTTCAGCTTCTCTAATTCTCTGCCAGCTCCTCCTGAAGGAAGCTCAGAGTTTCTCCAGGGAGCCTCAGCCACAGCCTTTGGCTTCTCTCTAATTCCTAAACTTGCAACTTTTGTTTTGTTTAGGGACTCTGCTGACATCCCCTTTCATTACCTTCTCCAGAACAGTGTTCTTGAAGCTCATCAGTGCCCCAGTCCTTGTCCCCACAGACTGAGTGTGTCCAGCTGAGCCCCATCTGAGGACCCTTCTCCCTGCCCTGGGCCTGTCACCTTTGAACTCCACTAACTCATCTCATTAAACCATTGCAAAAATCCAGTGGTCAAATCCTCCACCACACATCTGTGTTTCACGTTGCTCCGGTGATTACTCAAGAATGTTGGCATTTGCACATCACAGATTTGGGTGTGAAACTTGCAGGCTGCCAGCAGAAGTCCTCAAAGCCATTTGGTGCATCTTTTCCCTCCTAGAAATCTGTGCTGAACAATGGTTTTAGAAAAATACAGAGTGAAACAACCACTTGGAGCATAAAAGCTGATCTTGGAATTTTCACTTATTTTATTTTAATGAACAACTGATTTTTAAACATGGTGAAAAACAGGAATTCCCCATTAATTTCATTATATGTCCAGCCTCACTGTTTGTTGTCCAAGTACCTGTGGACAAGGGTCAAATATTCTTGAAAATATATTCACTTATCTTACACAAAACCTTTCTCTCTGCTCTTGTGCCAACCAGTTGTAAAAAAAAAAAAAAAAAAAAAAAAAAAAAAAGGTTGCCTTATGCATAAACTTCTCTGTTTCCAGAAAATCCAAATGGATTAAATTAATTCTAGCAAATGAGCAAATGAGCTGAAAAACATTCTTATTGATTTTAATATTAACTTAAAGAGGCCCAAATAAAAGCTCCAGTTCTTACAGGAGAATAATTTAAGAGACCACAATTTATAAAACCACTATCAAAAATAGAGAAACATACAGACAAGAGCCCCAGCAACCTCACAGTATAATATTTTGATACAATAAGACAGCAGAGAGAGAGATGGGTCAGATTTTCCATTTCTTGTGCACATAACTCATGATGATATTTGCTTCTTGGCAATGTTGCTTCACTGATATAGCCTGTAGCATATCAACAAGTGTACTTAAAGAAATCAGGATCAGTTAAGAAATGATTCACGAGCCTGAGGAAGGGCTGCACTAGGTTACAAACATTCAGCCATCTCTTCACATTTGCTGTTCTCATCTCCTGTTTACCAAGTAGCTTCTGTTTGAGTTTGCAGCACTCCCTCTGGAAATGGAAGTGCTGGTCCAGTCACCAACCACACCTTTTATTTTTAAATACATATATTTATGTCAGGTGACTAAAGCTTTTCTTTCCCAGTTAAACGGAGTGTTTTCCTACGTGATGACTACCCTGTATTTTTGCTTTCCCACTTTAAGTCTTCGTGGAGACAGCAAATTCTTGTTTTCCTGTGCAGCATAGCAGGTGGAGTCACTTTGAGTGATGATGTAGTGCTGACCTCCCTCTGCTACCTCTCAGAGGAAGTATAAGAGTTTCCCACCACTGGGATTTTAAAGACAGATAAGCACCATGACATAATTATCTCCCTGTAAAAGCAGTGGAGAATAAGCTTGAAGTGTGAATTAATTTCTTACTCATCAGCAGGGACGTGGAGCCTCTAAACCCTGTTGTGCACAGTTGCTGCTGAACACGTTGCCCAGAGGAGCCACAGAAACCCCTCGTGGGGGAGTCTGAGTGTTTCCACAATGCTATCACTGTCAGAGCTGAAGAGGAGGTGTCAAAAAAGCAGATTTGAATTTTTTTTTTTATGGCAAAACCAGTGAGGGGAGGCACGTCATAGACTGGGGTAAGAAATGTGGCTGGGACTTGCTGAGAAGATCAGATCCTTGGAGTGTATTAAGCCTGTGACACAGTAACACTTTATTTCAACAGCCAAAAGCACCCTCAAGTTATAATCTAATTAGAGACATTAAGACTCATTTGCATGTTATGGGGCATATTTTAGGGGCAGGCTTCTTTGATCTTTAAAAAGCAGCTGATAAATGGTTGTCCTTTAGTGTATCTAAATCAGGTAACCTGAAGTTAATATGAACTGAGTTTCAGTGTGCCAGAATTTACATAGGGATGATTAACATTTCAAATGGAACGAGGCAAACATTAAATGCAGGCATGTTATGTGTCTGTGACTGGCAGGAGGGTTGGTTTATTGCTGTCCTAGGAGACAAGTCCTAGGTGACTTTATCATCTTTCAGACTGAGTAGACAATATTCAGTTTTATTCAAGTACCCCAAAAATGGGTTATAAAAGGCATTGCATGCTGCATATAAATACAGGAGTGAGAGGGAGATGGAGAGAGATTTTGCTCTCTAATGGAGACTATTTTATTGAAATATGATCATGGTTTTTTATTCAACTCTTTCCCTAGGTTAATACAATCAGGTAATTCTTCTAATCTGTATTCAGGACATTTGAGCCAGTAATAATTTAGGAATGAGAAAAAATATTCAGGTCTCACTTCACCTTTGCAGAGTCTGGAAATTGACTGCAGACTGTGGGTCCTAAACCTTCCTGCTTTATCAGGGAACAAGCTACAATCATTCCTCTGCTTTAGTGCACATGTTTATGTGAGTGAGTTTATTAAAGATCACACATAACAGGGTTGCCTGTTTGTGACTCTCTGTGAATCCTCAGTGAAAATAAGAGGGGTGTGTGGCACAGACCTCTCTCCTATACAGCTGTATTTAGGAAGGGAGAAATTCCCCATTTTCTATTTACCTTGCTGAATATTTTTTTCCAGTAAACTCTGTGTTGGCTAGTGCATTGGTATTTCTTCTTCTCTGTTTCTATACACCTCTCTTTTCTTCTGTACTACCTCAGCAGTCTAGGTTTCTCACTCTTGACATTCTAAGATGTTTTCTTATCAGTCTTTTATTTTAGGACTGTGCTGTCTGCCTGCTTCTGGGGGCATTGGCTGTCACTGCATCTCCAGTATCCCCAACAGGCTTTTCATATATGAGCCAGTTGCTGCAATAAACACAGAAACTGTGCTGTGCTGGAGATACAAATGCTTTGGGGTAAACATGGGCTCTGTCTCATATGGAAAAGCAGTCCCTAGCTGTCATTCACTGCTGTTTGTGTTTTGTACTTGCATTCAGAGCACTGGGTGAGACAGTGCAGAATAATGCCAGCATCTTTTCTCATGCATGTTTACCTTCTTCAAAGAAGATTTAATAGATCCTTTGTGTGTTGAGAAAGGCTCTGTGCATAAGCACATAAGGGACATGGGTAGACAAACTACAAAAATGAGAGAAGGGGAAGATTATAGCAGAAAATATAAGCAAAGCAAAATCTGTCCATAGAATTTTTTTTAGTACTGTGTTATCTATTCAGCATCTAAAGCCCAATGTCACTTACAATTGCTCTGCAGGATTATCATGGTTGGGACTTTGATGTTCTGCTGCACCAGTGGCCTTCTCTATTTTTATCTATCTATGGGCAACAAGTCCTTTGAGCCTCCCTTGCTCTTTTGTATTCCTACTGCTATTAGTAATGATGGACAAATTATATGGGCCATAACAACTGAAAGGCCAAAGTGTCAAGATCATGAAGAGGTGAAAACAAGGTCACTGCTGACCTTATATTTTTGAGGGGAAATAGACGGATTTAGATTGTGTTGCATGGCTTTGAAAAAGTTCAGTTATTTATCTCAAATTGTTTCTGTAAACACAATAATAATTAATAATAACACCGTAGAACTATTGCAAATACTAAGTCCTTTGGGAGCCTCAAAAGGAACAGCTTTAAGTAAAGGCACAACACTATTATTAACTATGAGAAATACTGACTGTAGCACTAAATATGTATTCATGCAATCATTCAGTCAATTTGTTTGCACCCAGAATCATGAGGCTCCATCCAGGTTTTAACCTAAATTTTATTCAGATTAGCCCTAGGTAAAAAACCAAGGTAAGCTAAATTTTCTAATAATGCTAACTGAATGAGCCAAGAGATATTTCTTGGCTGCACTGGCCTGATCATTACAAAGGTGGCCAGAAAAGGAAAACAAATAGTTTTCATTCTTTAATGAAAAGCAAGGAGGGTCTGAAATAACTTTTGTTTTGTTTTGTTTCTTTTTCTGCTGTACTTTCTACCATCAGAAATTTACATTCTTTTTTACACGGGCAGACCAATGAAATAAATTGCAAGACCTTAAAGAAAGGTCTGGAACTGAGGGCAAAGATTTTCAGCGGATGTTATGTTCAAGTTTTTTTTTGCCAGAGGAGGTGGTGGATACCCCATCCCTGGCAACATTCAAGGTCAGGTGGAATGGGGCTCTCAACAACCTGATGGAGTTGAGGTCCCTGCTCTTTGCACAGGGTTAGACAAGATGACTCTTAAAGGTCCCTTCCAGCCCAAACTATTCTATGATACCCTTGACTTTATGCTGTGTAACTCATCCAAGGGAGCTAAAACAGTACCTGGCTCTAAGTGATGATTGTCTTTGTGGGTAGTGGGTTTCATCAGCCACAGCATTTCCATCACTGTGTCCTGCACTGTTTTCCCTCCTGGCTCCCAAAGGAGGAGGTCTGGGGCTTGCTCCTGGAGCTCCACATGCTCCTCTGCACAGCTGGAGGACTTTCCCTGTGGGAGCACTGCCAGCTGAGGTGGGTTAGAGCAGCCCTTGGGCTTGGTGTGGTCTGCTTTCCCTTCACTGAACTGCTTGAAAGAGCTGCCAGTGTGTGTTTCCATGTGGAGAGCAGTACGTGTGACAAGTGTGGGGGTGATCCTGGGTGATTTGTAATAGTTTGGAAAAGGCTGTCACTCGTGTGGCGTGTTTGCATGATGAGCAGGATAAATATTTCACTCTGAGAGGTCTGTCTAGTTAGCAGAATTACGCATCTAGGCAGCAGCAAATTGTCTTTTTTGTCTGAATACAAGAGGGGCCTTTGAGGTACCAAGCCAGGCAAACAGCAAAAGGTACAGCACGGGGGAGCTGGCAGCTGCAATCAGGCTGGTTCCTGGGACAAGTGCTTGGGTCTCTACACTATTATTCCAGCTAAAAGAAATATTTTTCATTGTAATAACGTGTTGATTTGCACGTGTATGCCTGCATCCCATGAAGCATCCTCCAGTGCTGGCCTGAGTTTTGGGAGCCAAGCAATGTGATCCAATTGCACCTGTACAGACAGAGAGGTGGAGCATGAACAGAGCTGGGGCATGAGCCTTCCACAATAAATGCAGGACAATAAAAACCAGCCTGCATCGCTGTGTCCTGTCCCTGAGGACAAAGAAAGGTCCCTCCCTGAGAAAGGAGTGGATTATCAAGTGACAAGGTACAGAACTTTGAGGATGAGACTGGAAGAATGACGGGATTACACCTGGGGAGAAGCGCATGGGTGTCCACAGGCTGGGAAAAGGCAGAAGGGAGCAGAGTAGAGCTGCCTGTTACCATGACAATAGGCAACAGAGGATCTGCGTGAGGAACAAAAAGATTAGCAGTCACTCAGGAAAGATTCCCATCAAATCCCTACCTTTTCTGCAGCCTAATGAATGGTAATTTAACCTTTTATTTGAAAGATTGTCATCTCGTTGGAGTCTTGCCTTCTCACCCCACCAGCAACTAATACATCCTTGTAGCAACTACAAATTTTGTGTATTACAACATTTTTCACATCCATCTGAAGGCATATGCGAGTTCATTGGTAGTTGTAAGAGTGATGTGAATACAAGGAAGAACTTTTCCAGGGAAAAGAGTCTCTGCGTAGTTCAAAATATTGCATTAGCACTCTAGTGAGTCCTAAATGAATCTGTATTTTTAGCCTTGATGCTACAATGTGGCTGGTCCATTAATTCATTATTGCCTCTCACATATGCAATCGTTTGCCTGACTATGAGATGGTTGTAAAATACTGTCACCCTGAAGAGGTGATATTTTACCTCCACTTTGCATTGTTATAGTAACGATTCCTGGTTCAGGGCCCTGGTTAATAAAATTTAAAAGCTTTTTCCACAGGAGCTGTTTTTGTGATCCTTCAGCTACCTCTGCTCTCGTGGGGTGAAGAGAATGATATATCCAAGGCTGGCATGTTCTAAGGCCTCAAACTGTCTGCCAGATGCTTAATGAGGAATGTGAGCTTAAATTCAAGCAAATGGTAGAAAAACCAGTGTGATGGGTTAATCTTGATAAAGAGCTAATTGAAAAAAATCTGAAGGGAACAAATTACTCTAAAAGTATAACGTTCTAGTAGGTATTAATGCTCTATACTGTAAATTAATTGCTTCTTCTCATGTAGCAAGTAATTTTAATTTGTGTTTGTCCTGCACCCAGGTCTGTATGATCATTATGAAACAAATCAAAGGGATGAAAATGTCTTGCTCTGGATGTACAGACACACACAAACGAGCAGGTTCATCTGAGTGCATTTACACACAAATACCTGGGACAGCCTGTTTGGAATATTCATGGCGAGCTATTAGTCATCTTCCCAAATATTCATTTAGATTTTGTTAGGCTCTTAGAGGAGATAGAATCAAATATTTGTGAAGCCTGCACACAGCACTGCTGCTGGAATTGTGTTTTGAATTCTCTATCATGAGGGCAGAGCTATGTGGGCTGCTGCTGTGCACTCTCTACTAATTTGAAACACAGCTATTATTTCCCCAAAGCCTGACACAGTGAGTGTTCACATCCTGATTTTCATTACTTTCATTTTCGGGGACTGAAAGCCCTTGGACTCTGGGCTGAGGAAGTTTGGTTCTAATGAGACTTTTTCTTTTCTTGTTTTGTTGGTTTGTTTTTTGGGTTTTTTTGAGGGTTTTTTGGGATTTTTTTAAAATTTTTTTTTAAACTTTACTCAGCTACTGTTTTCATCAGAAGCAAAAGAAAGGCATGAGGTTTGTACTTTCAGTCAGGTCCCTTTTCCATCCATAGCATATCCAAGTCTGGTTACTTTCTTTTCATCCATGACATTATTCATAGGACACATTTGTTGATGAGTCTTAGGAAGCTTCCTAGTAGTTTTAGAAAGACACTATTTGGCCTCATTCACACTGTTTTTTTCAATCTATAATAGATGTAGATAGCCTATTTCTTGAAGTTTAGACAAGGTTTTGCTGTAATAAAGGTTGTAAATATATATTTTATTTCACAGTCCTCGGCTCAAATTGGATACAAGAAAATGATTGCAACCTTTACAGATTAGTATTTCTATTATGTATAAAAATCTATAAAACTATGAATTATCATAAGAAAGAAGTAATCATTCTGTTTCTCAAACATGAGAATCTTTAAGTACCAGTAGGAGGCCTGTAAAGTACATCTAAGGGGCAATTTCTGCAGTGTAAAAATTGGCAAATGCAAAATTTGCCTAGAGATGCTAATAATTTGTGAGTTATGATCCATGTAATGTTCTGCAGCTGATTTTTCTACACTAAAATAAAGGCAGGTCTTTGTGCAACAATGGTAGTTATTGCACAGAGCAGAAGTGGGCATTAGAAGCATTTTCAAAAGCTACTGTGTGTCTTGGAAGTTCAAAATGTGCCAGCAGGAAAACCAACAAATCGTAGGAAATTCAGAATCCTGACGCCATCAAAACATGAAGTGAATCAATTAATTTCTCCTTTAAGAACTTAATGTGCTTTTAAATACTGGAAAAGCTCAAGGCCACTGGTGGAGCAGGTGTGTGAAACATGCCATGAAGCATAAGTACCCTACAGTGCAGACAACGCCATCAAGATTTAGGTGCTTGACTTCTTGAATTCCCCCTGTAATCCCTTTTCTTGTGGCTAGAGGAAGGAAACCACATACCTCGGGGGGGGGGGGGGGGGGTTGTTCTGTTTCTAAAGACATTCAGCAATGTCATCTTTGCCAGAGGTCTTTAACACTCAGTTTCTCTTAGTGCAACAGGGCAGTAATGAAACCTGCTTCCAAAATGAATATTTAATTTTAAGATAACTAAGTCACTTTTATCCAAAGCATTCAAATATGTGAAACATCACTGCTTTGTGACCTGCACAAATGTGCCACATTGCTTGGGGAATGGCTGGTGCCTGTTGTATCGAAACCCTGATTTAATGGGCTGTCCTTATAGTTCAAAATAGAAAATATAAAACAAATATAGTCAGCTGGGATCCTGATTACCTTTGCCCATATTATAATGAGACCTTTGTGATAAAACAGAAAGTTCTGAACAATGCTGTCTGCATCATCATCACAAGATTAAAATAGATGTTATGTTTGGGAAAGTCTTGTGGCCTGATTTTCCAAAGTTCTGAAAGCAGCCTTCACATTCAAGGTGCAATTGATAGAGAAAGAAAACAAACTATTTACTTGTAAAGAGTAGTCAAATTGAAAAAAGTTAGAAATTGACTTTTACAAAATGAGCCCATGGTCAATAACAACTTTAGCAGAAGGGAGACTAAATTTACTGGCATATATGGAACAAGTGATTTAATCTATTGCTGAACGACTGCCAGTGCTGGGGTGGAATGCAGCAGATGTTTTTCATGGAAACTTTAAACATAATTTTCCAATAGAAAGTGAGGCATAATATTGTCTCTGATAGAAATAGTAGAAAAAACTTCAGTGGGTCCAGTAACTCCTGTCTTGCTCGTAGTGAAATCTTTTACACCTTTTTTTTCTAATTCCAATTTTTATCCTTTTTCTGCTAAAGAACCAATATACTTAGGAATAAAGGGAAGTGAATTAATTCTGCACAGAAGCAGCAGAATTAACTAGTCTGAGGTGAGTAAGCTTGTGTACTAAGCAAAGCCTACGTATTTAGACCTTGTTACTCATCTCAGCTGCTCCACAGATGGGAGAACAAACTCTTGAAAAAGCTACTTCACAGCAGCAGCACCAAGTACTAGAGGCAATTTAGGTAATTATTAAATGGAAATGTTGACCTCTGAATTGGCTGTCCTCATTACCTCTGCAGAGCCTGCCTTTGGTGTATATACACACAGGATGGGCTCTGTCCCTGGGGCTGTGCAGTGCCAACTCAAATCCTCCAAAATATTCAGTTCTTAACCTAGAAATGCCTGTGCTAGGATGCCCAATAAGAGAATACAAAGCATCTTGACCCATAAAGGTCTTGTTTTATCTGAAGTGTCCTAGGATTTGACAAGGCAAGAAATATTTAGCACTCTGTGAAGTTATAGGGAAACATTAGATACATGTGGCCACAGGGAATCCACAGAAATACTTTTAGGAGTAAGTTTTAAATTGCCATTGGTATTGTGTGATTGCAAGAAACAGAAGAATGACAAACAACAGTCCTTTAATCCTGTTGGTAATCTTATCAATTTATTTGGATAAGTATCTATCCAGGTTTTAAAAGTTAAATACATCCATGGGTTAATATGGATTATTCCATAGTTCATGCTTTGGAGATTCAAGGGGAGTGTGCTTCATTAGTTATAAAGAGAGAGAGAGGAACCATAAGCCAATCCATAGCCCCCACAGTGTTCACTGTAGAGCTGTTCCAACTCATTTAAAATGCCTCAGTGATGAGGTTTTCATTACTTCCTCTGGGAGATTATTCTACAGAATTGCGAATCTCAGAAACGGGAAGTGTAAATATTCCCTCAGTTAATTTAATTAAGCTCTTCTCTATTCTTGCCCTCTTGCCACCTTGTAACTTCTCTCTTTTCTCACTTAACATATTCCTCTAAAACTCCATGCTCCAGTGGCTGCTAATCTGGCTGGGGATGGGGAGTAATCCGTTTTCCTCTGGTTCCCTGTGCTGGATCCAGGGCTTGGCTGGTGCTTGGAAGGAAGGGAGGAAGGCAGGCAGGGCTTGGGGAGGCCAGAGGAACCCTCAGGAGAGGCTGCCTCAGCCTGCACCACCCACAGAGGGATGTGGTGGAGTTTTGCATGGCTCCCCTCCCCACGCTGAGCACTCCAGTAGTTTGCCTGACTTTGTATGCCTGTAGCACTCCTGTAAGGAAGCAAAACAACCCCATTTTAGGCTAATGGAAGTGGCAGAAGCTGTTAAGCAAGTGATAATGTGTCTCCAGCACACCGTGCAGTACCAAGCTGAGATGCTCGAGATGCTTCTATCAGATCGGGTGGGGTGCCCGGAGCAGCATCTGCACAGAATAATTTGCCCTGTAAGGAAGCTAACTTGGGTCTGTTTCCACTGCACTAAGGAGTGTAAGCCTGGTGTTTGTGACAGATGTTAAATGAGCTCAGCTCTTGTTAGGCGGCTAAGAAAGGAAAGACTAAGGGGGTCTGGTGGAGCCCTGGTGAGAAAGCTGCTGACTGGCATCAAAGTCACAAAAGATGATAGTGATGCAGGACCTTTCCTGTCAAAAGCCTGGGATAATGTCACCTTAGCTCTGTAAACTTAGAATAGAAGCCAGAGATTATTAAAGCTGAAGTTTGCATAGCAATAATGTCTGGTTCTGTTGCTTGGCTACTTATTAGGCTGGTAATTTTCCACTTTTTTTATATTTGATAGGCTACAATCTCCTGCTTTGTAATAACTGAAGTCAGATCACCTCCTTGATCCAGTAGAGCCATTGAAATTTTACTCTGCTGAAACTCAGTCATCATAATTAAGAGGGAGTTAGAGCTTACCTTCTCTGTCCACATATGAACAGGAATTGATATCCTCAGCTATCCCTGTCCCACTAATGTTGAGAAAAGTGTATGAAACTTATAAGAAAACATGAAGAGATTCAACCATCTCTCTCTCTGTCTCTCTCTGTAGACAGAGCAGTCAAAATAAATAAATTCAATACCTTTTGTCCTAAATATTTTTTCCCAATAAATGCTCTTTTTCACTTCCTGACTTCCTGTTCATGAATTCAGAGTATCAGTAAATCTGATATTTTGAAATAGGAATGATTTCCTTTATTAAAAAAAACCAACCAACCAACCAACCAAACAAAAAAACCACACCAAAAACAATCAGTCAAATGATGAAAGTTGCTATAGTAAAGTCAATAGAGTTACATCAATGTTAAGCAATTATAAATTAAAAAACCAAACTCTAAATAGTCTGTAAGATTTGGCCTTAAGGCACAGCTATTAATACTTCAACTTCACTCTTTGTATTTCTCCTTAGATCTCCACTCATGCCTGTTGTCTCCAGTTCCTTTTTCTACTTGGCACTACCATGTTCAAACCTTAATGTCTGCCCAATGATCTTCCCTACCCACAAATGCTTTTTTCCCTTTTTACCCTCTATTTATTAACTTTCTTTTAAATTTAGTGGGTGTCAGAAGCTTGTCAAACATTCTCCTTTCAGCCCTTTACTACCTCCAGACCTCTTCCCGTCCGTCTTTAAAATCCTACTGTTCCTCTCTGCCTGTCTCCTGCTGGCACTGGTACATGTACTCAGTAACTTAGGGGAGGCAGTTCTGCTCCTTCAAGTTCAGTAAATGGATCAGCTCAGCATGGAAGAGCAGGAGAATAGCATGGGAGTGACAGAGAGATGCTTTTAAAATTGCCCAGTAAGAAATGGATGAGTGAACATACAATGGTGAAGTAAGAGGGTAAGGACAGGTAGTAAATCTCTCCTGGATTTGCTTTATTATGTTAAGAATACATTCCTGTGACATGCAGTGTACAATATTTTCTGATAAAATACATCTCATCTTCAACATTTTACCCTTCATGCCTGCAAGGCAGTTTTTTTTTTAAAATGGGCTTGTGACCTTTCTGATTCATGAAATATAAAAATAGAAAGTTCTTATGGTTTTTGTTTTGTTTTATTTTTTTTTTAATCTGATAGTGTTGAATTTTGTGAGTGTATTATTAGTATAAAGACTTTTCTTTGAGGTTACAAAAAGTGTTTACTCTGACATTTAGTGAAGGGCTGTTCTGTTCTCATGACTGCATTTGCTACCAAAATGCTATGTAACCACAGAAATGAAAAAAAAAAATTAAAACTGCCAACCCTTTAAGTATATTTTCATATTTGAGTTTTGTTGTGATGCTCACCCTTTCAGTAAGTGTTTTGATTTTTTTTTTTTTTCATGTTTAGGTCATCTTTGAAAAGAATGCAGCTTTGCAAAGAATGACCTTTAGCGAGTTTGTAGGAAATGCCATTTTGCTCTTGAGTGAGGTGAGGTTCATGTGGGAAAGGCTGCTGCTCTGCAATCCTGAAAACAGACACTCGCTTCTTCCTCCCTCTGCAGGATGAGCAGATCCTTTCTACAGGAAATTATCATACCTAGGAGAAAGTGTGGCAACCCCTTTAGTGAAGACTCCTCTTGGGGCCCAAGTCAGGCCTTTTCAGAGACATATTGCTCTCTAAAGTAGTGGTATCAAACCAAATGCCCTCGTGTTTTCACAGAGGTTGCAATATTGACCTCATCAATATTGGCCTCATCAATATTGACCTCATCAACTTCCCTGCACTATGTTTGAAAGGCATAAGTCCAAAAGTAAAAATTACGGAAGTTCCCCAGAGGGCACAGATTCATTCTAATCTGATCAAATCTATCTTGCAGAAAAAAGAGGTCCAGCCTCAGCTGTACCTGTACAACTCAGCTGTTGTCTATCCCATATTCGAAACCTTTAGTAGGAAATCTCTATCCAAAATGCTGATAAGATTGAATAGAAATTTCAAGGAAGAAATTTCCATAAGCCTTCTAAAATGTTTGCCAATAGGCTTTCTTTAAAGGAAAAGAAAATTAGGTCTTAAAGCTCTTTGTCTTAATTTGAACATTTAATGTCAGTGCTGTGACAAAAAGCTCAAGTATTTTTGAAGTGTAGATAGAAAATCATGTAACTGGTGTAACATTCTTATACATCTCTTATCAGCATGGGTGTGAATGGATCCTTTGTTTATTGACAAAATGTTTCACTCATTTATAGATGGAATAGGTATTTCTAAGGGAATACAGCACTACAAAAATATAATCTGATTTCTGTCACAAAGTTGTTTTTAAATTGCCTGATTACTTCTACTACTACTTCTACTTTTGTTTTTCCTGTATTTAATCAGCAGTAACCAGGGCTGATGCAGTTCCTGATCTTTTAGAGGTTTAACATATGCTTAAATTTTGACAGTATGAGAATTCCTGCTAGCTTTGATAGGATTAGTCATTGGGTATAGGCATGTGTAAAAGTCTTAGTGAGAGCTGATGCCAAGTCCTTTGCTGTCTAATTCTTGGCAGGAGAATGACCCCAGGCTGGATGGGAATTCTAGGAAATATTAAAAAAAAAAAAAAAAAAAAAAAAAAAAAAAAAAAAAAAAAAAAAAAGTACACAGATGCTGTTACTTTTCTCCTGAGTCATAGAGACTCTAAAAATATTTTAAAAGCTGTACACTTCAAAATTAAAAAGTGCATTTAAACCTTCAAATTATTTGTTTTAATAGATTGTGTGTAAATATACACCTCTAACTTTGTTTTTCTGTCTTTATTGAAAAGAATTGTTCTTTAGGTGAAAGAAATTTTTGTGGTTAACCTTAGAAGGAGAATATCTGTTTATTAACTAATAGCAAAACTGCAGTGCTTGATGGCAGCAGGAGCAGCATCATATTTCAGTTTGAACAGCTGCTATCTGCAGGGCCAGACCTGGCAATCCTTTTTGAATTTACACACAGAATAGGCCCAGACAAGAAGCTGTGATTCAGCAGCGTTCCCTAGAAAGACTTTTATGCCCTGTACTGCAGCCACACCTATGTGGCCACCATGAGTCAGCAGAGCAGAAATTAAAATTTCAATGAGTCCAGTGAATTCAGCAAGCAAATAGAACTTGTCATTTTCTGGTAATTCAGGTCCCCGTTGTGTCACCGACCTTGGGCAAGGTATTCAGCTTTCCAATGTTTCATCTTCTATGTTAAATGGATTTAACAGGACCTAATCATCACCTGGTATTCTGTAGACCTCAGTGGAGCTGCAGCCACAGCAATGAAGGGAGAATTTAGCATGAAGCCCTGCCACAGGATTCTGGGGCTCTCAGATGACTTTTGACCAAAATGAAATATAAATTATGCAGGGACCTGCTAACATTTAATTAAGTGAAGCCTCTTGCTATTTTGAGAGCAATTTCTTAACAAGCAGAATTAGCAGAAATATCCTGCTGGTGGAAGCCAATAGCTTCTCCAGGCAGAGCTGGTCTCTCCCCATCCCTATAAGGCTGTAAACTCTTTCTGTGTTTTATGAATCATTTATCTCCTGATTTCTCGTATTTTGGGTGCAATTTTCCCTCTGCTTAGCTCTGAAGAAGCCGTGCATCTAACAGGGCAAGATGACGGCTGTTATTTTTTGTACACCCATGAGCTGAATTTCTTAGTAGTTTAAGCCACTTTGCAACTGTACAAACACACTGTGAGCAGTAGGAATGCACTTATGTCCCCAAGGACCTAATCTGGCTTGCAAAACTTCCACTAGTGGCACAGATGTGCAAAAAAAACCAAAAATCCATCTTCATTCTCTGTTTGCATTTGCAGAATACGAATTTAGCTAGAAAAATAATATATTAACATTTATACATCGATTTGTATTCATGTTCTCAAAGCATTTTGTTTACATTGAGTGGTAGGAATCATATCAGTTTATATTTCATATTTGGAAACTGAGCCAAAAAGTGACAAAGTGTTTCCTTCAAAATCATGCAGCAAGTCATTCTTGGAGAGAAATGTGCCTGTTCCACTAGACTGTGTTTGTGTAGATCTTCTTATTTATGAACAGCTGTGACTATTAGAATCTATTATTTATATTTCCACTAAGCTTATTTTTCCCCCTTTGCAGTAGACACTCTACAAAGGAGAATTGTTGTCATTTTTCTGCAGGTACTGTGATTCACTGGGGTGTTATGGATGGTAATGAAGCAGCACTGCGGATACTGTTCAGCAAGGATCTTTGTTAAGCCATTTCAAACGTGTTACTTAAAACCAATATAGCACTTTAAAAAAAAAAGAATTAAAAGTGTTTGGGCTGTGGACTTTCAGTGATAAAATAACTCAGAAAAAGTTGGCCCTGCCTGCATCACTGACCCCACACCATCAAGCATCTTTCAGCAGTGCCAGTGCTTATCCTCACTGCCAGCAGCCCCATTTACATGCATGCTCTGTAAACCAACAACACACACACTGAGAGCTGCTTCCAGCCAAGGGGGAGAATCTGTCACCTGTCCATAGTAGTGGCCTGAGGTTTACACTGGTTACAAGCAAATTTCAAAAAGCCCAGAGGATTGGCTTCAGGCCCAGAATTTCAAATCGTCAGAATTTGGCACCTCACTAAAGAAAACAATAATAAAATGCCAGAAATGATCACTAGCAAGCTCCAGAGGTGTCTAGTAGAGAAGAGGTGTGTGTAAGGCACTAGGACTTCCTGCCCTGTGATCAGTGCTGGAGCTGTGCTTTAGGGAGGTTGTGGCTCTGGGGAGATGGTAAAACAGGTTGTGTGAAGACTAAGTGCATAAACTAACTAGCACTGACTGAAGACGCAGACATCTGTTTTCAATTTGCATGGAGTTGCTAATTTTTAAAGGACAAATTAGCATATATCTAATTTTAACTAGGGAGTTGTAATTGGTATTTTCAGAAAATGTGTGGTGGCTGCAGGCATTGGAGAGCAATATCCACGTTCCAGTCCTGCACTCCTCATTTGGAGGAACAAACCCCTTTGGCCAGCAAGAGTAGGTGAGACACAAGAACCATCACACATTTTGTTCAGTAGGAAAAAAAACCAACACCCCTTTGAAATCCAGCCACCCCTTTCCTCCTTCTCTCAGAAAAGAACCTGGTTTGCCCTCAGAGAATGCAGCATTCTCTGGTTTTACCCCTGAGCAGCAACAGATGGATTTCAGAGAAATCTCTACTATTACAACAGTGCTTCAGTCTCTCTGTTGTTTCTTCCCCTTCAGAAAACCAGTAGCTGATTTAATCCAAGGCAGTTTCTCCTTCATAGTCTTTTACAGCTCCAGAATGGATATCCTGTTTCCTGAATTCCTCAGCTTTACTTTCCATTTTTCTCAGCCTCAGGGGTCCTGTATCTCACTGCAGCCACCTCCCAGCCACCTCAGAGCATCCATCACACACCGAGAGCTGGGGAACTGCTTCTCTGGTCTCCAGTGGCTCTGGGAGCAGCTTTGGAACAACAGAGTGCTTCCTTGTGGCGCTGAAACATGAAAAACCAGCAGTGTAGTGCATTATCCACCCCTGACAAACCCTTGGAACACCTTCCTCAGGCTCTGGCAACGTGCCTCTAGCTTGTCATGCCAGTAAGACGTTTTTAAAGTGAATGAGAATTGAAACATTAACTCAGTTCCCAGAGAGGTGGTTTAGTCTTTTAAGCATCACGTTTAAATGCCCAAATGCTTTCAGTCTTGTGAGATCCACTGAGCCTTTCACTATTCTGGAATACAGATAGTGAATCTCTTACTCAGATGAGACCTTGGAAACCAAGTAATGCACTGGTAGTAATTTTGGGGTAGAGATGTCTCCTGCCTAGCTATATACAGAAGGAACTTACAAAATTTCTACCATAATTTTCTCTGGTCACCTCTACATTGTTTAGTGGATCACACCATGCAGTCATAATTATTTTTTAGTGGCATAGCTTGGTCACTTCAGACACAACTTCAGTTTTCCACCAGCTGCATGTCCTCTGACAGCTCTTTCTGTTGGTTGAGCTTGTCCCTATCAGCAATTGCTCTAAAGTGGTTAGGCAGGCTGTGTGTATCATTTGTAAAGTAATTTTCAATTCTTTGGAGTGAAATATGCACTGTAATGTAGTATCACGAGCCAGGCACTCAGCCTACTTCTATTAACCCAAGACCTGTTCCAGATAAGGATGTGGTAGGTTAAATATACTCCTATGACATGCTCTTCAAAATGGACTTTTCCTGAGTTCACGATAATTGAATTCATCCTGGTTTATGGGATTTTTTTTATTTGTGAAGTTTTGCATTCCAGAGCCTCAGTGAATTAAGTGGAGCAGCCCTTTCCCCCACAGATGATTCTGTTAATCCTGTGGGATAAGCAAGGGTGGTACTTCCAAAAGGACACTAGATTCTCATATCTGCCTAACATCAGACAGATTCCAGGCTCTCTATTCCCATGCCACAGTATCTCCATTCATCACACTCTTGTTTGGCTATGGAGGAATAAAGACAGCTTAGAAGTCTTGATGGGAGGAAATGTGTGACTTAAGTTTTGATTTAATGGCCAGATTGTGACTTTTTTGATAAGGAACATGGGAAGGAAAATTTTCAGAAATCCTCTTAAGTCTTTGCAGAGAGAGGCCAAGGGCAGAGCTGTGTCACAAGCTCTGAAAAGCCAGGGCTCCTTCTCTGCCTGCCAGGTATCCTGGAGATTTGCTGGAAGGCAGAACACCTCCTGTATCTCCCCACCTTCTGGAAATACTCTTTGTTTAGGGCTGTGTGAGTGAGCTGAAGGTGTTTTTCCTCGATGGATTGCTGACTTGGCATCTCTTCTCTGGTGCAGTTTAGTTACCAAGACTTGCTCTACTCTTCCCACAGTTTGTCCCTGGAGGATGAATCATAGATCACAGGGGCTGACGGGGAGGAGGAAGAAGAGCTGCAGAGAGATATCTGATATTCTGGCAGGAGAGCAACAACGGTTCTCGTGGGGATCTCTGTGTACTGAACTTGGACAAAATATCTGTATTCCATTTTTAAACAAAAACAAAAACAAAACCAACCAACCAAACAAAAAACCAACCTCCAAACCAAACATAAAGAAAGCCCAGCAACAACAGCAACAACAGCAACAACAACAACAAGCAGTTTTGCAATTTGGTTTTGCTTTCACCTCCTACTTTTACCTATGCTTTCCTCCTTCTCTTCATAATCCTATATATCATGACCCCCTTTGTTAGATTTCCTTCTTATAATGTATTATCTGCGATCTATAGATAGAAATTAATAATGTCAAAATCCAGCCAGACTGGTAATGGGAGCTGTAATCCACTACATAACACTGTTATAGGAATGTCAGCTGTGTTTTTTTAGGAGAAATCTGGAATTTTCTGTAATTGTTTATTCTCAAAAGAGTAAAATTCATCTTTTGTTGTATTTGCTATGTTTCTTTTCCTCCAATTTTTTTTCATTGTGCTTATGTGTGTAGAAAGCATGATTTTTTTTCCTTCTAAATGTCTTCAATACATCAGTTGGGTGAACAACAGAATAATAAATTTCAGTATCTTGATTTGAATGTCTGTGTGTTTGTTACAAAGCAACTTAAATGGCTACTTAAGTTTCCATGACATCTGGATTTTGCAACTGGCAGTGTTTTTATCTATGTCTGTGTGGCTTCACAGCAGAGTGACAATGAAAATGCATTTAAGCAAAAAGAACGAAGAAAAAAAAATCTGATCTAAACTTGTTGTTGTCAGACAAACAAGCATGGTAGTTACACAACAGCCTCAGAGCACACTGAATGAATCCTCTGAAATCAAAGCTCCAAAGGCAATGGGATTATTTTTAAACTGCCTGCCAAGACCCTGAAATATGATAATTAATGAACTTTAGCATATATGACAAAATTCCTAATTGAAGTAGAAGGGGCGCAGGGAGCATTAATGAAATGAAGCAGAGTTTTTGAAGCATCAGTTTTGAACGCTTCAATTTTGTCTTTAAGTATTAATTTTAGGGGAGAGAAGTTCAGTGACATTCATGGTAAAGTCGGAGGTGTGGACAACCATGGAGAGAGAAAATATCCCCTGGAGAGAGGTTTCAATGAAGATGCCAATCTTACCAGTCTTCTCTATGGCTTTTTTGCAGACTCAGGCTCTAGAGAAAAAGAGATGGTAAAAAGCATGAGGAGATGAAACAGCTTGGGTGTACTCCACACACAGAGCAGGCAGGAGAGGCAGGAATGGGCTCCAGCTGTTCTGATGCCTAAGCCCGAGGCACAACCCTTCAGGCCTCTCTGACTCCTACCCTTCAGCATTCCCATTCATATTTACAATGGAAATGTGACTGCAACACTGATTAAACCCAAGTTATTTTGGGCGAGTTAGAAAAAGACTAAGCCCAGAAATAAATGATAGAGTAGTTCTTGGATGAATGTGGCTGGGATCTTCCCTTTCCTTCCCCATTCCCTTCTCCCCAGGATTTAGTTCCTCCCGAGGGAAATTGAATCCCTCACATAGCATTTCATATTAATGGGTGCAGAACTTGCTCTGCACTGATGTTTGAGTCTGGAAACTGAAAAGTAAATTTGATAAAAAAAATAATTCACAGTTTCAGCTTCCCTTTTCCCTTTTACCTATTTGCTTAAATAAAACTGGAAGAAAAAAAAATGACCTTTTCCGCTGTTTTTCATTTGCTTTCAATTAGAAAATGCAATACTTCTGGCCTGTAAAATTTGCTAATATTTAAAAGGATTCTAGACATAGTCCCTTAACTGGAGAAAAAATATTACCGTTTTTAAACTAGTCTGGAGGAAAAAAAATCCTTTTCTAGTGCCTCACAGCATTTTAGAAATCCTTAAGACCAGAAGGATGATTTCTCTCAGAATCATTGTATATATTAAAGATGAGAAAAATGTAAATATTTTGTTGCATGTTCTCCTAACTGACCCAGGCTGAAAGTTAAAAGCGCTACTTCTCTCTCAGAATACTCACTTTAAATTATACTTGAAATTATAACTTTTTTTCTTATCAAGATTAAAGATTTTCCTTCAGAAAAAGAGAAATATCTTAGAGAATCACGAAACCCTGGAGTGAGAAGAAAACAAAAAACGCAGCGGTGCAAATGACAAAGCAGCAAAACGCTGCTATTAAGGGGAAAAAAAAGTGAAAAAAAAAAAAAGGAAAAAAAAAGGAAGAAAAAAAAGGAAAAAAGAAAAAAAAAGAAAAGAAAAGTAAAAAAAAAAAGCTGAAGCAGAAAACATGCCCAATCCTTTGCCATTCTGTTGTGGTTTGAAAGCAAAATGAATGAGAGGCTCCAAGTCAGAGATATAATTTAATAAAAAGAAAGGTAAAAAGGTAAAAATAAAATAAAACAAATGCAATAACACAAAGGATCACTGACAGAGTCAGAATACAACCTGAGCAGGATGGTGGAAGCAGTCCAGATGAGGTGCTCTTCCTGAAGCAGTGATCCTGTAGAAAGGTCTGGTAGCTCTGCTCCTCTGAGAATCCAGTGGGTAAGTGCTGCTTGTCCTGTCCCAAATCCCAGATTATATCCAGGTGGGAATGCTTGGCTCCTCCCCTGGGCAGAGCATCTCACAATGGGATGAGGAGTTGTGAAGTGGGTCCTTGATGGCCCATTAAACAGAGATAACCCCTGGAGGGAGTTACCTGTGACTCATGGGCCAGGCATTGATGGGCCATGAGCAGAAGAGCCCAAAGGAGGGGCTTGGGAAAACACTGCCCCACCTGGTTTAACAGTTCATGAAGATGGTGATAGAATAAATACTTTGTGTACATCCTACACTGCAACCCAGGACACATTCTTTGCCTGCCATCACATTTTCTCCAGCGAGAGGCTCGAACCCCCAACAAGGATGCAATCCCCGGTGGGGTTTGCTCTCTCCCAGCACCTGGAGGTCTGAGCCAGGGATGGGGGCCCTGTTGGGTGTCTGCTGTACCAACACTCTGGAGAGCTCACGGTCAAACCCCTCCAAAGCAACAGCAAAAGCAGAATGTGAGGAGCAGCTGAAGAGCCGGCGAGGGGCGGTGCGCGGCTGGAGGGAGGTGACTGCGATCACAGCTGAGGCAGCAGTCGGTGCAGCCACAGACTAATCATTGCTGAAGGGCTTTTTGGCACTTTAATCTGTGCAGCCAACGCTGGCTTTTGTAGCCGGCAGCGCTGCAGTAAGTGAGCATCTTTAATATGTTTATCTTCGCTGCCCCCGTCCCTGGGATAGGGAAGCATTGGCCTCGTTCAGTGCGGAGTTCACAGGCTCTGCTCTGTCCTTGCAGGAGCACCCTGGGCCCATTCCCTTCTAATTCCCTCTGTCTCCAGCTTCCAGCAGCATGGCTGATGCCTTGGGAAGGCTGACCTGAAACAGAGACTGGACAGAGCTGGAGAATAAAGTAGGGATTTACTGAAAGGCCTCCAGGATACACCTTGGGCAGGACAGGGCCTGACCAGGGCTACACACAAGGTGGACCCAAAATGGTCACAAAATGGCTGACCAGTCATGAGGTCTTGGAGTTTAATTGTCCAATTCCAGCTTCAGGTTGTGAGGTCCCATCCTTCTTGTTCCACTCTCCACCCCACCTTTGTTTGTGCTTTTGGGCCTGAAAGCTGTCCTTGATTTTCAGCAGGAAAAGGATTTGTTTTTCTCCCTATTCTGTGAAGAGAGCTGAGTGAAATTGTGAGGCTCAGAACTGCACCCCAGGGCAGCCCAGTATCTGAAATACATGAAAGCTCAAACATAAGGCATCAACTCCAGATCCTGAAGGGTTCCAAGCCCTGCTCTCCAACCACCAGCAGCACCTTTGCCCCAGGGTGAGGAGGAGACCTGGCTGGGACATTGTCCCTGGCCTCTGCCCTCCCTGGAGCAGCTGAACCCACTGGGGCAACCCCCTCTCTTTGCACATTGTCACAGTCAGGGGGTATTTAGAGACCAAAGGCTGTGGTACAGCATTTCCTAATCTCTCCCTTGTTCTATCTCAGACTGTGTTTGAGAGAAAATTACTTATATATATGTACTTTCATATCAATGGCTCCAAGTGTTGAGTCTTTTCATTGTTTTGGGGCTTGTTCAATGGGGTTTTTTTTGTCTGGTTTTTTTTGGTGTTTATTTTTTTTAATTTTTTTTTTTTTTTTAATAATTGGTAAAATCCCTACAAAGCTTGATAAAGCAAGCCCCATTTGCAAGATCAGGTAAAACGTGAACCCAGCACATCCTCAAGGTCTCCAATGATTTCCAGTGCTCGCTATTGTGAAACACAACCCTGGGAATATCCTGTGAATATACACTAGATAGGGACTCATCTGCTGAAATAGTCTTCAGCTTAATTTTGCCTGCCTCCTTTCAGTTTTAATAACTGATTATCTTCCTAAATATACAATGCAGATTAATTGGCTCTATGCTTTAACTACAAAAACCAGAGGCGTAATCAATACTCTTTATCCAATTTATTAGGCATGCATGACATTTAAGTAATTAGAAAGCAAATCATAAGGATCAAAAGAGCAGAATAGTATATTATTAACAGTAAAAGGGACTTTGTTTTCTTTCCCAAGTGAAGGAGTATTAAAATAGCTTAAAATATGTAAAAATAGAAAGTTTGGCAGATGCATTTTGCCCTTGGTGCACTGTGGAATCCCTGTGCTTTTGAGGCCTTTAAAAGGTTTACTATTATAATTTAAGGCTCTTATTCCACACTGAATAGGAAAACAAACACCAAAACAATTTGGAAAACTTTATCCTAGTAAATAAGCCAAAGGATTCTTGTTCTTACAGTTTGCAGTCGAATTGCAAGTCCTATTGGACACTTTTGGGTATTTCTGCGTTTTCCTTAATCTCCTAGCTGTCCACTTCAAACTATCATGACATTTATTTTAATCATGGAACATCTTCTACTGCTGTTGTTTCCTCATGGATAACGTTTTTTCCATTATCCATTGTTAGTGTTGGCCACAAAGAAGTGCAACATCCCCAGCTGTGGCTGCTGCAGGTGAGCTCTGACAGCTCCTTGCACCACTCAGCTGCTCATGCCTGATGCTGAAAAGTAAAATACCACTAAGGAAAAAAATAAACTCTGTCTCTTGGCTGGGCCTCCTTGTTTTGACCCCATCTTGTGTTCCCATAGCTCACTGCACAGTGAACCATTGTGTGCAAAATAGAGCAGTCTGCTTCTATAAACCCACGTGGGGCTGTCACCAGCTTTGCCACTGGCATCTAGCCCCTCCCAGGCTTTTAATTAGGGTTAATGAGCTCTTGCTTCCCTGGAAAACTGGAGATCTCACCCAGGTGTTCATGTCCAACACTGTGACACCAACCCTCAGCAAACAGCTCTGGGAAGCTGCTGTTGGTCCCTGTGCTTATGTGAGTTACACATCAGTTAGATTCCTATGATGTAACAAAAATACGGTGAAAATAACAAGTATTTCACTGGAGAAGCTTCAAACTACGGTTTGGTTTCACTTTCTTCACTCTGTTTGATGAATTGGGGGTTTTGTTTGGACTTGCTCAAAGGCAGAGCAGTAAGGAGCACCTCTGCTTGTTGCTGCAGCTTCTGTTTGCTAGAGAGGAAATATCCCCAACACCCAATGTTGGTGTGTGCCAGCTCTCACATTGGCCCTGAGCATTTTGGCAGAGATACTTCCATGTCTATGGTATTTCTGCAAACACAGAGCCTTCAAAAGTCTCTGCATAGTTGGCTTTATTGGGATCTGCTTCCCTCATGGAGGTGGAGCAACCTGGGTTTGCCCATTTCACCTCACTGCCCTTTGCACTCAAAATACGAGGTAAAGGTAGTAGGTCAGAGTGACTCCTCCCTCACAACCCTGCAAACACACACGTTTGCATTTATTGAGCAAGATTTCATGCCAGGGTATCCAGACTGCTGAAAGTAGGTAAACAAGCAGAGCAAGCAGAAGTGCAGCCCCAGGTTCTCTTGATAGCCTGATACCTTTGTGATTGCCCGGTGTCTGTTAGCCAGAATAACTGAGGGGCTCAGCAGCCTTTCAAACTGGAGCTTCAGGATCTCTGCTAGCCCTACCCAGACACTGTCCAACCTGACAGGCTTCCTTCCTGCTGGAATATCTTTGGAGTTTGAACTTCTGCTGTAAACGTGGCTATTCCTGGCAGCTCCTGGGAGAAGGCTCAGCAGCCCTCTGGGTACTGAGCAGAGGTTTCCTCTCTGCCAACATCATTGGGGCACACGAGGGATGTTACTGAGGAGCCCGGGAGACGGAAAGCTGAAAAACTTTAGCTCCTTTCTTTTTTTGGCTTGCTGAACTCATGGCTGCTTCCTGCCCCCACCTGGGCATGGCCTTTTATCTGGTTTATTGGTACGTGCAGCACTGGTGGCACAGGATCACTGCAGGGACTGTGGCTGTGGCTGTGCCGCAATATTTTTACAAAGAAAACATGTGACATGAGACATCCTTGTGCCAGACTGAAGCCTGGCATGAGCTTTAAGGGTGCACAGCCCTGTATAATTTAGAACCTTTAACATGTTCAGATGTTTTGAAAGACAGTGTTCTGCTTCTCCAGGTAATTTCTTTTTCTCTTTTATTTCACTTCTGTCACATTGCCACGGGTGGTCAAATGTAATTGTGTAACTACTGACTCATTTCTGTCAGGTTATGCTTTAATGTCTCCATTTTTCAGTGCTTTCTGAAAGTAAAATGTTATCTACTAGTTCAGAAGAAAAAAGAACCCCAAGATTTGCAGGTGAATGACAGATGAATTGACTTTCAAATTCTTGGCTTAGAAGTGCAAATGATTTTTAATTAAGTTTAAATACATTTTCCCTCTTCTGTTTTCCATTCACTCTTTCCAGAATCAAGCAGTTTCCCATATGATGTCCCCTGTCATTTTTTATTTCTGCTGTTCACAAGGCTACAGCTTTGATGGCTGGCTGCATTGCAAATGTCTTAGGCATTTCAGAGAGCAAAAAAACAGGCCTGATGAGCATGTTTAGTAGAGTTTAGAGGAAGTTTTTATATCTACTCACTGTAGATAGCATCCAGAAGAAAATAATCTGATCGATTCACTAGACACGCTGAAATCTCCCTGTACACTAATTTTGCAGATAAAAGTAATTTGATACAGCACAAGATTATAGACCTTTCAATGCAGGGTCTTCTCTAGTCAAGTCAAATACAGTGGTCAAATTATAGGAGTACCAAGGGACTTCATCCAACAAAACATTAATATTGGGGGTGGGCAGAATTTTGATGATTTATCATTAAAAAAAATAACTTTAATCACAGTAAATTTTCCAGCCCAGGAATTATAACCAAGTCTTTCTTCTCCCCTGAAAGCCTCAAATGCAAGATGGAGGTAATAAAGTTAACTGATGTACTAACATGAGCTACTGGTGGCTCTTACATCATTTTTAAACACCTGTCCAGATGTGGGAAAAGCTCCCTACACTAAAACTTCTTTTGCTTTCCAGTTAAATATACTGTCATTTTTTGTGACCAGAAAATAAGTCACATTTCAGGCTGATGGACTTGGTGCTAAATTGTTTTCTTGGCCATCTGAAAATTGTCTACTTGGCCATCTGAAAGAGTGAATTTCCCTCAGCAGAAAGTAATAGGCTGTGTCAACATAACGAGTCTAACTAGTCTGGGCAACCTGCCTATTGATGTAACTCTATTGCTAGTCAATGAAGGCTGAACTTGTTTGTGAAACACTGCAGTTTATTCTCCTAGAGCACTGCTGGACTGCAATTCAGGTACTTATCTTCAGAGAAATACAGACATTTAAAATAGTCCAGTTTTATTTTGTGTCAAAGAAAAACACGTCTTGCTACTTAGCCACTGGAACCATGCACTGTCCTGCTCAGCTTGACAGCTACAATGAGTGGTTTTCTGAGACACATAGAAAATTCAATTAATTTTATTGTAAGTATTCATGCAATTTATTCCTGTTCTGTCTGGATTTTGCAATAGATACTCTGAGTTGTCAGCAAAACAAAATGTTCAGGCATGTCATAACGAGACTTTTTTGTTATCAAGGAGGTAGCACACTCTGAGCTATCTCTTTCATTCAGGTATTTTATCAAGACTGAATATTTATAAGCTCTCATATAGCTCAGCAAAAAGAAAAAAGTGAAAAGCTACCAACCATTTGATCTCAATTTAGCCTTAATTACATAATGACCCTTTATAATGGTTATTTCCTAAGACAGGTTGCTGCTTACCATGTACCAGACACTGGGGATGCAACATTACTGGTATCCATAAAAATGTTTACTCATTTTTCACAGCCACAACATCTTTTCCACATAGCAGTCATACAGGAATTTTTACTGTGTGTAGACATTTTGGAGGATGGTGTTGATAATGGTACCGAGAATTAGATTATGCTGTGGTCTGCTAATGATCTGTCTTCCAGTTTTCAAACACTCTTTGCAGTGTGTCATTTAAATACATGGCTCAAACATTCTTGCACAGGTGGGTGTTAAGATGCTGGGTCCCAATTGCAAAAATAGAAATGCTGAACAAGATAAGCCTATTGTACAATCCAGGTGCTGCCAGTGGCACACTGGGGTTTAAATTTGAGCTGCTTGTAGCTATCATGATTATTTTTTTTATTTGCTGTATTTTCTTTGGTTTTTAGAGTGTATAGGCATGTAAATAGCAGTGATTTTGAGCTCAGATTTGCTTTTGTTTCTTAACAGTTTGGGAAATACACGCTGAGACTTCAGTTAGAACTCTTACCCTCCCTTACTTTTGGTTTTTATTAAACTAAAAGCAAACAGCATTTTCAGTTACTCCAAAACATCCCTTTGTTTGAAGACGCGTTGCACGGCAACTTTAACAGTTACATCTTATGATGTATGTGGATGGTACTAAATTACTGAAATTGAAGACTCTCTCTGGGTTTTTTTCACAGCCTATTCTGGTTTGCTGATGATTTTACAAAAACAATAGTGTCCTATTCCGTTTTGGAATGGAGAGGAAAAAACAACCCCAAACCCAAAAACAACAACAAAAAACTCCATAACATAACAAAACAACGCAAAACAAAACACCACAAAAAAAACCCCCAAACCAAATTTCAACTTGAAATGAAAATAACAACGTTGTATTCATTTAAATGTATAGGCATCCTGAGAGGAAACTTTGGATTTCTGAACACACTCCAGACAGGACTCCCAGATTGGCTTTGACTGGAGTTTTCAGTCATTCAGAATATCTGTGGTTCGCAGGATGTGGGTGGTACTTGGTCAGCAAAGAAGAAAGCTGGTGCTCAAGCTTTGTAACAGCTTGTTTCCTTCTGCATATGCTTGTAACTTGTCTTTCTAATAAATAAATTTTATTGCTTTTTTGGTTTTGCTTAAAGGGGCGCAGTTGGAAAATCCCCTAATTTTATAGAGCAGGTTCTCAGCTCTATGGGTCCCTGGAGGAGTATCCTGAATGATCTCTGTCTTTCTGAGTCAAATGGAAGATCCGAAAGAATTGGTTACATACTCACCAATAACTCCCACACCCCTCTCCACCCCCAGTGTGTATTCTCCAGTCTTTGTGTAGAATTATCTCCTTTCATTTACAAATTATTAGCAAGGCAGTGTCCCCAGATGGTGCCTGTGGATATACACGTGCTGAGAAGTTTAATTTGCATGCGTGGTTCTTACACTCTAATGAAAGGGGTTCTGCTTCTTTCTATAACTTTTTTTTTTTTTAGAGTTTCTGCCTGCTTTTCTTTCCTTGCTATCATTTTGTTTCCTTCTAATTGCAAAACCACATTTTCTTCTAGGTGGGAGAGTCACTTGGGGGGATCAGGCAGTGAGGCAAATGTGTTGAGCGGGAAAATCATAGCGAGGGCAGCTTAGAGCACAGAAAAGTCTTGTTTTTAAAAGGAAGGGTGTTAGGGCAGCCCTGGAGCTGTTTTGGCAGTCACTGAAGGCTCCTGAGGTGGGAGCTGTGCCTGTGAAGTGGTGGCTGGTGGCCCTGGTGCAGAGTCTCTGCTGCTTCCAGGGGTGACAGGGAAATGAGGAGCAATGGGCAGGTCAAGGCCTGGGAGCACTGCTGTGAAACCACTTTGCCCATTTAGTGTTGGAATTCTGGAAACTGAGATTTGGGGATTTTAGTATATAGTAGTATATGTGAAAGAATATGGAGGACTTAAGGTGTTGTCTTTCTTTCCCTCTTCTTTCCCTCTTCTTTCTTCTTCATGAGTTTGAGTGGTTTTCTGCAATTGGTGAAAAGGGTCTGCATTGTGGGCCTTGGGTGGTCATTATTGGGTCAGAAATATAAATAATATGGGTGTCATCTCCTTATTGGGTAATTATCACTTAAATAACCTTGGAAAGAGTTAGAGCTACTTCATTTTACCTCATTTTCACTAATTCACTAGTTAGAGCTCATGGCTTGTGAGTAAAAAATAACAAACATCCAACTCCGAACATAAACCTACGTTTCCTGTGTATTAATCCTGACCTTGGCAGAGAAAAAGAAGCCAGAACCTTCACAGTGTAAAGCACAGAAAACTCTTGTTTTTTGAAGGAAAGGCATTAGGGCAGCCCTGGAGCTGCTTTGGCGGTCACTGAAGGCTCCTGAGGTGGGAGCTGTGCCTGTGAAGTGGTGGCTGGTGGCCCTGGTGCAGAGTCTCTGCTGCTTCCAGAGGTGACAGGGAAATGAGGAGCAATGAGCAGGTCAAGGCCTGGGAGCACTGCTGTGAAACCACTTTGCCCATTCAGCACTCCAGCCTTGCGTGACCATGTAGAACAGGAGGAACAGACCCTCCCTCCAACTCTTTTTCTCTGCCAACCTGCAGAGAAACTAAACAGTTACCTTTTTACGTTTGTTTGTGCAGGGTGAAGAATTTCTCCCTAATGTGAAGTGATTGAAATTCATTTAGTCATCTTTGCCTTCTCTTGAAATAACAATTTCTGTAAACCTATTCATTGGAAAAAAAAAAAAAAAAAGGCAAAAAGCAGCTCTTGGTGACTAATGTTGATTAGTCTGTCAAGTTTTCAGCAGATAATTATATTTAAATATGTAGGTTTAAAGCTAAATAATTGAAGCAAATTAATGCAAACTAATAGAGTTATTTCTAGACGGAAGTAATTTCTTGAGGGAAGTACTGTGGCAGTTGTTTCTTTGATTGTTTCTACTGTTTGTTTAAGAGTGTATTTTAAACTGTGACACTAAGTAAAACTAAATTGGTAGAAAAAAGGTGTGAAATTAAAACTGAGTTTATTTTTTAGAATTCCAACACAGTCTTCAACAGACTTACTTTAGTCCAAAAGAAGAATCAGGGCTTTTGTGTCTTCACATCAAAGCAACTTTTGAACCTGATATTTCACTTTGCAAAGAAGTTTTTGATATGCCATGTGGGATTACAAATAGCAAAGATGAAAAGCTGTGCATCTAAGCCTGTATAACTGCCACCTATGAACTGATATGTATTCTGGAGCTGAAATGGTTGGGACAGTGACCATATAAATCTTCTCCCCTTGGATTAGTTCACAGAAAAATATATGAAACACAAGTCAGTTATCATGGAGTCATTAGGGCCATGCAGGGCAGGGTCTGTGTGTACGATGTGTTCAGTGCCACTTCAAGACAGCAATTCTGCTGTTTGATGCAGAATGAATTTAATGAAGAATAAAAGAAATGGGCTCTCCCTCTTGTACTAAAGCATAGCACCAAATGGTAGGAATCACTCTGCCTTATTTCAGCTGCCAGCAAGTATAGAATTGTTCAAAAAATTGAGAAAACTTTCCATGTGCATTTAATCTTATTTTTAATATTTTGTTATTTTTTGTCCTTCATGTATGCCTAAAGATATCCTAGCCAAAACCTAAGAAACTAACAAATTCTCATGCTGTTTAGGTTTGAAAAATAAGTACAATGTATGTAAGATTTTGATTTAACGCCTTAGAAGCTCACATGTTTTAAGTTGTTCACACTACTGATCTTTCCAGAATGTCTCTGCTTGAGTTTAAGCTGTAGGTGCCAAGAGTTGGGTGAACCAAATATAAAAATTTATGATAATGAAACAATGAAGCTGAAAAGAAAAAAAAAAACCAACAAAAAACATCAAGAGGTCACTGGAATTCTGAGATGAGACAGACTAATAAATCTTTCTGTCATACAATGAACTTGTAAATACAGCACTCTGTGGATATATTGGAAGGACAGATAAAAAATCACTAATAATTGTTAAAAGCAAAACAAAAGCTTGCAGAATTAGTGGAATTATGCCTGGAGTTAGGTGAAATCAAAGGTTTAGGCAATCTACGCTAACTAACACTGAAGAGTCATGGGTTTAATGTCAGTCAGTCATTACGTGTTAGTTCCAGTACATCTGCTTCAAGAGATGCATCCATCCAGACACCCTTCAAATAGGGAGTGAAGACTTAAAGTTCCTTCTGCAAAGAGAAGAGAAAGTTCACTTTCCCCTTCCCTTCCCAAAAGCTTTTTAAGCTTCTAAAACTCCCCAGACCATTACAATCATTAACTCCCCCAACACTCAATGGAGGCTGCCAGCATTATACAAAGTGTACAGAAAAATTGTGCCATGAATTCACTGGCTGAATTGTGGAATGGCTTGAACTTGTGACATTGCCTGGGTCTGTACTCATCCAAAGTGATTTGTGGGAGGCTTGCCTTGAAATTTGCCTTTCCCAGAACTCAGGAATCTTATCTGTCTTTTTGGCAGGTGCCATTAGGGCTCTTTTACAAAGAGAAACCAGAGTTCAGAGGGTAGGTGGGACAGCCTGAGGTCCCAAACCCTTTCACACTGCATGTGACTGCTTTTTGTTTTGGATATTGCTGAAGAGTCCTCCATATGCCAAGGCTTTCCCTGATAATTTTAGGGAAACCTCTCCAGAGCTAGCCCTGGGGGTACTTTGCTGCTCATCCCCTCTAGACAGGTACCAATTTTGGCTTTGACAGCATTTCTGGAGCATTAGCCACAGCAATGCAGACGTGTCCATAAGGCTGGATTTTCAGAGGGAGGGAGCAAGAAATGTGTCAGAAATACTCAAAAATTGGAGTGAAAATAGATGTTTCTGTCTGAATTGCTAGAAGACAGAAAAGATGGAAAAGAGAAAGCACAGTTCTTACAAAATGTGCTAATAAGAAATACACCTAATAATTTTGCATTAATGGAAGGCCAACAGATTTTTAAAATTTTGGTTGCACCAAAGAGCTTTTCTGCTTTGCTGCCCTGAGCAAATTTGAAGCAGTGAAAGATATTTAAATGAAGAAGCAAAAACTTTATTAATAACAAAGGAAAGCATTCTGTTCTACTTGGAATAAAAATTCATAATATTTTGTATTCCTCACATTTTTTTTTCTTATGTTCCTTATGGATATATAATTAACATGACAGGGTTTTTTTAATATATACTTCTTTGAATAATAAGTCTTCTCAAATGTGAGCCATGAGACTGAGATGGATATCCCCTGCAGAAAAGCACAAACTCGATAGTTTTGCTGTTGTATTGTAAAATATTACAGGATTAACCAGGTTTATTATTCACTAGTTAAACTTTGGAGAGTAAGAAGCTCTGGGGATTCCTGAAAATCTTCTAACAGGAAACCTTGCCTCTGTCTCAGTAGTGTGAGTGGTCAAAAGGAGAGGAGATTTTTACTGTGGATAAAACTGAATATTTAAAGCCTAAAGAAGTTTCTGAATTGGTTGAGTCTAGCATGGGAAATAATTGCTTTTTCCAACTGTCTGATTTAGGCAGTGCCTGGGATGTAGCAGTGCAATGAAGTCATTGTGCATAAGAAGCTTTTGGATGATGCTCAGAATACTCCATGCTTAGGAAAAAAAAAAATCAATGGTGGGGGGTTTAGGATGAAAAGCTAAAACCCCCATGTGTAGGGTAAATCCCAGATAAATCCTGCTCCCTCTTGAGTAAAGGGAAGGAGGAGTGGGTGTTGTGGGCAAGGCTGGGGATGGATTAGCACAACTTGTCCACTTCTGCCTGGTCAACACCCTGTTCTCTTGCAGCAGAGAACGTGAACCAAAGCTGAAGGAAGAAGGTGTTTGCTGCACCAGGTGCACCAGACACCTCTGATAATAGTGTTTTCTCTCTGCCTTAGTCTTCTCTCATAGGAAGGAATCTGCTGACAGAGAAAACTGCCTCCCTCTTCTCTCTCTTTCTTTGAGCTGCAGATGAGACGTTGTGGGGTGAAGCTTCCCTTGAAAATGCACCAAGTATGACCATGAAAAGTGGGCTGAAATTGCCCCTTCCCTTCAGTCAATATTTCAAAAAAACCTACAACAAAAGGTAGTTGTTGAAAGCAGGAGTCTATTTCCCAGCACCTCCCAGGGGCCAGACTGATGTGCTGTTTTCCTGCTGCCTGGAACTACCTTGTGGCTTTTCAAATGCGTTGGTTTTCAAAAAGCTGCTGATTTTTTGCATGCTAGTTGTTCTAAATGCTATTATGAAATACCTCATGTTTTCCATGCTGCACACTGGCAACTAGTGTGTGTAATACAATTTAGGAAGGTGAGGTGCTTAGGAGTTACAGAGCTTTATTTCTGCATAACCAAGTCCTTTATTTAAGTCCTTTATATTTAACTGGGATTCTTAATCTTAGTGGACCTCAGCTCCTAGCTCTGGAAAGGATAAAACCAGCCTGTTAAAAAATGCTTCCTAATTCATGTAAAAATAGTATTTGCATCCGTTGCAAGACAATGCTCCCCTAGGAAAATCACTGCTGGTTTTGGAAAGTTAAATTACAGCCCTCATCATAAGCATTTATTACTGAACCAATGATTATGCCAGTAGAAGTCATAACCATTTAGGTATGAAGGCCTGTAGCCAAAATGTTGATGCTACTCTTATTGTTCTGTGACCTTTCCTATGTTTCCAAGAAAGCTTTGGTGTGCTGAGAAGAATCTCCTGACCTAAGCTTTTAAAAAGATCGGCAGACTATTCTGAGTGGGAGGCTGCATGAGAGCAAAGGATAAATATTTGCAATACAATGGAGATAAAGAGGAGGCTGGAAATGTTACTGCAGCATCAAGGCTTTATTTTACTTTTGAATTTGGGTAAGTGCCAAAAGGACTAAATCAGCACACTGGAAAATGCAGGAATGAACCCTCTTGAAAGAAAAAGATAAGCTACTAGAATCAGGAGTACAAATTTTATTCTGACTATGACTCTTGGAATATTTTCCCATCTGAACCTGAAGTAATACTAATGGAAAGAAGTATTGTGTTTTTATTTCCAGCCGATATATATCTGCCTTTATAATTTACATAAGTCTTGTAGTAGAATATTAACTTCCATTATTTATGAATCTATTGAACTTTGCAAGGATGTACTGACAGTTGAAGGATTATAATTTTAAAGGCAGTTCAGTTCACATCATAAATATCCTAAAAGGTCACATACTACCTTACAGTATCATCTGAAGGACAAGGAGCTTAAAGTCAGAGTGGTTTCTGCCAGTTCAGAAAAAGTTCCCTCAACATTATCATTTTGGAAATCAACATATACCAATTTATCACTGTGGGAATATTTTTCCACACATTTTTGTGGAAAGCTGAGCTCCCATGGAGTCACTATTTGGAGTCCCTCCTCTTGGTTCTTACCAGACTTCCTCACTCTGGGGTTAAGGAACAAAGTGAAATCCCAGTGTTCAGGCTACCCTTATGCAATGTGGACATTGCAATATCAAAATCAGCTGGATTCCTAGCATCTTTGTTTCCTATGCCTACTTACCCTGGAAGTACCAGAAATAAAAAAAGGCACTCCATATTTTCTGGCAGCTAGGTCAGCTTACAGGTCCACTGACTTAATATGATTTCATTTATAGTATCACAGAATCACAGAAGATCCTCACTTGGAATGGATGCACAAAGATCATTGTATCCAACTCCTGGCTGTATCCAGGACATGCCAAGAATCTCACCATGAGCCTGAGAGCGTTGTCCAAACACTTCTTGAGCTCTGTCAGGTTTGATGCTGTGACCACTTCCCTGTGGAGCCTGTTCCAGTGCCCAGCCACCTTCTGGGTGAAAAGCCTTTTCCCAATATCCAACCTAACCCTCCCCTGACAGCTTCATGCATTAGTAACTGTTAATTTCCTGCTTCTTGATGATCCAAAGGTGACATCATTTCCAATTATCTCTTTTCAACAGAGTAGGGAAAATAAAGCATTTATTAACTGTCTGTAATAAAACGAATGAATAGATCACACTGAAAAAAAATTTGGAGTATTTCATCGCATTAAAAAGTGTGCCTCTAAAATATCTTGTTAACTCTGTTTTATACCCTTGAGTTATCTGCCATAATAAAAAATGCTAGGATAGATTTATAAGAACTTTTCATTATAAAGATGCAAAGGAGACTGTCAAATAAAAACTGATGCTTTTTGGCTGGAATACCAAGTTTTTCTAAGAGAGTTTTAAACAGCATGTTACATTCCCCTTCATTGGCAGCAACAAAGAAGAGGGCCCAATATCTATATGAGTCATACACAGATTTATTTTTTTTTTCACCAGTAAAAGAAATAAAATATCCTATTTTTTTATTTAAATAGTTCCTAAAAGGATCTCTCACACTGTATCCCTGTCTCATATGGCTTAAAGGACTGGGTAGAGCAAAGTCTGTGTGCTGCTGGGTAATGTGTGCTAACAGAGCTGGCATCAAGTGGAGAACCTGTTTTATACTGCCTGCCTTAAAACAAACTCACCTATTCAAATATGGAGAGCTGAAGTATCCCTAGTCATGAAAAAAGTTAGCAAAATTCTTTCTTAAGCAGATAAATACCATGATTATTTTAGTGTTTTAATTCTTACGCCAAAGACAAAATTGCTTTTGTTTTTTGAGAGCAAAACACATGCACAATTGTAAGATTTCTGGTTCAGGGTTAATTAAAATGCTATAAATTTTTCAGGAAATGAAAAAAAAATAAAAATAAAAAAAGGCAAAAAAAGCCTGTGGTTTTAATTTTTTACCTCTCATAATGGAAAATAAGCCCCAAAAATCAGTGAGTTCTCAGAGGTTACAGCATAAACTCCTCAGGCTGAAGGAACAAAGGAAAGAGAGACAGGACTGTCCAAGTGAAACTCCCAAGGAATTTGGGTAAATAAACTCCAGAAATCAAGATGGAGCCACAGGATCAGATTACTGCCCTTCAACACTTTCCTTGGGAAGCAGTGTGTGATACAAGCCCACAGCTCCTTCTGAAGATGTGTGCTTCCTGACTGCTCTTAACTACTTCAGAATCAGGATTACACCCACCAACTTCAGGGAGACTGCATGTTAGATAAAGGATGACAAATCTGGTCCTAAAGTGGTAGACTCTCTTGATGAATGTGCATCCTAATTCTCAATGACATTTAAGTGAGTGAAACATATGTACAGAGAGAATAAAATGCCAAAATGTGTTGCTTTGCCAAGTTGCCACAGTTGGAAGCTTTCAGTAAATTTCCAATGTGTTTGTTGATAAATCCTTCATTTTGAATAAAACATTATTTCATTTTTAGAGTAGATTTAGAGTGGCAAGTCCTTAAAGGCTAAGCAGTACCTTGGTTGGTTTGCAACACCTGTGAAAGAAAGCAATTTTTTCACTTTTCCCCTAGATATCTGCAAGAAGTGTGAATTTTGTAGTAGCTAACTTATTTGTTATACAGATGTAAAATTTTAAAAGCTCAGAGGCAAATATCAGTTCAAAGGTCCTAAATGTTTATTGCTGGAGCTTGGTTAATTGTTAAACAACAGAGAATTTCCTGGGTGATTCAATACATCTCAATACAGGAGATAGGTAGCCCTGATTAGTACCTCAGAAATTATTGAACAGGATAGATTACAAAAGCAAGCTTAAAATGCAAAGAACATGAGAGATGAACTCATTTAGCATAAATACTTTATCTTCAAATGTCAATAAATACTTTATCTTCTTTAATCTTCAAATTTCATTAAAGGGGTGGTCTTTTTTGGTATCATTCTACATCATGTTTCAAAGCTTGCTGAAGTTATTGAAAATCCAGTGAGACGGCAGCGAATATCTGGAACTAAACCAGGATATTAATTAATTATTTAATTTTGCACTAGTCGAGAGAGGCATGGATCTCTGCACTCCAATTAAAATTTAATACTGTAGAACAGCGACAAACAATTTTAATTAGCATTAGATTGCTCCATAATGCTAGTTGACATAACACCAGCTAATTCACATCCATAACAAGGGATTCTGTGATGGAGCTCTGAACTACAGCAAGCCCTGAACTAACAATGCTGTAGCTGTTCCCTCTGTGAGAAACCTTGTAGAAATCAGGGGGCTCTGGAATGGCTGAATGAGGAAGTCACAATATTTGGAAGCCAACACTCAGTTAAAGGATTCATTTCCATGTGCACCTGTTGACCTCTCACCCAGTAATTCTCAGTCCTGTATGAACCAACCTGCAGTCCATCTGACAGGTACCTGGGATGGAGGGGAGAGAGCCAAGATCTCCCAGCAAGGGGCTGTGGTCTCTGATCACAGCTGCTGCCAGATGTCCAGACAAGCTGTAAAGACACAGTAAATATACAGTTTGTATACCCAGAATGTTCCCAGTATCCACCACTGCAACTCAAGAGCTTCTAATTCACTAAAGTAAGCAGAATCCAGATTCATGCCTGGATGTTGGCCGAGTCTTTTGGGAGTTTTTGGAATCATCCTTGATAAATTGCTCCTTTCAAATTGTGAGCAGAGGACCTCTTGGTGCTCTGAGGAAAACCCCACTGTCCTGTGGGGTCACTGTCCTGTGAACCTTTCCTTCTCCCACCACATTCCTGAGGTCAATTCCTGCTTTGCTTTTATGCACCTGTACAAATCGTTTGTGACACCTGGCTTCTAACAAACAGGTCTCCTTTTCACCAGCAGTATTACTAACAATAAGCAGCTCTTGTAGTTTCTGTCCAGCAGATATCTTTATAATACCCTAGTTTAGACATTGCCCCTGCCACTTGATGAAAAACCTTGAAGTTGCAAGGAAAATTACTGTGAGGGACTGGGAGCTAGGAATAGTTTGCTTAGCAGTTGTTTTTGTAAAGCTTGAAAATCTGTAGCATCTCAGACCAAGTGAAGGCTCAGCCTGATGGGAAGCTGAATATTTTTTCTGCAGAAACTTATAGAAATTACTTGTAGGTAATATAGTTACAGACAGGAAATCAAAGCCTTTGAAATGTCACACTGGCAAAACATTTTTTAAATGTAATGTGGCTACTACAGGTTATTTCAAAATGTCTTGTAAACCAGAAAACTCCCAAAACATAAACAAATTAATCACAGTTTCCAATTTATCCAAATATCCCATTAACGATATGTTATTTTAAACAGATGTAATCACTTCTGAGCTCCATATATATTTTCTTTTTGATATCCTTCCCAATATCAATCTTATTAGCATTTAATTCACCAATATGACTGAAAAAAGCTGGATGTTTGCATTACTGAAGGAGATGTTAGTAAATGTAGTAGATCCAGAAGCTCCCTGTAAAATCCATGCACTGAATGAGCAGATGAAAACCAGTTCTCCCAAATACACATTAAATCAAAATAAAGCTAAAATCCATGGGAAATTTTAATGTACATAATGAGTGAAGAATGATGGTGATATTCTTAAATATTTCAGAATGTTTTCTGCTTTGTTCCTAACCAGAGATGAAAGTACTCTGGGGTAGTTTCCTTGACTATTCTGAAATAAACTCTATAACACTGAGTATTCTGGTTTGCTCCACAAGCCTACATAAAACCATGCTAGCTTTTAATTAATATAAGGCTCAATTTGTAAAACATTAACACATAATGGAATCTATTTTTTTTTTTAAACGATCCCAATTGGCAAAAAAGTTTTGATTTCAGACAAGGACTTTCACAAAGTTTAGTGTTGTCAGAACCAACAATGGTTCAAATCATTCCAGTAATGACTATTTACAGAAGAGATGGAGTGAGTCACAAAAAGAGCTTTCAAGGCAAACTGTGGCAATATATTTCCAGAGAGTAGCCAGTTTCCTTTCAATTGTCAGCTGCTCACTATGATCTAAAAGGGTTCAACTGCAGTGATTTGTACCACTCTCCATTTTCATCGATGTTTCACAATTCATCAGTTTCAAACCTAAATAATACTGTACCCCACTGCAAATGCTCCTCTAATCTTTTCCTCCTCCAATGACCTGATCTGCAGAACTACAGGGGAAAAATCCCCACTGTTCAGCACTAAATATAAATCCTGCATGAAACAGATGTCTTCCCTTTATCTTTTCCAATGCTTTGGTAATGCACTTAATGATCTGTCTATGATTTCTCTTATTTCCTGTCTTTTAATAACCAAAGAGGAGCAGAAAAATCCACTGTAATACACTGATCTCTTTGAAGCCTCCCATCTGATAATTATAGATAAAATGAAGAAAAAGAATGCAAAACCCCACAAGTTTAAGGAAGCAAACACACACTGTATCTATAATATTACCCTCCATTGTACCTCGTTGTTTATTATAACTTTCCTTCTTTGAATGTCATACAAACACCCTGGGATGCCAATTGGTCTAAAATGGTATTATTACAATTTTATGGTGTAATTCCTAAATATTGCTGGAGTTATTTTAAATATTGAATGTTTTTGGGGTTTAAAATGTTATTTAAAGAAAAAGAGATACATGCAGGATGCATATCTCCTTTCCCAGTGCTCACCTCTTTAACATTTGACTGATATACTCCCCAGGTCAGATTTTCAAAAGAATTGAAAATACGAGGCAGAAATCTGAGTGTCCTACTTTCCCTGAAATCCCAGTTATTTCCACAGTTTCATTGAAATTCTCAGCATATCCTACAGAGACTTTCAAGGTGTTGGCTTCCTTATCAACGACAGAATTCACCACATATCTGAGAATTATTTCCTACCTCTTGTTCTATATGATGGTGAGTTCCACAATAGCAAATCAGACTTTCATCCCTCAGAAAGATCCTCTGCATGTGTTAAAACTGGGCTTGAAAGTTTTGTATTTCCTGGACAGAATTATGGCAAAGTAGAGGGCCACCAGATTTCTCTTGCTCTATAAGCAGTGCAAGAGGACTGGATTTAGAGGAGATGCAAAAAGTCTGTCTGGAATGGAAATAAATTCCTGAAGAAACCCCCTTCCGGAGCACCTCAAATTCTCCCTAACCTCTCCTCTTGTTCAGAGAAGAAGGCCACTGCAGCAAGTCATTTCTAGGTCCCTGAACTTGTGCAGCTTGGCATAATTTGGACATGAATTCCCTACCTATATAACTTAGAAAATTACTCTCCTTCCTGTCTTACTCATGGAGTAAAGGGTTTCCTTGTGGCCAGATCCTTTCATGTTTCAGTTTAATCCTGTTGTCTCTTTTACTCACACCACTGTGATTTCATTTTCTTGATACCTTCTTCCCTGCAGGGGTGGGTGTGTGGAAGCACTGGATGCTCATGGATGTGAGGTTTTTATCTTCTTTTCTTCCTGTTAGGGTTGGGATTAATGCACAGGAGATGCCGTTTTTATGTTTGGACTCAGTTGTTTATTAATTCTTATCTAAAGTACAGCCTCACGAGTTGTGAGTGTTAGCTTACAAGGTAGAAAATGGCTCTGTCTCTAATTCTTTCCAAGGTCTTTTAAGCATAATTTGTCCAAAATCGAGATGACACCTACATTATTTTTAGTTTTAACCCAATAACTGACCACCTGTGATCCACAATGCAGATGCTTTCACCCAATTAAAAAAAAAACCACCCAAACTCATGAAGAAGAAAGTGGTGAAAGAACAAGTTAGCCAACACCTTAAGTCCTCCATCTTGCTCTATGTATATTACTATATACTAAAATCTTAAATCCTAAGTTTTGCACCCTGTGATATCACACACTTCTATTCAAACTACACACCCATAATCCCAGTGCCATCACTCAATTTTGGAAGCCTTTTCAACAGCCTCAGGTCAAAGCTAGTGGTTGCTTGAAGGTCAGTGCCTTTTAGCACAGAAAGCCTGAAATTTTCAGCTCCCAGAATTCCACCACCATCTCTTTCCAAGCTCTCATCCTCTTCCTGCAAGGCAGGGTCTCCAGCCCAGCTCCATTGTGGCAGTCTCTCCACTGGACCAGTGCCATTTTGTCAGTGATGTTCTTATCCTGGGGATCTGAGAATTGACACAGGATTCCAGATTTGTTCCCTGTCACACTGTGTCTCCTGATGTCTCTGAGGGTGCAAATTATTTTTTGTTGTACCAAAGTGTTAATATTTATTTATATTTATTACAACACGAGGTGGGATTGCTTGGCATGATTAGTTAGTTATTTAGATAAGAGATAAGAGATAAGAGAAAAGCTTTAAAATCTGGGGAAAACCAGCAAAGGAAAATTTAGAATGAGTGAATCTGGTCCTTCTGTCCAGTATGAACATGCTTTTGCCATAGTGCAAACCCTTCTGTGCTCCTGTATCTGCTCCTACAGCACCTGAAAGAGGCTCCATCTTTCAGACTGGGGAGCTGGTGGGCTGGATTGGCACTTTGGGAATGCACAACATACAGAAGGAGAGCTTGATGTATTTGCTGACATTTCATCTTTGTTCATGTATTTGTTGGACTGACAAATAACTGTGGAATTCAGATGCATAAGGAAACCTTTTTAAAGAGAGCAATGAATCAGTGCTTGAGACTGATGTTGCATATGATGACAACTCCCTGGCTCTCTAAGGCATTTCTCCTGTCTCAGATGCTGTTCTTTATGTCATGTCCCATAGCTTGTTTTCCTTTACCTCAATTCCCCTCTCCCCTAGTTACCCTTCACTCGGAAATATTCTGTTTACTCTGTTCTGTTTTTCCTCCCCTGTCACCCGAGTCCTCCCTCTCACACAGATGCATCTTTAACACACAAAATTTTGAGAGTGGGAGCAATAGCTTGGAGGTCAACATCAAACCGTTCAATGTGCTTCCCCGAGGAGAGCCATTGTGAGCTGCACAAATAGAGATGCATGTGAATAAAGACTCTAATGCTTCATTACCACTGCAACAGAATAATTGGTACTCTAATTTACATCCTCCCAACACTATCTATCTATCAGGATGTAACAAGATATTTAACATGTTGTTACTCTATGTACGCACATGTTTTATACATAACAACCTGTTATCTGTCAGCCTAAACCAGCACTGTATAGTACAATTAGATCCTTTCCCCTATAATTATCCTAACATATGTCTGGGCAACCCCAGCAAAGTCAAATAATATGCACTGGATATAAATCATGACAGAATAAGGCCATGAACTCTTTTAGTTTGGTATTTGATGTTATTTCACTGTCTTGAAACTCCAGATACTTAAAGACAAATGGATTTTTAAAATGAAAAATCTATTCATTTTTCTAGGAAGATGGCATAATACTGACAAATTCCTTCTCTACCTTCTTATTCAAAAAGGAATAAAATGAGCTATCCAGCAGGGTAGAATATGGATCAATATGTGTGTTTTTAATGGTTTGTGGTTTTATTTCCACTGAAGTCAGAAGGTGCTTTGCCACTCATTTCTGAGAGTGCAAGATTAGGCTGAAGCTGGAATTTCTATCAATCCTGTCTGTCTCTTTTTTACGTTCACAAGTACTCCGGAAATCTTTAAATTCCACTTTATATGAGTAAAATTTTCTCAGAAACGTGGAGTTCCCCCATAATCTGAAAGTTCTGCCACCACACAAAGTCCTTCCAGTTCTTCCATTCAAATCACTGCTCATACAAATAATCTTTCTCAGTAGAATTAAAGCAGTAACTTTTTCCTTGTTCCCATAAAAACCTGTCCTTTTCATAATCATATACAGTAAGAGTTTTCTGCCTTTTGTGTCTCTCTTGTACAAAGAACTGCAGTGAAAGAGTACTTGTACTCTTACTAATGCATGGTAATTTCAGGGATAACTTAAACCAGGATATTCTCTCTACCTTCCCTGCAGAAAGTATCCTTGTCTGACAGAGGTAAGCACACCAATTTTCCAAAATGTTCTGTTACTTCAAGTTCAAGAAAGAGAAAAATGAAATTATTCAAAGAGAGTGATTTATTAAGAACATAATGAAGAATGTTCACTGTTTTGAAAAACATTAGGTGAAAACAATCTCAATTACACTAAGACTGATGGGACTGTTCTGTTCCATAGACATGCTGTAATATATTGACCAAGAGATTGTAACCCTCGCTTTAATTTTGTTATTTTTTACTTTTATTCCTGCAGAGGATTTATGATTTTTAAAAAAATTACACCAATTGTAGTTTAACCAGAGTGAAGGGAATCTAGTGCATCCAGCTCTTTCAGATTTCTCATAATAGCCTTGTTTGTCAGTTGCTTAGACACCAGCAAGTAGCAAACTATAAAATTATTTTATTTTTTAAAAAAGAAACACCTTAGTTTAATAAAAAATATATAACCTTCACAGAGGCATTAATTTTGAATTTTTAGGACCTTTAGAGATTAAGTAATTTTAAAAATTAGAGTGTACACAGTTTTAAATTACTTTTGCTTTGCAGACAATAGAAGTGGATAAAACATTGGGTGCATTCAGCATGGAAACAGCATTGAGATAGGATTAGGGAAATGCTCTAGAAATTAGTGCCCATCCCTTTGGTATTTCAGATTTGCATCTTAATTTCCCTTTCTTTCAGAAAATGTTCAATGTATTTCCATGTGGTTCTTTTTCCAGCTAACATAAAGAGTTAGAGTTTATTTCACAGACATTTTTCTGAAATACAGCAATCTGCAGCTATTTGATAAATAGGTCTGGAGGCTTTCTTGTGAAAACATTTAATTTCCATTTCCAATTTCAGATCATCTTACTGGCACTCGATTTATTCTCCTACAGTCAAGAATGCTAGAGAGATCAGTTGTTTTGTCTAGACAGTAAATAATTTGGAACAGGGACTATAATTTACTCAATATTTGTATCACTTTCAAAATGATGTATTCTCAAATTGATTGACTTCTAGTCACTACCACAATATGAATGTTAAAACAGTGTTGCATTTCATACTGAGGCACACATTAGCCAGTATTCATGGAACCAAAATTTAATTTTGTCTTGGGTGAATATCTACACTACAGAGTTCAAAGTTACAGTCATCAAATGTCTGAAAGGAAGCAGATCCAATACCTAACTGGGCAGTCAAAACAGCTCAAATTGCAACTATCAGACACTTATGATTAATTGCTCATGAATAAGCAGCAGGCTAAGAATTACTGACAGAAGCTATTCTGAGAGGAGTTTTGTACAAATCCTGGGAAAAAAATAATCGTGCTCCTTCAATGACAGTTCACAAACAGAGAGTTGACATTTGGCAAACACATAATTCAACGTGAATTACTCAGTCAAGACTAGTAATAACACCTAGCAATTATATAGTCCTTTACACATTCAGTGGATTATACAAACTCTGACATTAATTAAGTTGAACTGCCTCTTCTGCTCTTTGCCTTAAAATTCTCTTTAGCAAAAACCTTGGTTTGGCACACAAAGATTTTCACAAAGACTGGCTGTGTGAACTGCAAAATCTCCATCTTTATAGGCAAAAAGAAACAAGGTTGAAGTCTGAGGTGAAAACACAAGGCTGGCCTGTAAATTTACAGTTCAGTATAAATGAGGAATGATGCACAATTGTGAGAAACCAAAGGTGGACTTGAGATTTCTGTTACTGTCCTCATTACTGGGAGGAGGAAGAGGAGGAGGAGGAGGAAGAAGAGGAGGAGGAGGAGGAGGAGGAGGAGGATTTATCTGCTGGGTTGGTACCAGCTGAAACCCCAGCAGCCAATTCAGTGATGCACGGCCCATTCTTGCACAGGAAGAAACAGGAAATATTTACAGTAATAATTCACCATTATTGCAGGAAATATTTACAGGTTATTTAGTGTGAGAGCTATGTGTCAAAACCCTTAAGAGGGTCAGGAGACATAAAGCCTTCACTTTTTTTTTTTTTCTCCTTCCCTTCTCCCAGCCTCCTTTCCCTCTGCACATAAAGAATTTATTTAGGAGTGTATATAAAAAAGCAGAATTCTACAACACCTGAGTAAAACCTGTTGGAAGAAAACAGGAAAGCTAATAGGCTTGGATCCCACTCATAGCTCAAGAGAGCATTTCTGTCATTTCTTTTAATATTTCTATGAAATTAATTTCCTAAATATTGTCAAAGCATCTACCCTCTCTGTCCAGATAGATGATGTATGCATGAAGTTGATTAGTCTCTAACAAATATGTCCTGAAATAATATCAGGCTGCTGCTAGTGGTATAATCCAAATTTTGGAAGATGCCTTGAATGGATCAGAAATTAGAAATAGTTCTTAATACACTCAGGAGATTGCATATCAATTTATAGAGATGATACATATTCTAAAGAGACAAAGAGAAATAAATTAGCCCCAGCATTTTTAGCTGATGGGGTTAGAAGGCAAACTCATTAGCACATTCATAAGACATTTGCTTATCTATACACCAGCCTTGTGTTGCTGAACAAACCTCCAGAGTATCCCCTGGTTCATTTCTCTGCCTTTGTCACTGGTGCCACATGAATGGGGTTCAATATTGCCCTAGTTATTCAGCACTGGGGAGTAATCAGTGTGCCCAGTAGTCACTCACTCATGTGTAAGAAAATCAAATGGTTCAGAATCTTTGATCTCGTTGCATTTCACTGCTCCTGTAATTTATAGGGCTGATAATTGAAAGTGGTACAGGTTCCCTGAGTTAAATTCTTTGCTCATTTTCTAATGTGCTTTGATAAATGAAGTAGGTTGGTAAGCATAATTACAGTCCTGGATTTCGATATTTCTCTCTCTCTCTTTAGAATTATATTTAGATATAGTGGCAGTACAATTTTAAAAAGAGCTTTTCCTTAACTACCATATGCTGAGTATCTCCCAAAGCTCGAGTCTTTTAGGTACAAACTCTTAGAGAACATATAAGTTTCTAACAGACAACCACCTGTCATGTATTTGAGTGTATTCTTTATAAACTGCATGCCTCTTCTATGATTACAGAAAGTGAACACTCAAATGAATCTTTCAAGGTTTGCTAATAATCAATAATTCCATCTTTTCCTGAAATTTCCTGCACGTACATCACCAGACTCATCTGTGCCAGGGAGGCAATTCCTGGCTCTGTGGGCCTGGGACGTAACTAGAATATTTTGTGTTTTCCAAGTGAGATAATCTTAAAGAAAAAGGTGAAACCTGTACTGCAGCCTCCTGCAGCAGTGCCCCCAGAGCAGGATGCATTGTTTGCCCTGCAGCTTTGTCCTCAGGGTACGTGCTTGTCTTTGTGGGCACAGAGCCTGCTGGCATTGTGTCAGGAGTCTATCCTGGGCTAAAGGAGCCTGTTTTGGCACCATCTATTTCATGTTTTCTGCCTGGAGTGAACCCTGGAGCAAATTAGTTTGCCAGCTGTCCTTTGGCTTCTTCCTGGAGCAAAACGAGCATATTCGATCAGCAAGAAGCCTGGGAAGCCCTGGAATAGCTGCCCTAGGAATAACCAACACCTCGGCTGGGCAGCACAGGGGCCCCTTAGCACAGATTCCCCGTGGTCTTCCTATAGACTCAGGGCTGTTATTACAGTTCTGGCTTCTTCTTCTCTGCCAAGGTCAGGGTGAATAATAGACTGGAAATGTAAATGTCGAGTTTGGACTTGGATGTTTATTGTTTCTTACATGTGTGCAGTCTCACAAGGCGTGAGCTCCAACTAGCAGGTTAGAAAATGAAGGCAAAATGGAGTCCTTCTAACTCTTTCTAAGGTTATTTAAGTGATATTTACCCAACAATGAGGTGACACCTACATTATTTATATTTCTGACCCAATAATGACCACCCAAGGGCAGCAATGTGGACCTTTTTCATCCAATTACAGGAAACCACTCAAGCCCATGAAGAAGAGGGAAAAAGAAGGTGAAGAAGAAGGACTTAGACAATGCCTTAAATCCTCCATCTTGACTCACACACATTACTATATACTAAAATCTTAAATCTAAATTTTTCAGCCTGTGAGATCACATAATACTATTCAAACTACACACCCACAACCCCAGTGCCATCACTCAATCTCGGGAACCTGTTCCAAGGCCTCAAGTCAAATGTGCTGCTTGCCTGAGGGTCAGCACCTTTTAGCTCAGAAAGCTTGAAATTTTCAGCCTCCAGAGTTCCAACAGACTGGAAGTGTTTCCATAGTGGAATAGATAATAAAATATCACCCATATCACAGTTTCCATGACTATGCGAGCTTGCAGAGCTTCTTATCCTCATGTGTAAGTTGTAAAGAGCAAACTTTTTGCCACCCTCTGTGTAAGATCCTGGGTTTAATACAACAATTCTTATGGAAGGACATTTTAATCTCTTTTCTTCCTGTAGTATGATTCTCCATTGCATATTAGTTAAGTTCAGGAGGAAAGGGAGGGAATTGTTGGAGTACTGGGGCTCTGAAATGATGCTATAACCATCAGAGATCTGCCTTCCAAGCACTAACCAGGCATCACACCCTTTTTTGGACAGCTCTTTCATCCTGCCACTTTCACAAATATTAAGAGTAATTAAAATCACAAAAATGATAACATTGACTCCTACACACCTGTGTTTTAAACTGCTGTTGAATATTGACTTAATTTTCATAGTAGTATTTAGTGCATTCGCTTCTTTAAATGGATCTGTAACCATAGCGACAGAGTCATCATCTCATAACTCGTTCTTTAAAGCCACACTCTGGAAACAGCACATTGTTCCAACTCCCATTGTTTACTCTGATGCTTTGGATAACAACACGACTGCACCTATTTGGCTGTTGCTGGAGTTAAGGAGCCCCTTCCAAACAAAGCATTTTTCATATGTCACTAAATGTCCCCCAAAACTTTTGTTGAGGCAACTCTGGATCATTCCCACCATTCATTAGAGGAGCTAAAGCACAAGAACATGAGCTGCCTTGCCTGCTGTCAGACAGAATTTCTGGGCAAAGAGAAGCACCAGAACACATTTTCTGCACTTCCAGGCAAAACACTCACTGGTCATCAACTAAGCAATGAGGTGTCCTCTAGATCTTAAGTGAAAAAAAAAAAAAAAAAAAAAAAAAAGGAAAAGATAAAAAATAAGATCTTTTCCATTCAAAGTCAGGCTGAAGCACAGTAATTCCAGAGGTCTGAGTGCAATGCAGTTTGGGTAAAAATTCATTCCAGCATCTGGGTCATTGGCCATAAAACACACTCAGAAAGCCAGTGTGGGATTTCTTTTGCTTACACTGCTATTTGTTTACTGTAACTGTTGAATTTCAAATTTATGCTGATTGGAGAGCAGAACTTGACCTCTTGTTTTCATGCAAACATCCACCACATGAAAAAAAAAAGAAAGAGGCAGTAAAAATATCTGAAAGAAGCCAAATAGTTTCTCAACAGCATGAAATTTCATAGTTTGTTGCAAGGCCTCTCTGAAGGGTGCAGTTGTGCTATTTTTTGTGTAATATGACATATTTTTGCCCTTCCCCTTTTATTGCTATTCCCATTAGAACCGAGCGGTAAACATTTTTAACGATGATATGTTTTCACCAATTATTCGACAAATACAGAGAATGTCAAGTTAGGGGAAATGAGGCATGAAGCACTGCAGGCAGAGTTTGTACAAAGAGGCTTGAGAGCAGCTGCTGAAAGCCATTGTGCTAAAATTTCACTTTGAAAAAGGTACACTTCTGTTCAATAGGCTAAAATGTTTCTAAAGGAACCATTCAGAGGCTTTTGTGCAAATCGTTTACATTCCCATTGTGAAAACAATTCCATCTAAAAATATCTAGGCAACTGAAATGCCACAAATACTCCTATGGCTGGCTTTTGGGCCTGAAAATGTGGAAATATGATTCAGATATCCATTGCAAAGGCTGCAGACTGTCCTTTGCTTTGGAAACAGTGACAGTGTGTGATGAGCTGGCCCCTATTCCTGCCCCTCTGCAGCACTGGGGGACAGGAGGTAGAAATTTTGAGTGAGGTTAAGAGAGGAATGGTGGGAGGAAGAGATTTTTGAGATTTATGTTTTGTTTCTCCTTATCCTACTGTGATTTGGTTGGTAATAAATTAAACTAATTACCCCAAGCTGAGTCTGGCCATAATTTAATATGGTGAGTGGTCTGTCCTGCCCTCCTCTCCACTCATGGACCTTTCATTTTATTTTCTCTCCCCTGCCCAGCTGAGGAGGGCAGTGATGGAGTGGTTTGGGTGGGCACCTGGCATCCAGCCCGAACCAACCCACTCCACCACCTTAGTAAATCTCTTCCTTTCATATAATTAATCCTTCTTTAGTGCCGTTGCTTTTAATGAGACACAAGGAGTTGTTTATATTTTCTTGTTACCAGATTTAGAAAGTAGCACAATGATGTCATTTTTATAGTAATACACCTTCTGGCCATGCTGACCATGGACTGTCAAATGCCATTTCTGATGACTCATGTACATAGCTGGTTATCCTCTTGCCTGCCTTTTCCTTTGATGCCCTGGCCTTTCAACTTTGTGATTTCTCTGCTCTTCTGAGACACTCTGTGTCCTTGTCTGACCCTCCCTGTCTTCAACCTCTCTGACTCTCTTATTAAGCAACCTGCTTTCCATCATTTTTATTTTTTAATTTCTTTATTTCTGCTTCTATTCATGTATGGAGTTTGTCAGACTCCTTTGGAGGGAAGTTAGTTTTCTTTACTGATCGGAAGCACAGTTTTAGAGCTGGGGATGCCATGGTATTTATGAGTGCTGAATAAAAAGCAAAAAGAATACAAAGGAGAAAACCATGTGATTGAGCAACACTACCTGAGTGTCAAGGAAGTGAAAGAAGCTCTATGGAATCTCTCCTCTCCTTTTTCGTTTTTCTTTTTTAAACTTAAAGAAACTGTAAAAAGGAATTCCATTTAATTGAGGACTGATATTGCAGTCAACGAGGAACAATGCCCTCCAGCAGTTTCCACAGAGCTGCTCTGCAGAAGAATGGGTCACTTTGTCTTTAGTTTTCATCTGCTGAGGGCAGGAAAATGGGAGGACTCAGAAACAGCCCCACCTGGGCCCAGCTCTTTCCCAGCTCGTCCTCTTGGCCCCTTGTCCTGCCAAGCTTCAGGCCATTGCCCCAGCTCCACGTCCACCTTGTTCCTCCCTTGTTCCCATGCTCTCCACACTTCCTGCTCCCAGCCACAGACACTCTTAGGGGCCTCTCCTTCTTTATTTTCTGTTCTATTCCTTCCCTCCTGTTCCTGCTAAAAGTTCTCTGGGATCCTGTGCTGCATCGGGTCATGATAACTCACTGCAGCTCCTCTCCTTGCAGCACTTTTCAGCCTCCTCGTGCCACGACTGTTCCCTCGTGCCAGAACCACCCTCCACAAGCACTCACACTGTGCATTTCACTTTCCCAGTCAGCATAACTGGAAAAAAAATTGTCATTATCCTTATTCACTGATACAGTTGGGTCATGTAGCTCAGGCTGTACTTACCATTTAGAGTGAGGGAGATTTCTGTCTAGCATGGCAAATTTTAGCACTTTCAGTAAAAGGTTGTCAGATTAAAAAAGTGGTATTGGAACAGATAGTGCCTGGCAATCTTAATAATAACCATAATAACTTTAATAATAATAATACCACCAGCAGTCACTCATAATATATGTGTTTTCCTTGATTGTTATGGAAGATTTCCCTGTAATATTCTTTTGAAATTATGTTATCTTTTCTCTCTATGACTAAATGATAATTGACACTACAATTTATCATTTGAGAACAATGCCATAACCTTGCATTTTTTAAAAGCTGCTTTTATTCAGATCACACAGTGGGACAGACTTTACCCAACAGAAAAGACCACGTAGTGTAATTTGTCTTTCAAGGTCAGCAAGATCACAGTGACACAAGATTTGGTCTATCATTGAGGGACTTATGCCATACCTCTGTTTAAAGATGTTAATTTCATTCTTCTATGTTCTTCTGTTTCAGCCAGCTTCACCTCTCTCTGGCCCTGTGCTTTCCAAATCAAACAGATAATTGTGGAAGAAAACAGTTCCCAACTGTTCTTCACCATCTCAGAAGAAAAAAAGAGAAGACTGCATGAAAAATTAAAAAACCAAAACAGAACGTCTACAGCACCCATTTCTGACATTAAGTATAGGTGGCTTCTGGCTCCAGGTTTTTGGGCGACTGATCAGAAAAATGTTAGTGTGCAATCTATGATATCAGTATCATGGATTTTTAATATTTCTGACAATTTAGGAGAGAGTTTCCCAGAAGTGCGCAGGAATCCAGATGCTGTGTTTACATTACCCTTACCCCATTGCTTAGATTACTGGAAGGGAAATAACAACAACTTCAACACCAGTAGGGTAATACAGGAATTTTTTTTTTTTTTTTAAATCTTTAGTTTACCCAGAAGGTTGGCAAAAATATCTTCATAACGCTGGTATTATCCAGCTTTACTAATGTGTAACCAAAGCCTTAGAGAATATATACCAAAAGCCATAATGACTTCCCTTTCTTTTCTTCAGGCATTCTTAGTCATAAAAATTCTTATATAGTTTCCCAAGCCAAATTAATATTGCACTGTAATACTGAGCATGACATAGATGTTTTCCCAGAGTAAGTCTAATTTAGCAGGCGATGTGTAGAAAAGTTTTGAGCTCTTCCTATAGGACATTTTGCTGAAATTACTCCACGTAAATCAAAGAGAAGATACCAGAATAACTTGAATGAGTCTCCTGCTTTCTCAATGTTTGCATGTTGGGCATAACTGATTCACTGTCTAGTGTGCCCTGGAGAGTTATGAAATCCAAAAAAGGAAGCCTTCTCTGTTGAAACAGCGGAGTGTTATTCATTAAAATAAAACTGCATTGAGGGGAAAAAAAGCCTACTAATTAACATGGGGCTACTGTGAGCAGATCTATTCTTTTCCAATATTAAATAATTAGCGTTTTTATTACTGTACCACTATATATACACCATTTTCTTATTTATTGAGGAGATGTAAAGGTTTTTAAACTTTCATTAATATGGTTTGATGCAGCAGAGAATTGCTTTACTGGAACAAACTACTCCAAACCTCTCATTTTTTTCACCCATTTTTAAAAGAATGAAAGGTGAAGAGCCCAATAAAGCTGAATGTGCTGTATCTTTTCATACGCCTGTGTATCATTACTGTGACACGGCAGTGTGTTTCTCCTGTCATTGCTTCACAATTGTAGTGCCAAAATAAATTATTTCCTGGGCTCTATTTCCCTGTATAGCTCTCTGGAACTGGAAGTTTCATTTGGAAACCTGTCTTCAAAAGATGGTCACAGGTTCTGTGATACCCATTGACACCAGTCCATTGACACCAGCCTGTACCCTGTGAAAATGTTCTAAAATATGGCACAACAAAGAAAAAAACATATTTCAGCGCAGTCTGAGAGAGACACAGAGTTCTTTAGGACTGTGTTTGATAATCCTCTGGTGCCAAAAAGGAATGATACCCCTGTTCTGCTTGTTGCCTGGAAAATGTTTGATTGTTTTTAATAACTGTGTGTCAGTTCTCATTGAACAAAAAATGTCAGAACAATTGCATGAACTATGGTCAGTGTCCAAATAGCATTTGGCATTCTTCTCTGGATTATAATATTTTGCCACAGTTGAGTTTGCTGACCAACCTAACAGCCATCTAAAATTCTGTTTATAAGTTATGGAATATTTGGACTTGTCACAATGACAGCATCAACTAACATCTACATTTGATTTTTATTGTTTTTCTTGGCTCATCTTTCCAAGCCTAGTGCAGCAACAAAGATGAACTCTTCTCTGTCTGTATAGTTATGTCAAGGCAGGCTAAAGCACTCCAATGACTGCCTGCCAGAAGTGGAATTTTCCCCCTTTGCAAGGGGACTCAGTTGGCAAAGATTGTTACAGTTTTAGCCTAATTTAGACATAATTAGATAGAGATAGACATAAATATTCTTGAGAAAGAGCACTATCTTGCAAAACAGAAGTGTAACAAGAATCTCACAGATAGAGCATATCATTGTAGAATCCAGTCATATGGGACAGCTTCCTTTCCAATATTTAAATGTTGACCTGATTTCCAAGTCCTGATAAAGCTAAAAATCATCATTATTAATAATCTCAAATGGCTGTAGATATATATTCAGGTAATTCTGAAGATTCTTATCTAGAATAAAAGTGATATAGTAGTTTGCAATTACAGAATTACAACTGAACTCTGAAATACAGAGCTGTTCATGGCTTTGTCTTTGATATGAATTTAAAACTTATTATTACAGGTATATCTTATAGGGCAGAATTTGACATGCATAGAACAGCATATGTGTGTAATTTCTTATGAGGGTCTTTGAATTTTTGTCCAGAAGATGTTTTTAAAAATCTTATCTGAAGGTAATAAATAACCATGTAAAAATAACAAAGCCAACTAACCCTAATAGAGCCATTAGGTTCTTTGGAATGGAGTGCCATGAGCTGGGAAAGGTTTTAAAGAGATTATGGGCTGAAGATAAGAATTCCTATCTGACAGATCCCTCTGGAGGTCATGCAAGGGAAACAAAGAAGAAGCCATGTGGCCAAAAGACGATCCCCTAACAAACAATTAGAGGGTATGTGGGTCAGAGAAGAGGGAGAGAAGGAAGGCAAAATTTGAAGTATTCTCAGTTCTAAGATATGACTGAGAGGCTGATGCAAACAAGCATTGTATCTCTGCATGCAGCTCATGTCCCAGTGCTTCATCTTCCTGATTTTTTTCTGTCTGAGTTCCATTTCCAGATTCCTTGGTGCTCTGTCTGCTTATATGGCTGGAAAATGCTCGGAATTAGCCTGAAAATGATCCCACTGGTATCCATGATGTTTCACACAGGGCTCAGCTGGGAGAGGAGGGACAGAGTGGCTTCACCCCTATCAGATGAAAAGATAAGAAGAATGGATCCCTCTGGGGCAATCATCCCAGAAAACATGACATCTTTTCATCAGAAAGTCCCAGGCTAATATTAGTGTTCTGACCACTCTCATGAGGAAGGAACTGCCCCAGGAGGAAAATGTCATTGGGAGGAGAAGTATCAGCATTATAGCTTTTGGGAGAGTCTGTAGATATGGCACAGAGAGGCTGAGGATTGCTCAAACTGGACAGATTTGGACAGCACAAGAAGAAACAGCTTTTGCCAATGAAGTCTTGAGCTTATAGGAAAAGAAAAAAAAATAGTCTCCAGCTCCTGAGATTGTAACAAATGTGAATTCTGTCTGAAGACCTCAAATGCACTTAAATCATTCCTAAGTTAATTCTGTGAACGAACCCAGCTGAAGTTAGGAGGCTTGAGAGAATGAAAATGTTCATGGTTTTGATTTTCTTCTCACCCCCTGTGAATTTATACTGGCTGAAGTAGAGCATTTGAAGTAAGACAGATTCCACAGAATAACTGGACTGAAGGTTGGAGTGTGTTTTCTGGCTGAAAGGACTCAGAAAATAGCAACGTCCATTTACAGAACAGTTTCCAAACAGAAAAAGAAAACAGTGAAGAAAAGGAAAAAATACAACAGGTTTGAAGTGAAGTGATATATCAAAAATTTATTTACTATTTAGGTAACCTATACGGTTTTATAATATTTTCAATTCTTCTGATTTTTTCTCTGTCACAGTTTTGCCTGTTTGTTTTGATGTATGTTTTTTTTCCCCCAACCTGCAGCACTTGGGTCAGCTGTCCTGTATGTTACTGATGCCTTGGCCATCACTCCTAGCACCACATTACTCAGAAGGAGAGATAACTGCGGAGGAGTTTCCTTGCTACACTTTCCAAGTAATCCTACACTAGTCTGTAAGAAAAAAAAGATACATTAAAAAGTGACTCAGGAGTGAAGGCAGAAAAGGAAGAAGACAGAGAAATAATTACCTAAATTGCTGGGAGAATCTTAGTTTTCATTGTAATTGCCCAGGAATTTTGTCCAGACCAAAAGGATCACTGGAGATTCAAGATATAACGACTCATGAACCCCAAAGGATATTGATGAATATGATCAGAAACACAGAATGTTGGTTGTTCCTTTTTTTTTTTTTTTTTTTTTTTTTTCTTTCTCATTCAGAATGATGTTCAGAACCACTGGACTACTTTGTAATTTGTCCTTTCCCCCCCACACTTCATTTCATTTTCATTTGGCGTCATGCTGAGATCTATTTAGGGTGTTTAATATAAAGTTAAAACACAATCCTACTGGAGGTAAGTTTTTGGTGCAAATAAATCATACAGAAAACCCCAAACCTTATTATTGTGGCTATTATAAAAGGAAAAGATATTTCTTGTTTAAAATATATTTTTCTCTTACACCTAAAAAGTTACTCCTATTGGGAAATCAGACTTCTGTAGCCATAATCTCCAAATCAACTGCACAAACTCCACTGAACTGATTACACTAAATTTAGAATATTTCATAAGATAAGGTTTTCAGAACTGCTATCATTGTTACATGTTAGTTGTATGTAATATATCAGCAGTTTTGCAAAACTGAGTTTGTCTCTGAGTTGTTTTCCCTTTCCAAAGCCTCTGCTTACGCAAGTATTGCTAATTCCCATTTCTAACTCATCCAGTAAGACTGGCTACAGCAGCTCAATGACATTCAGTGGAGGGAGCAAGGGGGTATGTGTAAAAGGGAGGTGGGTGTATAACCTGTGATGTTGTACCTGCTCAGGATTTAGAATTCTCTTTTTCATTGCTACCTTGATTATCAGTGCTGGGAAGGAAAGCGCAGTGTTTACACTGCTGACTGATAACACCCTGCCTAGCTGTGAACAGCAAGTGGGAAATCAGCCTAAATGAAACTCCAACCTGTCACAGCGAGGCTCTTTCTATTCCTGAGACAACTCTTTACAGCTGGCCTGGGCAGAATCTCCATGGCAGACATAATCAAAGGGAAAACTGGAATATCTTGCTGCATCCCTGCGTGGCTAATGAAGCATCTCGACAGGGAGTTCTGTGCCCGAGTTCTTGTGCGGAGGAGGTGGCAGTGACTCCACCCTGGGAAGTTTCACTGGAGCAGCTCCACTTTGCCTGCACAGACACATCTTGCAAAACTTTGTTAATTAGTCCAGGCTTCACAGCTCAGTTCCTAGTGAGGCATAATTAGAGGGACTGCTGGACAATAGGTGTGTGATGTGAATCACTGAGTCAGGTCCCAAGCGTGGAAAGCCCTGAACGACGTGGAAATGTGACATGAAATGAGGGAATGCTATGAGGGAAATGCATTTGTATTCTAAAAGCACAGCCAGGAAGGCAGAGTGGATCAGAAAATGACCATGCAGAAGAAAAGCATCACTCAAGGAAAAAGGAAGTGAATAGGTTGACATGATGGAAGTGGAAGAGACAGCTCTCTCAGGGGCTGTATGGAATATGTTTGTGAACGAGCAGGAAGCATAAAAATGCAATGCCATGGACAAGAACTTAGATGACAAGTGAAGAGACAGTGACAGGACAGATATGAAGCTGAAAGATGCTGTAGACTGCAAGAGAAGAAACTCTAAAGAAAAAAAAAAACATTGAAAGATAGAGTAGAACTTGTGACTGTGACTTGGCCGTTGCACAAACCCTTTGCCTACACTCACAAATGCTGGACATGTGATAAAATCATTTTAGGGCAAGCTTCTTTTTCTGAATCTGAAAACCACTATTTGTCTCATGGAAAAGGCAGCAGGTGAAGTACTCCAGTGCTGATCCTTGGCTGCTGAAATGTCTCTTTAGGCAGCTACACATCCTTAGGGGTAACTGAGGCTGCTCTAATCTGTAACCAAGAAGTGTTCAAATAGTTTATTGCTACCTCTCCACATTCTTTTGAGTTGATCTACATACAACTCTTTTCTTTTGGCATAGATATATTCCTCAGTGAGCATAAGGTGCTCTCTAGAAGAGAGAAAAAATGGAACTGCTGTTTAAAGAAACTAGGTTAAGGTAGAAAACACATAAATGCCTTTTCATCTGATCATTCAGACACCAGCAAGATCTTCATGGATGAACAGGTGGAACCAATTTGCAAAATGCTTTTGAAATCTCTTGCTGTATGGTAAAGTGTTACTGATGCCAGAACACGTCAGTAAAAATTTGAAGAACAGATTTGTTAAAATAATTTCACTTATTTGTAATACACACACACTTATGAGAATGACAAACAGTATTTTATGTGGAATGGCACATATTTTTTTTTACTTTTTCCCTCCTTTTACTGTAAAAGGGGGGGAAAAGTAAATCCAGAAAGATCAGGACTCTCTATGAGACCTAAACCTCTAGAATTTTGTGCTTACTGACTGCAAGGCACTGAGGGGAGGTGTGATACAGAGCACTGCTAAAACTCCTCATACTCCAGAAGTTTCAGCAGCTACAGTGTGGAAAAGATTGGTTGGATTATGCTGCTATTAAAGCAGTATCAATGATATGTCTCTGCCTGTATCAAGATTCATTCTTTGAAGATTATCCCACTACATCCATATAAATAAACTGTGTCATGGATGTCCTCAAATAGGGCAGGAACTGTGCTCTAAGAAAGGTTGCAGTTGGAGACAATGAGGCACACTAAATGGAGGAGGTTCACTCCTGCCTGACAGTCATTCATCCAGCATTAAGGGAAAACGTGGACAGGATGCAATTTCTTGATTTCTCTGTAATAAGAAGTTGTTCTCATCAGTTTCTGTAGGCATTGCTGTAGTTAAAAACTGTAATTTCCACCATCTATCTTTGAAGAAGACTGAAAATTTGACTTCTCAGTGAAGGAGGAAAGACCCGCCCCCCCCCCCCCCCCCCCCGCCCCCCACTGGCATTTTAGGCTATCTGCACGACAGAGGTGTCCTTAAACATCAGACATTTAAAAAAATATTGCTGAAATTCCTGTTAAATTGAGCTGTCTGTAGATATAGGTACAAGCTCAAGGACAGCTTTTCCAGTCAGGATAGCACTCTGGAAGAGTATGAGAGGCGACCAGGAGTAAACAATCCAGTTTCCAGTAGTATAGGTCAACAGAAAGCATCTTTACCCTAAGGTAAGATGAAGGAATGGTGGTTTCCAAGGCAGGAATGACTTTTGTGAGTTTTCACATCATCCTTCTAAAAACAAGCAGTGTGGCCTTATGGAACTGTAAACCTACAGCTGAATTTCAGACACTAAAGGAAGTGGTGCAGATAGGAAATGGAGAGAATCAGCTTCCAGAGCATGATTAGAATTGTGTGCAGTTTGCTTTGTTAGTTTTTTTTTTTTCTTCAGTACTTTAAATCACTGTACTTAGTATTAAAACATATCAGTTCAGGCAGCTATTAATATTCTCTGAGATTTTAAAGCAATTACATTTTAAAAAAGGAATTGCAGATGATGTATAAACAGGAATGAGGTTTTAAAAAAATTAAACAAAGATCTTAATTGCAAATCCAGTCATATGGCAGAGAACAGGAATAAACCTTTTCTAAATAAAGTCTTAGTGACATGAAGAAGTAATAATCTGACATTTTATTGCATGAATTACATTCTTATTCCTAACTACTAAATACTTGTCTGAGGTTCATTTGCTGCCACATTTAGAACTGTAAGTTCCCCCAGAAAAATGGAGTGTGTTCAATGAGATGCATTACTTACTATGGATCTGGGACAGCAGCACCAGGGACCAACTAACATGGGCTGTGGTCCTGACACAGGCTGTGGCCATATCATGTAAGGTCCCTTTTAGTAATTTGTAATACATAATGACAATAAGCATTTGTAATTTTAAAGTAGGCTGAGAACAATCTTGGTCTTCTCTTTTCTGGTCAGACATTTTTACATGCAAGTCCATGATAAGAAAATATTTCACTGTAAATGAAATTACCCAAGTTTTTTACTTTTTTGGTCTAGATAAAAATTGTTTCCTGTTCTGTTCCACTCTTTCCTTATAAATTCCTAAACAATATATCACTTACTTGAGTTCAGGTCTTGTTACAACCCTGAATTTAAGACTATGCTCATTTTTGTGCTCTTAGCCAGAATCTTCAAGGAGGTTTGGGTGAAGTGTGCAGCTTGCATTACATTCAGAGGAAAATTTGGCTGATTGTTTGGCTTGGCATTGAAAATGCTGATTTTACAGCACAATGAGAGCTTGGCAAATGCCCCAATACTTCTTCCCTCAATATTTATCTAGTTTTTCATAAGACTTCTCAGTTGTATTTTCCCAATTGATTATTTCTATGTTTGAGGATCCCACAGGCCTTATTTAATTTGATATTATAGTCTGCAGCAAAACACAAGTGCAAAGATCTGCTGAAGCAAATGAGGCAAGTGATGAGGATCACGAGGCACAAAGACACTAAGAATATAAACATTTATATCACTAGTACATACACTTTCCTGACCTTAATCCTTACAGAATGGCTTCACTTTTGACACGTTACAGCAATTCTTTAGTTTGTAGTTCAGGAAGCTCATGCAAAATTGAGGATGAGAAGATGGAGGATCATTCTAGCTAACCTTTGTGTTCAGTAAAAACCAATAGCTCAAATATTAAAACCTACTCAGAATAAATAGTAGAACACACTGCTTTGAAATGACTGACTTTCAAGAAAAAGAAGTAGCCAGCCATATACAATTTGCAATGTGAAAAAACATAGAAATACACAAAGAAGTTAATCTGATTTGGTTTCTTAGCTCAAACTGTAATACAATATCAAACAGCACTGTGGCAATTGTTTAACTTTGTGGATGAGTAATATACCTTGAATTCTACATAGTTAAAGCTTAAATTTGAGTCAAAAATATGTTTCTGGATTTACTTATTTATTTGGGAATTGTTCCCAAATATATTATTTGGGTTCATCAAAGTTTTTCATTGAAAGCAGATCCCTTCAAAATTCTTAAGACCATTTCTTGCTCTTCTTGCAACAGTACATTCTAAGTTTTAAATTACACCTTCTATTACTTTCAACAGTTTTGAGGCTACTAAATAACTGCTTTCTCAGCCAGAAATATGAATAGTGCTTACTTTTGACTACAGAGGAATAGAAATAAGAGCCTCAAAGTTGTCTGCCTCAGTGGTCTGTTTCTTTCCTCAGTTACTGCTGGGTGTCTCCTGAATTTTCCAGTCCAGAACCTCATCTTGTGTAACTGAATTCAATGAGAGGTTTACCGTTGATTCCTAAGAGCTCTGTTGATGTCTTTGATGAAAACTAAGCTACACATTGCTCTTTTTCTGAGCTGAGCTAGCCAGGACAGGAAGCTGAAATTACAGCTTCAGTGGAGTCCTATTTCCAGTCCTGTAAGAAGAGAAAAAGGTGACCAGGAAAATGAGACCAGCCATAATCTCCAGTATCTGTATTTATAATATAACAAATAATAAATCTAAAAGTTTATCTTCTAGTCCAGTCTCAATGCAAGTAATTTCTAGCCCTCTACAAATCTTAATTCTGCAGAAACCAAGCTAAGGTGGAGCAATGCTGTAAGGCAATCCCGTCACACCTCTGTGTTTGCAACAGAGACGTGTCCTTCCTGTTGAACTAGAAATAATTCATGACTGCACACAGTGTTAGAAATTTCAAAGTTCAAGCATATACTTAGGAGAGTTAGAATCCTGGCAGATAAGGTGAAAGATTCAGGTGATGTTTTTATATTGGTTTTTTCTTTGTGTGTTAAATGACTCTGAAGTTTTCTTTACTTAAAAGACCAAGAAAAACCAAACTTGTAGAACAACATATGGGTAATTACATTCTTTGTTGCAGATTTCACATTAACATTTAATAAAGGGGGGAAAAAATCAACTAATAGCCCTGCACTTCTTTCCCCCTTTATAGCAGATATCACACAGAAAAAAGTCAGAGTGAAAGAAAATAAAGGCTGAAAAATTAACTACAGGGGAAAAAAATGGAATTATGATTACCTGTATTTGAAGTTATCCATCCCTTGTGTATATTAATTATTCTACATTCTAATTACACGATCACATATTAATTTCTTCTCTAGACTCCAGACTCAGTCATGCACAGAATGGATGGTGCTTGCTGCCTAAGGATTTTTCAGCATTTGGTTCAGTGCACAGCCCCAGGCCTCACATAGATTCAAACCACATTCTGAAAACAAAATTTTTTCACTCCCACATGGACTTTTTTACCTACATTGCAATATCAAAGTGCCTAACCAATATTAATTGAGCTAGTTCCTACCTCTTTTGTGAATTAAATGGCCTTTATGGCTTCCTATTTACAAAGGGAAATTGAGCCACAGCAGCTTCTGCCTGGGGCAAGGAGTGCAGAAAATGTCAGCCAAAGTGGTTTAAGTCAGGTGATGTCATGAGTTGCTAATTAGAGGATCTAAGGACAGAAAACATCAGCAAATTTGTAAGTGAAATTGTGCTCTGCACTCTCTAATATGTTTCCTTCATTTTTTATATTTACTTCCAGCATTCCAGGATAGATCAAGAGTCAGAACGCTTTGGACCAGAATTTTAAGAGTAATTATATAGTGCCTGCTTTTAAAGTATTGGAGTAATAGGATCAATGCCTAAAGCTGCTGTAGCTTGTTTATTTGTGAGCTGTGATCTCACAAACTGAACAGGGTCATTTTAGGCAAATCTTCAGAGTAACTTCAGGAGATGTTTCCAAGGAAATTTCAGATGCCACGGGGGATTGTAGGAGCATGCTCATTCCTCAGTGGGTGATGCATAAAGCTGCACCATCCATATGCTGAGCATCTCCCCCTCCCCGGGAATTTTCCGGGAGAAAATGTTCAGAACGTGTCTTTCATATTGGGCTTGTGGTGGTGACATCTCTACATAAAGACCCCAAATTATTAATTATTGTGCCACAGAGAGTGCCACCTGCCACAGCAACCATGAATGAGGAATGTATCTGACACACTTTGCCAGGCAGGAAGCTCTTTCCCTGTGCATTTAGGAGTGTGCTAATGTAGGTGTGAGCAGACACACTGCTGCCTCCTGGAGCTGTGATCATAGTGATCGTAGCCTTTTTTCAGAGGCAGAATGTATTGAAAACAATTCAGAACAAACTTCACAAACCCCTAAGGTTGAATAGACACTTCCAGAAGTGAGTATGGGGACAAAAGCAGGTGCTATTTAGGAGCTGGTTGCATTTTGTGTGTGACCACTCACTTTTCAGGGGTCAATTGCAGCTACCTTTGCATTCCCATCACCTAGATCAGGGTAATATGATTGCACAAGGCTTCTGTGAAGCTTAATACAAAGCAAATGCTTTGGAATGGCAGAGAGAAAGGTATTATATAAATATCATAAATCCTGAAAACTATAAGATGCTGTTGATGGTAGCATTCTTATTCCTGGGTAAGAATGATGAGTTTGTTCATTTTCTTTGTATTGTTTATATTTCTCACAATATGTACGAAACACTCACTTTACCCATGGAGGATCTTGGATTTTTATTTACTATAAGACATTTTATTTCTCTGTTTTAAGGGAATGGTGCATATATTTACCTGCAAGGAAATTTATTATTTTACTGAGGAGCCTAAAGCCTTTGGTAATTGAAGTTGTAGGGTGAAATTTATGGTGTTATTTGTAACGTGGCTCACTGATAAGTAAACTAAAGAACTCTAGCATTCTCTGCCTCGTGTCTAGAGGAAATAAAATTTAGTTTTCCTGGATTTTAAACTTAAATCTACCTCCATGGTCTTACCGTAAATGTCACATACCTTATTAATAACACTGGACTGGAATTAGTAGGATAAAAACAGCTGTACAGCTTATCTCCTGCTCCACAGTTGTTAAGTTGTAAAATCAGGACACTTAGGTTAAGATTAATGCTGCCAAAATACCCACTCCATTTAATTCTGGGACATATCAGGTCAATAGGACAAATCAGACCAAAGACTGTAAACATGATTTACAAAATATATAGCAAAATATGATTTCAAGGTAAGACATATGTGTTGCTCAGTTTATGGCTGGTTTTATTTTTGCCAGACTGAAAGAACAAGAAATTCATGTCCAGGACCCCTCTTCCCAATGCCTGGGTGTTGCAGCTGTATAATATAGAGCATAAATACACTAAAAACCTGCAGGAGCCATGATTAACTCCCCACACCTGGAAAAAGTTACAATTCCTACAATATTCAAATAATACAGGTGGTCTTCTGATGATGGGTTAAAATAAAAGTATTTGAGAATTTTAAGATGAAAATTAAGGATGTCTCAACCATCCCTGCAATCCTTCTCTCCCAAGGCAGAGTATCCTCCAGCTCTGATATTTTGACTAAAAGTACTTCTCAGGGAAATTCTTTGGTATCAGTGATAACTTGAGGAGTTCTGGCCTGCTGCACCTTTGTTTCCTCTTTAGGAAGGTATATTTAACTCCAAAACATTAAATGAATAGCTTTGAACTGCCCTTACGAAGAAACATACAGAATTCATTCCAAGATGAGAGGTAATCCAGTCAACAAAGGTCAGAGCCTGCAATTAGGGAAGCTGTTTTCTGATAACTGTAATACAGCTCCTGTGCATGATTTAGCTCCTTAAAGAGCATTATGGGCTGAGCAGGACCAGCTCTACCTGCACTTAAATCTCTGGATCAGTCTGAACGTGAGTCAAAGCTTTGTGCTTAGAACATTAAAGCAATCCTCCATGTGGCACATTGCAAACTACAAGGAGCTGTGTGCAGTTTTAATTTTATTCCAGATCTGTGTTAACTCAGGGCTTCACAGGGCGTGTGTGTGTTTTTTGCTGATTATTTCATTACCATACCATGGACTAATAGCATGATCTAAGTGCTGGGTATCTAATCCCACAGGGGGATTTGATAATGCAGATGTCAATGACCTGGCAGAGGATTTATGCTAATGGTTTCCAATAATGGATCAGGGCTCACGTTTTCCGTGTGTGCCAAAGGATCTCCGTGTTTTATGGCACAGCAAATTGTCTGCCTCTTCCTTGATCTTTGCATGTCTGATCCCAAGTGTGCAGCTTTTCTGTGGAAACAGAACAGTCCTTGTTGCTGTGACAATGGAGCTCCACAAATAAAACATTTCAAGAAAAGCTTTTAATTTTTTATATATTGAAAATATGTATATATACATTATTTACCACTAATGTAAAAAAAGCCATCACTTCTCTATTGATCAGAAAGCAAGATGTCCCCATCTAGGAAAACCCAGATGACTTTTTAAGTGACCAACAATTTAGCATTTTTGTTTCATAGGCTATTTTATATGCTCTAATACATGTCTACAGGGTTTCAATCAGTTGTATCTTCTAAAACAACATAAGCATATCAAAACCATACCTGTTTCAAAATATACCCTTTTGGGAAATGCTCCTGCATTTCATTTAAGGATTATACAATATATATAAATGCAGCTGGGTTTTTTGTCTTCCAAGTGTTATATTTTGCATGACTTGTTGTACCTGAACTGATTTACCACAGGTTCATTTACCTACAGCTTTACAAAGAAGCTTTTGGACTACTAAATCCTATTTTTTAGTACACCAAGGGACCTGACTTTTGTAGGTGTTCTTAAATTTAATTTTCCTGTCATGATACAAAGGTGTTGAAGAAGAAAAATCAGTATATAACAGAAAAATCTAGAAACAGTGACCTTTCCTTTGTTACAAAAGCTGAAGTCTCTGATTGAACACATTTCTTTAATCAGCTGAACAGAAAAAGATGAGATATGAACAAGTGGAAAATAGGAAAGACCAAAGTGTATTTCCAAAAGCTGGGATATACACCCAGAAGGCATTGCTGCAAACACCACTGAGTGCAGAACTAATGTAGGCTGTTAGCAGATTTGCAAAACGTGTGTGCAAATCCTATTTTTGGATTAAATGAGTCATGTTAACTGCACACAAGCCAAGTAACTCCCTGAGTACAATAGAAATAACTTAAATGCAAACATGTCCTTCAAAGAATGTTTGGTATAGGCATTATTAATTTTATTTTTTTTAAACAGGCAAATGACCTGCTGGTAGAACTGACACAAGACTAGGTCAGGCTTCTACCAGCCAGCTCAGTGAGTGCCACAGCAATTCGGAATTTAAACTGCCATTACCTTCCTCTACCAGAAAGCAAAGAATGAGGTGACATTGCCCAAATAATAATAGTCAGGAGGAAACAATTCTCTCCCACCTGGAAAGTTCAGGTGGGAGAACTGAACTGAGTTCAGGAACTCAGGAATCAGCCTCCAGTCCTTCACAGAAGGATCTGCTCCCTGTGTCAGCCCTTTGCCCTTTCTGTACTGAACTGGAAATTGCATAACATGTGAAAGACATCACATCTGGAGGTTGCATGTCTTCCTCAGGATTCCTCTCCAGTAGACCCAAAAACTTAAATAACTCGCTGGAGATTGGTAGTTAAGGTGCCTCCAACAGCTCTATAATTACTCTCTGATTCAAATATTTCTACTTGCCTCTTGGGCCTAATAGTAATAATAATAAATCATGTTTCAATTCCTTTGATATCCCACATCTACAAATGTGCCTCCCTCAGTCATTCTCCTGCTATAGAGAATGACACCAGAGGAAAGACAAGCAGATGTGCATTGGGATGGTCAGTGTGTGATTCTGGGTCTAAAGTGATGGAGCACAAGGTAGAAACCATCAGCTTTACTCCTCAGAAAGACAGATATGTTGGAATCTGGCTCTATTTTCTTAGCATGCAAGTGCCCCAGTTTTAAACTCTATTTTGGATACAGCTGACTAACAGGGTTGACTCAGCTTTGTGCTAACATTCCAACATAAAGCAACATGAACCCCATCAAAACTAACTTTAAGACTTCCTGGCAACAAGAACTTGCATTTTCTGTACTGCAAGAAATATTTGGTCCAGTTACATTTGGAAGTGATCACAAATCCTCAGTCTATCAATTTCCTAAACTTACCCCTACTTCCAGTTTTACTCATATCACAGTGAGTAATTTTCTCTCCACAACAGAGCCCTGCAGAGTTACAGAGAAGGAGTCACTGAAGTGGTGCAGGGTTTAAAGAAGGCAAGGCAAGCTTGAGAACTGGTGCAGGGAAAAGCAAGAGGCTTTTTCCTCTTAGTTACAGTGGGGAATGGAAGACTGTAGGGGACCTGACCATCAGCACATGATGGAATGTTCCTGGAGAGTTTGGGCAGCTCCACATGGAGCTGTGGCTTAGGGTTAGGGTTTCTAAGAGTAATTTTGGAGAACACACAGGAGAGAAGGGGTTTGGAGCTTGACAAGGGTTAAAACTGGAGTTAGGATTAGGACTGCAGCACCTAGGAGCTATGTTCAGTGTTAAACATCAGATAAACAGTAAGATTAGGGATGAAACCATTGCTGGCAGGTATTGTTTTATATTTTGCTGTAGGAGAGGATCATGTTCTCTGATATGGTATTAGGAATAAAGATAAGGGTAAAGGCACAGGCTAAAGAAACAAGGATTTATAAAACCTGCTCCAAAGCATCTGTGAGCCAGAGCCCTCATGCTATCAGCTGTCTTTAGTGTGTGTGACAGCTCACCTTTCTGCCTGTAGGAATAACCCTTGAATCCTGCTCCTTTCATTATAACTCAGTCATCCTGAGCAGGTTTTGCAAATCCTAGTTCCTTTAGCCTGTACCTACCTTACCCTTGCCTTTATTCCTAACACCGTATCAGAGAACATGATTGGATCACCACTCACAGAACCCACTACACCTCCAGAAGACACAACAATACAGCATTTTTATTCTGTGAATTAGTGTTGAACCATCAAATAGTATCTTTAATCAAGCCTTTGCCAGGATATTTTGGAAGTTTCCACCAAAAATAAATGCTGCTTCTTGCCAATGCTACCACCTCCACATCCCTAACCATATTTTCAGGATGAAGAGGAAGCTGTTTGTTCCTCCAAGAGGATTCACAAGATACTTTAATAAAATACAGGTAATGTGTTGTAGGCAAAATTTTAGCAAGTACAGCCTGTCTCTCTGGAAACCCCTGCTGAAGCTGCTCATTCTCCAGCACAGCACTGCAGCCTTTTCTTCAGAGACCACAAGGGTGTTTTATTTTGCAGACAATGATGCAATTCCAAATTATTACTGTGGTTTATGATAAAATACACAGTGTGTATGGGAGATTTATGTAAGTGAACTGTACCATTCCAATTAACGGTTGGCTTTGTGGATTTAGGCAATGGTTTAAAGGTCCATAAGCTTGACCAGAAAGAAGCTTTATCCTCTCACTATTTCTTTGTGATTGAATCTCTGCTGTATAATCAATCAAGTCTCTCATTTGTTAAAGCATTTTCTAGCCTGTGATAGAATGTGAGAGTAAAACCAAGAAATATATAGATGCTGCCATTATATTTTCAGGCTAAAGCTATTAGAAAATGGAAACATGAATTACTGGGAAATACATTTTTTCATAAAACAGGCATAAATCAGGCAGGGAAAAAGCAAATAGGATTAAGCAGATTTTCATAAATTTGATATACAGTAGTTAAAATTTTCAGTTAGAGTTTTCTCTGCCCAAACCCTGGTTGGTAATTCTGTGTCTTGTGAAATATTGCAATAAGCAGAATTCATGAGCAGAACTTATACTGATTTTCAAAGCTTTACTCTGTTTCAGAAAATCACCCCCATACATTTGCTTCCTGGTGACTGGAATCTAAAGTTCCCTGAGCAATACCAAGACACTACATTAAATGATTACATATCATTAAAATGAATTTTTTACTTTTCCAAAACCCAAGAAATCAACTATGCACAACTCAAATATGAGAAGAATCAAAGCACTTGAAGATATTTGAACACTTGTGAGAAAACACTCATGAAAGAGTCATGTACATTTATTATCCCTGATGTGACCTGCAATCAGAACATCAGTCAAGGACTCATTCTGTCACAACATTTACTATAAAAAAAGGTAATGTTTACCTATAGCTAATAGCAAGAGAGATAGCACTGGCATATTTAAATTACTTCTATAATAATCCAGTGCAGTAGTTTAATTTTCTTTTCAGATTTGCTCACAGCAATGGATTGCACCAGATCAGCAGTTGAAATGAGGTACAAAATGTATGTTAAAAATACCAACCAGGAATTTTATTCACTGCCTTGCCCCTGCTAGTCCTTGGCTCAGCTGTGTGATTCACACCAGTTTATTCCATACTAGCAAATTCCTTGTGTTTAATTCCCCAGTTTCAGAATTTTCTGAAAAGAAAGGGAAAAAAAACCGCTTTCCTGAATGTCTTTTTAATTCTTTATAGAGGACACCTGATCAATTCCCAGTGGGATCTGATGACAGCACGTGCAGTTATCTGGCTCCTTGCTTCCTTGCCTTGGGAGGATTTCTGTAACAAATATAGAACAGACTCATTTAAAGATATAAGACCCTTATTTTTAGCCATAAAAACTTATTACTTAAGCACATGCTGAATCATATCATTCCAACACTAGCACAATGGCATCACTCCATGCATTTACACACCCACAGCCTGAGAATTTAAAAAAGGAAAAAGGGAAAAAAAAAAAAAAAATCAGTGTTTTCTATGTAGCTTGTCTCACCCTAATCTGAGGTTTGTAGAACCACTGCTTGTTCTCCCCTGACATGACCTTTCACCTCCACAGTTACAACACCAAAATTTCAGTGTGGTGGAAGTGGTGGGCAGAGGAAAAGGAAAATGACATGTTATTGACAGCTAGCAGAGAGCTAGACACCAGACTGGAATAAAATTGGTGGGATGAGGGAAAAGATGTGCTGGAACATTTCTGGGCAGATAAATAATGGTCTGATGGCAATAGCCAGATTGTACACTTTTTGTTGTAGTCACTGATTTCTCCATATTAATCTACATTTTGCAATTAGACTGTCAAAATAACTGGTTTACCTTTTACTGTGACAAACACCAGTTGTGAGAGAAGCATCGGGGCTGTGGGTGGTGTGTGGTGGGTGCAGTAACTGCCCTCTGACAGCTCTGAACCACTCTCACCCTCTTCTGCTCCTGAAGAATTTATGAATTTGACCTCAGTAATTCAGAGCACACAGCCTCCACCCTGTAGGACAGACAGCAGGAGGATATTGGGGGAGACAAAGTGCTGCCACAGTAACACTGCAGTTCTTGTCCTAAGCCTCCTTCAGCACTGGGACTGGCAGCAGAGCCAACAGTGGAACTGAGCAGAAGCACTAAAAAGGATGCACAAAAAGCCTTTAAAGAGCACAGGCACCTGGATACAGTTACCTGAAATAAACTCACTGACATCTGGGCAGAGGAGCTGCCAAAAGTCACCTATTAGGCAGCCAGACTTCACAGTTCTGTTGCTCAACTAGACATCAGGGGATGTCAAATAATCTCCTGGCCCCATTTGTCAGCTGGAGGAAGAGCAGGGCTGGCTGAAGGTCTTGGTGCCATGGCAGAGCACATCCAGCCTGTTCCCTGCTGCTGGGGAAAGAGTGGTGTCACAGTTCTGGCCTCTTTTTTCTCTGTCAAGGGAAATGTAGGTTTTGAGTTTGGACTTGGATGTTTATTATTTCTTGTCTATTTACAGACTCACAAGCCATGAGCTCCAACTAGCAAGTTAGAGAAATGAGGTAAAATGGAGTACCTTGACTCTTCCCAAGGTTATTTAAGCTGTATTTAATAACAATATGACACTTATATTCTTTATGCTTCTGACCCAATAATGACCACCCAAGGCCTGCAATGCAGACCCTTTTCACCGGATAACACAAAAACACTCAAACCCATGAAGAAGAAGGAAGAAGAAGGAGAAGAAGAAGGGCTTAGACAACACCTTAAACCCTCCATCTTGACTCAGATTTATTACTATACACTACAAATCCCACAATCCAAGTTTCCAGAATTCCAACACAGTGGTGGGCAGGGCTGGAGGTGTTCCCTGCAGGCAGCACCAGCCCCCTGATGCCCAAGGCTGCTCCTCATCTCAGTTCTGTACTTTACCCTCACCTTATTTTCCCTCTGGTGACAGCAGCAGTGCAACACAGGGCTGGCTCCTGGCCTTGTGAGAGAACAAAATTCCAGAAGTATCAAGCTGGCTCTGGGAAGATTGCAAAGGGCTCAGAGATGGCTGTAAGGGCTGTGACAGAGAGCTGCAGGAGAAGAACAAAGCAGGTTCCATGATTCAAGGGTGTTATTTTCTGTACACTGAAATGGCAGTTTCCTTCACAGTTTGCTGACACCTGCCCTGTTTGTACACACTGATTTTGGGTTATTCACATAGCTCATTAGGCTACATGAAAACTATGCAAAAGCAGGTGCTAGTTTAAAAATTCCCCTTAGAAAATATAGTTGAATATATTTTTTACTATCTCTCTGTACTATTGAAATTTTTAAGAGGCAGTGGCACTAATTCTTTGGAGCCAACATGATTTTTTCTCCTATGCACTAGGAACAAGATGACAGGCTCAGATATCTTCAGAGAAGAAATAGGCATATATTGTCAGATATTCTCTATATTACATTGAATAACACTGCAGATTTTCACAAGAAGAAGGCAGATTTAGTACACTCTGGTTAACAAACAAAGTAAGTATTTTTTTCTGTGACATGAAATAATTACATGCACAAGCCAAAATTTTATTTTGAATGGTGAATGGAACAGAGGAGTTGATTCTATGATCATTCTATGTGGGCTTGGAGAGATCAACTTGATCCATGTCCTGATGGGTGCATAAGTGGCTAAAATTTATGTTTGGAGAAAGCTGTGTAAGTATGAGGAGAGGTAATACCTTATAACCATATAGGGCAGATTTATTATATTTCCTTGTATCCCCTAACTTTGAAAGGTAAAAGTCTAGCAATGACTTTATGAACATAGCACTAAATGATCCATAAAGAAACTGCACTTATATCAGAATGTATGGTCCTCCACATCCACAGCTGAAAGTCAAAGCTGTGCATCAAACAGGAGGGATGCTTCCTGCTGGCATTTATTACACTGCTCTGGAGCCCCATTAATCCACTTTGCCATCCTCAGTGTCTGCATGGCAAATGTTTTCCCAAGAAATAAGGGGACAGAGAAGCAGCAGAAACTGTTAAATATTGAGGTTTGCCCAAAACAAGAGGCAAGAGACAGAGGGGTGTGGCAGGCTTCTCATTTTGACTGAATATTAGTTCTGAATTTGTAAGTCTTTTATGGAAAGGGTCTCAAAGTACTTCAAGGCCTAGAACAGTCCTGCTTGTCTTCTGCTAAAAACAATTAAAACAATATTCTCATCTGGCATAATTAATTTTTACTCATGCAAATTAATTTCTTTGCATTCATAACAATCCCTTCCTGGGATTCATTCTGTTCCTCTCTTTTTCTAACGCTTTTTGTGGGCTTGCACTTCCTATTTTTTTCCACTCTCTGTAGCCTGCGAGTTCCCAATTCCCTGAAAAGTCATTTTCTGTACAGCTGTGCTTTCCAGCCTTGTCTTCCACAGCTTGATGGTTCCTGGCATTCACTTTCTTAATTTTCTATTCTTGGCTTTGAGAGCTCTGCAAACGGCCCAGCTCCGAGCAGAGCTTGAAACTTGACTGTACAATATTTGCCCAACTGTTTAATTCCCTCTCCAAGGCTATTTTGGTAGCTAAGAGAAACATTTAGGCTCTAAGATGAGAGATGGCCATGAGTTTATCAAATTTTCTTGTCCCACAAGCTTTCTTTCTGTGATTTAATTCTCCTTCAAACAACCCTTCTCCTCCATTTCTGGAATTGTGTTTGCGACTTTGTTTCCTCAAAACGTCTCTTCATCACCCTCACATTTTCCTGGCCTTAAATGCTTAGAATTCATTGCAAGGGTCTTGACCAACTTTCCTTGAAACCACCAGGAATTTCTATTGCCTCAAACAGAATACAAATCATGCAATAACCCCTGCATATTCTAGTATATCCTTCAGAGAAGGATATGACAATTTGGTCACCTTACTTTCCCCCCATAAAGACAAGGCATTTGGTCATTAACTTCTGATTTTAAAAACCTGAAACATGGCCTGAATTGTAAAGTATTTCTCATCCAGGAGTCTCATGGTACATGATTTAAAAGAACCCACATGAGATCAGAGCATGAAAACCACAAGGGCCTGTTTTAAACCTTTTTGAACCTTTTTGACTGCTCCTAAAACACAACAATATAAAACCCAACACAACTGAAGAAACAGAGGAGCAGAGATGACAAAATTTTGTCTCTGTTATTCAATTAGCAAAGAAGTTTTAACTAGATATAACTAGGAGGAGACAATTTTTAGGATGGCAAAGATGTGCTGCAGTCATAGTGAATTAAACTGGAAGTGTAGTTATGCATCCAGCGGGGATTTTAAAAGAAGAACAAACGAATGATATTTCAGAAGATAGAACCATTAAAAGGGAAGAGTTCAGTTCAGTCTCTGAGCTGGTGTGACAGGCCTGGTGAAGTATGCTAACCATGAATAAAAATAGAAAACTTATAAGCACATAAATGAATCAAGAGTCCCTTAAAACACATGCCCTACAGCACTTGCTTCCAGCAGTTTTGACACATTTGTCCATCAGTATGTGAATCAAACAGATTAGCCTGAGAAAATTTGCCTTACAGTGAAGAAAAACATTAAAAAGCCCCAAACCCCAAAACAAATAGGAAAAAAAAAATAGGAAAAAGAAAAATTTTCTTTGGAGCAACCTCCATTTCTTGCTATCCCAGCACTGAAAAACTGTTTTTCATACAATTTGCCAAGCTTCCCAATATTATTCCCATACTGAAGTTTCTCCAGTTGTCTGCCATGTTTGAGTGCATGTAAGTAATAATGCTCTCATGATGAGAAAGAGCAGGAAAAAACCCAGCCAGCATTTTGTATGCCAGGAACAGAGATCTTTGTTGCTTGAGAAGAAGCATGGTAAGTGGGTGCTAAAGAAACTTCTTCCTGTAATGAAAATGTTACCAGAATATTATTTAGGTGTTCCAGAGTGGAAAAAAAGCTAATTTCACAGGACACCTAACCACATGAGCAGGTGTGGGTCCAACCACATGACCCACTATGGGTCCCTTCCAACCTTCCCCATTCTGTGACATTGATAAATTAACACAATTTTTTTCACCATATCTCATCAACCTCTTATCTCATATTGGTCAACATGATAAAACTAACAGAGATTATTCTTCTCGTGCCACCCAAACAACAGATGTTTTGAATGCAACAAGAAGCAATAGCTCATAATGTGTTACATGTTACAAAACCCAAACCAAAACACAACTCCCTAACAGGATTGTCAAAAAATTAATCTCCTAAAAATAAAAAAAAGGCTTAAGATACAGAAATTAATTATAGAAGAATTAATATTATCACAGTATTTAGGGTTTCCTGAATTATTAATCTTTCTGTCCCAGTTCAGCTGTGCTTACACTACATTTCTAATACTTCATTTGGGCTTTCATAGGGCATGAAGTGTGGCACCTCTCCTCTTGACTACATGGAAAATAAAAAGACATTGAAGGCAAAGAGCAAGAGACAGAGATGGACAATCACTGTAAATCTGCAACAGTGATAGAACATTGGCTTTGTGAACTGTAAAATCTTTTCTAAAGAAACCCACTTACTAATTTATGCTACTTTAAAATATAGACATGTACACATGCACATAAAATATATTATTCACTGATATTTTATTCATTTATTAAACTGCAGTGAGCTGTCAAAATATCTTGCCACAGATCAGGAAAAACATCCCACAGTCTAATAAAAACAATGGCAAAGACATTTGGTCACAGAACTGAAGTGTTTGTCATCTGTGCTTGCCAACAGCAAATCCCACACCAGCTAAAGGCAGACAAACAACCTTCTCTTCCACTGTGTGCTGGCAGCTGCCAAAAATCAAAATTGGACAGATCTTATGTGGAAAAAAATTTGGGGAGTTCAAGACAAATTTGAGGCATATGGTCACTGTATTACATATAGTTATCTATCATTCCTCGTTTGACAGGAAAATATTATTTTTCCATCTTTTATGTTCTAGTTTTACCCTACCAATGCCTCTCACTGAAATTTTGAGGTCAAATGTGACCATTGCTCGCTGCAGGGTGAAGATTTTTTTTTTTTTAATGATTAGGCCCTAATCCAGCTCCAATTAAAGTCAGTGAAAATACTCTAATAGCTACATTGAACTAGGCACAATGCCAGAGCTTCCAGACTTTGCAAAAGCCCCAAACAAAGGTGCTTATTGTACTGCAGATCCCACATTTGCTAATCCAGCTATCTACATCCACCCAAGTGGTAGCCAGATTTTTTGCACACTGCTGTAACCTTTCTGACAAGCACTGGCTGGCAAGAACAATGGCCAGGTTCAGTGGAAAACTACTGAAAATAATATGAAAAAAACCATAATCCCCCTCCACTTCAGCCCTTCCTGAATATGAACTATATTGTTTGGATTCTTGGTAAGGAGCACTTGTGAATCTCCATTTGCAAGCACTGGGTTAAAGTGATTTACAAAAACAGGACATTATTGGGAAGCAGAGATGAAAGGGAAACTCAGTCAGAATAAAACCTGGAAGACCAAATGACCCAAAACTTGCAAGACCATCCCTCCTCAGGATACAAAAAAGCAAAAGTAGCCAAAGCCAGCCATTATCCATCATCAGCAGCACCTTACACACCCACCAGGGCCCAGCCAGGAATGAATACAGCTCATGGACCTCACTGCTCTAACTTTATAAACAAACAAATAACGTCTACATCTTTCAAAGTGTTAAAAGTTCTGACAAAAGTGCTGGCCCCAAAAGGCTCATCTGGTTTCTAATGTTTAATTGAGGTTATATCCAGGGTCATTCCTCCAGAACAGGTTGTTCCTACGAACTCTATTTATTAACAGACTGAAAGGGATAAAAAGAAACTTAGTTGGAGTTTTAGGTTTTCGTTCCATTGTTTGTTGGGGTGGTTTTTTTCTTTCTTTTTTTTTTTGACCAGAAAAAACCTCCAAAACCCCCAACACTGAATTTCTTTGTGCATTTCTCAAATAAATTACTGCAGCACTTTAAATGTAGAGAGCAGAACTTTCTGTATGCCACGCCAACTGCTTTACAAAGTTTTAGAAGAGTAGGTGCTATATTAAGTCCACAGCACAGTGTTTGTTGTGCGTTTGCCAGGTCCAATTAAGCAAAATTTATCAAAGCTGGCAACAATCAGCTTGTTTCATCTGCTCCTTGAAAGGCCTGATCCATATTTTCTGTGAGAGAATTAATGGTTGGTCTGACTTAGAATACTGATCACCACTTCAGGAAAACGGTTAAAGACAGAGAAAGCTGAAGAGACCAAAACTGTCTGTGGATTTTATTATTCTATATACAAAATATTTCTGATAATACTTTTAGTTTTGTACAGGCAAATTATGATTAATTAGCAGGCAACAAAAAAAGCCTGGGTAAAAGGATCATGCATGACATGAAATTGGCAAAACATTCCTTTTTCATGTTAGCTGCATTCTGAGGTTTACCATCTTACTGGAAACCTGTAACTAAATCATCATAACATCAGTTCTCCAGCACATACCTCGTCTGACAGATGTTTTACTTGCTTTAAATCCAGCTTTTCTGTCTCTCCACTGGCTTTTGTTGATGGCTTTAAGAGAATGTTTAAGAGCCCACTGAGAGTTGTGGTGCTGGGCTAGCAGAGGACAGATTGGTGGAGCAGTGTCAGAACGATCACAGGATAAGTTACTCCTCACACTGACAATTTCAGTATAGCCCACTCTACAGAAAGCATTGCATACCAGAGTGTGAAGTAATGGAGAGACATTGTGCTACACAAAATTTTGTGACAAGCTCTTATCATCGTAAAACAATATAAAGCTTGTGCTGTGTTATTCAAGCCACACAGTCTTCCAAAAACACTGACAGACACTCATTTTACCTGTCTCCTTGGCCCTGGATTATATTGTCTGCCACTCAGCTCAGTCCTTTGAATGGGGAACTGTAGGTCATTCATCTGACAGCCTGGAGAGGCTGATTTCTTCTGCCATCGCTCATGCAGAGGCCATCTGGGGACACTCCACTTGCCATTCTGCCTTTAGGGAGAGCTCACTGATCGTCTGAAAGCAGATGGAAGTTTGTTGTCTCTTCTAAAAGACAGTTTTTGTGTTCTTAAGCTGCTTGGTAGCAGCTTGATTTCCATCATTAGTACTGCTCCAAAATGAGGAGCATGACTGATGCGACACAGTGAACGTTCCCTTAAATCAATGTTGACTCTACTGAGAATTTACCGAGCTTTGTTATCTAAATATCTAATTAAGCATTTTGGGGCTGGGGAGGGGGGAGAGGGGGAACTGACAGCAGTGGTTTACAGTATGGCAACTTTTTTTTATGTCTCAGGAAACAATCTCTGAAAGAAAACAAAGTCTGATGGAGAAAAAAGACCTGATCAGTCCTTTGAACTTCACTGAAGTGGTTTTTGGACTGCCACTCCATAACTCACAGAAAGACCATACTAAAATTACTTGTTGAGATGCCTGGGAGGACAAAGCAGAGAACAAGACACTCCAAGTGAAGTAAATTTAATTAATTTGGTATTTTTTCTACTCATGACTGAAAGAAACCACTTAAAATAATTTCCAGTACCAGGCTATGGGCTCCCTTTTTCACAGTTGATGACAGTAAATAAGAATGTACAATTCCCTTTCTCATCAGTTCTCCTTCTGTGTTGGATACCTGATTTTGGAATTTCTATTCAGTGGGCATATTTAAGGTAAAGAATGGCCAAGAAAGGCCCAGGTCTTTTGCTCCCACCCAAGTAAATTTGACACAGAACTGTTGCCTGATTGTTCCTTACTACCCTAGATGGAATCACTGAAATCCTCAAAATTAGTCTTAATTCAGACTCCGATGTGACCAAATTTTAGATGCCTGAATTTAGATATATCTTAACTAGACTACTATGTATGACTGACATCTTCATGAAGACAAAATGGACTTAACCAGAGCAAAATAGGACTTTTTCATTCTCAAAAACACTTCTGTATTAATTTCCCATTAATTTTCTGCTCAGCCATACTAATTTCCAACAAAAAGTGTTGCTAAAATTTCTCTTTTTCCTACTTATTTTTTTTACTTAATAACCTTTCTGATCTATATAATGAGTATTTTTCCTCTTTTACTTTACTCTGAGATAACTAGCAACCCCCCAGCACTTGCTATCAGTCACCTTCATTTCCTATCCACCAAGCCTACACAATCAGTTCTCAGCGGCAAATTGTAATAATTGCATAATATTCACTGGAAAATACTGAAGCAACTGCAAAACCACCATTTTATTAATAAAGTGAAGAGTAATGGATGTAATTTAGATAGGATGTGCTGTATTTGTGTCAAGTAAGCGTTTTCCTTACTTGTCCTTGAAAGGAACTGCATGTGAAACAACAGAGCCTCAATTTTATACTAGATAAGAGTTGCAAATCCTCCTGCTTCCCTATATCAGGCAGTGAATAGGGCACTCTTGGGTGCTATTCTGAAAATATGCCTTGAAGTTATTAGGCACATTCATTGTGGCTATCAGCGTTCATTTGTTACAAAAACCAAGATAATACAGGCTCTGTCAGAGCATGAAATCTGTGTGAAGAATGCACAGCAGCCACTACTTGTAGCTGGAAACAGAGAGCAAGTTATTTGTATTGTTAGCCTCTCCAGAAGCACGTTGTGGTGTTCTCTGAGCAGAGGAAACAAATGCCAGTGTGAATGGCACATTCACTATTATACACTCACCATATAATAAACTCTTCTATTCCCATTTTTCAGGACAGCTGGAGGATGTCCTATCACTATTAAAAGGAGAGAATAAAGACCCAACATCATGTAATTTATTGCTCTTTTTTCAGAGTGTGGTCTCTTCTGTGTGCTTTGTTTAGTGCCATCAACAAACACAATGTTTGATGCCTCTACTTGCTTAATTCTTGATTCTCTGGCTAATCTTTCTATCATATTGATCTAACAAAATATAAAAATAGTTCAATTGAGTTACAAGTATCATGAATGGAAAATGGGATTCTCACAACCCTCACAGTTGCTCAGTTGCTTCTACTGTGTGAAATGTGGTTATTGCAGCCACACTCTTGTTGAAAGCAAGGGGCTAGTTTTGTGTAAATCTGATCCAGGGCTGCGAGAGCTCAGGTTCAGCAAATCACTTAAGGTTGTGTTGTGCTGTCCTGAGCACTCAGAGATCAGTGTTTAAGTACAAAGTAGTTACAAACTCCTCTGCACTGGAGAGAAAAGATGCCTCTTTTTAAAAAATATTGGTCCCTTATCCACACGCCTATGTTTTTGTACAGCCTTATATATGCAGTATTGATACACAGGATGTGGAACCATACAGCTTTTTTTCTTTTTCTGGAGAGTTTACTAAGTAAAGCAAACACCAACCAACAAATATCAAAAGGAGCTTTTCTGTGTGACTATCCTGTAGCACGTTGGGCTTTATTTGTTGTTTTGGTTTTTTTTCCCTTAACAAAACAACAGCTATTGCCTCTCTAAGATCATAGCAGTTGTCATCAAGGACAAAATGTGTCCCTGGGGAAAAAAAAAAAAAAAAAAAAAAAAGGGAAATCAAGATTCAGTTGAAAGACACACCACTCCTGGATTCTTGGCTTAAGCTAATGGACACAGTGGATAGTTTAGGATTATTGTTTTAGTGCCTCAGTTTTGCCACCACTAAAACAACAATAGCAAGCCTTGTGTGTGCTACAATAGCTGAGAGGCCTCAAAACTAATTCCAGTATTCCTCAGGGCAGGGATGCTCCCAATACAGCCAGAGGGACACAGCTCTGTCTACTGAAAACTTGCATTAAATGTTGTCTTGCCCTCTCCCAAAGCCTGAAATCTTTAAACCACTGGCTTTGAGCTTTGTCCTCTGCTCGTATTGAGAGAGAAACAGAGATGTGTATCTCCACCCTAAGAGTTCACAAGAATTATTATTTACACAGCATTTCTTAGATACCAAGCATTGCATACTGTTATTTTTTGTGTTCTTTTGTACTCTGCTCAAAAAAGTATTGTACCCTGCCAGCACAGCATAATTGCTAATTCTTTTAATTTATGTCCTTAGAAGATAAGATAGGGTAGAATAGGAGGAAAAACAGGGCCTGCAATTAGTGCAGGCAGAGTGTTTTACTGTGCTTTTTAAACCCCTTAAGTCGCCAATGTAGTTGTAGCACTTAATTTTACAACACCCTAATCTCTAATAAAAGCGTTTAATCTACAGCTTTATTCTCCTTTTGAAAAGACATTTTTGTGGGTCTCAGAGGCAAAGCATTTACGTTGTCAAATGGCACATTTAATGGCTGAAATACTCAAACATATATAATGCATTAGCTTTCCATAAAAGGTCTTCTGACACAAGTAGAGGTAATATTTTCATTGCTGGAAAAAGTCAGTAACTACTGAATACTACTTATGTTTGTAACTTTTGGCTGCCCTGTGAAAACAAATTTTAGCAAGCAAGCTTGTGGTCAAGAGAGAGTTTTTAAGATGACTTTTTAATTTTACTCATAACAGCCATTTTGAATTTGAATGCTTTTAAATAGAGCAGAGCCACCTTTTCTGCTTATGTTTGCAAGACAGGACACAATGCACCAGACACTGTGTAACCTTTAAGTAACCCAAACAACTGAATCAGATTTAAAGTTGTCATTCCACAGAATCACTTATTTATTCTCTTTCTGAGTTTGGCTTTTTTCATCCTTTATTTTCCTCACCTTTGTTCCTACTGCATTATCTTTTTCTTTACCTGCTTAGAGCCTTCTTCTCCTTTCCTCTCCCAAAATACACATTGAAATTATTTTATTTAGCCTTAAAATAAAGAGTACCATCTCAGTTAATAAAGTGCTGGATTCTTCCACTCTGTCTCTCCACAAAGAACCTTATTCCCAGTTCCAGAATAAGACACTTTAATTTATAGATAGTAATTTTTGAGGGCAGCTGGGGACAACAGAACATAAGAAAAAAAAAAAAAAAGAAAAAAAGAAAAATAAAGCTAAACCAAACCTTGAGTTTTATTTTTATTATTTAAAATATCTTCTATTAAAGTAAATGATGCCCTAAACTGTGCTTGTTTTCTTAATACATCTTCCCAGAATATCTGGGATTTGTTAGAGTGGTTTTGGGTTCTTTTTCGTTGTGCAAAGGATCTGTGCTTGTTCATGGCCTCTTGCCTGGATGTGCCACATTTCTCAGCACCCAGAGCTCAACCTGCAGCTCCCACTGCACTGAATGTGTTCCTCAAGAGCATATTGGTGATCTGCCCACCCCAGTGTCAGCACCACAGTAAAAATAAAGTAGTGACACAAATTTGATGATCTCAGTGCATGAAGACAGCAGAAGGATGCAAAAATGAACCTATTTTAGGTTTATCACTACATTGAGCCAAAAAAATCAGTTGAGGAGAGAGGGGTGAGTCTTTATAATGGCTGGATTCTGCATTAAATATAATCCAGGTCTGAAATGCAAGGAGTTCACTAGCCAAAGATATGATTATTACTGAGTTAATGAGTAGGTGTGATTGCACAGGAGCATGCTCTGCATCCAGTTTTTTTCAGAGAAAATTGCCTATTAGAAATCTTTCACCCTGTCAGTGACTGATGCTTCTGCAGTGTTTAATCAGCTTAATATCTGTCCCTGCTCCTCCTGACCCTTATAATGAATGCAGTCCTAAAGTTTCTCCAGCTGAAAGCAGGACCTATAATTTGCAAAGCATCACCTACATCCCAATCCAAACAGATGACAAAAGGTTAAAAGCCGGAGACTATTTCATCCTCATTCAACAGACAGAGAGCTGTGGCCCAAAAATGTGTGGGTCATTTTGTCAAGACTCTGGTGAAGCAGTTATTAAATCACATCTCATACATCTCACTTCCAGACCTCTTAATCACAAGGATTCCTTTCTTGAGGATTCCTGCTAAATGAGATAAAAATAGGTTTGTAAGGAAATTTTGTGTGATGGTCAAGGAAGTCTAACTGCAAATACTTATATTCTGGCATATGAAAAATATATTTATTCTTATATATGTTCAGTGTTTACTGAGGGCAAATCTGTGATACTACACTTGAGGATGAGACAGCACCTGGAAAAAGGAGGCTCCTTGGCACAGGGAGAAATCCAGGGGTCAGGAATTAAGGCAATCTCTCCAAAACATGACTCAGATAAATTCAATTGAATCACAGCTGTGACACTGCACTTTCTCGAAGGCTGCGTAAAATCAGTGTAGGCACCATTTTTCTGTCCCTAATATTAGGAAAGTGCTTGCAAAAAAAAAAAAAAATCTCAAAATTAAGACAAAATAATGTGCTCTACAAGGCAGACTAATAGTTTGCCAGGGGTCAAAAGTTAAAGTAGCAGCAGTACAGTAGAGCACTCTAAGGACTGGGAAATAAAAATACACATACAAATACATCTGCTTTGATTTGCTAATGATAGCTCTCAGCTAGACTACAGAACCTGAATGCCTGGTAGCCACTGCAAAGTGACAGTACTTATAAAGCAAATCACAAAGACACAGCTATTTGGAGTGACAATAATTACATAACTGGAAATTATTTACTTTTACGCATTTGAATGGAAACAACTTAAATAGGCCTCAGATTTGGCACAATATTCAGAAACACAGCCAAGAGCAACAAAGGACAAAATGTAAAAAACAACTATGCATGAGGTAGGAAAACCAGAGAAGAGAGAAAACTTGAAAAAAACACCTCTCTATTTACGCTTAAAAGCTCCCCACAGAAATCTGTTCAGAATGACAGTGTTGTAAGATGATGTGCAGATCCAGTGTGCAAGATTCATAATGTGTTGATTTGATGAGGGCTTTTTTTATGTTTTTCAAAACATAAACAATGTTTATAATAATATTTTATGCAGCATTAAATACTACATCAATATATTTTAGCTAGATTTAATCTTCATATAAAGAATTTGACTTTTTTTGGTACCAACGAATTGTTGGTTGCTCCCTCTCTACTTTCTGCTTTTCTGTCCTGAAATTCAATGGACTCAAATTTTTGAACTCATTATTCTATGGGAATGTGGTGTGGAAGAAAAGAGAAAATACTGTTTGTTGGTACCAGATTTATCTGTATTTTCTGGAACACATTGAATATTAATGTATTTTAAATACTCATAACTCATAAACTCATATTTAGGAATTACAGAAAGGCATTAATTTCTAATTTAATATCAATACATGATTTTGTACAAACCACATAAGAATCAAGCTTGTGAAGCAGAACACACTAAAAAGAAATTAGCAAATAATTTGGGAAATGTTTGTAAATCCATATCTTCCGTTTACTGTGTTGTCTATGCAGTCCACTTCAGAATACAAACTTGTGTGCTTAATGTACTCATATAAAAATAATGGGAGACTTAATTTTTTTTTTTTTTAAATGGGTGCATTCTGTGTTAAATTTGGAAGACAGTGGGATTTTGTTTGAGTACTGCAGAGCAAACTGTGTTCACCATGAATCAAATTCAAGGACTGACAGGATACAGTATTCTGCAGAGAAGTCATGGAAGTTCCCCACCACACAAATATTAAAGGACAACATGATTTAAAATCAAGATTTAAATAATTCTCCATAAGTACCTTTCAGGAAAGATTGGATTGATAGCTATTATCATAACCTTGACACGCAGCTATTCTGAAAAGAAATGATTTGTGTCATAGACGAAATTTAAGAAGCTCTTTTTTTCATTTCATTTGCTGTTATAAGGCTGAAGCATCTCTCACCAGTTAAAAGCATTAGGACTCCAAAGCTGAATGTAGATACACCAAACCATAAACAAACCAAGGTAAACCACCATCTGCAGTAATTGCTAGCAAAGTTTCATGACCACTTTTGATAATTATTGTGGATTTATACCTAGGAAATATATGGATTGTATATGTAGATTTATACCTAGGATTATACCTACCTCTGTTACAGAGAACAATCAGAGAAGTGGCAGCTTTTTTTTTTTCTGATACATATGCTCCCATTTCATAATATGATATAATATATTTATGTTTAAAGTAGTATATTAGACAAAAGACTGAATTTTGTTCTTTTTCATGCTGATGAGATCATTGCAATTAATCTGATCTGCTGTTTGTTAAACAGTTGCACAATCTGTCCTTTCACTCTTGCAGCTTAACCTCAAATTAACAACAGCTATTGTAGTTAAAACTTTCATATCCAAAAAATTGATTGGAAACTTTTGGTGCATATAAACTGTATTTTTTATTTTTAAATTTCTTTAGTGTATGAAGACAGGCCTACATGAATTATGACAAACAATGAGTGTTGTGCAGGACCGTCAACTGAATAAGGATGGTTTTAGAGGGAGAATTTGTGGTCACTTTGCAAGAACACACAGCATTGTAAAATAACTCTGAGGGTCTTACAAAACACACAAAAAATACAGTCTTTTCAAAAAACCTAAACTATACTGGCAAGGGAATAGAATATTTCAGTGAACATATGCATTAAGCAGGTAACTACTGCCAAGCGTTTTCTAACAAATTTGAGGCACAAACTATTCAGCACACCAGCTTTTTTTTTGCCAGCCACCTTCAAAAAAGAATCAGATTATCTAATTTTAGGCATCAATTTCACTGTGCTTCGCTGCTCTATCAAATACTTATACCCAGAATAATTCTGTACAGAATGGCATAGCAGAATTGTTCAGAATACATATAATGTTTCTGCCCACACATCTGTGTTTGCAAATTGGCTTGTCAGCACTCTTCAATCCCAAGTCAGACCCAGTTATACTTATTACAAAACCCGTAACATTTGTTTCACAGTTCCTGATATAGCTCTGTCTACCCAAAGACAATTTTCAGTATATTTATAGTAATTTCATCAGTGAAGTATTACTAGAACCCCTATAGGCAGTAACCATCAGGTAAAATACATAATGTTCTACATCCCATCTTATCCATCAGCTTACATTAATTTTCTTTGGATCTTAAAAAGTTATCACCATAAGTTTAGTTCCAGGAAAATAGTTGTTCTTATAGCAGCTCTTTAAAAAATGTGAAGTATTTCTGTATAAAGTTGCTGAGATAACAAGGAAAAACAGAATAGCTTTTCATTCCTCAATGTTATATTGAGTTTGTGAGAGAGCAATCAGATACACCTTCATCTATGTAAAAGTTTCAACTTGAAATAGGAAACATTAAAATGTGTTACCCTTAATACCCTGTCATACAGCTATTCACCTTTCTGCCAAAATCATCCTGCCTACAGACAATTTTTAAGATGGTTTTAGGAACAGAAGCTTGAACCCTGCAAAAGAGTTTTCCATCAATTTGATCATAGCACAGTTTCTGTCAAGGACAGAAGAACTTATTAAAAAAATCAATATAATAAAGTAAGTTGCTTCATTTGCAGGGGTGGATGCAGTAGAATTGGAGAAAAGCTATTGGGATGTGGGAGGCCCTGGCAGAAGGGTTACAGCAAAGCAGCTATTGGATGTTGGGCTGTTTGTGGTTTTTTGATGGATGTTTGTCCAAATGCAAATGATGTCTGAGAGTTTTTTGGGTTGGGCATGTTATTCTTCCTGCTTGGGGAAACCAGCCAGCAGGGAATTCCTGTACTCTCTGTTTTAGGAGTCCTGGGCACTTCTGCTTGTGACAAAAGGGAGCAGACAGACAATTTCTGATGTAAAACTGACTGAATAATATGGGTAATTATAAATTTTAGGGTAATGACCTATAAATCAGGGGTGTGATAGAGTGAATGCAATACAGTGATTGCATCTAGTACAGTGTAATGTATTATGGGACAAGGGCTGATGATAGCAGAGAATCAGTGCCATATTTCCTTGGAAAATGGAGAGATTCTAATATTAAGTAAATATGAGGTGCCATAAAGAAATTAGAGAAGACAATCAATTTACTGGGATACAGTTGGAGTGAGTCAGGAAGACATAGGGAAGAGAAGTAGAATGCTTTTAAGATGTCTGAGTTCAACATAAACATGATTTATGTTAGAATAAAATGGAGATGGCTTCTCTCAAGCAGAAATGATCCTTCTGATCAGATGAGTTATGATAAGGGAAACAGAGCATGTTTATCAACAAGTGAGTTCTTGATGACTAATCACAACAAACAAGACTTCAAACATGTAAATACATCACTACACTGCAGCACCTCTGGGGATCTCAAAAGAAATAGGAGTAAAGGAAAAGTTTTCAAGAAAAATGAAATGTGAACAAATAATTGCCGGGTTGTAAATATAATTAAATCTCTCTAAAGGGTATATTCATATAACTAATTTTGGTTTTCAATTAACTTTATTTTGGATTTTCTCTGTATTTAGATCTTGAAATGAAATTGCATTTTGAATTATTGTTGGTGAGCAAAGACCCGTAAACTAAACCTTCTTTGATTCACAACACAGAGGTGCTGTAAAAGGGGCAGGGAAGACAAAAACAAGATTAAGGTTCTGCTTCAACCTCCTGTTCAGTATTCAGAACAGCATGATGTCACTTGCCTTATGAATAGTGGAGACCCATTCACCACTTTGACAGCAGTGCTAGAAAAAAATACTCTGTATGGGAACCCTTGGGAACTGACAAATTGAAAAGTTGATGAAAGACATTCATACATTTTGTACGGCCTTTGGTAACCTTAAGGACAGGAAATATATTATTCTTTGTTATTATTTGCCATGTGGCTGTCCATAATAAGTAAGCATACAACATTTTGAAGGCTATAGTTCCAAAGATTTGGTGACTGGCTGAAATTTAGTTACAAAGGATTGACTACTGGGATATCATCTCTTGGAATGATTAAATTTCTTCCTCCCTAAAAACGAGCACGTTTAGGATCTTTTCAGCCTTTAGTTTAAAATCATGATTTAATTATTCATGTCCTGTTAAAGATGAAAATTCCTGTGTCCCAGGTGTCAGCAAACAAAAAAACAAAAAAAAACCAAAACAAACAAAACAAAACAAAACAAAACAAAAACAAAAACAAAAAAACCAAACCAACAAAAAAAACCCCAAAAAAACAAAAACAAAACAAAACAAAACAAAAACAAAAAAACAAAAACAAAAACAAAAAAAAATTTTCTGGATATCTCAGGATTTTCTCACCCCTCCCTAGACTTCCTGGATCATGAGGCCAAAGTAAGTCAAATTGCAATATTCTGACCCCATAGGAGGATAAGAATTAATCATGTCAGATAGCCAACTTAGAAGCATTTGTTTGGTATTTTAGGGGAAGGTGGCTTTCTGCGTGTCAAAACAAACAAAAGCAGAGGCAATCCTTAACTGCATGTGAGCAGATGAAATAAAGGCCACACATTTCCAGTTTTTGAAGGCAATGATTAGTGTAATTGCTTTCAATATATTCCTACCTTAAGAGCTCTCAGCCTTGATTGCTGCTGGCCTTTCCCCAAACACCAGTGGAGACTTTTATAGACTCCTGTCTATAATGCAATCACATGGACAGGTTCTGTCCTGCACTCCCTATTCCTTGTTTGCTTTCTGGGCAGAGAAACAGCAGCAGAAAGTGATGGTGAGGTCAGAGTTCATACATTTTCTTCCCCCTTTAGGAGCTGGCAAAGCAGGAGAGATGAGGCAGGATGTACATGTCCAGCTTACTGATCAGTCCAGAGTGAGTTTCACAGCTCTTGAATACAGAGCATGGCCTGGGGCCAGTGCCTGCACCCCGGGTTTCTTTGTGATAACTTTTGCCCCCAGTGCTATTCTGTGTGAAGAGTGAAACTTTATCTCTAATTCCGTCCCTCCGTGTCCCTAAATGGATAAATTTGGGAGCATAGCAAGGCACACAGTGGTGATAAAATTTGTTTTACTTAGCTCACCTGTTTAAAAGAGAAGAGGTAACTTATTGATTCTCTGCTCTAGTACATGACCTAACAATCTGTGAAGTTTATGTGTGGTTTTTAACACTGTGTAAAATAGATGTTTCAGTCATTACAGGTTTAAGGCTTCAATCTCTGGAAGGAATACAGATTTTCCTAGTTTAGCCAAAGCAGCAGAAGTACAGAAGAAGGTCCCTCTATGTGGTTAGACCACAGTCTTGTGTGCCCTAATAGAGACCCCACTAATACAATGGAGATCTGCAGCAACATTTAGGGATTTCTGTGACAACAGTGAGGTTATACACTACAGTTTGCCTTCAAAGAAACTAGATTTTCAGGGAAACTCATCAGAATTTCTACATCTTTTGTAATAAATCTTTTTGAAGAAAGAGCAGGATATGCAGCAATAGCAAGGTCCTTCAGCTTAAATGAGAACAAAATTGATTTCCTGGAACATATTCCATCTTCTTGAGACTGGAAACCAACATCCAGTAACTTAAAAGCTGAAAGTGTGTGCTGATGAAAGCCTAGTGGTTTGACTGCACTTCTTTTCCATCCGCAATATTCCATTTAACTGATGACAGAAATGAAAATTTGCACTGACCATTTAAGTACACAAAGTCACATATAGTGAATTGGGGTGGAGAGTCTGCTGATGAAGTCAGGGATGCTAAGTCATGCTATTCTGTTGTGCTATTCAGTAATAGCATTCTCTTTAATTTATTTTAAAACTGGCCCACTTCAAAACGAAGTTATTTTCCTTTACATGTCAAAAAAGAAGAGAAAGTGCAAACTGTATCCAAAGTTTATCCAAGGGAATGAAACAAAGTAATGAAGAAAGAGAACATTTGTGCAAACCAAGCTAACCAACACACCAGAGAAGCAAGCAGAAAATAAATAATGTGTGATTGAGCAGTTAAAACGTGTATCAGAAAGCAGAAACACATAAAGGGAGACACCTCGATGCTTTGCTTTTTTTCTCTATATATTTCAAAGAAGTATTATTTTTCTTTGAGTAGAAAATTTAGACACAATTTTAAAAGAGCAAATGGATCAAAACAAGAATTATGAAACCTTGAACAATATCAATATTTCTTTATTCATGAGTGGATCATTTAGAGGCAGAGTGCAATGTCTGTCACTTTGATAAACCAAGGAAAATGTCATAGCAAATTGACATATGGAGATAGTATTGACATATGGAGATATCCATAAGATAGGAGGTTATAGTGAATAGGAAGTTATTATGAATTTAATTTCAGAATTATATGGAATCAGCAGAATAAATTCAAAGCTGAACCATAGCAAAATGCAGTTTATTCAGGAGCTATGGGCAAGTCTGCTGCTACAAAATCCATTTTCCTCCAGTCCTTTTCCATCTCCTACTTTTTTAACTTCTGGTCCTTAGTCATCCCTCTTTTATCCTTTAAAAGCTTTTTACCCCTGTGCATTGTAATTCACCTAATTCCTGCTTCTCTAGGCTGTGCAGCTTGCTACCAAAGGAGTACTAAAAACAAAGGAGAGATTTGCTCGGTGCTGTGAAGATGCAATTTCAAGGGAGATTCTTCCTAAAGCTGGAAATGATCTGCTCAGTATTGATGGACTGCCTGAAGACCTCCCCTCTGTCCAGCACCTGTGGGACTGTGCCTCTAGCACTGTGACCATTGAGTGCTTCACTCTTAACTCCATTGTCTTAGTTTGGAAAGACAGGTGTCTGCCAGGGAAAGCTGAAGCTTCCCTTGGAATGAAGATTGTAAATCCCCTCCCTTCAAATTATTATAATTTTGCAATTAAGATGGCTTTCAGGCAAAGATATGGGATAGGAATATCAGTTCTTTACTAGGAATATTAAAAATACAAATGTAGTAGTGCAAAAACACAAAGAAAGAAACCAACAAAAATCCTAGAAACACTGACAGAGTCAGAGTACAACCTGACGTGCTCTTGGTCAGGGTGTTGGAAACAGTCCATATAAGTCCTCCTGGAGTGACAGATGTTCTGTTGGAGTAGAGATGATCCTATAGAAGGGTCCAGTGGTGGCAAAGTGAGTCTGGTCTCCCTTTGGGAATCCAGCACAAACAGGCTGCCTTGTTGTTCTGTCTGGTTTTATCCAGCTAGGAACGCTTGGCTCCTCCCTTGGGGTGGAGCATCTCCCAATGGGATGATGGAATTTTATCAGTCAAGCAGTGAGACTCAAGGGCCCTTTAACAGAAGATATCCCCCTGGAGGGAGGATGGGTCCTGGAAGAGATAACAACACTTCTCCACCTGGCTTTAGCAGATGATAATAGAATACACACCCCTGGTTACATCCTGCATTGCAGCCCAGGACACTCCACCTTGTCTGTCTGGGCAGGATTCATTCCTCTCCCATCTAAGGCTGAGTTATGACTTGGCACAATTTTATTCCCCTCACAGGTGGAAACTTCTGATTCTTCTGATGCTGTTTGTCCTTCCTCAAGAAACCAAATTGTTTTGGCTGCTCTGCGTATTTAATTGCAGCTGTTTCTATATCAGTGAAGTAATTCATTAGGATGTGGCTTCCCATAGGATGGAGGCAGGCTACAGGAATGTAGTGGTAAAAGTGCAGTTTCTTCTCAGGAATTTTTGACAATATGCAGTATTATTTTATGCAGGATAAGCATGTCTTCAATAAATATTCATATACTTTTTGTCTAGGTTTCTACATGGGCATTGTCATAGCTGCAGAACTCTGATGCACAAGCCTTTACTCAGTCTGAAAACTTAGCAACAGATATTCACTCTCAAGTGATATTTCGCTTGATTTGACACAATTGAGGCATTCAAATATTCTTTTAATATAAATAACAAAATTTTAAATATTATTTTTAAAGCTATCCCGATGTGTATAAACACTGTCTTTGTAGAAAGAGATTAAGTATGATAGTGGTATAGATTTAATGTGGGATGGATTTTTATCATTAGCATTAAGAAGTTTATATATAGTAACTCAGCTTTTAGAGATACTTACAGTAATCTGTAATCAAAGTTGTTTTGGGTCCAAGTTTTTAAGTGATCAGATAGCATTTTTCAAGGCTGTTATACAGAAAAATACAGTATTTGCTGTTTTAAAAAATATATATGTAGATACCAATGAATGCTGCATATAAAGCTTCAATGTTCTATAATTATATTAGATACAGTAGCTAAGTCACTATTTTAAACTGCATATTTGTAAATCTATTTGGCAACCAGGGAAAAAGTTTAGGTCTCTACCAATTATTATATTATTTTCTTTGAAAGGAAAACTTTTATTATCCTGAAATATTCAGCATAATACAGATGTACCCAGTGCACTGAGGTTCATCTTGCTAAGATATATTTATTTTTCAATAATTCCTCAAATATGACTTTCGCCACAACTTTGTTTCTTGTGAGGATTACCTGGAATCTCCATAGATGGAATCTTCAATGACACAGCATTAAACATTGAATAAGTGACTGCAACTTGCATCCAGTATGTGAATTAGAGCTTAGCCCTTTTATGAGTTTTAAGTCTCCTAATTTTATTGGCTCTATTTCATCTCAAAGTGTATATATATGCCCACACATGCTTTTTATGCTTTATATACCTATATATCTATATATACATATACACACATACACTTTTTATACTTTAAATGTATCTACAAGCTTTTTTCTTCCCCTAATATATATTTGGCAGGTCTGTCCTGTCCTCTATGGGGCATTTCATGGCCACAACGTGTTTGCAGTGACCCTGGAGGTAGCAAGGTCATTTATAGTGTGCAGCACAGGTGGGATTGTCTCAGAGATCCAGCATGAATTCCAAAATCAGCTGTGCTGCAGTAGCTCCATTGTGCATGGAATCTCATTAGCCTGGGTATTTGCTCTTCAGGCAGAGCAGGAATGAATCTGGTTCAAGAACTAGGCTGAGCAGGGTTTGGAGATCCCACTACCAAGATGAATTGTGCAAAGTTTTAAGAAGTATTTAATGCCAAACAAATGGAGATTCATACTTGGCTGTCCAAAATCCGTATTTCAACAGTCTGATAGAAATGCATCTGCCCTACATTTATTGTATTCTGTATCTTTTTTCAGAAACAGGTCAGGCACTATTATACTATAAGAAAAAACACCATTTCCCTCACCCTGCGCACGTAAATTTTTTTTCTGCCTCCTTCCATTTCTTTTATTTTCTGATGTGGACACACATTCACCAGGCTACTTGCCAAGCCCTCTTTCCTTTTGGTGTGTTGGTAGAAAACAGGATCTTACTCCTTTCCACCTGACACATAGAAGAAGAGTTCTACTGTTAGGCGTGAAGGTGTGTGCCCAGAGTTTGCTTTAAAGGGAGGAAGTAGGGGTTGCTCAGAGCTTTGCTGGTGGATGAGCACTAAATTGACCTTGCAGCTCAGGTGATTTGTGTGCTTTGAGAGAGATGGACATGGAGATCAACTTCCCAAGGGAAAAGTGCAATGTCCTATTCCATGTCACACTCCCTGACATCAAAATAAGGAGTCCAGCTGGAGTCCTTTGTGTGAAGACTTTATTCTCCTTATCAAGCTGAGCAAAGAGGTCATCCAGCCTTCAGCCTGTGCACGTGAGAAAGAGCCTTTGAGGTACTTGTGTCACAGCAGCCTGCAAGATGACTCCTGGCCTATATGGCCCAAAATCATGAGGGTAATTCAGGTTGTGTTTGAATTTTCTTCAGGCATCAAAAGGCAGGATGGGAACAGAACAGACTGAACTGAGCTCTCCTGTAAGATCATATATTGGCAGTCAGGATTGCACAGCTGAGTAAAGAGAGAAATAGCAAAAAGAAAAAAAAAAAGCAAACATGCTGAGCAATATATGTTGGCTTCTGAATTGTTTTTCTGCTTCTGAATGAGGCAAATAATGCACCCAAGGAAGCATTTCTGCCACTGTTGATAGGAGACTACAGGCCTGCATGGAATACTTGAAAATGCATAAATTGTTCACTAATTACATCTTAAACAAACATTTAATATAATTTCATATTTCGCCACATCATACTAATGAGCTACAAACAACTGTCCTTTGACCCAGAGCTTACAGCCCCTGGCAATTTCCTTTCTACTTAGCACATCATGAAGTCTTTAGATGGCAATTTTGCAATATGACATGGTTAATAATTTGGTGTTTTAGAAGCAAATGAAATAGAGAATATTCTTCTAGGGAATTGAAATTATCAGGATTATGCTGCCTATGAGGAACTTAATGAAACAGGAACAGAAGCATCAAAGTCACTTTTGACTGCAGAATTTTATGATAAATATATTGAGTTCTTTTTTTTTTTTTTTTTCTACTTCAAATTTTTGCTTATAAAAATATTGTACCAATGTCAGTAGGAATTAGAAATTGGAATTACCTACTCTGTTGCAGGCATAAATTTGCAAATGCTTTCACCTCTTTTAGTCTGGTCCTGTGTGTTCAGAGAATTGACAGAAATTCCCTTTATACAGGAAATTCTTATAATAAATCTTGCTTAAAAAAAAACCCCAACAGACAACCTAAAGTTCTAAACTAAAGATCTATGGCAAACAAAAATCCAAGGTTCTTTTCACCTTCATTCTGCACCTAATTTCTAATCTCACCCCTGTTATCTGAAAACATATAAGTAGCCCCCACTCTCATAGAATCTCACCGGCTCACAGTCCTTCATGTATTTACTTTCCCACTACATAATGGTCAATCAACTCACAGAAATGAAACAGAATTTCACTCTTCTGAATCCACAAAAGCAGTATGGAAAGTGTTTTAAGGATTGCTTTTGTATTTTCCTGGTGCAGAAGAAGTGACCAGAATGCAGCTCTCCAGCTACCTTCCAGCTATGTCAGGAATGATGCTAATATTGCTCCTTTTGTGCCCACAAATTCCTCATTCTGTAGCACACATGAACGTTTTCTTACAGCTGTAAGGGAACTTCAGGGGGAAAATGAGTTGAACCACACAGTTGAGTGTCCTCAAATTCAGAAGACATTGAACACTCTTGCTCAGAGCTTAAATGGTCTGCTTAAATGGTCAAGGTGCCTCACTTGACTGTTGTGCTTTTCACTAGAGCAAGAATAGCATTTCATTTACTGTAGCTTCTTGCCTTTTCAGAACATTTCTGGATCTAGTAGTATTAATTTAAATAAAATGAATCAACATACAGTATATTAAAGACAAAAACAAAAACAAAAATAAAACAAAACAAAAAACAAACAAAAAAACCAAAACAAAACAAAAAAACAACAAACAAAAAAACCCAACAACAACAACAAATAAAACAACCCCAGCAAAGAGCAGAATCATGTAGATTAAGCTACAGATTTGAGCAAAAGACTGGAAATTGATCTGGAGCAACATTCTCCAGGCAGGTCTAAAGTTCACAGTCAAAAGAAAGGAACATTTCTCTTGGTCTCTGTACCTTCTTTATCAAGTCCTTAATTTTATATGATCAAATTTAACCAACTGTAGCATCATGGTTCCTATATCATACTACTCCTCTCAGTGGAAATAGTCAAATGATTGTAATTAATCAAACAATTAAGTACTTTGTTGAGCTGGGACTTAAACAGAGGAGCCAGAAAAGAGCTGAAGGCAAAATCAAGCCTATGCATTTTAATCTTCTCTTTCTCTCCATGAATACTTCATGGGAAATAACAGGTTGTTTTGAAAGAACCTGCATTTTAAGCACAGTTTGTCCCATAATCTGTATCACACATTTGGCAGCCTATGTAACTTTGATAACAGAAAATAAATTATTGCACACAAAATACCAAAATGTTAATTATGCTTTTCGTTGGCTTCAGATAAATCCATATTTCGTAATGGATTTAGGCATATGGAACTATAGCCCAGAGGCTGAAACAACAGCTTGGTTCTTGCAGGGCTTACAGATCATAGAAAGCATGTTGTGTCTTTAAAATGACCTTTTGATGGAAAGGGAAAGAATAAACTATAGCTGCTCAGTGAATACATACAGCACTGGATGATAATCACTAAAGGAACTGGTCTGAGCAAGAATATATTAGCAGATACTGTTAATTATTGAAGAAAGAACAACAGAATAAATTTGCATGTAGATGTTAATATGGAAAGCAGTGGTACTGAATCTGTGTAATACAGTACCTGAAGCAATCACATTTATTTTATGGACTTGAAAAACTGATGAACAAGAAGGTGACTTCTTACTGCAGATGTGCTTCAGGCATTACTTCATTAACAATACAAGAATGAATAATAAATGCTTCAAATAAGCTGTGCTTCTCATATCTGTCTCTAATGACTATGTAATTAAAGTAAGTTGAAAATGGGAAGTCTTGTGTGAAATATAGTTCTTAAATAAAATTAATATCCTCAGTGAACTGGCAATTGCTTTTTTTCTCAAAAATAATCACAGGGATTTGTAAAAGATATTTACTAATGAACTCGTAAGCACTGGAAACAAAAACCCATTTTTCCTCATCTGTAGAATGCTATAAAGCAAGAAAGACAGCATAAGGAAACTTGATGGCTTGGAACATGCCTGGTTCTAACGGGAAGTTGTCTATGACATTTGCTTCAATATCCATGGAGTCAATGGTACATAAAGAAAAATACAGCTGTTCAAGGCATGTACAGCAGAGTTTACTTCTCTGTGAGCCTGATTTCTGAGATTCTCAGAGGAAATCCTAATAAGAGTATCTTTAATGCAGGGTAAAAACCCCAAAACTCTACAAATATCCTCACCTCCACCCCTATAAGTATGTTCATCTTTGCTTTGATTATCTTGTTTCAAAAACAAAGCATTTCTATCTGAAATCAAAGACATTTATTGAAGCCTACTACTTTTTTTTTTTTTTTCTTTCACTGAAACCTAGTCTCTAGGAAGTTTAGCAGTCAAGTCCTCACTCAAAGAGAAGTTGCTTGTAGTGTATTCATGATTTTTAACCTCTAGGGGTACTCAGACTCTTTCAGCCATTGAATTCCCATAGTAGGGTATGTTCCTCAATATGCAGTCCCAACATCCTGTGCCAACAGAACCCCAAATTAAACATTGCCTTCTAAAGTCAAGAAATGTGAGTAGGTGGGCAAAAAATGAGCCATATGAAATGGGCAGTTCACCATGTGCCCAGGTAAAATGACTGGAGGATTAGTGCCAGAAGGGACCACTGTAACAGTCTCCAGCCATGAACCCAAATGGCTGTGAACACAAATTCATATTTTCATCTTAAATTATTGTGTAGGACTCTGCATGGCCTGATCTATGTATTTGGGTCACAGTCTAACTCCTTGGTGGGCAGGCTGTGTCTCAGAAGTCAGATAACAGTAAAATTACATGAGCAGCACTATACTTGATGCTTTGTCTTCCTCAGGCTTCTAAACTTCTTGTGTTTAAAAATAAACAAAATGTGTTTAAGAAAAAGCGATGAATAAGTGAATAAGCAAAGACTTCTGATCCTTTGCTTTCTGCCAGTGAAGATGAGCACACCTAAATAGCTGTAGGCTTGCCAGGGGCTGGTGCACTGATCTGTGATCTGTGTAGGTAGATCTTGAATCTTTGAAGAAAAGAAAGCTGTCATACATGAGAGCACAGCGGCGTGTTGAGGATGTAGGTTTGTAATTCTAAATTTCAACCAGGATAGAAATTTTCTTGTTTTCTAATGCTCTTTCTTTTTGTGAAAGAAAACTGCATCTACCATCAGAATTTCACTTGGGATCATGGCTGCTTTGACCATGGGTCGCATATAATTATATTAATCCCTACCTCAGTTTTTTAGAGCCAACTATTGTTGCCTCAAATCTAATCTAATCAAGACACTGGCCTTCCATTCCCCTAAAAATGTGTCTCACATGCTGTTCTGGGGACATACAGAGGGACATCCTCTAGACAGGTCTCATCTGCAATCTCTGTCACCGTCAGCAGACTTTATTAGGATCCCAGGATCCTAAAAAAATCACAGTATATTTTCTGGGTATTAATTTAAAGATGTGTAGTGGTTGATTTTTCCATTCAAGGATGATTGATTACACTAATGATCTAATATGGCATGGGTAATTTGTTTAAAATATTATTATTGTATCTTATTCCCTCATTTTTCTATAGTGGCAATTCCAAAGTCTTTCTATAACAAACATGTATCGTAACTTTGGAGAATCCCAGGCTACTGTGCTTTGAATAGCACAAATAGTGTTTTTTTGAAATAGTGAGTTTTTGAAACCATTCCACATTTTTTATAACTCCGAAGCTTTCATTAAAAAGGACTATAAAATCTACTATTTGGGCAGGAATGGCATACTGACATACAGACTTAGAAAATACCTTGCACTTGGCATGTAATAAATCTGCTTTTTCAGATTTATTGGAACATTTTAAACCATTCTTACTGTAAAAAGGAAAATAATTCTTGAATTTAGTCTTACTATAGCTGCAGCATTAATGTGTTGATTGTTTGAGGGAGAGACACCTGACAGAAGGTTCTTTGGTTTTCCTTCATTTTTATTTCCTCTTTGTTAAAATAGTATTTTCTTTTTTTTTCCTTTTGGAAAGAAATCTTTGGATTTCCTTCATTTTTATTTCCCCTGTTTTAAAATATTTTCTTTTCTTTCCTACAATTTGGAAAGGAATGGACAATTAAGCATACAGTGGAGATTTTAGTATAGACTACAAGTTGGAAGACATACAAGCAAGCTGATTTGTTTTACAAAAATTGTCTTTTCCATTCCATGAATGAAGGAAAGAAAGAATTTTTGGAAAATGTTAAGAGGAAAACATGAATTTCTTCCAGTGACTAGGAATATTGATAGACTTTCCTTTCTGCCAGCAGATAACTAGAGTCTTTTTTGCCTGTTACAGATTTATCTATCTATTCTGAAACAAAAAAGAAATTAGCTTTTAATTCCACACATATATTTGAAAATGAAATCATTACGCTTGTTTCACTAAGTGTTTCCATTTTGATGGTTTTCCACCTGCTGTATACTAGCAAAACATGAAGCAAACTTCATAATGTGAACATTAAACATTCAATCCAAATACTAAATGTCTTCTCATTTAAATGCAGCTGTAAGCTGACAATGAAGTCCGAGCTAAACTCTACTATTACTGGCATAGTAAAAATGATAATTTTCTTTACAGCAACAATTAATGACAGATTCAAAATTATTATCAGAAATAAAAAATTTGAGCCAATTTGGCTCAGGTACATTTGTACCAACTTAGTGATTCCAATGAGTATGGAAGCCTGAAAATGGAGGAACAGAGTTTTAACAAAATTCTTGTTTAATTTTGAAAGAAAATTATACCTCTGTTTAAAGCTGTTCTGAACTTATGGAGTAGGTGATCTCCTTGTGACAAAGAACCATGGCCACTCAGGAGCAACCCAAGACATGTGGAACCAAAAGACCCGTGATGATAATATATTTTTGTAGGCACAAAGGAAACATTTTTCAGCAGAGAGTTCTGATTATAAATAGGACAGAGTCTCAATTCCAGGTGTGCTGTACTCCTGAGTGCAGTGGAAAACTGCTGCCTCATGCAACTTGAATTTCTGTTTTTGTTGTATGGATAAATATACATATATGTGCCAATCCTGCATTTCTTTTGTAAAAATACAAGGAACTGAAAAAAAAAAAAAAAGGTATTCGCAAGCAGGTATAAGAAAGTTAATGGTTTTCAAAGCATTATAGAGAAAAGGAGACTATTTTAGGAATAAAGATAATGAAAGTTGGCATGTATTCCCTATGCAACAAAAGAAAAATCACTTATAGACAAAAAAAGGCAAGCAGTTGCAACTAAATCTCAGACATTCAAAGCCACAAAAGTGTATAAATAAAAGTACAGTGAAGTTTTCCATGCAGTTGTACACCTTCAGTTTCTTCTCATAACATATGTTCTTCCCCAAGTTTCCATTTTCCAAAAGAAATTAAAAAGAAAAAAAATCCAAGCACATCCTGGAGAATGTAGAGGGAAAATTGACAAGGCCTCTTCTGTAATTACCTTTTCCAGATTAATTCCATAGCAAAAAATGAGTTAGCATTTTCAGTCAGATCAGAACATTTACTCTGCTCAAATTCCATCCTTCTAAGCACCTTTTGTTGCAGATTCTGATTTCACAGATTCCCTCTTTTATAGAGAAAGGAAATTGAAAGAAAATGAAAAGTTCATAAAAGTAGACTGATAGGTTGATACTACAATATTAAATGCTTTTTATTATTGCCCTCCTTGCTACAGTTTTGCCATATAGAAATAGCATTTTAATTTAGAAAGAATTTAATTCTACAGAACCAAACAGTATATTGCAAAATGTCATATATTTGCACCTCATAAGGGATTGATCTGGTGGAATAAATGTTGAAACTGAAACTTGTTTCATTGTTCTCTATTGTTCCCTATTGTTTGTTCATGTTCAATACTTGGGGAAAAAAGTGATTTTTCGCCAATCCGGAATTTCTACTGTTACATCTGTTTCTGTTAGCACTTAAATCTATGTCCAAAATTTCTTCTATTTTTTGGTACTGCAGATATAAACTACACTCCCAATAGGCCATCTTCATTACAGCAGCTCTGCGTTGTATAATTTTTAATAAAATTACTTTCTACTTCCAATGAAGAAATGATCACATATTCAACCAAATTCCATGTAAAGACAGCTGCTTGTTCATTGAATGGTCTCCAGCAGCAACATGGACACTGGATTGCTGTTGGATGGATCTCAGTAGCAGCTGTGGGGTGAAAAGAGAATGACCCATAGGTAATGTAGCTCTCTTTGAAGAACCAAGGGAGCACAGAAAATCCTCTCTCTGTTCCAGCTTTCTCCCTGTTTAACTGCATTGGTTTCTCTGGGAAATTAAGGATCATATCCAGGTACATAGAAAGGAACCTTCTGAATTGGGGGGCACTGCATGTGAAAAATCTTCATCTTTCTTCAAAAGATTAGACTGAAGATGCCCATTTTTTGCACAATGTTTTTTTTTCTCCTCTAAACCATAGCAATGCCTAGTTCTTTATGACATTTTAAAACCAAGACAATGAAAGCAATCATGGCCAGTGGGCAGTGAATCTGTAAAGCTGCAGATGAGTATTTACAAAAGGGGTTGTTCAACCCATGTGGCACTGCAATTCCCACCAGCTGTGATGAACAACAGCAGAATCTTATGCTTACATTAAAAACATCTAATATTTGTAAGAATGATGCTTCACACCTTTTTTTTTTTTTTTTTTAGTGTAGTGTTTACAGTAGTTCCTGAAACTAAACTTTGTTTCTGCTGAAAATTTAATTAAAAGATGTTTACAGAAAACAGCAAGGATGGTAAGCATTTGTAATAATTTGTGATAAATATTAGGAAAGAATCATTATCATAGTCTGAAAGTAAACCAAAATCATATGCATTCCTTTTGCCTTTGTAATAAATATTGGTAGAGAGGGAGTAGCATTACTTTATTCTTTAATGCTGCAACAGCCAGCCTACACCCCTGGTCAGTCCTGAAATATCTTCTGCACTAACTATAAGAAATTTATTCCTCCAGTGTCCTGATCTTCTTTTTGTTCATGTGCCTGATAAGAGATTCAGAGATATATGTGCAAGCAAAGCCTGAAGGCTGAATTTACAGGGTTTCAGTAGGAATGAAAAGAAAAATCTAGATGCAATGTCCCAGTATCTTTGCCAATCTACCTTACCAACTTTCTTATAATCAGTGTTTCATTGGTGTGAAGTTACATAAGTGAATAAAGTTCTGGTTAAAATTACAAGGGAAAGTAAGAATTTGCTGACTATCTCACCTGTAGCACTGTGCTGCCTTTGACACTTTGGCCATTACAGGCAAAGTACTTGAAAACCACATGAAGAAAGTGGAGAAAAAAACCCAAAACCAAACAAAACCAAGCAAAATTTTTCCAGTCACTGCAGACCTGAATTATTTTTGAAGTGGTGATTGACTGATGGAAGTCTCTGTACTCTCCTGAGTGATCCAGAGATAAATCAATTAAACAACCCCATTTTGTCTTTTTTTCCTCCTTTTTTATTTACACCATCATATCAAAGATAGTTTTTTAGTAAGCATTGAAGCACTTCAGCACTGGAGACCTTAGTGTTCAGATGCTGATCATTCCATAGTTTATTCCAGTTCATAAACACGTGAGTAACAGGGAATTCCTCGACAGATTGTCCCCCCTTATATCCTCTGACAAAACCTGAATGTTTTCCAGAATGTCAATACAAAACTTGGTGTCCTCAGCTTTCACAAGTTTCATAAAATCTGTGGCAAACTGCCTTTGGTCTGTCACATTTGGAGTCTCACTCAGGCTTGCTGACAGCTCCATGGAAGCTGGTGACTTTGAAGCAGTTTGCTTGGAGAAGGATCTCTGTAGAATGAGTGGGAAACGGAGTCAGGGAGAAAGTCCAGCCTGGTTTCCAAAGGCTGTCCCAGTGGTTTGAAGGCTGATACTCAAAGCAGGACTTGGACAGCTGCTCTTGCCCAGGCTGGTTTTGAGGACAGAGAAGTGGGGCTCAGGTGGCCTCGCAGAGCTCTGGGGTGGCCTCTCCTTGTTCTCCAACATCCACCATCACCCTGTGCCATGGAGTCAGCTGATTCCCCAAGACCCAAAGAAGGGATTTCCCCTTACGTGGCTGCAGTGGGCTGGTAGCACAGTGCTCCTGGTTATTTGGGGGAAGGTGTTGTGGCGACAGCCTCGTGCCTCACCTGCCCGTCACCTCGGAGCAGAGCAGAGAGACCTTGGACAAGCTGGCCAAGCTGCCCAGGAGGACATTGGCACTGCAAAAGGCCTCCTCTGCCTCACACGGCTCCTTCCCGGCACCCGTGCTGGGGATGGGGGTATCCCAAGGGGGGTGGATCAGGGCAGGGCCTAGCAGATGCTGTGAGCTGGAAGGAAAAAGCAGGAGATGGTGGCAGGTGGTGGAGCAGCAGCAGGAAGGGCCCGCGCTGGGCAGTCTGTGACATCACCAGAGCAGCTCTGGAGCGACAGTGGAAGGATGGGGAAGCGAACATTCCATGCCATTCTGCCCAGGCATAGTGGCATGAGGAGCCCACTGTGAGCCCCAGTTAGGAGTAGGCGATGCACAGCGACCATGGATGAGAACAGATATCCTTTTCCTCTCCTGACTTTTCCTCCTCCTCTCCCTCCCTGCCCTGCCACAGCTGCCATTGGGCCTCTCCCTGATGTGTCTCTTTCCCTCAGGCCCAGACCTGGCCTGGGCACACAGGGGACCCCGGGAGGGTGGCAGGGAAGGTCTGTGGCAGCCAGTCCCCTCAGCCAGGGCTGGTTGGTGATGTTTGGGTGGGCCCAGTGCTGGGATCACTCAGTCTTTGGTGTTTTGTGGCACTCCCCACCGTTCCCTGCCACTGCAGAATCCCCTCGGCCTCCCCATCTCTCTCTCCTCTCACTGCACCCCTTTCTGCACCCTGATCACCTCTTGATCTCCCTCCCACCCTCCCTTCAGCCCTTCTGGTCACTGCCCTCCCAGTCTTTGAGGACAGAGCAGAAATTTCTTTCTTCCTGCACGTCTTGGGGCCTGCTGCATTCTCAGAGGTCAGAAGGTGGTCTGAAGGATGTTCTAGAACATGAGAAAAGGAAAGCACAAGCTTCTTAGGTTTAACAAAATTAAACTTCTCTCCCTCACACCCCAACCCCCATTAAAAGGCAATTTCATGGGCCAGAATCTTCCTTAACCTCACATCTCATACATGGTTTTGGAGTCTCATTCAGAATGATTTCAAGACTGGGAATATTGATTTTGAGGGTTGTATGAGGCTGCTTGAAAAAATGCAAATACCTTTTGATGAAGACCATTTAAAACATATTTTCAAGGTAAGGTGTATGTACATTAGGCAATTAATGGTTTAGAAATTCAGTTACACATCATACATTTGCTGTTTTTTTGGGTTAAATTCTTGGGAAATGTATTTCACGCTAGTGTGGTGTGCAAAATCATCAGAGAATTTTCCTCCTCCAGGTCTTTTGTGTAAAATAGATAACCCAGGGCTTGCATTCAAATCACAATCATTTAGAATTGAAAATACCTCTGAGATCACTGACTCCAGCCATTAATATATTGAAAAGTCCACCTCTAAACCTTGCCTCTAAGCACCACAAATACCGTTATTTTAAGTACTCTCAAGGAATGGTGACTCAGACACTTCCCTGGACGGCCTGTTCCAATGCTTGACAACACTTTCAAGTGCAGAAATTCTTCCTAACAGCCAATCTAAACTATCCCTGGCACAACTTGAGTCCACTTCTGCTTGTCCTACTGCTTGTTACTCGGAGAAGAGACTGACATCCTCTCAACTCTGTCTTTTCACCACAACAAATCAGTGTAAGATGGAAAATACGTTGATTTTGATTCCCAGTTTTTTTGTAACACGACTGCACTTGAGAAAACTTAAAGTATTCTGGTTTCATCCTATTTAGCTTATTCTGTAATCAAGCTAATGAGCCCAGACGTGCCTGTCTGATGCTGGACAGAGCCGTGAGAGTGACTTCCTAAAAATCCTCTTGCCAGGAGGACAAGATGGACTTGTCTGAGCTGTTCAGGCTTTAGATCCAGCACACATTCATTCTGTTCTCCACTATACCTGTCCTGTAGTATTTAAGAAGGGAAACGATTTGGCCTTGAGACTGGCAGTGTTTAAGAGATTTCCATGAAGGTTACATGATACAGCTAGAACCTGGACTTAATAAGTTAATTTGGTGTAGGTAGGCAAACTACTGCCCAGCAGATCTTGTACCAGTGAGCAAACACCACAAAACTGAATGCCTTGACACTTACTGGGTATACATGTCCTTCATGTAATGACTCAAAAGATGTGAGATTTTCCCTTTTACCTCATTTGTGTATATATATATATATATATATATATATATATACACACACACATATACATGTATTTATTTATTTACACATTTAGATGTATATGATTCTTTTGAGAGTGTTGCAACCAGCTGGCTGATTCTGTCCTGATTTAGGCAGAGGACGATTAACTATGGCAAGTCAGAAACTTCTAGGTCATGAGAAGGAAGGCACTAAGTTTTCCAATTCCACACCGCTACACTCCTCACCCTGTCTTCCTCTCCTGTTGTTGTCTGCCTTGTCAAGCCAAGGTAGAACAGCACCATGAGCTCAGCCCTGGCTAAAGAGGCTTCCTGTGGTTTCTGAACTTGCACTGCATGGAGACAGTTGCCAATCTAGAGAATCTCTTAAGAACTTAAAAAATACTTCCCATTGTTTCCTCTATCTTCCCCCTAATTTGTTTTCTGGCAGGAATTTGAGAGAGGTGGTCAGCTGTGGGTAGAGAAGACAGGAATTATTTGAGGGAAGTGACCTGCAAAGAACAAGCCTGATCTAGTTGTACTTAACTACATATTGTATTCAATAGCCTGATCTAGTTATTTATAACAGTACTGTTAGGTGTTCTTTGCTATTTAAGGAAGATTTACAGGTCTTCAGTAATTTGGGGGACTCAAATATTTAATCAGTGTAAGAACATGTAAAAATTCAAAGAATTCTAGAAGGGAACCTTACTAACATCATTGTAAGTAACCACACATCAGCAGTTGATCTAATGGTTATAAATAGCAAAATGCATTTTAGAGAAAACTAATTTTAAGAAATACTGTTATTTTCTTGTCCATTCTCCTTGAGTTTATTTTACTGTAATACTCTTCTGAGCAATATCAGAACTGTGAATATTAAAGTTTTAAGGAATAATAAATTTTCATATAATTTCTCTCAAGACTCCTTGTCTCTTCTTTTTTTGAACAGCAAAGATTTGATGTGCATTAATAAAACTAGGAATGATAAAAGCCTACCCCCCAAAATTATAAGATTATATATATCTATATATCTATATATATCTATCTTTTTATAGTGACAGGATTTTTGTCACTTTTATTTGAAGAGCTCTCTTGTGTAGTATTATTGCCTGTATTTCATCAAGAGGCAACTAAAATAGCAACTTTAAATTCTTGCCCAGCTTCTCTTTGTGCCAGTAACTAAGTGAACATCTTCCAAGTCCTGATAAATGGTTTATTTCCAAAATAAGTTTGTATTTTTTTTCTGCTTAATGATTATGAGCAAATTTGCAGCATTGTTAAAAACATTAATAATTGGATTGAGAATGTCAACCTTAGACAGAGAATTTCTCAGCAGTAATGAAATGTGTATAATTGGCATTTGTACAGAAATATTTTCTTGCTAGTGATCTCTGTTAAAAATGATCATTATTATTCTCTTTCACAAACTCAAAGCAAATACTGAACTACTGATTTATAAGATTTTTTTTCACTAGAACTCCTCATGAAATTTAATTTTGTACTTGTTTCGGTTATCTAATATATTTTTACTCCTATTGCTGGTCTTGTGCAGAAGGACAGTAGGAACTGTACTGTGTAGGAAGGAACTAGCAATGGATCACTAAAATTTTAGGTTTTATGGTATGGCTTCAAAACCAATCTAATTTAGCAGTAATACAAAGCCTTGATCAATTGATCAAGGAAGAAATTTCCTGTTTATAGATAATTCTGTGGAAGCCAAACCAGCCACAGTAAGTGCCACGTTCTGGATCCTGCAACTTGGCCTCTTTGGCACTCTGGGTTTAAGGAGACAACAATTAGGAATTTTCATCAGCTTACAGTGATAATCACTGAGGCAGTGGATTGCCATTTGTTTGTGATTTTTGTGAGCAATTTTGTCAGCAGATTTCTCTTAATTTGGCAACTTTTAAGAATAATTCAGGCTAAAATGTTAGAAACATTTATATTGCATATGCAGTTACTTATTTTGAGTGGAAAATTTTAAAGGAAAAATGGAATCGTTAAACCTGAGAAAAATGTAAAAAGCAGAAATGGTAAAAAAGTATTGTTCTACTCAAATTATTTTGTCCTTTTAACTTTTCTAGTGGCTTTTATACAGAAACGCTGAAATTAATTACTCTGCTAACATCTTGTAAGCTCTATGAAAACAAGCTTACAATTCACGAATCCTGAAAGTGTGAATAATTAATCTAAGTTAAACATTCTGGCTTGTTAAGAATAGAACATGATGTCATAGGTTATTACAAAATATCTTGTCTTCAAACTTTAATAGTGTTTCTTATTTGAAGTGTTGAAAGATTTGTATCTCCTGATAATTTGGTCATCTTTATTTCATTTTTAAGATTATTAGTTGTTGTTTTTGTATGCAAATTTGACTGACAGTATTTACAATACGGTATAAATAGCTGTTGGAGAGGTATTATACTAAATGTATTTTCCACTTGATAAGTTTTACGCTGCACATTTATTTTAATTCATAGCATTTTAGAGATTTTCTACAATGTGTTTGAATATTAAAAATGCATTAAATCTAATTTTATTGTACTTATTTAGATGCTAATTGTGTCACATGGTCCATTTTACTTGATATAAAATATTTGTAGGACACAAAATATAATCTAAAAGTTGAAGAGTGTAATCTGATTGTAGTCACTGTTGCCTGAGGATTCTTCTCTGATTCTTACTCTTATGGTCAGTTATAAATGAGTGTTTGGTGCATAACTTTGTATAATTGCATGTTGTTTTATTGATCTTTATTATTATTATTATTTTGGTTACTTTTTTTTCTCAGAAAACCCTTGACAAACATACAGGAGATATAATTAGCATGGATGACTTCAAGGCAATTTATCGAGCTCTTGTACACAGACCTGAATTTGAAGAACTATTCAAGGCTTACTCAACAGATGGCAAAACTCTACCTGATGGCCAGCTCCTTAAATTTCTTGTAAAAGAACAATTTCAAACTGAAGCTAATGAAACAACTGCCTTAGAAATTATTATGAAGTATGAACCTATTGATGAAGGTATGCAAAGTTCAACTATTTGATATCTAGCCCTTATTTATTGTGCTTCTTTCAATAACTGCGTTTTGCAAAACCTCATATCTTTATTTGTTTAAAAGCATGTCTTTTCATCTATTTATTATTTTTTTTTTCTTCCTGTGTTTTAATTTATTTTCATGGTGCTCTCCTTTGCCCAGTCTCCTTTTTTCTGTCACTTCTTTATTTCTTTTCCAAGTCCTTCTATAAGTTCTATTCTTCAGCTCATTAGAAACCATTTTCAATTTGTTTTTCTTAAGGTTCTTATCTGCCATTTTTCTTGTCTGATCGTTACACTGTCTTCTCTCCCTTGAGTCATTTAATGCAACACCTTGGGCAAGACTTTTATGTCCCTCTGACGTCCTTGCAGAAGATGCCTGGTCACCCTTTCCGAATCTCTAGAACTCTGAGATGAGGAGGGGTTTATAGATCTGTGACATGTTCTTCACCTATTTAAAGGTGCCTCAAGTTGGCGTGTAACATTTCTGCTGAGTCTCACCGGTTTCAGCTTGTGGCAAAATCTACAGCTAAGCTATCAAAAGGATATAACTGCATTTTGTTACAAGCTGTTACTTTATTCAGTGGAATATATTTAATTCTTTCATTTCCTTGGTCCCCAGACTTTGAAAATGGGTGGAATTAATAAGTGGTTAAGAAAAATAAACCCAAGGAGAAAATATTTCTTCTGGGATAATAACCCAGGTTTTTCTATGCTGACTTGTGGTGGAAGAAGAAAATGGAAAATGTCACTTTTTCAAGGAAAAGCAGAAGAACATTTGGTGTTTCATTAAGAGGCACTTACTGTCCAGTGATAGCTGCAAAACATGTGACTCCTTATGCTTTTTGTCTTTGAGGTTTCTTTTCAAATTTGACTATATTTTATTGAACATATTCTGCTCTTTCAGAGGAACTAATGGTTACTAATTTTACAAGTTACCAATTTAAAAGTTTCCTTTTATTTTGTGTTACCTGTTTTGATGGGAAAGTTAAAAGCTATAACACAGTTAAACAATGAAAAATCTTCAGTCTATTAGAAAACACCTTTGTTATTATCAACTTATGTTTCTATATGTTTAATTTAATGTCTGGTTTAAATTTCAGATGCTGAGCCAAATTCTTGTTTGTTTCTTCACCTGTGATAAATTTGTCTCGTAATTGGAAATTATCTTGCTGAGCAAAATAATCTCCGTATTGTTCATGCTCTTTTGAAAGTGAATTCAAACTCCCACTCAAACATATTTATTTATTGAAAAGTTCCAGTTATGATTGACATGAAAGATGATTCACATGGTATTCTGACAGACCATTTTGTGTAACTGTCGTTCTGCATTTGTTACAGAACATTATTCATCAGGGTGATCTGTTGGACTCATCTGTCACCCTTGCCCTGTGTTTTACAGAAAGGGAAAAGGGCAGGTTTTGACACTTGATTGGCAGGTTTGCTAATAATAATGACCGTTCTCTCATAAATGTGATAGCCCTGGTATGTCAAGATTAGGATGGAAACAATAACTGCATTTTACATATAATTTAAATAAATCCATTTGTAGCATTTAGTGCATCCCTAACATTTGTGCAGAGAGATTTCCCAAGCTACAGAGCCAGATAACTGTGAATTTACTCTCTGTGGGCACTGTAGCTAGTTCAGGAGAGTGCAGAATGAATTACTCTTTCAGTTTTATTGTACGATTTAAATGTCTAATGTCAAAATGCTACACTAACAGATTTTTTTTTCACTTGTGTGCTAAAAGCTTGCATTTTTGCCAGAAAGAGCCATTTCTATGGAATTGATCACAAAATATGAATATGGGATTCACACCTGACAGTTGTGTCTCACTAACACCCAAATGTCAGTTGTCCTTCCCAAGCATTCCATTTTCTGCACTTTTTTTTTTTGAATAGAAGCCTTGACTCATTAAATGAGATTAAAGAAAACATGCCAACTAAATGCTTTTTTTTAAAGCTTCGTATATATGTATTTTTTTTAAAAATACTGCTCATTTACATGGATAGGATTAGAGGCAAAGTGAGGATAAGAAGGTATATCCCATTATTATTTACAATGTAGTGGCATTCAAAGACTCTACTCCTGCCTACTTTCCCACTAGGCAATACAAAAAACAGGGGAAAAATGCAATCCTGTCATAAAAAACCAACTTGCTTTGTAAAGAATAATAAAACCCTGGTGCTTCTGTGAGATAAGGACTTTGAGTAATCCAGAATGTATTTGTGAAGCAAAAAACCATTCAGTTTATTCCTAGCATACACAGTTATGAGGGTTTTTTTGGTTTGGTTTTTTTTTTGTGCATGTGTGTGAGAGACAGAGCAGGATGTAGAGCATAAATTTGCAGAAGGGAGCATTTGATCCCATTGGCGAATGTAAGTCAAACTTAATAAAGTAGACATCTCTGCCAAATTCTTACAGATTTCACAAAAAATCATGTGAAGTAAGAAAGATGACTTAAAAATCTCAGCTAAGACAGTGGTTGTGGCTGGGTTTGTGAGACATAAGAGTTCAGAGGTATGAAAGGGTGTGTAACTTCCCAGTCTCAGGGAAAATTTTCATAACAAGGTGATTATAAGCCCTTCGAAAACTGAACTGCTCTTCAGATAGCTACTTTATTCCAGTGTGCACCAATTATAAGTGTGGGTAAGGGAGAAAAAAGCCTCCCTAGAATATAAACTCAGAGTAGAAAAGGAATAACTGTATTCGTACTTTAGTGAAGGAAATACTTCTCTCTTTTCTGTTCCCTTTAGAGCATGAATGTTTCATTCTGATGTAAAGTAGTCAAATTTCATAGTATGAAATTCCATCTGATGATGTTTCTGCCTGACTTTTAACAATGATTGAAAGCTTCCTCTTTTCAATATAGCAGAGTAATACCCTGGTCTCTGATTGCAAGTGTTTCTCTTGAGTTCACTCCTAAAATTCCCAGTAAATGTATCTGTATCCACTTCACTCACTCTGGGGGCAAGGGAACACAGATATTTAATTACTAATTTAGTTCTAAGGAAACAAAGAACACCCACACATATTTAAAAATATGGGAAACACCTTTCTCCCCATTTCCTAGTCTCAAGTTCAGTTCAGGCTCTTTTTCCTCCCCACTCCCCAGTCTCTACTTCAGTTCAGACACCTCTCCCCCAGTCCTGTCAGGGCTGCAGGTTGTATTCTGTCCCTTCAGGAGGAAACGACTCTTGCAGGAGGCTCTGGCCAGTGCAGAGTGATTTCTTGTTTTTTCTGCTTCAGTGTGGGTGCTCCAGGCCTTCAGGGCAGCAAACATCTTATCAAAGTTTTCGGTTTTTTTTCTTTCTGAAGAGGAAGAAAAATACTTTCAAAGAAGCTCCAAGATAAATAAGGAAGCAGAATGTAATAAACCCTAAAAAATAATGTATAATGTAATCTGAGTCTTTCAAATACTCAGATTATATCCATAATTCCTCTCTGATATGGCAGTATTTCTATATATGGCAATGATGGAGTTTACCTTAACAGGAGGAATGAGAAAAATCATTTTCTCTTAAATCATATTTTAAAACTCCAAACAATATAAAAGAATACTATTAATAAAATGAATTCTATACTATCCAAAAGAGGGGGGCAAGAAAAAATATCATTGAACTTTGTGAACAAAAAGAGGCAACAAAAAGACAGAAATCTTTTTTTGCCTTCCCTTTCTACAATGGATATGTGTGTGCACACTCACTACTGCTAAAAGGTCCTAATGGAGAAAAAGACTGAGGTTTCTCCTGGGTAAAAATGTAAGACCTTGATGAAAGTCTTTTCACTGTGGAATAGTTATGGAGATGAAGTCCCATTTCCTTTAATGTAGAAGCAGAAAATGCCTGTAAATGGTCAGAAAATAGTACGGCTGTGCTATTCCTCAGAAGTGTAAGGGCCTGGAATAAGCTCTGTAAAAATACAAAGTTTTTTACTCTGTTGATTGGAGATATGAGCTGAATGTTTTGCTGGAGTCCACAAGTTTACATATTGACTAGATGTTCATTTTTGGGTGATTATGGTCATCAGCATATTTTCCTAAACACTAATTTCTCTTGAGAATATTGTATTTAACTTTTGTCAACGACAAGAAAAGCCAGGAGAACATAATAAATAATTCAGGAAAAAAGCACAAGACTTTAAAAAGCCAGTATTTTTCACTAATTTAAGAAATTAATGCAGAAAAGGTAAGAATTGTTAGAAAATAAAAAATGCGTGTGCATACGCACACACACACACACACACACACACACACACACAGAGTCATCAGCTCTACTTACAATTGCTCAGAGAAATATATAGATCATGAAAAAGAAACTAATCAGAAATGAAATCCAGACAGTTTGTGGAATTCATTATAGGCAAAGCATACAGGATGAGTGTATTCTGTTTTGAGTAATGTAAAAAAATTCAAAATGGTTTTTAAAGATCCAGAAAGTGGAAAATTAATTCAGTTGTTAGAAGTACAGTATAATATAACACATGCACATGGATAAATTTAAGTCAAGATACTAAATGGGATACACTTTTCAAAAGTCATCAGGGTAGCAAGAAGGCATCCTGCAAATCTCTTAGTTAAGGAAGACCAAAGAAATTCCTGATGCAATAAGTACAGTCAGCTCTGTAATATTATTAATATTATTAATCTGAGTAAGATCTCTAGTCAAAAATATGGATTAAACAGGGTAGGACCTTCTTAAATGATGTAATCAGGTCAGTGAAGACAGGTTGACAAATCCAAGCTCTTAGAAAATTGACTGTAACTAGCTTGACTAATACAAGTCAAAGGTTATTTTTGAAAATAGGGGGGAAAGGAATGATGAATTGAAAGACTGGAAAAGATCAAATGAAATATCTATTTTAGAAAGGGAACATCCAAGGAACTAGACACTGTCAGTTACTAGAAAAAAAAATGGAGCAAATAATAAATATGTAAAACCTTCTAAGACAGCAAAGATGAGTAGCAGTTTGTCAGGCCATTCCATGAAGAAATATTCTCCTATTTTCTCCTATGAAAGATTAACAGCAGCGGTGGATAGCAGGAAAATGAAAATTATCAGAAATCCGAAACAGAAAGATGCCCCAGATTTGATTTTTTTTTTTTTTTTTTGTGGAAAGCAGTGGAATGAGGGAAGTGCAAGAGCAGTTCTCATAAGTGAAAGAATGTGAAAAAAGAGGAGAGACATAATAACAAACAGATCAAATAGTTTGGACAGCAAGGAAGTTTCAGGGTAAATTTCTGCTTCCTAATTATGGAAGATTTCCTAACAATAAAGTTTTTTAGCTGTTGAAATAGTTTTAGTGAGTTGTCTGTGGATTCTTCATCAATGGAAGTCTGGAAAAATAACTTCAGGAAGACTTCTGGTAGGAATAACAGTTGTTGGGTGAAAGGATGTTTGATGTCTGGATGGCCTTCTGTTTTCCTTTATCATTGTAAAACATTGCAAGTTTTCTAGTTCAAAGACCTGTGTAATTGAGAGACAATTATTTTCTGTAAATTCTCATTCAGGTATAAAACATTTAGTCTGTCATGCACCAAAGATCAATAATTGCAATTCAAACTTGTACATTCTGATTCCTATAGCTGTAGTAAGAATTATCAGGGGGTTTTCCTGCAGATATTTCCAGTCTCCAAGTTTGTATACATTAATTTCTAAGTTATTGTTAGCATAAAATGATCTTGGATTATTTATCGCTTTTTCACTTCTAGTCTGCTACGGTGACAATAAAGTAAGAACTGGGCAAAATCTCTCACTAATTCAAAGTGTGTTTTGAAGCAGAGCTGACTTTTGAGATTATATCATTTGCAAAATGACTGCATTCAAAACATGACGTTTGGGAGCAGTAGCTGGCAGTTTAATGGCTCTGTTTGCCATTAAATCAGTCAAAACCAAAACAAATGGGATGACTAGCACTGATATGGACTCAATTAGTTCATTTTGTTATAAATGTGGTAGTGTAATAGGCTTGATTTGCAATTCATCTGTGTGGGCAGCTATTTATTTTGTTAAGATGTTGTTTTAATTTCAAATATTTCTAATCACGATTTGATCAATATTTATTTGGATTTCCCACCCCTGGAAAAGACATTTGGTGCTAGGAATCATAGTTTCTGCAAGATTATATTGAGAGTATCTGACTGACTTTTTAGAGAACAATCCTGATTCTCTCAAAACAGAAAAAAAGAAGGTTCTCTTAGCACATTGTCTGGCATGTTACTTTCTAAAGTAAACAACAAATATTTTACTTTATATTTAATTAGGACTACTAAAAACTCTCCTTACTGCTGTCCATAGAAGAATAAAAGTGTCAAAACACATTTATTTCCTCTCAGAAGTTTGAACCACAGTGATTCAGCTCCAGAGTCACATGTATCTGATGTTTGTGTTCTTTATACATTTGTTATGAATTTTAAAATTGCAGGAAAGTCTTGTGCTGTATAAACTTTAGCAGTGTTCAGAATTGGCTATTAAAAATTTCAGAAAGTACATAGACATAACCATCAGAGTGGCTTCACAACAGAGGCTTTTTTTCCTTTTGTTTTTGTTCAGTGAGGACGAAAAGGATGATGTCATTTGAAGGATTTATAAGGTACATGAACTCAGAAGAATGTTCAATATTTAAAAGCCAGCACAGGAGCATCTATCAAGATATGAACCATCCATTGTGTGATTATTTTATTTCATCTTCTCACAACACCTACTTGATAGCTGACCAACTAATGGGACCCAGTCATTTATGGGGATATACCAGGTATTTGGACATTGCTTTTTAATATTTTAAACATACTTTGGCTTTATTTTTAATGCATACTAAGTCACATACAATCCTATTTGGCATTAAGGGACAAAGCCATCAAAGATACAAGTTGAAAATGTGAGAGTGGTATTTTATTTTTGGGTACACTTCTCAATATATTTGCCAAGCCATCTGTTCATAGTCTGGAAACAATCTATTTTTTTTCACTTACATCTCAGAAAATCAACCTTGCAGCAAATGAAATCTATAGTATGATGTACAGTACACGATTAAATCAGTTTTTAATCACAACACACTGTGCAAAAATAAATAACTCCCTGAAAGAAATGTAAAATTCCTGGGCAAACTCTAATCTGTTCAATATACAGGATGTGTGTTGGAGTATGTCTGTGTCAAGGACAATTGTGTTCAGTGCATGTTGCAATGTGGGCAGTTTAGCACAACAAAACCAACAAGATGTGGGCATTCAAGCAGCCAACAGGGAGAGAAACCTCTGCAGTGTGTGACTGCAAGAGGATGACGACCAGGATGCCCTATTGCCAAGGAAATGGATTGTGTAATAAAGGCAACACTGAGAAGGCAGGATATATTAAGAATTAGAAAGAGATGTGTCCAGAATTTCTATTATTTGTATACTTTAGTGAAGTGAAAGCAGTTGGAACCATCATCTATCTGAATTTCTTTTTGGTTGCTCTGAATGTTCTATAATAACTTGCAACCATCAGAAACAATACCCAATTTCTAACAGTATTTAAAATTCCACGATGGTAATGCTGCACTGCTGAAAGTAATTGCAAAGAAGGTATAACCCCCTCTCTCTTCCTTTTATCTACTATTTGTGTGAGGAAAATGATAAAATCAGTTAGAGGCATATTTGACATATTGTTAATGTGTGAAAAGCAGTGTGTAAAAGACAGATTGGTAATTAAGTAAAACAGTTTATAAGAAATGTTTCAGTTAGCTGCAAGTCAAATATTAGAATTCTAAGAATTTAAGGGATGCTGCTAACACATTAAAATTAAAGCAGTAAAGTCAAGGTGCCTGAGAAACTTTAGCACTCCCTCTTAAAAATGTGGCCTGGGGAGAAGAACTGACTTATGTAAAGACCAAGTGCAAACTGAATCCCTAAGTGCAATGGATTTTTAAATACAGTGATTCTCAGAAATTGCAAGCAAGTTTGAAATAGTAACACAAACGACCATTTAAAATATTTATTCTTTTGAGAGGTAATTTGCCTTTATTCCAAAATTCCTTTGCTGAAAACTTTGACCCTTGTTTTAAGTCATTTAAGGAAGATAGTTCAGCCAATTCCATATTCTTTAAAGTTCTGATAAAATTTATTACATAACAGACCTAAAATAAACAACAAAAATTATGTCTGGTTTATATAGGTATAATTCTGTAGGATTTCTTTTTATTTACGATGAAAATGGGGTGGCTTTTCTGTAATTAATCACTGTGTTTGTAATTTCAAATACAGCACCTTGCATAAAAAAAAGTGTGGTATCTTTCCTTTGGCTGAAAAAATGTTTCTCTTGTTCTTCTGAAGTGCTCTCTTAAAAGGATGTCGTTGCCTGGAGATCGACTGCTGGGATGGGAACAACAATGAACCTATTGTGTATCATGGTCACACTTTAACAAGCAAAATTTCGTTTCGTTCTGTAATTCATGTGATTGACAAGTATGCATTTATGGTATGTATAGACATATGTATGTATACAGAAATGTGTTAGAAGGTGATGGTGGGTTAACTAAGCCAGGGACATGGCTCTTATAGATTCTCCAGGGTAAAAAAATATGAAACAGAGACTGCGGCTAATGGGCATTGTTAAAATTAATTACAGAGCAGTTGTGCTATTTGTTCTTGGTGTATTTTTAAAACTTTTAAAAGGAATTGTAATCATTTTTCCTGATAATGAACATAAACCAAACTTAGTGCAAAGGATTCAGGTGCTCTTATTCAGGGTGTTAGATGTAATTGTCACCTGAGATAATTTAAAAAAGGATTGAATATAAGTTGAAGTTCAGAATTGGTCTGACTTTTTTCCTTTTTTATGACTTTTAAAGGTTTTTACTTCATTTAGTCTTCTGCTGCCATCAGTCTGTCTTATATCCTGTGTGTGTATTTATCAAATTGACAAAGATATTAGATAATAGATGAGTTTGAGACTTTGCTTTCCTTTTCCTCTGTTTTTATGTCGAATGTTGACCCCAATAAATGTTAGCAGTACTGATTTTTTTGGTCAGGTGACTCATCAGGGCAATGTTCCTTCTGCCTATCTCTGGAAAAGCACTGAAATCTGGAGAGTTTCTGGCACTGTGTCAGGCTTTTGTATAGGCTTCTGGCAAAACTCCTGCTCAAAGAAAGTGCCAAATGACTATTGAGATAAATCTCAGAATCAGGCCAGCACTATGTGTATGAATATATATATCCATGATCATAAATTTATGTGCATTTTTCTACACATGTGTTTATAACCTTCGAAGTCTTAATCTAGGTTGTGTTTTTTTCTGTTCTGTTTTCGACATAAAATTTAATTGGTCTCTGATTTTAGAAGCTAAATTAGAAAATATTATTTTATTCCACTGTTTTTCAAAACCCATTGAATATAAGTCTCTTATTCTTGCTAATACACAACATATTGTGCTTAACTTTAATGCAAACTTCATTTCTCGAGCCCAAGTGCCAAAGAGATGATAAAATCACGATAGATAACGGTTGGTACCAGCTGTCCATGCAGGCTGAGCTTTGCTTCTCTTAACAGTCAACAGCAAATGCTCAGGGGACAAATGTAAAGACAGGAAAAACATAAAATGGTGTTTTCCTTATTGACAATTTAGGTCCTGCCGGAGCAAAGGTTTAATTCAGACTATGTCTTTGGTAGCCACCAGTATTGCTGGCAACTTATGAGATTTACTTATATGTTTAAATTGATGTGTTTCTTTTGAGTTAGTCTCTATTTTTTACTCAATTTCCCTTTTTCACCTTTTACCTTTAGTTTTTACTCAATTACTCTTCCTTGAGTATTGTGATGAGAAGAGTGTAGACTTTCCCTAGAAAAGTTTGTGATATTTTGAAAGATAAAAAAATCCATAGCTTGTTCATGTGAAGGCAATTGTTTCTGAAGAAGCTTTGGGGTGACTATCAACTTGAAAATTAGTAAAAAAAATCTGTCATAAACTAAAGCAAAAGACATTTAATCCTGCACTCTGTTGTCAATTTTAATTTCAGAATCCGATTTTACCTTTTAAAACAAAAAAAAAGCAGTTCTTTTTACACCTCTGCATGTTTAGTTCTGCTTTAACTTTCTGAAGGTGCATTTTTCTTCTTCAGTTTTTGGTTTCTTCCACAAATGTGAGCTTTTTAAATTGTTTTACTAACCTGAAACAACTGATCTATATTCTGAATATTTTGAAAATTATGGTAAATACAGATTTTCAAGGGGAATTTTGTGACATATTTTGGAAAAGCAATTATTCATTTTTTTATTTATTAATAATAAAATCCTAAAATTATATTTCCAGTCATCTGCCTATCCACTTGTACTGTCTTTGGAGAATCACTGCAGCCCTAAACAGCAGGAAGTAATGGCAGAATGCCTGAAAAGTATTCTAGGTGACAAACTTCTTACTTCACCAATTGGTGGTGAAGTAGATATGACTCGACTGCCTTCTCCTGAGGTAATAAGTTTTCATTTTTCTCTATGAAAGATATGGAAAAAAAATTGTGGGATTCTTCTTTTTCTTTTGTGATTTCCGTCCTCAGGAACTGAATTTATGGATCACATCTGGTGTCTGAAATAGACTTCAGGTAGTAAAAAATACCATTTAAACATCACAAAAAAAAAAACCTACATGGAAAGATGCCACATGTTGTTGTATCTGTTATCTGCTGATTTATTTTTTGTTGCTTAAATTGAAGGAAATTTCTGAAATTTAAACACGTTATTGAAATGGAAACCCGAATCTACATTTCAGTAATAGTGATAATGAAGCTTTTTCTTTGCATTCTGCTACTGTAGAAGCATTCTGTTTCTCAGTGGGTGGCCTGAGACCCCTGGGATATGAAGTCAGAAAAGTCAATTAGATGGGTGTTGAAAATTTTATTACAAACTAAAACAAATAAATTCCCATTGTTCCAGTCTTTGCATATAATTTTCTTTCAAGGATAATTTTTTTTTCAAATCTCTTGTAGCACAAATACATGTATACATACAAAGTATTTATTTGGGCTTGTCACTATTGCTAGTGATAGCTATATTTTACACCTTTTTTTTTTTACAGTAGCTAAAAATATGCAAATGAAAATGTGGGGAGGAAGCACTGTCATAAGGAAAAATAACACACAATAGATTGTAATTTTTAAAGTATTTGTCAAGGAAAAATATTTCCGAAGTGATCTGTCTAGAAGATGTGCTGAAGTATTACCATACTCTTATATTCCCAGAACAATGTTGTAACTTTATTTAATATTCACATTTGTCTGGCTTTTTTTTTTATATATATATAATTGTAACATTATATTTTTTTACATCACAGTGTCCAATGTAATTTTGAGGCCTTGAAAACATCTTTTTCAATTAGGAAAAAATATAAACTGTATCAAAGAGGAGGGCTTGTTTTAAAGCTTTTCAAAGCTCGATTCAGTGTATGAGATGTCCAAGGATCATATGGCTCTGAGGCAAGCACAAAATCAATGAATATGGAATCACTGAATGACACACTTAAAAATATTACTTTCTATGGTATATATTCCTTACCATATGGTTACTGTACTATATGGAATTCATAGCTCACATTTCCATAGCTTAGACTTTTCATGAGTCAGCTCTGTAGAGTTTTGCCTGAGAATGGATTGCTGGGTCTATAATTATGGAAATTCTGTCAGGTGAGATTTATTCTCCTGAACTTTTAACATATTAAAGTATCGTGAGACACAATTCCCATCTGAGTAAGGTGTAAGGATTACCTAAATGACACCACTGTCCTCAGCTGGTCGCAAAAGTTTGAATTTAATAAATTATTATCTTGAGAATGAACATAAATTAGAATCATCTCCATTTCTTCTAGATTCTCTGATCAAGCATGTAAGAAAAATCAGTAGGATTTTACTTAGCAATGGAAATATGTAGCCATGACTGAATTTGGAAATTCAGTAGTAAGCTTGACTTTTGGCTGGCATCTTTTTGAAGAACCACTTTTGGTCCATGTTCAAAAGGAGTTTAGTGGCATCACGTCTTTAAAACTTGGGATCTTGTAAATTTTCAGGGGCTGGGTAAATTCATTATAGTTTGAGAAAGCCAGATTCTGAATTTAGTCTTCAAACTTCTTTAATTAAGCTCTGCAAAAGTGATGTTACAGAACCATAAATGCTGAATTTAAAATGCCCTTTGTGGGAAGGATTCTCAGTTAGTGTGAAAAAAACCCCACCATTACCTATGTAATTTACTGCTCCACTTTTTTCAAGATGGAGCACGAGCAATAATAGGAAAAAAAAGCCACCTCAGTGCTCTTTAAGAAAAGAATTAAATGGTTCTTTTGTGTGTACATGAAGTGGGAAACCACAGAGTTTCTCCAAACACTTCAGAGAAACATTCGCCAATTACAAGTTCCTTTTAGGTTTTGGAGTTTTGGAGGCTTCCATGGAAATTATTTTCTCTTCTCTTACAAGGTCAATCTTCTACTTCCTTCCTTAAGTAGACCTTGAATTATACCTTTGTCAGCTGAGATGATTGTGTGTGTGCAGAAGGATGTTAAAACGAGGAATGAACCCATCCTTAGGTGGTTCCTTGGACTACCTTGCAATGATGTCTCCTTCCATTGTAATTCTAAGTGAAATTAACATGTAGGATCAGAAAATGAAAGTGAAGGATCACAGAACACTTCTTCTCTCTGCTTTTCCCAACACTTGCTTCATCTGAAAAACAAACCCCAGAAAATTTCATGAATAAAGGTTTTTTAGTTCTTTGCCCTCAGTCATATATTCACACTTCCAGCTGACAATACTGATATTGTTAATTCCCTGCAATTCCTGTATTCTGTACCACCTCAACACACATTTTTTCCTCTACATATGGAGGAAAGAGAAGACTTTTGCTCTGTTTCTTTCTTTCACACATCCCTTATCCTATGAGAAACTGAGGCTGCCCTTAAGCTTCACCTATCTATTCTACCTCTTCTCCAAGCAGATATTTGGCCCACCCAAGGCAACAGACCTGATACAATGCTCCTAGTCTTGGCTGTCATGGTGCCTCTAAAGAGACTTCATCAACTTCCTCTAATATTCACTTTGAGTCAGGTCCTGCATTAAATGAGATTTGACATCACTGACTAGTGCCAGACATCCCTGCTGCTTTCACCAGCATTCCTGGTGATGTGCTGGTAGAAAGTGAAGGAATGAAATGTCTCGTGCAGCAATTTGTAGATGAACTTAGAAAACATCAGGATGCTGGAAGAGATGGTGTTTTACTTACCCTGCTGTGTCCCTCCTCTCCAAGAAATCTGATAGCAACTGGAAGAAATGTGTAGGCATCCAATATAACACAGGAAAGAATTTAGATACACTGATGCTTTGATGAAGGTTTGTTCCTCAATCATTTTGCATTGTAGTGCATTGAGCTGCCTTACACTGCTGACAGGATATATATATCAGATAGTTAGGAATTTTCCACTATTTGCAGGTTTGCTGTCACAAAGTTGGAATGAGATATTGTTGTGTGATTAACTGAAAGCAAAGTGGCAGCTACTGTGACTTTACAAGTTGTCTTTAATGTTTACCACACAGCTGCAAGATCAATTACTGTATTATGGTGGTTCAGAAGCATTTCTGGCCAGGATTGACAATGCTTCCTTGTGGTGTCCAAATAAAAGGATCTGTTTAATGATCTCTTTGAGAAAGATCAATAGAAGGTCTTCAGTACAACTTTATGGGCTATGGACATTTTAAATTCTGCTATTATGGGGAAAACCAGCTAACCCCATAAGCCAGGACTCATTCTTCACACTTTTCTTCACCTCTATCTACTCAATATAAAAATGAGCTTTCTCTACACAGTGAGTGCTTTCACTGAGAAAATCAAGATCATGCCTGCTTTAGCATATATGATTCTGTTTCTTCAGTTATGAGAAAAATTCCTATTTATTTTGACCAACAAGTCACATATGCAAATGTCTTGACCAAATCTTTGCATCAGAAATATCTTTGCTTCTTAGCAAGTCAAAATGTTTCTAGTCCCTCTTTTGCCTTTCGATCAGTCTATGGCACCTATCTACAAAATAAGAAGAAAGATATGAGAGTGTGGTATGTCTTGGTGATGACATCAAAAATAATTAAAAAAATCAATATATTCTCTTTAATTGCATTTCTGAAATCTCTAGGCTATAGTGAGTACTTACAGAGGACTTATCTAATTCCTTCACTATTTTTAGCTGTTGCACTCTTCTTGAGGGAACATGGTTTTCCCAGAGATGTAGTAAATATGTGACAGTCATTATCTGTCATTAATAGCTTTCCTGCAGTGTAAAACAACTTCAGGAAGTAACTAAAAATGTTGCCACTAAAAATTAAAGACGTTGCCACATTTTATATCATCACCCAGGTAGGCTTTGGGACAATGGTTTCTTTGGTGAATAAAAATCAGGTCGTTTGTTTGGCAAGATATCATCTTGGAACATTGGACTTTGGTAAGGAATCTGTGCAATGAAGGCCCTGAGCACACTGTATTAATAATCCTGACCAACCTGTAACCATCTTTCTCTGCAATCATCCTTTGGATTTCTTTCCAATCCCTCCAGAGATTTAGTTGATTGTGTAGAATATCATCTCAGCTACAGCACAGCTGTTTAGCCTTGCACCAGACTTACCTGAAGTCTACTACAGAGCACAATACAGAAGTGGAATTTTCAGGATAGGGTACTTCTCACTGGGTAAATGTGTTGTATAAAAGCTTGTTATGAGGTAGCTAAAGTGCTGCTTCTGATATAATCAACGTGTTTACCTAGAACTCAGACATTGCTGGTAGTATTGATTTAAAGTATCTTGATAACTCTGATTTATAAGGCTGCCACAGAGACATCCATTCACACTTCACTAAGTGTGATTCTCTTGAATTGTTAAAGATAGCTGGTGTTGGTTTTTTTTAACAGTTGTGCTTAACAAATCTTGTCATTGTCTCAAAACCTTTCCCTGTGTTAGACTTCACAGGAGGCGTTGCATCTTCACCCTATATCAGTATTTAAGACAGCAGTATGGTTCTTGAAATAGAATATTATGTAAAACTCAGAAGAGATTTTAACCTTGTTACTTAGCAAGATTTTCAGGACTTGATATTCCTCTAACTGAGCGCCTACAGCTGGTCAGGAGAGGAGAAGGGAGAACAACAAGCTAAATTTAAACAGGAGAAACTATTCTTTTTATAATATTTATGTCTTAAATCCAGGGTTTATTCTTTACATTTCTGGGGACTGAATTTTTACATTAATCACAGTGGTCAATTGGTGAGCTTGCCTGATCCAAAATGCTTGTGATTTTTGTCTTGGAATCTTGGCATTATACCAGCTGATTTTTGTTGTACATCACATTAACCAGAATGTACAAGAAAAAAAGTTTTGTTCATTTAATTATGTAAATATTTGTTCCAGTTGATTGTACTTCGAGGCTTTTACTTATGCCAGCCTTGAAGTCCCACTATGCCCTAGGGAAAACCTATTATGTTTTACACATTTAAATTTTTTAGTATGCTTACAGTTTATATAGAAGTAAACAGCAAATGTATTTTTAACGTATTTTGCCTTTCATAATCAAACTAGAAAAGGAGAAGTTATAGTGAATGCTCAGAGTTTCAGCTCATTAAAAGGCTTTTCAGCTCTCTTAGAAGACTTGGACATGTAGATAAAAAGGTGTCACATGTTTAGCAGTGCTGATTAGCAATTAAAGAACTCACATTTCACAGAGTCACTGATTTTGTAACCATACATTTGTTATAACTTTTTTTGAAGATGTTTGAAGTTCAGATAAAATCCATGTCATTTTTTCACTCTGTTTCACTTTCAACAATTTGGGGTAACTACTATTGGAATTAGCTTCTACCCAAAAAATAGCAAATTTTCATATCCCTGGAGTATTTTTTGCAACTGTTTCTAAAAAGAGATGTGATTTTAAAATGTTATCTTTGCAGAAAACAAAACAAATCAAACCTTTAAAAAACTTCTCCTACCTTAGGGTGTTTACGTTTTTGCTAACAGCTCATAAACAGAATTTTAGAGACTGACTTAAAACATCATGACCCATTTTTAAATCATCACACACACACACACACACACACACACACTATGGTCTTTTTTTACTTAAAGAAGTTTGCATATAGGAGGCAGTAATGTAACCATAGAAAGTTTTTTCTTCCCTTGTACACTTGATCTTTTCTAATTATTATTATTAGAATTAAATCTTCCTGCGAATAACAAAATACAAGATCAAAAGTGGATAGAATCGCTTTTAAATATTGGGAAATGTGAACGTGCAAAGGAAAATTCATGAAAAATATGACTAGCATTAATAATATTAAAACTCTTCTAAAAATATCACAGGAAAGAAAAAAAGAAAAAAAGAGTGCATCAATAAGAAATTAAGAAAATATTAAAGGGCATCCTCATTCTGAGTCACCAGTGCAGAGAAGACTCACCAAACCTTCCAACAGCATGGCATTGATAGATATTGGGCATAGGATGTCCCATTCCACTGACACCCTGGCAAAGTACCAACACGAGATCTGAAGTGATAAGGGGATTATGAGCAATGGAGCTTGCAATGGAAATAAATGGAATATCTCTATCCTTGCCTATGGCTCTGGTTTCCATTGTAAAACTTTAGGTTTATATGTTTCCATCATAAAACTTTGGGTTTATATGTTTCCATCATCCATACTTTTCATATTTACTTAACGGATACCTTAAAAACAACATTTCAGTTACCCTTATTTTTGTGAAATTATTTGTTCCCTGTACACTGCTCTCTCAGTAGTGTAATCTGCCTTTTCACTAGAGCACAGGAAATTTAAGGAATATTTTTTGGATCACTTTATTCAAGAGTGATAGTAAGTCCTGTTACTGGCAGCTCCTGTGTACAGATGTAGAGTTGAATGTCTGCTACATAATAGCAGCTTTACTATTAATATAATTTAATAACTCAAAGTGAAATATATACTTATATGATTCTGTTGCATAGATGAAAGCCATGTTATTAGAATTGATATAATTCAATTATGTTTTTCCCCTTTTATGTTATGTATTATGGAGTTTGATACATGTCCATTTAAAAATAGAGAAACTGCCTAGGCAAAATCACCAAACTGTTGTTTCTCTGGCCAAGTAAGATCAGCATAAGAATCTACTGTAAAATAACACAAGTTATAAACAAAAGTTTTAATTTGGTACACAAGACAGATATGCACAAAGACACTTACTGAATAACAAATTTCCTGCAGCCTTAATGATAGATTGAAACATTCCAAATTAATATCAGACATGTCTTTAAGTGTGTATATATACATATAAACGTAGGCATAGTAAAAAAAAATGAATCTTCCATGTCTTGCCTGGCTCTCACCTTTGGCTCTTAACTTAACTTCCTACTTTTATATTTTCATAGTTAAGTCATCTGTGGTGGAGAGCTTTTTGTCCTGCCATTGGGTTAGATAGTCACATTCTGTTGTGTACTTTGATCCCCAAATTCTGTTTGGTTTATTTGGTTTTGGTTTCTGCCTCACACATATCTATTTTGCTTCATTTTGTAAGCTCGTTTCATTATACTTAATAAACAACTTTGAAGATGGGTTAAATAATCCCAAGAGATAAAACCATACGTAATTCTAGTTACTATTGTTAAACCTATTTTCTATAGGCATTAAAATTCAAAGTTCTGATAAAAAATAAAAAAGTTGGGACACTTGAGCAAACCCTGCTCAGGATGGAGGATGAGTATCATGGTGAGACAGAGGAACTGTCTGAAACTGAATCTGAGAGTGAAGGCTCAGAAGACACGATAACTCTTCAGACACCAAGGAGTCCATCCAAAAGAAGAGGAGAACGTAAATCTTCACTCCTTCCTCAAAAAAAAACTAAGGTAACTTTTGCTGAAGTTGAATATACAGAACAAATATCTTTTAAAAAAGAACTATATTATCTTAAAATAATAATTTTAATGACTATATTATCTTAAAGTAGAGACTAAATTTTAAAGGGAAACTTTAAAATTACTAAGATCAGTGCATTTGGAAATTCCATGTTTAAGCTCAAGGTTTCAGAGTTTTCCTATTGTTATTAAAAAGTCAGACTGGACCACATTTTAGTATACAACTGAAAAGCAGCTCCTCCCTGTGCTCTCATCTTGAACTTCACATATTCCCCTCTCAAGTCTTGTGCTTGTCCAGGGGCTCAGTACTATAGCAGATTTAAGATGAAATTACTCAAATGTTGGTGCCATGGCCTTCCTGGAACTATGTATAGAGAACACTTACAGCAGTTCCTGATGACAACAGACAGAGTTAACTATTTCTTGACTAAAACCAGTCTATTTTTTAGATAGACAGAATCTCCTATTTTCTTCTGTTCTGGGTTTTTTTGCATTAAATTAGCTGCACAGTCCTGGTTGTGCTGAAACATTTTTCAGCACCTGGAATTGAAGAGGTATTTTTTACCTTTATCATGTAGAGACTTAACATTAAGTACTATTTGTGAAAGAAGTGTAAAAAATGGGTGTAATCTCCTTTTTGAAAGTCAAATTGAACTTAATTTTTTAACCAAGCATAATTCTCTATCATGGAAAATCTGTTGCTTCATTGGGGTTGAAACTGCTTTGTTCAACTCTTTTAAGATATGAGGCAGCACCTGACCTATGCAGTCACTCTTGCACATCATGCTCTGATTACCCGAATGTGGCTAAATTGGCAATGCTCCTCAGAGCCCAGCCTTCTTGCTGAGAGGCAGTGTCTCTTTTTTAATTACGATTTGATGGCAAAACTTTTTCTTCTTTCTCATTCCACCCTACATGGAGAGATAGAAAGGAAAAATTCTGAGGAAGGATGGAATCTTCTTTGAATGGGAAAGGCAAACTTTCTAGAAAATAGGTTTCAAATATATCTGTGGGGCCATGTTACAGATGAGAATATATACCACATACTCTTAAACAACAGCAACAAAGAGTATCTGCTCATGTTTCACAGGCAGAAGAGGAAGTGGTTTCCAGGGTCCAACTCTGTTGGAGTGTTTGTCTCAATGTCCCACTCTATCGCTTTATGGGAGGGTGGGAGAGCATTTGAACCCACAGCCAAGACATCCTAGTGATGCTGCTGCTTTTACTTGTGCCAATGCCTGCCTTCAGAGAGTTGTGTTGTTCAGGATTTCCAGAAATCCAGAAATTTCAGGATTTCCAGGCAGTAGACTCCTATTGCTCCTCATGGGACATAGCCCCAGAATAATTAATGCACGTGAACTTTTCGTAGTTTAAGAGCCATGAGCAGGCAATCTCTATTATTTCGTCAGATGAGAATTTGCCTTCAAAAGCTTTAATGGAATGTAAACATGATTAGCATCAGCAGCTCTCTGCTGGCTACTGCCCCCAATTAGCTCACAAGTTGTGCTAAGACAACTGAAGTGGTCACGTTGTGTCTCACTGCAAGAGAGAAGACCCTGGTAAAATTTCAGTATTTTTTGCTTGTTTTGGTGATGGAGCAAGGCTAAATTAGGATTTTGGTGAGACAACTTTCAACCTTAAGAAGAAAAGAGTTTTCCTAACTTCAGAGCAATGTTTAGAGGAATATTTATTTGACTTTGACTAATTTACTTGGCGCAGTGTAATATTTTCCTGTTAGTCTGCATTTTATAGGTCAGTTATGTTGTCTTTTCTAGTACTTTATATATTTATGACTAGAAAATTGGAGGTATGTTTTTAAGGAGTAAGGTTAAAAGCCATGAAAAATGATGTTATTTGCAAATCAGTCTTAGAAGCAGGAAAATTGTAAAGTTATCCAGAAGAACATTCTGCTAGGATGCATCTCTCCACTCACCTTATGATTGTTATGATAAACATGGACACGATAACCTCAATTTTCTCTCAGTGGGTCAAATCTCACTATTAAAGGTCATATTTATGAAATTCATTAACTGTGACATATTTTCTCATGCTTTATGCATCCAAAATGATTGTTTCTCTGAATTATTAATATTAATATTAATGAAATATGCACTATTGTGACTTTTTAATTCCATTGTTCATCTGATGATTTTTAGGTGAGGAAGACAAAGATTGCCCTTGCATTGTCAGACCTTGTGATTTATACCAAATCTCAGAAGTTTGTGAGCTTTGACCATTCCCTGCAGCACCAGCAGTGCTTTGAAAATAATTCGATTGGAGAGAGTTATGCACGAAAACTTCTAAGAGCTTCAGGTAATTTATTTTGAGTTAATCAGTTAAAAGATTCATTGTTGCTATGGTTCACTGCTTAGGCATTGGAAGGGTTAAAATTTTATGAAACAGCTACTGTCTGATTTTATCTAGTTCTTTGTATAACACTGTTTTAGAAATGTTCTTTGCATAACATATTTTTATTTCTGTTGGCTTTGTGAGGAAAATTGAAATTCAACTTTGTTTTAATTCTGTGTATTTTTATAAGAACAAATATTAACACAGGCTACAAAATGTGTGTCTGCCTTTCGATCCATTGTTTTCTGCATCAAATAATTTAGGAGTTACAGTCAGTGCAAAAGTGTGGAATAAATTTCACTCCCCCCCTCTCTTCCCAATATCTGGGCTGAAAACTCAGTGGGGTTGGCTTGGCAGTCCCCTGGCTTTGGTGAGAGCTGCAGATAAGAGAGTCCTCATTAATGGGATGGATAAACCCCAGAGCAGGCAGTTTGCTCCACTGGACCAGACCTTTCATCCCAGCCAAGTTGGATTATTCCAAACTCATTCTGTGTTGGAGCAGCTCCATTTGGTGCAGGCAGTGCAGCGCAGCCCCTGCTGTTTAAACTCCAGCTGCCTGCCCAGAGCCCTGAGGGAGGGTCAAGAGCAGAGATCACCGACCGTGACAATGACAATGAAGCCTGCCACATGCCCATTCACTTGGGGCCAGCCCAGCTGCCACCCACCCATTTTGTGGAGGTGATTCAGTGACTGGTGAAGTGAATGATGCTGAATGGCATCAAAAAGTAGGATTTTCCAGCCAACCACAGAGTTCTCTGGTTCTTCTAGCACTCCAAGGAATATAAAAGTATTTCTATAACCCCTTGTCCCCCTTTCCCTCAAAAAAATCACCCCCAAACAATAATCCAAGCCAAAATCAACCAAACAAATACCCTAAACAAACAAACAAAAAAAAATGAGATGAGAATGGAATAGATCAGAGAGATGATCCTGGAAATGTAGATTTTTGTTTAATTACTAAAAAGGAATCGTGTAGATACAAGTCATCTGAAGCTTCCCATGTCTGTGTAGTCTATGCCTACATGTGAGAAAGAAGGGAACCTGCCAGCAGAAGGAAAAACAATGTACATGAATAGTTAACATCTTCTGAGACTTATATAAGAATAATTTAAGTGGCTTTTAAAAGTATGCTTTTCCCTGGTCTTAATAATATTTAGTAATTTTATGTAAACCTCCAAACAGCAAACAAGCTAAGATCATCTAGAGGTGATTTTTTTTTTTTCATTTTGAGTTATTATAGGGTGAGGAAACTTTTGTGTCATTTCCTGTTCTGTGTCTTAGTTTCCCATGAGAACACAGTGGGCTTTAGTGTAGAAATCATGTATTTACCCTGCAAAAAGGTGAAGAAACAGAATATTGTAGTGAAGGAATGATTTTTGATTAATGAACTTCTTTACAAAAGCCTGCACTATGTACGGAAATACTGTCAGATTCAAATACACACAAAGTCTTAAGGTTTCAAAATAGGATTTTAGGCATAGCTCAGAGTGGTCAAAATAGAATACATTGATATAATATTGTGTAAAAATATTGCTGGATAAAATTACTGTATTTTTATTATTTATTTAAATAGGACCTCTTTAATAACAAAGGTTTTCTTACCAAGATTTTATCCTTCTGTTTATCAGCTAGAGATTTCATTTCACATACTACAAGATTTATTACAAGAATTTACCCCAAGGGAACAAGAATGAGGTCTTCAAATTATAATCCTCAAGAGTTCTGGAATGTGGGGTGTCAAATGGGTACGTATCCTTGCAGAGACTATTGCATTCTAGGCTTTACAGATACAAGAGTTTCTTGCTTCCTATAGTATTTTGGTGTTATATGTAAGTTATGTATATCCCCCCAGTGGCATTATTTTAATTTTTTGTTATATAAAATTTTCTTCAACCCACATATCCTATCAGTTTTTCATCTCTAATAATCATAAATATCACTTGGTGTTAAATAGCTATTTCTTATCCTAGATATTCAATTTATTATTTTTTATTAATTTCTCTAAACTGCCCTTTTGAATTGGATATTAAGAAAAAACACTAATAACAATTCAGCATTTTTAAGCTTCCATTACTCAGCAATGGAAGTTTTTCCTGAAGGTCCTGTGGGTTTTCAGTGGATCTCTGTGACTTTGGCACAAGTGCAGGAGAGGTGAGCACAACAATTGATAGTAGTGCCAAAAATTCCCAGAACAGGATATGCTACACAAGGAAGCACTCAAACATTCCTGGTCGGGAATAACACCCAGCTACAGCTGGGAGCCTCCAGTCTTTATAGAGATGCAACACACATTCAGCATCTTAATTTCCAGTGCAAAACATGTTCGTTTCCTGAGCAACGAAATACCCACAACTTCTGCTTCTCTTCATTGAAAGTTATTTATTTGAATTTGTTAAAAATAAGCATGGCATGACCTCTGTACCTAGCAGGCTTTGAAAAACCTCTCACCTGTAAGCATTTTGTCCTTTTTAATGGCTTTAGAGACAATTTTGCCTTCATCTCTTTGTTCTTCAGTTTAAAAGATTCTCAGTGACTGGATATTTTTCTATGTATGCCTGCTACATCTTCTTCAGCCCTAGGTAAAGTAGAGCAGAGCAGTTTTTGTACCCACATAAATATTCTGTCTTTGAGTCCTTGCCAAGGCCACCTGAGGGAGACTTTGGGGTGGTGAGCAGGGCACTTTGCCGTAGGCTCCCATTTGGAGAGGGGAAAGGCATGGATTCACCTTGTTGTGTTCAAATACACACTCAGCCAAGGACAGGCACAGATTTCACTCTGCCTGTAGGGCCCTGGAGCTCCTGTCACCCTTGTTCCAGGCTTCCTTTTCCACTTTTTTCCTTTCTCAGCTCCCCATGTATCTTCTGTGACAAGTTACCTTCTCCGTCCTGACTGTTATATCGGGGTAGAGTTTTACATAACTACACAAGGAGTACAAAAATAGCCACTTAGTATAAATTTAACTTGTCTCTGTGTCCTCATAAATGCTTATTTGCAGTACAGATTTGGACTTGGGCTGGACTATCCAAGTATCTTCTCATTACCATGCTGTGTGAAATTGGTTTGATGAGGTTCTGTCCTTGTGGTTCATCCACACTTAGTGTGACGTCTGGATTATTTACCTGGGGTGCTGCATTCTCTGTATGCTATCATTGCTATCTACACTAAATATTGCCATTAAAATCTAGTAAGTTTGTTTCATGCTTAGAGGAAGCACTCGCCAGAGGTCCTTAATTTAAGATTGAATTAATCTCCCAGTCTTATCAGACTGCAATTTACTAGTTTTCTTTCTAGCCTGTAAATCTCTACACTTATCTCTGCAAAGAGTATCCATTTGTTGGATCACAGACGGGGCTGAAGTCTTTCAAGATGACTACACTGACTGTTTACTCAGAGTATACTTTAATGAGAAGTCATTCTAAACATTAGTATTCAAAACATATGACTTTTGATGAATAGGGGGTTTGGGCCTCTTCCTGGAAGAATTAAAAATATGCAGGAAGTGGTTAGATCTGCCCTCTTGGTCACTTCATTTGCATCTTCACTTAAAACCCCCTCCATTTTTCACATGGGAATAGGCTGATTAAAAAAAAATTCTCCACATACAGTATTTCCAAGCTATGTTAGATCTATTCTTAATTCCCTAATCTGCTTTAGATGACTTTTTGGCAGAAATATAGCTGCTCTTCTCAGTGCAACTCCCAAAGTGAGTGTATCTCAGTGAATTCTGCTGATATCCTTCCACTGATTTAACACAGATTTTTGATTTTCTGTGTCTGTCCCATATCTGCATAATTCACACACCCTTCCTGCCACCCTGCCTTTGTATTTTACACCTCATGAACAGAAGTGATCTCTCCAGATCCCTTCTACCACTTCCCTAAAACTCTTCAAAGGACTCTCAGGTTTCTCCTATGCCACCTATTCCCCTTAACTCCCTTCCCCTCCCCACACCTGCAAGCTTGCCTTTAAGTCTCTTTAACATCCATAACTTCTCTGGATGGGCAAAGAAAACATATTAGGTTTTGTTCAAACCTACATACAATTCTGCCTGCTAGGCCTCTGCATCTTGTAATTATGAGAACTGAGTTATTCCTTCACTTCCCTTAGTAATCGACCCAAAACAGAGCTCTCTTCTGTACCTTGCCAGCAATTTTCTCTAAATTGCTTGGAACATATTAACTTGGAGCAGCCTGGCACTCAGCTAAAGCAGGATGAAACGGTCCAACAGGCTCAAGATTTGTTGGGGCTGAGGACGAGACATGTAATTGTGTAAACCTAATTTCCAGAGGAAGTCAAGTTAAAAAACCTCGATCAAAAGTACAGAGTCTCCACAAAATAGCTTTTGGATATCACTGTGCACTCCCTGTCCATTCTCTGAAAATTGAAACTTGTAAGAGCACGAGGTTCTGTGAAAAAAGAGATCTCATGGAGAAAACCCCCCACTTTTCATAGTCTGTGAAAATTAGTATGCCTTCTGCATACAACTGCAGTAAGGCACTGGAAAGAACTGGTTTGGTGTATCCATGTCTCCTTTTTATTTAGTAAATAAAATTAAATGAAAAGATTTATGCAGGGAAAGAAAATTCAGGGCAGTTATTTAAATAAACTGGTATCAGTTGTTTCATATCGACTGAGAAAAACAAGAAAAAATCCAAAACAAAAGAAAGCCTTGCTGAAAATAAAATTACAAAGGCTTAAATATTCTTTTGAATATGGCATTTCCATTCAGTAGGAAATGTTATACATGTTTCAAAGCACTCTACAGGAATGACCAAAACATGGCATTAGTTATGGGAGAAAGTCACAGTTTGGCAGGTACAGGATTTTGTTTCAGAAGATCCCACATGTGCTTTTTGGAGCGTGCGCAAATTTTATATTTTATATAAATATAAAATATATTTATATGCTACTGTGAAAGTTGTACTTGCATGATGGGGTTTTTTTCTTACTGTAGGTCTTGTTTTGGCCTGTGACACTGAAATGCAGCTTGGCAATTTTGTCCCATCTGTTTTGTGGCTCAATCTTGTGTCCAATAATATGACAAAATATGGTAAAAAATAATGCATAAAAAGAGGAGTGATAAAGAGCTCTCTAACTAGTTCTGATTTTAAGCTCTGAAGCAACGAAGAGAAAAGAAACCAACTCATTTTGATCTTGGTATGCCTCACCTGTGCAAGTCAAAATGACTCAAATCTGACCCTGCTTGGGTTCTGTATCAATAACCATTTTATTGCTGTCTTCTACTGGCTTTAGCAGTCCAAAAATACCTCCTTAGAAGTGAAAACTAGAAGACTAGGTTTTTTTAAATTTTGTCCCTTGAACTTCACTGATTTGATCTTCACAAAGAGTGAAGTGGTACAGCCAATTCATGTGTAGACTTCTACAAGATAGGTGGGACAATATTAGTCAACATATGAAGCTCCCCAAATGCACTCAGCTTTCCTTTGGAATGGCTCCAAAGGCCGGGAGTTGTTTTCAATGAAGGTTTCATGTTTCTTCTGCAGAAATTCTGTATCTGCTGCCAGGTTTATGACAAAGCTCTTGGGCTACTCTGTAGGCTGCTTCCTTCTAGGCAGTTTCTGGTGCGTGTAATAGATACTGGAATTTCACTTAAAAGCAAAGAAACATTGAAATTCCACTTTATCAGTTTTTCCAGCTGTCTTCACTGCAGACAACCATTAGAATAGTAAATAATTTATGTGAAGTCTAATAAATTTTAAAGGAAGATGGGAAAAAAAAATTCAGGAGCACAATTGTTTCTGAAGCCTTTGCTGATCTTCTTCTAAAACCTGTCAGTGACTCAGACTAAAACAGGAAAGGGAAATTGATAATATTCATTCTTTTGCCAAGAATCACAAGTTAAACAAATTTAAAAAAATTGGTTTGGAAAAATTTCAGGTGTATAATTGGTCAAATGACAACCAAAAGATGCTCAGACTTACACTGAAGTGTAACTTTCTGACTGACACATTAATTAGATAATAAAAATCAATTTAGATTTTTAGATCTGATAATTTATCAGAAATGCCTTAGGTACTTTTCCCACGAGAACCTCACAAGAGAGGATCCCTACTTAAACCCTTTACAGATATATTTGGACAATGGATGACTTAATCACCTGACACCTTTTTTCCAGTAGAACTCCATGTAATTAAGTAGGAACAATGTCAGCAATTATGAACTGTATGACTGAATTCTTCCTAATGACAGTGTCTTTAGAGTATTAGTATTAAATTGGCCCAAAGACAATACAAAAAAGACTGACTGCACATTCTAGGCATGTTATGTCACACAGTTCTGCGTTTATTCAGTTCTCAGAGGAGCAGTCCCTCTTCTTATGGCAGAGTTTCAATAAATCAAGTTTCTGTAGAATAAAAACAACCATTTCAAAATGTGTAGGTGAAAAATAAAGCCAAAAATGTCGTTAAGCTTAATAAAATTTGGAGTCTATTACGGGAGGGAAAAAAATACATTTTGACTGATTTTTTTTTTGCCAGGAAGAGAGATGAGACTTTGTATGCCAAAATTTATACCATCCATAGAAGCTTGATCTGTGTTGTAAGGGACTCAATCATTGTATACTTTAATTTTTTTTTCTGGTGGAAAAAAATTGTTTTTTCTTTAATTTTGGTCTGGTAGATCAAAGTACTTGTTCATAAAGTTTGTGTGGAGTCTCACCTATTCACAGGTTCACTCTCTTTCACTTTGAAACCCTTCCCCCTGTCCTGTCACGCCCTTGTAAATAGTCTCACTCCATTTTTCTTGGACTTCTGAAATATTTCTGTAAATCTGGGCAGTGATGGATTGAGTGCAGCTGTGACCTGCATGTGAGAAAGCCGAGACAGTCCATGCCCAGCTTGGAGTGCTGATGTGAAATGAAAGCAGTGTCCTCAAATCCAATCATACTGATCATCTCACAACCAGCGGCAACATTCCAGAGCATCAGGACACAGTCCTGTTTTTGAGACTATTTCCCAGGCTGTGTGGGCTTCAGTTCAGATTTTGAATATCAAAGGCAGAGATTTTTGTTCATTCATTGTGAGTGGCCCACTTTAAGAACACAGAGAATTGGAAAGAGCTGAGAGGAAGGCAACAAAGCTGATAAAAGTGTGATCTATTATATCTCTTTAGATTCAAATGAGTGAGATGAATCATGGAGATAGGAACATTGGCACTGAGTGCTTTTTGCATATGATATTTTTTGAAATGGCATTAAATTCGTACATTTTGAGATGCATTTTTAAATGGCATAAAATGCAATTAAGTAACTCATTTTAAGGAAAATTGGTGACAAGCGTGTCCTTATCCATTTTAAAATCTTCCCATTTAAATGGGAAAATACATTAAACCTTATGGTTATAATACAGCTAATAGAGCCAGGAAGCAAAGAACAAATAATAAAAAATTACAATTTAAGTGTCCCACTGGGAATATTAATGAGAGGCAGGATCACAGACAAAGGATGTGCAGTTTTCCTCTACTGCCTTCAAATCATAGTCACAGTGCTCATTTTGGTTTTAAAAAGCTTTTGCTTTTAGTCTATAAATCAATTATGTCTTGAGTGGTGGTGCTTATGGAAGGTGCTGTATATAAATATTTAGAATGTCTTTAGTTCTGCAATTAGTGGTGGGACTGACTTCAGTTAACTGCTTGTGATTCAGAGATTTGGGATCAAAAATTGTATTACTCTGTGTATTATGGTTGGCTCATCTTTTTGGAGCTAGGTTATTTCCTAACTTCCATTTGCTATATGGAGTTATTTACATCTGGGGCTTACTGGGACAGCCATGGCAGCTTTGGTACTTTGCAAGATGATTTGAGTATTAAATACTCTGATCTGAAGGGGATTTAGCCTCCTCATTCTAGGAATACTTAAATCCATTTCAGGTGCAGAACTCACACAGAGGAATCCCTTTGCTCAGGTTGTTTCCCAAGCCCAAGTTTTGCTGTGCTGCTTCGATTTTGGTGTCGATATTAAAAGGCTTTTGGTGCTTAATGAAAGGACTGAGGAGAAAGTTTAATGTACACAGTGTTAAACTTCAGATGCCTTTTCTTCCCCATGAAAACCATACATTATGTACTGCTCAGATAGTTTCATTCCAAGCTCATTTGGGCTTCTTTCCAAAAGAAACTGTCAGTTTAAATCTCTCTTCATACATGCATTAAATTTATACTGTTTTATAAAACAACAGTACAAAGGATGTTATTGACAGTTCTGCTCTTGAATTCAGCAAAGCTGAAAAGAAACACTGGGTAGAAATTCAGGGTTGTTTGCAGAAAGATGTTGCTCAGCCCATGCTGCTAGGCATAGCTTTTAGTTTATGATCCTTGCCATTTCTCAAGAAGTGTTAGGGCTATAACTGCACCTGATTAAAAAGAAAAACTGTGCATCAATGCACCATAAAGCAGTGCCCTGGGAGGCCCCAAGCAGCTATGAACCCTGTAAACAGTTTTAGTAGAGGTTTGCATCTCAGAGAATATGACAGGAAATCTCACATTTGCTTAATCATATTAAAACTTGCAACACAAAGAAACCAGCAGGTAAAACTACTGTTCCATGTGTTTTTAACTTATTCTAAGGTCAAATTAAATTAGGTGAAAACACAGTGCTGATGTTTGAAGATATGAACCCATAATAACATTGCCCTTCACTTGTGTTGCAAAAGTAATTTTCCTAATATGATAAAATATAAAATATTCTCATTTGTTTGTTGCTGTTGTTACATCAGATTTTCCTGCTTAGTCGCCTAGAAAGCTTGGTAAATTTAGCAATAGTCTCATTATGTGCAATCATGCAATTTGGTTCATCATGTAGAAGCTGCTATTTGAAGCTGACTGTTCAATGTGCCTAATTTCAGCTGCACTTTAAAACCCCCGTATTCTGAAAGCGTGGCCTAGGAATCACCTGAGGACTGAGAGGTCTTGGGTTATCTGTAGCTCAGGGGCCTCAGGGCTGCAGCTCTTGTAGCATCCACTGCACAGCTTGATTCAGGGTATTAAAATATAACAAGCATCATATAGCACCGAATTTGGGGCTGTTTCTGGACGATGTGTTGAGTCATTAAAAGCAAATCATGAACCACTGCGAAAACCATACCAAGAAAATACTCGCTCTGTAAAAAAAAGGCAATGGTGTGTAATGGGCAATATGAACACTCTGAAGTTTGATTTCTGTTGTTAAAGGTAAAAAACATTGCTGTGTCTATTTATATAAAATCATGTCTGCATCTACATTAATACTTAGTTCAAAGCAGGTATGTATGTTGTGTTTTGTTGTTTGGCTTTTTTTTTTTGTGTGTGTTTGGGGTTTTTCTAGACAAGGTTTCCAGTTGTTCCTACTTGCTGCATGTTGGTTCATGGTGCAAAGCAATCTTAGCTAGAACAGATGGGATTCCTTTCAGATTAAACAGATGATGCACTCTGGGAACATTTCATGTATTCCACACATTAATTGGTTTTGAGACTGTGGAACCAGGCTCGAGCTCTTCAGAAGTAACCCCACCAAAAAACATGTGTAGTGCAAATATCAGGTCCATTGTACCAGCTGCTTCATTCCTATTTGTGTTGTTTGCTACAGAACATTTTAAAAGGATCATCAAAGCAGTGAAGGAACAAATAATTTTTGCAGTGAAAACAATTTTGTGTGTTTCCCACTTGTGATAAGGATTTTTGCATTATGTCAAATGTTCATTCAATACATTTGTATTATCTCATAGAAACATGAAATAAAGTCCTCTTCATGAATTCTTATGAGGAATCACTTGAACTGCTTAAAGTTTTTTTTTTCCATTCCTACCTAACCACTGTTTTAAGTAAATGACTTCTTATCATTCTCTGTTTAAAACATGTCATAGGTTCATAACGTCATAATTCATTGCTGATCTGATTTCTGCATTTTGTATTTTGAATGTGACAGGAAGCTCCAATGTGCTGGAATAGGGGAAAATTTCATTAAACAGCTCTATTTCAGTGTTGGCTTTATCTCATGAATTACAATATCCTGTTGATGAGAAGTGTGATATTTTATTATTGGTGCTGCAGTAAATCAAAAATGTTTTGAACTGCAAGGAAAATCTGTCAGGTGTTTTCTTACAATAATCACCAGTACTGGAGGATTAAACTCCAAGAAAGTGTGTGCTCACATAAATTTAAGAACACTTTTAAAATTGCTTCTACTTCTATAAACTTATATGTATTTTCACCGAGTATTCTAACTGTAAACCAAAGCTTCTTAATCTTCTGTGTGAGGTGTTTTTGTGATGAATTCTGCACCATAACTAAGGTTAGATGCAATCCTGTGGTTTTGACTTCTGCACCAGAACTTTGTTAGCAGGCTTGGAGTGCAGGGTCTTGCTGCTGTAGAGAAACTAGGATGTGAATTCAGTTCTTATGGAAAAAAAGATCTCTCATTTCATATTCTCCAAGGTCTAATTTAGAAAGAAAAGAGAAAGCAGATATAGCCATATAAAAAGGTTCTATAAGGTAATTCTTAAAATGGGATGCATTTCTACATAGTGCATTGCTTTTATGCAGAAATAGTTAATTATTGACTATCACTCAAATAAAGGGAAATAATAGGATATGGATTTAGAGAGACTGATACCTTAAGCTCATTAGCTTAATTTTTTAATATCTGTTTTATAAAATGTTATCAAACCTAATTCACCAAAATCAATATTGATATAATTTTACAGTGGCCTTAAACTTCCAGACCCCGGGAACACAAATGGAATTGCAAGATGGAAAATTCCTGGACAATGGTGGCTGTGGCTACGTGCTGAAACCCGAATTCTTGAGGGATCGCAACACCACATTTACACCCCGAAATGTGGGAGGATACAGCAAACCAATGTCTCTGTCAATAAGGGTAAGATTATTAAAGTGTTGCTTTGTTCCATAAAAATGGAAAAACAAATGCTGTGTAGATCAGATGTAATTTTTTTTCCCCATTTTATTCCCATTCCTGTTTGCTGGGAATTAATGTTTCCAACAAGATGGTAAAACTCTCATATACCATCAACTGCTGCTTGGGTGCTTTCCCATCTGCAGTTCACTTATTTTTGCTAAAAATATATAAGGGTTCAGAGCTTCTAAACGTTTGTAAAAATACATGATTTTCATGATGCTTTATAAAGAAATAGAAATAATGTAGCTGACAAAGGGACCAGTCAATTGTGCTTGTGGAAAATGAAATGGAAACATTCAAATGTGCACTTTGGGTGTTATTTCCTTCAATATCAATAATACCATGTGTACTATTATAATGTTAATTGACAAATGGAAATTTTTAAAGATAAGATAGGAAGTTTTACGCTTCTTTTAAGTCTCATTATCTTCCTATGCATATATAAAAGACCATTTATAATCCTAAAATGGTATAAATAAGTGTGAAAGGATGGATGAATAAATAAGTCTCTGAATTATTTCAACTTCTCCCAAATTATAATATGATTTACTTCCCAAAAATATGAGAAACACATGTCATTTAAAAATAAATGATTAGAAAAGCCTTTTTTTTGAGACGAAGTAGATTTTTTAAAATTGTTCACTAATTAGAAAACTCTTTTTTCCCAATGAAAAAGTAATATTTCTGATTACACAGAATTCCACTTGCATAAATGCTATTTAATTAGCGTATAATTAGTGTGTAATTGCTATTTTGTTTCTTTCAGAGTAATAAACAGTGGAGATAAAACAATAGTTAGTGACAATTATAAAATACTTATATAATGCATGCACCTAATGAAGAACATTTTCGTGTCCTGACAGTGAGCACACCAATTGTGAATAGACATTGCTGGATGATTTCAGGCAGCCAGGCAAATACATCAGTTATTTTAGCCCTAATTTGTATGAAGTGGTGGGAATTAAGAGGATGAGAATCCCTGAATTGTAATGCAGGAGACAAACAAAATCACTGTCAATTCAAAGGAAGTGTCTGAGTTTGGAAGGAGCTGGAGAAGAGAAAGGCAGTGTTTAAACTGAGGACTTTGAGACCACAGGCTGGGTAGTGCAGAGAAGCAATGGCATCCCACTGGCTGAGGGACTGAAGGGCACAGAGAGCCCCATTCATAGTCAGCAGCAAAAACCAGGAAATGGTGGTTGAAGACAAAAGGAATTGGGAGCAGGAGTCAAAGGAAAAGCAGCCTCTGCTGAAAAAGTTACTAACCAGATGATTGGAGAAATGACTTAACAGAAAGCCATGATAAAACATCTAGGGGGAAAATCTCTCAGAATGAATGAGTGAAGAACAGAAAAAAATTACATAGGGCCTGATTTTGCAGAATTCATTATTTTTAACCTGATGTGCTGCAATTCCCATCAAGTAGAAATAGAGATATTTAAGGTGCGTCATAAAGACTCTTCTTAGCCCAACAAGTTTTATGTGTCTGCTTCACCTTGGATCCCAGAAATTGATGGGATTTATGGATTTGGGTCATAGTGTGCTTAAAAAGAACTCACTCTTCTCCCATCCCAGGGGAGACTTAGACTGGGTCCAGCAGTGGGTCATGCAGGCCTTGGCAATGACATTCAGGACACGGCAAGAAATCTCCCAGGCTCTTTGTGGGCAGCCCACCAGTGATTGCAAAGCTTTCTGGTGAAGGCAGTAGCTATTCCCTAGGAAGAAAGGACATCAGTGTTTGCCAAGTCACTGCTATTCAATATTTCAGGCTAGAACTACTCTTGGAGCAAGATGTTACAGAAAATATCTAAGCAAAACGTGAACTTTGTGGGTTTTGATTTTTTGGGTGATTGACAGGGGGAATAAGAATCTTTTGTGATGCTTAGTCCTGAGACCAGGATCAGGAGTCATATCTTTCACGTGTGCTTTCAGGCTTGTATATCTCTCTCAATACATCTCATACACTGATTTCTAAAAAGCTGATTACTGCACAGATGTTTACTCTTCCCTAGGTGTCCTGAAGTATAGATAAAAAGCAGACAAAGTTGTGACTTTCACAAATCCTTTCTTAGGCTGAGTGCCAGACTACAGGGCAGTCTGAAACAAAATTTCCAGGTAGCTAACTAAATTAAGAGAAACACATCAGGAAGCTCACTAACTGAAGAGTTTTTGTCTTCTTGTGCAAGAGATGAGGCACAGGTGGGGCAGTCTGCTACATACCCTGTAGCACAATGCTGGTGTCACATTGCATCTTGATGCTGATCCACTCCACACATATTGGAATATCATTCTTGATACCAGAAAATATTTGTATGGTAACAAAATATAGTTTTTGTGTGCAACTATTGAATAAAAATACCTGCAAATTATTGTTTAAAATATATCAGTTTTATATATATATATACACACACACATATATGCATTTATAGAGAGTGGTGAAAGACTGGCACAGGCAGCCCAGAGAGGTTATATGTAACCATTCCAGGTCAGTTTGGACTGGGCTTGGAGCAATCTGATCTAGTTGAAAATGTTTCTAAACTACAATATTTCTAAAGAATTATCAAAAAATTAAATTAGATGGGAAAAGCACCATATTCTTGAATCCATTGTGTTTAATATGTGTTTAATACACCAGGTTATGGCTGGTATGTACTTAAAGTAATTTCTATTGTGGCTACTATATGGCTGTGGTGAATAGTTCATTCTTACAGTTATTTCAATACAATTTTCCAGCTGATCAGTGGCCATCAGTTACCACCCAGCAGCATGTCGAAGACCAACAAAGCTGATCCCATGGTGCAGATAGAAATCTATGGTGTGCCAGAGGACCAAACAAGAAAGAAATCTAGTGTTATAAAAAGCAATGGTGAGCATCAGTCTGATTCTTTTGACTGTGAACAAAGCACAATGACATTTTATAAGGAATCACCAACTTTGCATCCCAAGGAGTTCTAGAAAATGCAACAATTTCTCTCTAGACTAGGATCTCCTGGCACAAAATCTGTAGCAGAATTTCATGCTGTGTGCTGTTTTTCTAGACTGGTAGATTAAGGAAGTACAACCTCCTAGTTGGGACACTCTCCCTTTCAAAAGGAAAATGGAATTTTTTTTTTTGCACACTGCTGTGGGCTCATCCTGGACAGCAGCTCAGCCCCATAGAGCTTCTTGCCTGCTCTCCCCTAGTTGGATGGGAAGAGGGGTGGAAGTGCCAAAATGAGAAAACACTTGGGTTGAGAAGAAGATAATTCTTTAATTAATTTAATAGGTAAAGCAAAAGGTGCACACAAAGGCAAAGCAAAATAAGGAATTCATTTGCCTCTTCCCATGGTTAGGGTGTAGAGCCATTCCCAGGGAAACAAGCCTTCATCATTGAGTTTTGCTGTTAATTGGGAAGACAGACACTGTAACTCTGCATGCCCTCCCTTCCTCCTTTCCCCCAGCTGTGAGCATGACACCATTGCTAAGGAAAATCCTTTTGGTCAGCTGGGGTAAGCTGTCCCATTTGTGTCTCCTCCCAGCTTCCTGGGTTCCCCCAACCCCCTCAGTGGGATGGGGAGGCTGCTTTGCAGAGTGACAAAGACAGAAATCTCCACACCATGCAAGCCCTCTCAGCAACAGTTCAAACACTGGTGTGTAATCAGCACTGTTTGGGTCAAAAATCCAAAATGCAGCACCATAGGGATTGATTTGAAGAAAATTAATCCTATCCCAGCCTAAGCCAATGAACAAATTGGTATATTTAGACTTTTTTTCTTAAGCTATTGCTGTAACTTCATCACTTTCCTCATTTGAAGTTTCTAGTAGGAGTAATCCCTTAATTGCTTGACAGGTAAAGTGTGTACTCTTTGTAGCTGTCTTTGAGCACTCCCTTATCTTTATCGTATAGATCTTCTTGATGTCTCAGACTACAAGCTGCCTGTGATCTCCCTTTGTCTGTACCTCTGTCTTCTATTCTTTTTCTTCCTTATAGATGGCTGCTGTTTTAAATCAGCCTCTGAATTTCTTTCCTCTGTATGAACATTGCTAAAGACAAAGTAACCCCGTATGTTCCACATTCTCTTTTTGTATTTCTAGTCAAGTGAACATTTTACTAGCTGAATTTATTTGTTTCCAGTGCTGTGAAAAGAGAAACTTTGGCAAAAGCATGAAACTGATACGGCTGTAAAAAAATTTAGTTTAAGCAGAATTTCTTAACCTGGCTATCCTTGTCCTATTTTGCTCTCTTTTAAGGATGACACCAACTGTCTTAGGCTTTTGCACCACTACTGTCAGTGGGAGTCTTGTTATTTATTTAAATGGGCACAGATATCTAGGGAATGGCTCTTTACCAGTTCAGACTAGTGATATAGCAGGTACACTAATTCAGTTATTGAGTAGAAAAAAAAGAAATCATATTTTAATCCTGTTTGTTTTCTCTTTTCATTAGCTTTGTGCCCTAAATGGAACGAAACGTTCTCTTTTAACATCCAAGTTCCAGAGCTGGCAATGATACGCTTCTGTGTGGAGGATGAGGTGTCTCTGTCCAGCAATGAATTCCTTGGCCAATACACTTTACCTGTGACAAGCCTGAATACAGGTAATACTTTTATGTGAACCAACTATAACAGCTCAAAAATATTGGCAATATTCCAGGCTTTTATTGTTACTGTAGCATTGAGAGAGTACAGCATCATGCCTGTTTTCTAGAGGACAATTGTGTAATTAAATGAATAAATGGCACTCTCTGGTTTTTATTTTGAAATCTCTGGTTTTTTGAACTAATGGTGTTCTCTCAATGCAAATCTGTGATGTGGAAATCAAAACAATATTAATGACAGGTGATTATTCCCACTGCAGTATTCCATTCTAGATGGAAACAGTTTAGGTGGTAATTTACTGCAAGAATGAGACTAGCCAGAACTGCTATAAAGGCAAAAAGTTTTAGGCATTTCCTACTCAGATAAGTTCAAAACCCAGTACTAAATTAAAACAAAACAAAACAAACCACCAAAACTCCCTAAGGTAACCTATCTGCAACTTTTCGGAGTGGAGAACAATGGTTATAAATTAGGCAAAATATTTATGGCATTTTCTTGGTGGAGCTTCTTTTGTTAAGTCAGTAGAGTTCCTGGAACCTCTGTAATGAATAGGCTGCACATAAAGAGCAGACACAGAAGTCAATAGGCCAAGGAGAAAGGCTTATGTAAAATGGCTGTTTACCACCCTGGCTTTCCAAAGCTATTTCTGACAAAACAAACAGCTTTTATTAGTGAATAAAGATGGGAAAGAAAAACACTGGAGCTGGCAACAGGCACTGTGCCTTTTTTATTAAGCTTAACAGGATTTTAAATGGCTTTTTTTCCCCCTCGTGTTTGGAAGTCATAAAGCTGCTTGTGATTCTTAGTTGAGGTTGAGGAGTTATACATGAAGAAAGACATTACTCTTAGAGCTCAGTTGTTTTTCTACAACATAAATTTTTACACTGATAACCTTTTACTTTCCTTTTATTTGTATACTTTTGGATAATGAAAGAAAACTCAACCCATCAACTAACAATGTCTGAGATAAATTCAAAAATTAGGCACTGCTGCTTAGAAGTGCTTGTAAAATTATTGATTGAGGCTTTTTTAGATACAAATTTTCAGTGTGGCTTAATGTCTCTATAGGATTAATTTTGGTCACAAATCAGGGATTCATATTTTGGAAAAGTAAGAGCAGTAGATTTTTGAGGAAATATTTTCAGTGGAGTTAATCAATATGCTAGGGAATGAGTCAAGGTACAAAAAGTATAAATGATGCCAAAATTCTTGCCCCAATCCCCACTTAAAAAAAAGTAATTTGCCATCAGGATGCCCAGAGGCCATAAGTAAAATGCCTCTAAGAGGTGAAGTGATAAATAATTTCAAAAATTATTGCAGGCATTTATTGCAATGCTTAACATTGAGAACTCTGAAACCAAGTCTGGAGTGATGGTTTTGCTTTAGGTACCTGAGCTCTCTATACAGTGAAATGGGAATGTTTTTGCAGAGGGAGTCACAACAAGAAGAAAAGGGAAGAATTGACTAAAATTCTGAAGGATGAGCTAGTATTTCAGTCTTAGTCTTCAGCACTCCAGTTGCTTTAATCTGTACTACAGGACTGTCCCTGAGTCCCTAGGATTCATATCCCTGAGAGCAAGTTGCTTCCAAAAGCTGAGCAGTACTTACATCTTTTTATTTTCTTTGATAGGCAGTGGGAAAATTTTGTGCCATTTCCTCCCTCCTCTGCATTTTCTTTTGAAAGGATTACAATTATATCCACACTGCCTTCCCTTCCCCAGTAGCAGACTCCCAGCTACTTGGGAGACTCCACTGGGGAGGAATGCTTACTGCTCAGCTGTAGCAGAATTTGATTTTCCATGTAGTGATTATGTAGCTGTACTCAGAAGGGCTGAAATTGAGTAAAATTCTCTGCCTGGGTGGTTAAAGTCAAATGGGGGGTAGGGGGTGTCCTCTGTTACAGTTCCTGTATGAATCTGCCATGGAGAATACTAATACAGGACAGGAACTCAATTATTACCTCCATTATCATGGGATAGTTAATTATTTAATGCAAATTGGAACAATTTCAATAACAAAAAAAGAAGTTTTACTTCTCTCAGGACACTTTATAGAATATTCTGTAAGTAGGGGCTAGAACATGAGTGTTCAGAAACTAATTGTAGTCCTTAAAGTGTATCCTTGGACAGGAAATCAACTAAGCCTTCCACATATTGTGTGCATGCCCTAAAAACTGATCTCAAATGTAAATTGCCTGAAACCAGCTTTAATATCTGCTGCTCAGAATCTGAACCTTAAATACCAGAGGAACTTATGTGCAATATGACAGAACAAGGGGAAATGGCCTCAAGCTGTGCCAAAGAAGGTTCAGCTGGACATCAGGGAGAATTTTGTCACTAGAAGGGCTGCTCAGAGAGGAGGTGGAATCACCATTCCTGAAGAGAATTCAAGAGACAATTGGACACGGCACTTAGTGCCTGGTTCACAAGGTGGTGATCAGTCAAGGGCTGGACTTGATGATCTTACAGATCCTGTTCAATCTAAACGATTCTGTAACTCTGTATAAAAGAAACAAGAAATACTAAACACAGGTAAATGTGGGTCACAAATATTCCACAGGCATCCAGACACATCTAGAAAGGGATTTTGAAAATTGCAGTTCAAAACATAGATACTTTTACAAAGCAGAGACTTATATAGCTGGAGTTATATATACATAGAGAAAATACAGAAATTTTTAAAATTAAAATGATGTTGATTATGATGAAATAATGGGCATTTAGTCATATAAAGCAATACAGGTTGGGATTTTGAAGAAGAGATTGTTTTGTTTTCTAAGAGGTAAGTGAATTATGTTTGAAGTTGAGAATTACAGCTTCTCCAAATGCTTCATCAACCAGATGAACATGTAGGCTCTGATAGCATGACATATCTCTAATAAAGTGAATTACTTATATGAAATCAACTTTTTAAGATTTCATGGCAGAAGATCTTACACTTCACTTTTTTCTGCCTCAGCTGGACAGTGCACAGCTGCTGCAGCACCATCCTGTAGGCACTATCACTGCTGATTCACAAGTTATTTCATTTGCTATCAGAACAACGTGTGCAGCACATAACCTTGGATGTTACCATTGTAAGCTTTGCCCATGTTTAAATATCACTGGGCTAAAAGTCTTCCATTTGAAAAAATACCATGTCCTGAAAACAGCTGGAGTTTTTCACTCTGTCACCAAAATACCGGAATTGAAATACTACATAAATATAAAGAGACAAGAAAAAACAGCATAATTGTGTTTTGGTCCTGAATAATTTCATTTTATTTTAAACAGCTATTTACAGATTCATAAATTATTCCTTGTTTGCATAGATGATCATAAAACCACTCCATCATAGTATTTGCACTTGTGGTTAATACACTAATAAAGGTGTTATTATATTTACAGGTTACCGTAGAATTCCACTGATATCCAAAGACGGCATCAAGCTGGAATCCGCATCGCTGTTTGCCCATGTCTGGTACTATTAGTGATGTTCTGCAGAAGAAATTGTTCTGGGGGATTGTCCCCTGCTTCAATAAAGTAGCATTTCTGGCTTTGCAACTGCCCAATGGTCTGATACCCGGAGAGGCAAATTCTCAATGATTTTATGAAGCCAGTGGGACTTTTATGGAAGAAGTATCCTGAATAAAGGTTACTGTTCTTGGCTCTACTGCTATTTTTCTTTAGGAGAAGACTGCATTTGAGAAAACCTAAGCAACCTTGAAGTCCACAAGTCCATGGGACTTGATGAACAGGCTGGTGAAGTTCCCACTGATTGAAAAAGGGGAAACATAGCCCACATTCCTTATCAATAGCAGCATCAAGGGAGGTGATTTTACCATCCCACTCTGCTCTCAGGAGATCCCACCTAGAAGGCTGCATTCAGGTCTGGGTCCCAAAACACAAGAAAGATGTTGATCTTTTGGAGTGAGTCCAGAGAAGGGTCATGAAAATGATCAGAGGTGTGGAACACCTCTGCTGTGAGGAAAGGTTGCGAGAATTGGAGCTGTTCAGCCTAGAGAAGAAAAGGCTCCAGGGAGATCTTATAGAACCTTCCAGTAGAAGGGCATGTAGTGATTGGACAAGGGTGGATGAAAAAACTGAAAACTTTAAATTGAGAGAAGGTAAGTTTAATTGGGTATTATGAAGAAATTCTTTACTGTGAGAGTGGTGAGGCACTAGCACTGGTTTCCAGAGAAGTTGTGGACTCCTCATCCCTGCAAGTGTTCAAGGCCAGTTGGATGGGGCTCTGAGCAACCAATAAAGTGTCTCTGGCCATGGCAGAGGGGTTGGAATGAGATGATTTTTGAAATGTCTTCCAACCCAAGCCATTCTATGATTCTATTGTTCTATGATTATTTAGAAACAATTCATAAATACTGAACATTTTTGGATATTTTAAAAATTCAGTTAATGTCACTTGGAGCTAATTTCCAATTTATGATTAATTGTTGAATGAGAATAATAGTCCAAGATATATGAGAGATATGCTATTTTTTAGGATATGAGCATATGAAATTGACATTTTTATTTGTATTGAACAAAATTTCTTACCATTGTACCTTTTCAAGAGAACAGGAAAAATTACACATACAAAGTTCCCTTAAAATTGTAAAATATGGGTTCTGATTGGGATATTCCTATTTAGTGCCCACTGTCATTTTCTTACCTGAAAAATAGTTTTGAGAAAAAAAAGTACTTCTTAAAATCATAAAAAATCATATGCTAACCCTGGTACCTTTCCTTATCTTAGTCTTGAACCTCTGGCTGCTAAAGCAAGATAAAAAAATAGTGGAGTGATTTGTAAAGAACCACGTTCCTCATAGGAGCAGGGAGCTCAGGATACATCTTACTGGGAGCTTACAGGAAATCAGAAACACAGTATTCTGAGGAGAACTAGAGAATTTTAGAAAAAACGAGGTTTGATTATGTGTGTGAAGATCTATGACAACTTCTTGCCTAACAGAGCTATCAGTGTAGATCTTGCCCATAAGACACAATTTTCCCATCTTCCTGTCAGAACCAAAGTATTGTTGACCTTCCACAGGACCAAAGTTACACAACTAATGACAGATTTGTTACTCAAATATGATCTTTTTTTAGGAAGGATAATTATATTGACAAGTTTCTTTAATATCAAACAATATTGCTTAAGTTTGCAGACAGTTCTGATAATATATTGTAATGCTGTTTTTATTTGTTGCCATTCTAATGCTGTTTTATGTTTTATTCTTATGCTGTTGCTCTAAGATGGAAAATCAGGGCATATGGTAAACAAGGGTTAGAAAATGTCACAGGAAATAACACTGTTAGAAAATTGCATTATAGTTTTAATAAGGAAACTGAGACAGTAGACTAAGAGGAATCTGAAATCAATACTGAACTGTAAGGTCAGGTAATTCGATAACTTTGTAAGCTGGCCTCAGTGTTTGCTGTGTTTGAATGACAAGGCACTTGATTCGTTTCCCAGGAGAGCCAATTGTATAAAATATTTGGTATGCTGATCTTTGTAGTGATGATATTCTGTGTGCCAGCCAATATCCCTTGCATGTGGTAAATATTTTACAGTTTCTTACAGCTCTGAATAGAACAATAATATTAATATTCAGAGTTCCCTTCACCTCCCCTTACTGAGGAAGAGGAGCTTGTTACACCAGTTTGACTGGGGAAAGTATTTTCAGATAAAATCTGATCAAGTCCATAGGTTTGACGCTGAGAAAAAACTCTAGCTTATTTTAATTTCCTAACTAATACTCCAGGAGCTTTATACAACTTTATATTCTGAAGACTGTTGTGAGTGTCCTCTGGGAGAAGAAGGCAATTATCTTCACTTCTGGGATTATTGCCCCTCTGTTGACCACTTTTCTACCTGTCCAGTATATGATAAATTAAATTTTAGAGCTGATCAGATCACAAATCAGCATGTCTCCTGTGCCTTAAAAATGTGTCCCTTGCCCTGGAAAGGGTTATTTACATGGTCAGTGGGTGTGTGCAAGAGTCTGGCAATAATGGGCAGTTAACTGTGGCTGCTCACATGCCAAATGCTTAAAGATGTGCTTAAGTGCTTCCTCAAATTAGAGAAAAACAAAGCCCATAATTAGCATTGATGAACTTAAAGGAACCAGTCATGTTCATTATTTAATATATAAACATGTATTTCATAGCCCTGAGGTCTATTCAAAGCATGTATTGACTTGAACCCCTTATGCAGCATAGAAGTGCAATGTGGTAGACTGCTGAACAAATAACTCACGGTATCATGAGCTTAAATAAATCCCCCACAAGTTCACATTCAATATATTCTCTTTATTTATGAACATTAACTTCTCCCTCCTTCTTTCTTCACACAAATGACCAGTTACATTTGCCTCTTGGATGTCAGAATTAAAGAAACAATGACAAATTATATTATTATGTAATTGACAAATTGTATTATTGACACATTAATATCCTGGATTAAATGTTACATTTATCAAAACTTTTGAAGTTAAGAAAACAAAGTATTGATTGGGTAAGATTTAATGTGAAATATGCTGGACATCAGAAATATATCGGCAGGGAGCCATCCCATGGTTTTCTGGTGAACTCATCACATGCAGTGATGATAAATTACATCATTATCAGCATTGTTTCAACACAGTCAGTGGAATTAATGGGCAAAGAATGAGGTCCCACACACTGATGTGTACAGAATTCAGTATTTTTACAGTAGTATTTAATATTAACAAAACCAAGCCCTTTATTGCTGTCATAAGAACTTTCTGCATGTTGCTCTAAGTTCTTAAACTCACATTGTGGCAGGAAGATAGTAGCACTTTCAAGACAATAGCCTTATGGTTATAAATGTTAGGATATGTGCTCAGCAGATGACTGCCTATTCTCAAGGGCAACTGAGACAAAATGTACCGTGGGAAATGGGATAAAGAAACATTAGTGGGCAAATAATTGAATCATCTTGGAGAACATTTAAATTACACTGTTTCCCAGTGGGTACCACTTTTCTTCATTGAGCTGGACATTGCTCAGTTGAATGTTAACAGCTCCCACGAATGTTCCTTTGCTTTTCACCACAAGCTTCAGCACACGGCCTCGGAGCTCTGTCACTCTGTCATATACAATCTGAAATGATATTTAGTGAAACAGAAAAAAACATACAAGTTTGTTAATCTATTTGACAGGCAAAGCACTTCAATGCAGCATTCAGGATGATGATTAATCCAACTTTGTGATAATTGCTTTAAACTTCCATCCAGAATAATAAGCTATTAACCATGAGCCAAATACACTTAGTGAATTTATCTCAGAAATACATTTGACCTTATCCAGTTTATATAGAGAGATTCTACCTTAGAATCATGAGCTTAGGCTCATGAGATCTGATTACCATTTTTAAATAAATTTGAAACCTCTCTTGAACAATGCTTGAGAGAAAAAAAAATCTGTATTCATAATTTTCCCTGTAAAAAGTGGAAATGATTGGACCCAGTTTAGCAAGAACTTACTAAATTTAGCTGTTTAGTGCTGTTGATACTTCTCAAAATAAATGAGACAGCAGTTTGGCATCTCTTAAAAAATAATCCCTATAGTTTTTAAAATAGCTTTTAAATTACCTTAATACTGTGAGAACATACAGGGATTAATTATGAAATAATAATAGTGTGTTTTCTGAATTTAAAAAAAACCCAAACATTCTGGAGCAATAGCCCAACAAGAATAAGCTGCACTCAGAACAGATTCCCATGCTTCAGTCTCTGCATTAATCAAAACCTGCTGAGTGAACTGCATGTGGGCTGATAAAATTTGAAGGAATGGTCTCAGTGAAGGCCTGAAAGGTAAACTCATTTAAGAGAAGTACATTTAATCTAAAATTTGTATGGCTGGTTTTGCTATTTTAGTTGCAGTGGAAAAACGCTTTAAATTTTAATCCCTCTATGCTGTTTAAAAGCAAACGTGGTGACATTCTCTCACTTCAGGAGAATGGGAAACTGAAACTGCCTAAAAGGCATTTACCTGCTTGGATTTTCCATGGAATCTGAATGCAGGCTGTACCTGTGGCACTGCTGAGGAAAAGGAGAGGCAGACTGAGCCCCTCTAGCTCAGACCTCTGTGGGTTGGACTGATGAGCCCTTTCTGTACTTCCACTTGCAACTGCAGGGATTTCACAGGGAGCATGGAATGGACAGGACAGCAGGCAACCCTCACAGAAAACACCAACAGGACACCAAGAAAAGTCTTACCAAGGCCTTAACATTTCCTTTTTCCTTTATAAACCTTTTGGAAATAATAGTTTGGGAAGTCTATAATGAAATTTGCACCTGGTGCTTTCTGATTTTCATGAGACTATTTTGCCAAATTGTCTCTGAATTACAAATTCCCCAGCTTCTCTTTCCCTCACCAAAATAAAAGTGAGGTGATGAAGAAAATCTGAAAAGCAAGGACAGACACAGTAAGTATAATATAATTTGGGATAAATTTGTGATCTGACACTGAGGCAATGGTAATGTTACCAAAGAAAGCTGCCTTGTTTCTTTGCCAATGTATAAAAGGTACCAGCTGTTGCTTTAAATCACCAAAACCTACATATATCAGCTGTAAATGCTAAGAAACTGAACTGAGGTAATGAACAACTTTCAATCTTTGGCCAAAAAGAGGCTTTAATCTTTGAGCAATGACAGGCCTTTGCAGTGCAAAGTGGGTGGTTTTCAAATGATCCCAGTAAACTCTTTCTAAAATTCACCTGGATTAAGGTATAGATTATCATCAGGATGTAGGGAGTGAAGAAAGGTCTGGAGAAGGCTGAATTAGGGTGTGGATAAAAAAAAAATGCCACCTGCCAGAATTTGGGAAGAGTTAAATCCTGAAATGATTGTGCAGTGAGAATATTTGCCTGCCTTTTACACAGATCAGATGGAGGTGAGTTATATGTGGCCATGCAGCAAATCAGTGGGACAGTTAGGGCTGGAATTCAACTATTCCTGGCTCCAAAAAGAGAAACACTGTTGACCTACAGGAGTCTAATGACATTTTAATCACAAATGAGGGACAGTTGCTTCTCCTTAGGTAGCCATGGCACAGTTCCCAGATTTGGTAATTAATCCAAGGTAGTTTTGATGCATGGTGCTGGAGGGAGTGGCTGTGGCTTCTGGTGCAGTTCCCCTCCTCCCCTTCCATCAGACTGGCTGGGGCTGCTCTGCCTTCATTTTCTCTTTGTATTCCATTTTTCTGTGTTACTCCTTCTCTATCACCACTTGATGAAATATAACATTAACTACTGTGAATGCCACAAATTCTAAAATCCAAATATGGGCACAAGAGAAAAGAAGGATTTGTTTGCTAAAAACAACTCCAAAACATTTGCTGTAACTTATTTTATTGTCAGCCCTCCTGGACTTTCACATCTTCACTCTCACACACATAAGTAAAAATCAAACATAAAAAGCAGTTTTGCAAGGTTGATAATTTGCTGTAGGCAGTCATAAGCAATAGAAGTACAAAACTAAAATCAAAAAATACCCAAGAGAAGCACATTTCAGATTTTTCTCAGTTTGGAACAAAGAAGGAAATTAATATACAGCTTCCTTCCAGCATTTGGCTTTAATAAAAAACTTATGAACTCATAAAAAAGGCTACTACATTTCTGTACACAGTGTTTTGGACAGTAACTAACTTAAGAGACAGCTGACTTATATTTTTAGTAGTTTTTCTTCCCTGGGGCGGCTTCTGCCTCAGTCTACCAGCCTTGGACAAAAAATGCATCCAGAATGACATCACATATGGAGGAGCAGAGCTGCTAGAGCACAGGCATCGGGTTGGAAATGGCCAAGTTCAATGGAACCATATGTCCCCACTGTGATTAGCACTTCCCAGTGAAAAAGATTGAGCATCTGGGAAGAAGGCTCTCTGTTTTGATTAAGGACATTAAAGTTTTCACAGAATTTCTTTTAACGGCAGTGGAACACTTGTGAACCACAATTAAATATCCTCCAAGTGACTAACTACAGACAGAGTTTTGGATTTCTTTGCATTCAAAGGGATCTAAGAACAATTTGGAAGATAATTGTCTTCCAGTGTTGCTGGCTGGCTCTTATCTGTTGTCCATTTTGCATACCTTACAATGAATGTTATGATGTAATCCTATTATGTATCTTTGCTTTAAATATCTTTCAAATGTAAAGGAATTTCTTTAGACAGATTAATTAGATTCATTCCACTCTGATAGCAAAAAAATAGAAGGAAAGAACAAAAATTAAAGCCTAGTTCCTTGTTATTCCACTGCAGTACTGTAGGGAGGGAAATTTGTCTCAGCTGTGAGCAGCAATACCACTCAGGGAGCCTTCTTACAAAACGCTGAAAGTCATCAATGTAAGCAGGTACAAACTTTTGTAATTAACACATGTGGGAAAAGAGAAATATTAGAACTCCAGGACTGAGAAACTAAGAGATAAGCACTCAGACTCTGCTGACTAACCTAAACCTCATCATCTCTTATCTATGAAACAGGGTGGAGCGAAACACGTAATATTTTCAATGCCTTCTACTTTATAGCTTGCTGAAACAGCATTTGTAAATTGCTTTGAGATCTTTAGGAGATTTGTTACATGTAATAATTGTAATCTCCAATCCCACCTACTGTTTCAATCTCATCTACCCTTACAAACGAACACAGTTTATACCACTTCCCATTCTGCCATAAATGTTTTTCCATACAAATGTTTCCTTCCACCCCAGAGGCATGAGCACTCCAGTAGTGTGTGAAATAATCATATATAGCTGTGAACTGATGGCATTTTAACATGAAAAGAACCTGGCTATTTATTCTTGTGTTATCATTTAGGACAGTGACAACCAATTTTCAAATGTTAATTTGAATAACAGCATCCATTAAATTAATACTTTTCATGGTACTGTGCATATCTGCATTCAGAACTGCTGGGTTATGGTGCAATGATGCTTGGCCTCATTTGGCTAACGTGTAGCTGTGGTTATGGGGTAAGACAGAGCACTGTGAAAAATCCAACTGCTTTCCTGAAGAGAGAGACATAAAAGACACTGTTTCACTTCTGAGAAAGATGCAAAGCAGACAGTTGTTCCCATTTGTGGTTCAGCTTATGATACAGTCCTTCTTTTTGGTCATGCTCATAGCAACAGCTGAAAAAATGCTGTATTGTTGTTCTATTTCAAGAGTGGGCAAAGCAAATAAAACAAGTTGCAACTGTGTGGGTTGTGGGTGACCTGCTGGGAAGCAGCTCTGCAGAGAGGGACCTGGGGGTCCTGGTGGACAACAGGCTGTCCATGAGCCAGCAGAGTGCCCTCATGACCAAAAAGGGATCCTAGAGTGCATTTAGGAAAATCACTGACAGCAGATTGAGGGAGATGATCCTGCCTCTCTACTCAGCCCTACTGAGGCACATCTGCAATGCTGTGTTCAGTTCTGCGCTCAACAGATGGAGAAAAGCAGGGGACCACTGGAGTGAGTCCAGTGAAGGGCTGTGGGGATGGTGAGGGGACTGGAGCATCTCTCTCATGAGAAAAAGCTGGGTGAGCTGGGCTTGTTTGCCCTGGATAAGAGAGAGCTGAGAAGGGTCTCATCCATGTCTGTCAGTGTCCACAGGAACAGGTCAGGGGATGCACCAGGCTCTGCTGTGCCCAGAAATGGGACAAGAGGCAACAGGAGGAACTGATGCCCAGGAAGTTTCAGCTGATGTGAGGAAGAACTTCCCTGTGCAGTGATTGAGCACTACACCAGATTGTTCAGAGAGGGTATGGAGTGTCCCTCACCAGTGATACCCCAGAACCATCTGGACACAATGCTGTGCCATGTGCTCTGGGATGGCCCTGCTGGAGCTGGGAGGTGGGACCAGATGACCACTGTGGTCCCTCCCATTCTGTGATTCCGTGAAACAAGAATGGGTGGAAGAAAATGAACAGTACTCACAAGTTCATTGTAAGTAGGGTCAGAGCCTTTTGGAGCTGTTCTTGTTTTCCTTCGACTGACCTCATGAGGATCTGGCAGAAGATAAAATTCAGCATGTGTACTTGGGGCAGAGCCATCTGGGAGGTGCTGGAAAACAAGAAAGTCATAAATACGAATGTCCATGTTCTAGCAAAGAAAACAAATAAAAAGTACCAAATAAAATCTAGACTTTTAGTAGACACAGAAACATGTTACATTCTCAGTATTCCCTGTGCTAAATTGGGGTGCTAGTGGAGTAACAAGAATTATTAGAATTCAGCTTAAAATGGAATCAGGAAAATAAAAATTAATTAATACAAAGACAAGGTAATATTGTCTATCTTTAATATTTACATTCTAATGGAAAAACATTTAAGCCTCAATCTACTCTAACTCATCTAATCTGATACAAAGTCTGGCCCTTCCACTTTCCAGAGCAAGGCATAGAAACTGGATTTTAGACAGTAAGCTTCAATTGATTTTAACCCCTAAGTATCAATGCTGATACTGGGGAGTTTCTAGGGGTGTTTCATAAAACATATTTCTATATAAAAGCCAGGAGCATTTCCTGCAGCAATATGGGCAGAGCAGAATTCTTAAAACAGCCTTTCCAATCTCACCCATCCTACAGCTGCAATCTCACTTTAATTTTCCAGTTCTGGTTACTGAACAATATTCCAGATATTCCATTTTATATGGTAGAAACTTGAGATCAGAGACAATCTATTAACCAGGCTCAGTCATCAGCCAGTGCTGGTGGGTGGAGAATTTTGTGATAACTTCTGAGGAGCTGTGAAGTTATTCCTAAAGCAGCATTACAATTACTCAGAAAACACATTATATTATTTGAGGCTTTGAAAGAACATACAAGAAACATAAAAATGAAAAGCTATGGAGCAGGCATCCTGCCAGCATGTGTCACTTAATGCTTGGTTGTTAATTAAGTACAAACTCTTGTGTTGGTTACACAGCACACAGTCAGAAAGCACAAAATGGGGCGTATCAAAATATCAGTAATTTTAATCATATAATCAGCATTTTACAAAGGAAGTTTACCTGTCAGCTCCCAGACTATCCAGTGATAGGATGCAAAATAAGAATACAGGCAAAAAAAGAAGAGAACTTTAAACATTCAGAACCAATGAACTCGGAGGATTATGTAGACACTTGCATTTATATCTCCTGTTGTAATTTTACACCTGGCTCAGAATGAAGTAATTTCTCAGATTTCGATTATTCACAGTATGTATCTGGAAATATGAGGCCTTCTACAGCATTATCAGCATATCCCTGGGATAGAAGTAACTGCTGTCTCCTAGCAATAAATAACTTCTCTATTGAGAGGAAAACAGTGCTTTTGTGTGTGAATAACCAGTTCTTGCACAACAAACCTCTGGTTGTTGTTATCTGAAATGATCCTTCAAGGCAAATGATGAGGTCAACTGCAAAGCTCATTATTGCTATCATTAACACCACACAGCATCAAAGGATGCCCCACTCAAACCATTACATATTGTCAGCACTATGGGAGTGATTAATATTACTATTGCTAAGCTCCCCATAGCACATCTGACTTAAAATACCCATGGGATTTAGATGGCCAAGATAAGAGAGCCATTAAAGGGCAATGGAACTAAAGGGTATTTTACAATGCGGCCATATTGTTAATGCAGGATTTATAATTTACACTGTCCACTTGAAAACCCATCTCTGTTCATCTGGGACTGTACTAAAACTTCAACTGAGGATTACAAGTAACAGTAAACTGAGCATGTCTTAAAAATCAAGAGGGAGAATGAAATGCAGCCTTAAGTCCCAGTCCAAGCAACCAGGGTCCTAAGTGTAATCAAGCTCTTCACTTCTCAATGAATAGGTGAACATCACTGTAACTTGAAGGTCAACTAATTTTAGCTGTTTCAGACAAAGAAGGAACTAGGCTGAGGTGACAGGGTGCAGAGGTAACGTCGTTTAACAGGACCTGGCTGTCCAGAAGCAGATGTGAATAACTGAAACAAAGTCAGGTAAAATTGTCATTATGCCTTTGTTGCTGCTCTTTGTCATGTTATATTGCCTTCAGCCAACTAACTGTCCTCTGTCAGCTAATTCCTCCCAAAATTTAAGGAAGGTACTTTCTAGCAGTGTTTTGGCTGTATGAGATTGACTGAAAACTGTATCCTTACTATCCCTTTGAATGTAGCTAAATATATGTTGAAAGAGGTGAGCAGGATGAGAGGGTCAAGAGAGAAAATTAAAAAAGAGAACATTTTAGTGATTCAGATGGGAAAACTTGAGGGCAGAGCTGTTGCTCTGGGATATTTCAGAACTAAAATAAAGCCACTTTTCATGAATAGTAGCAATCAGCAGTCAGACTGTTAGAGGCAATTTGATGTGCAGCCACCTGAATTCCAAGTAGCCATCGTAGTTCTGATTGTTGGTTTTTTCTCCGCAACTTTACAGGTGACATTTTCTCCCTTCCTCTTCCCTTGCTGAGGAAAGGCAAAGAGGCCACTCCAAATCCCGCTATTGTCCCAATTCTCCATCTGCAGTGGCACTGTTATGCCATCAAACAATCAAAAAAGCTTCAGCTGAGCACTCTTCCAGCTGGATTACATGTTCCACTTCTCAGCTGCCCTCCCCTGACTCCTGACATGACACAATCCATCTAATGAAGGACTCCAGCTGTTAAAAAGACTCTGTCCCACTATGCACTAATAATTCAAAACTACAGATTAAGAGCAGGTACAAATGAGCCCCCAGCCTTACAAGAGCAGAGTATGGGGAGCTCGTGTTATGAGTTTATGCTGGTTTCTTTTTTGACTGGCACTAAAGCTGAATTTTTTTTCTTGTGAAGAGCCTGCTTAACCACAGGATTTCTTGAGGCAAGACTTGCAATGGAAAGAATTGTATTTGGCTAGAAACTTCCTAGCAGGAACAAAGAATGATAGTGGCAGTTTGACTGTAATAATGCAAAACCAAGACCGGGGTTAGCATGGCAAAAACCACTTTTTAAATCATAAGTAGGTGGAATTTGAAGTAAACTGTTTTATTAAGACAACTGACATAGCAGGAAAAAACACCCAAGTTTTGGGGAAACTAATCTTTCCCAGGGTTTCTGAGTTGAGCGTGGAAATAAAGGAGAATGGAGAATAAAGGAAAAATGGAAGAAACATCAGAAATATTTTTCCTACTAAGGATTATGACTTCTGTCATATTACAGTATCACATTTAGTGATCGCTTCTAACTCAGACCACACTGGCTTATTTATAAATTTAGGTAAACATGAGGAATACCTGACCAAAACCACAGAATCCCAGATGGGGTCTGGTTGGAAGTGCCCACAGTGGTCATCTGGCCCCACCTCCCTGCTCCAGCAGGGTCATCCCAGAGCACCTGGCACAGCATTGCATCCAGATGGTTCTGGAATATCTCCAGGGAGGGATTCTCCACACCCTCTCCGGGCAATCTGTTCCAGTGCATGGTCACCCACACAGTAAAGGAATACTTCCTCATATTCAGGTGGGATTTTTCTCTTTGCACCAAAGAGTGTCCGTTCTGGGTAGTTCATTGTAGAAACAGTAAGATTTCTAGCAGGCTCATGAGTAGTTCTGAAATCCAGCAAACCCCCTCTTTGTTATTATTAAAGAATAAAAATCTCACTGATTTCTCTCCATAGTCCAGGCCAATCAAAGGGTACCTTGGGAAAGCCATTTTGCACTTTACTCTGCAAAACCATTATAGCTTGAATGCACTTGTGATCAAGCAGTTAAAAAAAAGCCTAAAGTTTTAAATTGAATTCTATTTGTGTTTAATTCTGTAGTCATTTCATAAACCCAAAAAGAAAGGATTTTTACTTCCTTCAGAAGAAGTTACTCCCGATTTAAATTACTGTCTTAAATCTTTTATTGTGTTTGCTTGCAAATAAATCCAAGCTATAAGAATCTGTAATGCCATAAAGGTATAAAACCAAGCTCCCAACAAAAATGCCATACGTTCTCTTGATATGCTTAGGGACAAAAAACCCACAAAATTCCCCAGTGATATTGATCTGCCAATAAAAAAAAATCTGAATTTAGAAGTTGGGTCAAATTCAATTTAGAAACTGACTGTATTTTCTTTCTTCAAGTACAACCAAGTGATGGTTGAACTATTTTCTCAGAGAATGACCAGCCTATTTGACCTTGGCAATGATAGATGATTTTTAAGGAACTCAGTTACAATTACCTGTATTTATGTTAAAAAAGGAATTTACTTTGGAAATGTTATTTTCTTCTAAAGTCATCCAGAAGAGGGTGAAAATATTTAAGAATAAGGGAGAATGAGAGAGAAAAAATAATACTCTGGATTTACTTTTTTCCATATCTCTAATTCAATACTGAAAACCTAAAATACACAGCCTGTATCTGTTATGACTTTCTACTCCAGTTTTATTTTTCCACTGCAGTTTTATTTTCCAAAACTAAAAAAAGTTGATATTTGTTTACAGAAACCCACACAGATAGGCTACGTCCAATATAATTTAATTTTAAATATAGTAGCTGTGGCTGGGAAATAATGGATGGAATGCAATTAATTTTTCCACAAGAAATATGTTATCCTAATGACTTTTTTCCCCTGATCATTACTAATGATCCACAACTCTCCAAACACAAGGGTTCTTCGTTAGCATTATTATAGGCATAACTACTGCAAAATTTGCCATATATTCAACTGTTTAGTGATTTAGCACCCAATATGATTATTGAGCCATACTCATACGATTTTTAAAATATGCATTTTAAGGATAATTTATTGTAAAACTTTTTAAAACTCACATTGTCCTAAACGACATAAAATTTTCTTTTTAGGTGACTTTTGCCTCAAATTTATATCATGTCATCAGTTTTTGTTAGTGTTAGACATGCAGATCACCTTTTGTCCTAGAAAGGAACAGATTGATGGCTCCTGAGCATTTGATAGTTCCAGCTGCTGTTCTCTTTTTCCCATTTTTCATTTTCAACAATTTTGACAGTAAAAACTAATGATCAACTAACTTGTATTAACTAATGACATATTTCCTCCTCTATAAATAACTACTTTTCTTCTCCCAAAAATGAATTTCCTTGATGTTTTTAAATCTCTGTTTCTCTCTTCCTTTTCTTCAATGGAAAAAAAATAAAAAAATAAAAAAAATAATAATATATATATATAACTCCAGGCATTAGAAAGACTCCCATTTCAGCTACTGCTCTCAAATAAAAATAATTCATTTTTCCCAGTAATTCTCTTAGTCTTCCTATCCTTTATCATCCTCATGTTCTTCTCTTACATACATTGCTGCAAGAATTTATTTACATAGTGAAGAAAGTACTACAAAATATTCTTTAATTTTTAGTATTGATATATCCATACACCTTTCAAAAGCAAACCACTATAGTAAGTGGTTAGGAAAAAACCTTCAACAAGACAAAATGTCTATATATTATCTGTGGACATTAGGTGGATTTGATTATTATCCAATAAAGGAGGATTAGAAAAAAAACACAGAAGAAATCATCATTGCACTGCAGTAACCTTTGTAAATTACTGGCTGCCTCTGGACTAAATTAAAACCAGTAAGGAGCATGGCAGAGCCATCATTGTTGCTGTTTTTCACTTCCTCTGAGTTCCTGTGTAACTTTGCAGAGAAAGGCTAAACTCTACCTTTCAAAGCTGCAGCTTAATAAGCAAATATAGGCTCTGCCTTGGGAAAAAGAGAACATCCTCTGGGCTACCTCTAAGCTTAAAGAGATGAAAAATTAGTATTACAAAGCAAGTGGCTCCTTCAAAAGCAGACTAAGGATACATAAACTTCAGGAAAAATGGGATTGCTGTGTGAATGGGTGGTTGTGTTGTTGCTTCCCAATCCTAATATGGAATCCACGATCTTTACTTGTTCTTCCTTTGAGCTCTGCATATACCAAAGCATGAACACCTCTATTCTACCCTCCTACCGAGCTTTTCATTTTCCTCTCACAAAATATCCCCAAACTGCTTTGAAGAAAATTAAAAAAAAAAATAAATAAATCCCATTTGCAGTAATTAAATAATTACAAAAGGAGATAATCCACTCTGCCACTACGGTGCACCCTGCACTATCTGCTGTTGGCAAGACAAAACAGGAAGGCAACTGGCCAAAAGTGATGGCACAAATATGGTATTTTCTTTTCCCCAAACAACCATGCTTTTCACCTAAAATTTGAAAATATTTAACTGCTTCTCTCTAGCAGCAGTTTTATTTTATTACATTTTCTGATCCCAATTTTTCTGGGTTATCTGGGTATGTGCACAAAGACAGAAGAAACACTGACAGAGATCACTGCCGTGGAGGTCAGTGGCAAGGCAACCGAAAAAGAAATTGCATTTATTTCAAGATAATGCAGGACAATAAAAGTATTTTGCTGTCAGAGAAATTCTGGAAAGCATTTTTTTGAGCAGGCATTTTCTACCTTTTGGAAATTTGGCAGTGTCTGTGGAGCAAACCTCCAGATGGCTTTGTCATTTACCATGCTAAAAATGCAAAGATGCTCCATGCACATTATTGATGTGAATATCCAAATACAGCTTATGTCCAATACCTTCAGCATCCTCATCAACCTGCCTGTAGCACAGTGGCCAGGACTGGAGCAGCCTGGCGGTAAATCAGCATTCCTGAGGGGGACAACTGTGCTGACAAAAATAGGATTACAGCTGTCCTGAGAAACGAAATTTTTAAAAAGTGAACAAAAACCCCCAAAATTTCCAAGGTGTCCTGGCTGTCAAATGGCAAAAAAATATCCCTGTCAAGGGGGAGACCAGTAAGAGATTCACCCTGTCATGTTATGGACATCTCCTGGCTTGGCTTGGTTAAATTGTCCCCACATTGGTGCCTGGCCCCAGATGAGACAGATCCTGCTGCATCGTGTCATCACCAGTGACAAAAGGTGTGCATGGAGCTGGAAACTGGAAGCAAAGTGGTCCATTCTGGAGTGAACATTGGAGGCTGGGCAAGATAATTCACGGTATTCAAAACAGCTGTGATCAGACAGACAATGAGATGGAAATGTAATTCCAGCACATCACCTGGTAAGCATCTCAGTTTCAAACTGATCCCAAGGTTCCCAAGGTACAGAGACAGTGAGATTTCCAAAATGAGCAGGAATTATTTGTTAAATATTTAAAAAACACCAAAATTGTGATTTTTTTTTTTTTTTTTAAGGAGAGAGTTCTGGGAAATAGAGTGAATCCCAAAAGACTCAGGGTTTTCTAAGAATTATGCAAAAAATTGCTTCTGATCTACTTCAGTCATTAAAGAGGAAAGCTCATTGATCTCTACTTAACTGAAGTACATGAAATGAAAGCTGGCCTAGCATACTCAGAATGTCACAGGGGTTTCTCTCCCAAGCCTTTATTTCTATAAAGCTCTGAAACCAGAAAGTTGACAAAATGCACTGAGATGCACGTCTGATGCCCCATTGAAAAATAATAAGTTATTATCCTGATGATGCAGAAGGAGTTGTGGATCAGGACAGACTCAATCCCAAATGGAGTAGGGATGAGTCTGTAGAACCACAGGTCATGAAAAAAAGGATCCTGCCTTTTAGAGACCATTGGCAGCAGGCAAGGAGGACTAGAATTTAGTCCCAGCAAGAAATGACACAACTTGCTGTGTGTTTATTACTGTTCCTGAGCAAGCATCAAAGGAAAAGGCATCATAGAATGGGTTCTGTCTGTACCCAACTCACTCAGAGCTTAATTCCATCTCCTGAGCTCTGAAAAACTTCTGACCCTTCACTGATGCTTGGGACTCAATCACTGTGTGCTCCATGTAGCACCATGTGGGCATAAAGAAGTTACCAAGGCTGAAAAAAATAATATGAAGTAGAAGTGGGAATGTACGGAACAAATGTACAACTCCCAGAGATTTGAGTGAGAATCACACAGAAGTTATTATTTTTTTTCTGAAAAAAAAAGGTAACATTTTCTAGATTTCTGAATCACATGTTGCATTACTATCTTTAAGACAATTAACTCCATGAGTTTTTTCTGTTTGTTTAGGGTTTTTGGGGAGTATTGTTTGGTGGTTTTTTTGGTGTTTTTTTTTTTTTTTTTTTTTTTAATAGATGAGAGAAATCATGGATCAAGGGTCAGTCATACTTTAAAACTACATTATCCTGTGGATGAGCAATGTGGGTGCAGAGTATAGAATGCAGAGAGTAGGTTTCATGAACAAGTCTTGGAAGCTTTTATTTCAGAATTACCACCAAACCCATAAGGAAACTAAATTTCATTGCTTTCAACCCTGTATTATTGTTGAGCTTGGAACACTTAATTTTCAGATGAATATTTAGTCACAGAGTCTATGACACTGGCTGAGATAAGAATGATCTTGTTTTGACCCTTAGAAACATAGAACCCAGAATTTCTTTTTTTGAATAAAGTACAAAGGAGAACAAATACTTAAGACAAATCCCCATTTCACTTTGTTTTGGAAATCACTCAGGATTAAGAGCACTGCTGCCTGTTAGAAGGCATGAAAGGAAATTAGCCTTTAAGAAAAGAAACACAAGCAACTGTTGTTTTGTTTCTATCTTTTTAGCATATACATTCTTTTCTCTCCTTGCCTGGGCCCAGATAGTAAGTGAATATACAAATGTGTAAAGAAACAGTGAGACTTTGATCTGTGCCTTCATTCTGCACTATTTTTCTCTTCAATTTCTTAATTAGTTACAAAAGTCTGTATATGCTTATCTTTAATTTCTCCAACTGTACAATCTCCCTGCACTTTTCCTTCAATTATTCTAGAGCACGCCATCTCCCTGTGTAAGAAAGCATTTCATTATATGAGGCTTGCAATTTCTGCTCCTTAATTAGTTCTCATTACTTCTACTTACGCTCTTGCTCAATGTTCTTAATAATTCCTCTTGAACCTTCCTGTCTTCTCCCTTAAATATTTGCACAATTGACTTGTGTCCTTGTTAGTCTGTTCTTAACCAAGTTTTAGTAACAATAAATCACTCCTGAAAAATCAATCACTCCCCAGCAACCCTACTGAGAACTGTTCTTTGAACTTGTATTCTAGTTAAAAAAACCCCCAAAACATCCTGAGAGGAATAGTTTACTATCAAAGCCTTACAAAGATGAACTGCTTCATTTCTGTCCCACAACACCAGGGTCTGGCCTTTCTCATTGGCATCTCTTGTAGCAACCTCATGTCTCACCATGGGCTTGTTTTATCTTCACATTACATTTCATTAGGGATATAGATCTCTCCCTCCCCGAGGAAATATTTTTCATTTGTCCAAGCTAGTTGTAGGGTTCTGGAAATTACTTTTATTCTCTTGATCTTGCTCTGTCTGCACTATTATTTTTAATGTTTTCTTCATTTGCAACCAGTGGCAAATCTAATTTTTGTTCACCTTCATCTCCCAGATCACTCATATTATTAACAGAAGTTTGTTGTTTTTTTCCTTTTCTTTTTTTATTCAACACGTATCAACTATGTAGGTAATTACTTATTTAAAAATGAGCAGTTTGATTTTAGAGCTGAGGCAGTGCTGTGACTGTGACAGATTAAAGGGTTTAACAAGAAATAATAACAGAACTTTCTGTACAACATATTTGTCAAACACCTTTCAAAACAAATATGTTTGAATCCAACAGTAATCCCTGTGCCACAGGAACAGACCTCATCTCTTTCCCAATTTAAGCTACTGCTGAGTTGTAGTACCCTTTGTTTAGAGGTGGTCAGCTAATTTTCAGTCTCAAGGAGAACATAGCTTATCTGAGCTAATTTCCTTTCACTTTAAAAGAATTTTCTATGCATATAAAATTAAATACAAATTCTTTGTAAGCTAGAGTTAGTACAAGAGCTTTCTTCCCATGGCTTTTTATTTTGTTTTCCTGTGCCAGACTAACGAGAACTTCATCTGAATGTTACCTCCCTCCATCAGCCAAGCTGCTGATTTAATTCTGTCACTGATACTCTCTGAATAACTTTGTTCAGCTCAAAGTGATTTTTTTTTCTTTTGTTTTCCATCTCTGCCTTGCCTACTTATGCACCTCCATTCCAATCCCTGGTGGCTGCAGTAAGGAAAGCAGTACACATTCATAATATTCTGAAAGGATAATGTAGTTTTTTATTTCACTGGCAGGCATTGAGTTGTTGGCAGGTAGTACACATTTTCCATTTAAAGCTATATAATGAGAGTCATAAAGTGTAAAATTTAGTGAGCCCATGAGAGGAACAATGGGAACCAACTAAGACTGAACAAAGATCTCCAACCCTGTCCCAACTAAAGCTGAGAAAAAAACCCAGAAAAAGCAGCAGAGCATCTACCTGTACTGTAGGTGGGAAGATCCCTGCAGCCCTATGCTGCAGGCTTAGACCTCAACCGTTTGGATTTGGGAAGGATTGGCTTCTACCTTTCTTCCCAACACATTTAAACCATCTCATCTCACAAACATTTTTGGAAGCAATTTGTACTCTGACGGCGTAGGACATGAAATGGAAAGAGGCTGGATGTCTGTGTAAACCGAAAGCTGATTACTAATTCGTCACCCACACATCAGCTATCCCAGAATCATTAATCACCAGGAGTAGTACATGACAGCTTCAGAGCTTTTATAAAAAGGAAAGCTGGAAGTACTTTTGCAAAGAACTGTAGGAGTTTATTTTTCTTCCAGCAAATTTTCCCTCCGTAAAATTGGTTCTGAATTCATCGTCCACGCACACTTTCCTGATTTCTAGTAACATTTTACATTTACTGGCATGAGGTTCAGGATAACTTGGCTTTTTTTCTCCTCCCCTCTACCCCTGAGGAGTTACTCTGTCCACAAGAAGTAATGGGCAAAAAATGTTTAGCGGTAAGGATTGAAAGTTTAGCTGCTTATCTGGGAAAACAGGGCATGCCTGAAGTCATGGCAATGAAGTCAGTGGCAAAAGCAGGCTTCCTCCTGAGCCAACACTGAACCACTGTTCCCTTTGCTGCTTCATGAAGCAGGCAAGGAAAATATGTCAGAAACCTCTTTCTGGATGTCAGTAGTGGCTATTTCTATTGCCTCTGGTATTTTTTGAGGAGGGAGCAAGCCCATCAGTAGGTAGCCTGGCTGTTTCTGGCTGTGTGGAACTAAACCAGCCCATAGTCAGCCCTGTGTGAGACCTAGTGGGCTCTGGATATTCCCATTCTCCGTGTTGGTTAATCAAGGTGAACAAAACTGGACTTGAACATTTCAAGTTCAAAACCTACATGCATTTCAATAAATCCATCTCCACCTCTGCGTGAGCCACATTTTTAAGGTAGAGCAGCATTCCCCCAAGTGCTCCTGCCTACTGCTGCTTTTCTGGGCACTGTGCTGCCACAGTTGAACTATTCTTGTTCTAAGGTAACAAATCCTCTCAGAGGCCAAAACAAACCTCCCCTGAGGCTCCTTTATATTCCTCCTAAGACCGCTTAAAGCACTTTGCCAGGTACTGCACTATTGTCTTTATAGAAGAAGCCTGCCTTGTCTCACCTTTCCACCTGCTACATCCTCCATGGCTCCAGAGACAAGCTCTCCAGGCCTCTAGGGTTTTCACCCCGACACAAATGTTTCCTTCTACCTCAGCCTCACTTTATTAATGCAATGTTGCCTGTAGTCCCTATACAGAAAGTGCCCAGTGCTGCACTGTCTGCTTTTGAGAGGAGCAAGCAATACCCCAATAAGCTGACTTCAAGTTATGTAACACGCATTTGGGAAATTGCATTTTATTGGAATCATGGCTTTTCTTTGCTTGAAGATTGAATTTTAAGTTATTTTTCTCAGCAATCATGGTGATGGCATTCAAATCACAAGTAGAAGCAGTGAGCCACCTGACTTACAGAATCCCAGGATTCAAATGAAACTATGAATTGCAGAGGGAAATCTTGAGACTGAAACATTTTTAGTATCTTATAAATATCTGTTTAACAGAACTTGTCTTCATTGTGCACCCACAGCCTTAAACTGTAGGCAAACATTACCAACCAGTCTTAACATCTCTGTGTTCAAACAGTTTCCTTGGCTGCGAGTGTTTCCTTAGTGAAGAAATACAGCTTTTCCTTTGCAGAAGGTTAGATTAGATTAATGGTCCTTTCCAGTCACAAAATCCATAAGGCCGTTCTCTTTTGTTTGTCTTTGCAGAAATTTTGATAGAGTTCTCTTCAAGCAGGACTGGCTTTTTTTACACATGACTGAAATGTTGCAGCAGTGAGGGAGAGGACACTCTGAAGCTGATCCAGGGATGAGAGCTGTGCATCTGCAGCAAATGTGGCACCTGTAGATGCATCAGATTCAGAGGCCCTGCACTGTGGAGCCCATGCAGACACCCACATCAACCAGACCTCTGCCAGGTCTGCAGCACACCACTGCTCTCTACACTTTTGCAGCATTTTTTTCTCGAAGACACCCCACAAGAATGGGCAAATTTCCTTCAGGAAAAAAATTCCTGCAAAGTTATAGCACTGCAGCCTTCTGGCTTCCTCCTTTAAAGAACCAGTGTGACACCTGAGAGTGGCCATAAAAAATACCAGCTCCTTAGGGAGTCTCTTGTGCATTAGATATCAATATAAGATTTGCACAGCAGGATCTAGGTCTCCTATGAAAAATCCTACAAGTAAACCCACACAAACACTAAATCAAATTTATTTACATGGATCAAAAGTCTCGATCACAATTCCTGTCAGTTCTGTGAAGCTACATTTGGGATTAATTTGGCCTACTACAATTATTTTCACATCTGAACACATAATAAAATCTCTTTATAGAGATAAATTAAGTAGGGAAGAGCAGAAAAAAAATTATTTACTATAAATTATGAAATAAAACAAGATACCAAAGTAATCTCTGCACAGATGAACCACTAAAATATAATTAGTGAGACTCTGGAAAAGACTGATTATACCTGAAATAGCTTTAACATGTCTTGAATAAGATATGATCTTGGCATACTTTTAAAATTCCTGTTCAGCTCAACCAAAAAAAGAAGAGGAAAGGAAAGGCAAAAGAAAAGAGGACACATCAGAAAGATTGATTTATATGGCCGGGAAGCTGAGAAGATTACTAATGGGATAAAGAACCTTCCTATTATAGGTTACTGTTCTGAAAGCAGTCCAGTATCACAGTACCCTGAAGCACTAGTTCATATTTCAGATCAGATGACAACAGCTGGATGGCCATGGGGAAGAAAGGAATTGGAAGCCCAGGATTTAAAACCATGATTGCCTAAGTTAGGCTGCCACAACAATGACCTTATTTTCAAGTCATGAATCATTGTTAGTCCTGCTGAATGGGACTCCTACCACTTCTCTGCAAACTCACTAAAATGGGCTTGATTTAAGTTACCTACTTTCAAAAATAACACAGTAACTCCAAGCTGTACTGTCCCTTTCCATAATGAAGTGAACTGAACCCAGGACTTCATGTTTGCACTACACAGCTCTCTGTGCTGTAATTTACTTGCATTTAATTAAATGGCCAGAACTTCCTAAGAACACAGTTAGGAGCCTACACACTTAACATGATGGAAACAAGGAGAAAGAAATACTAATTCCAACACCTGCAAATTGTTTGTGTGCATCTCCACATCACCTGCTTGAAGTCTCAATGATATCATCAGCATGGCAATCACTTAAATATGCCTCTCCCACCAATTAGAACTTTATTAGAAATTTATCAAAATCACTTAGATTTAAAAAGCTCAACAGAAAAAATAAAGAAGGTCTTGTGCTACATTCTGAAGGTAAAGTTTGTATAAATTGGGTCTATCAGCAGAGGCTCATCTCACCTGTCAAAGTGGCACACAGGACACAGAAAACAAGTCTCAGGACAGAGATATATTGAATGGTATAGACCAGAATGGAGATGCTTGAATTGCAAATGAGAAGCCAGAGTGGCCAGCAGAGAACAGTCAGAGCTATGTAAGCCTCATGTGTCTCATACCTCTAATTAAACAATCAGCCTCATTTTCTTACTGGCTGGTGCTCACATAAGCCCCTCAGTTTGGCCCCATTTAGGAAAAGAGGTTGCAATCCAGTTTAGGATGGTGGTGGCACGGAGTATGCACTGAGAACCCACAACAGCAAATAAATGCTCTAATCCCCTAGCTAGAAAAAGAAGGGTCTCTTGCCACAGCCATTGCTTGAGACATGAGCCATGGGAATTCAAGAGCACATCTAGGCATGGAATTCATTATGGAGCAGCTGACACACTCCTCCAGTGAGAGATCACACTTCACACACCAACTGCATCTCTGGAGTCACCCCCAGCAGCCAATTCCACCTGCAGGAATCCTGTGCTGCAGGAGCACTGCCAACTTCCCCTCCTGTAGCCTGGCTCCAGGAACACTCAACATTTACCTCTCAGCCTCCTGACAGTGTTACAAAGACGAGCATCACACCTCTAAATGACATTGCTCCTTAAAATACAGCACTACTCCCTCTGCTGAGCTCTTCCCTCTTCACAGACGGTCAGGCTGGACTAGAGGGAAATGGGTAATCAATCCATAGTGCCAGGCTGACATGCTGCAAAAAGTCATGTTGCTGCATGATGCCTTCTGTCTGACTGCTATCAAAATGTGTCAGCTGAGAGGGCCAAAACAGTATCAAAATTGGTTTTCTTGGAAAAGGCCATTACCAGCCATTAAGGAAACTCAGTTTCTGTATCTGTCTCATACCTGTAACCATACTGAGTGAGCTCAAAGGGAAAAACCAATTGTTAAGTCACGACAGAACAGCACTATCATTACTTTGAGCTGAAATTAGTTATCCCAGAAAGGCAGTTTGAAGATTAATGTTTTCACAGCACTCTGCAAAGGCAAGGAATTACGAGTTCTACATCCTGGTAAAAAATACTCACGAGATTCCTCATGTGTTTCAGCATTATTGTCAGACGGGTGTTCTCATAGGATATGACCAGTTGTACTCCAGGCTCATGACCAGCTGACTGAGGACCTAGAAAAAGGCCAGACAGCTTGATTTTTTTAGTTAACAGCTAAGAGGAAGGAGATCTGTAAAATATTGAAGTACACATTAGCTAACATATAAAAACCTGCTGCGTGCTTCAATCAGGGATGAAATTAGAAAAACATGGATAAGGAGTGTGATGGAAAAAAGTGGTCTGACATGCAGTGCTCATTTGTTTTCTTGTTTGTTAACTGCCAGTGAGAATTTCTGTTTACTAATTGCCATCAGTCTGAAATTCAGTGGGAAATTTGTGCTTGAGTGACAAATAATTGGGGTGGTTTTTTGGCAGTCACTGATGACACTATTCACTATTGTTACAGTTCTGTCTGGTTAAAAACACTGGATTTTTTTCCAGTTCCCAAGAGAAAGAGAAAAAAAAAGTAAAAAGGGAAAAAGGAGCAAGTTTCCTGACCAGTTCCAAAACAAGTTAGAGAAAAAAACATCATATATAAATTCTTCCTTCCTCATTCTGTATTTTATGTGTTCCAGAATGGTTTTTATGCAACCCATTCCTTTCATAGATTTTTCTACCAAGGTGCACTTTAAGAGTCTGATACAATTCCCACTGAAAAAAAACCCCAACATTTTTCATTGTCCCAGCAAGAAGAATCAGTCTCATAATGTGGAAGAAATGACTAAGCAAATCCAGTTCCATCTTTCTGCTGGAGGAACTGAGCCAGCTCAGAGTCTTCACTGCCAAAAAGATGTGTCCTTAAAGCTGGGTAAGTAATGTGCTTTACCTGCCCTGCAGAGACAGCAGGGCAGCACAGCAGAGAAAAGATGCCTTTTACCACTGTAGATCAGGTAATGGTGAACACAACCTCTCCTCAGTATCTATCTGATCTCCTTATTTTGTAGTTTCACCTGAGCAGGGGCTGAGGAGCTGGGCTTGTGTCATTTTTCACCACCTGGTCACCAAGGACAACCCAGACGCTGCCTGTGTGAAGTTGTCTGGTTTTACTCAGCCAAATAGGGCTACATCAAAACCACTAATTTACCTGAAAAAGCAAGGAGTCAGTCCTGCTAAGCTTACAACACAACAAGGATGTCTCATGAGCTGGGCTCTGCTCTCTGCTCTTAAAACAGTGAAGTCCTGCTCTCCTTTCTGCACCCTGGGATCTGTCACTGACACACCAGCCCTGAACCCACTGCAGGGTGACATAACAGCATGAGACAAGACAGTGGTAATTAATGCTTTAAATAGAGCACACATCTTCTGAGAGGCAGAGGGAAATGATGATGAGGATGTAACACCAGCCATCATGCATTGGAGTCATGCACTGCCACAGGAGGCTTTTTAGGGCAGTAGGACGTGTCCCTTCCAACCTCAGCAAACATCTGGGCACTCCCTGTCTCACTCTTGCCTTCTTGTCCCCAGAGCTCTTACAGACAACAAGAAATCCAACTCCCTGGTGAGGGGCTTGGAGCACAAACCCTGTGAGGAATGGTTGAGGGAGCTGGAGTTGTTTAGCCTGGAGAAAAGGAGACTCAGAGGTGACCTTATCACTCTCTACAACCTCCTGAAAGGTGGTTGCAGTCAGGCAGGGGTTGGTCTCTTTCTCCAGGCAGCACTGACAGAAAAAGAGGACACAGTCTTAAGCTGCACTAAGGAAAATATAGGCTGGACATTAGGAAAAAGTTTTTCATGGAAAGAGTGAAAAAAAAATACTGCAATGGCCTGCCTGGGAAGATGGTGGAGCCACCACCCCTGCATGTGTTTAAAAAAAGCCTGGATATGGCAGTCAGTGTCATGGTTTAGTTGAGGTGTTAGGGCATGGCTTGGACTCAGTGATCTTGAAGGTCTCTTCCAACCAGGTGATTCTGTGAGTTCTGTGAATTCCCTCTGCTCAACCTTTCCTCTGTTCAGCAGAGGAGGCAGCACAGGGAGTGTTGTAATGGATAAGCCATGCTGGGTGTATTTTTCTGATGAAACCAAATGTGTAACCTCTAGAGTGTACAGAGACTAAAATAACTGCTCAGCAGACACGATGACAGAGGTGTCATGTACTACTGACAGCCAGAGAGCCAGAGTAATTGCCATTTATCCTAAGGAAGGGAACTCAAATGAATTAGCAATAACACATTGTGTACATGCAACTGCCATAATACAATTTTTCCAGGCAGACTGGGTACCAATGCTACTGAGTTTATGATGCTTGGAATTTCAGAATATGAATCCATCTCCAATTTCTCCCCTTTAGAGACTACAGAAATACATTTTTAATCACATCCTAACTAGAGAAGGGCCTGAAACACTCTCAAAGAATTGAAATCTCAGGAAGAAATCACTAAGCTGGGACCTAGAAGACCATGTAACAGCTCTTCATTTGTTGTTCTCCTTTATGAACCTTGATAAATCACTTGGCAAGACTGTACCTTATTTCATTTCTTGTGGTATGCAAATAGGAACAGGGAGGAACAGGAGATGAAAACCCCATGAACCAGAAAATGCTGAGTTTTTTGCCACTCCACCTCTTTATTTTTCTTTTCTTATGCTGTGAGTCCTTTTGCCTTGAATTTGCAACAGGAAATGTAGAATTCTAGACTATTACACACAGTGTAGCACAAGGGCAGTTGTGTTTTAACATAAGGGCACAATTCACTTGTGGGGCTTTGTTAGTTTTGTAAATTGCAGTGAGTCACCATGAGTGGTTTAGCAAGAGCAACAGATTTCAGAGTCTAAATTACATCATCAGAATCCAGCTGATCACCATGCCTTCCCTTTCCTACCAGCATTACCAGTGCCTTTGTTTTTCATTAATTTTTACAGTGCGGTGCTTGTATACAGTGAAGGAATTTCTCTGTGGGAGCTGGTTTTTATTTTTTCCTTGGAAGCAAGAAAAGTAAATAAGTTTCTTAAAAAAAAGAAAAAGGGAAGGGAAAATGCATTTCTAATTGAATATGCAAAATGAAGTCTGAAACACACACTACAGGCACAAGTATTACTAAAATATTTCCTCTTACTATGTGATAAATTGAGTACTAATGGAAAAAAAATAAAAGGAAGGGAAACAAAATAACAGAGTGTAGGAAATCTGATAAATATCGAAGAGAACAGTTGCTTACATTTCATAGTAAAACCCAGTTACTGTTAGCTACACTCAGCTGGTATATTTTTGATTTTCCCACATTCAGTGCTAGATCATATCCTCTTTGAAGTCCAGGTGATTTTTGCTTCAAACAATAATAGAATGCACATACAATATTACTTCCAATCTATCCAGCTTGGGCAGACAGACTCGAGCTCAGGCCCTGCATTTTTGTTGAGGGTCATACTTTACTTGCAGCCCATTTTAGACCAGGACCAAGTGCTGGTTTGTTGCAGGTACAGGACAAAGTTGCACTGACTACAGCTGAAGCAAGATTTCCCCCCAGGGATCGATTCTTCACTCTCTGGTGTTGATGCTGTCAAATACCAAACGAGGACCCCTTGTAGTTTTTTTTCTTTCTGATTCATGCCTGTGTAGCCCAGTGTTCCCAGTGGAAGCCAGCCACCAGCCCTACTACAGAAAATCCCATACACTGCCAGTTTGTAATCTCTTACTGAGGAACATAAACATGAGAAAACTGTGAGTCCTTTTGTTTTTTCAAATGAAGAAATGAAGGCAATTAGCATTCTACTACTACATTTCTACTGAAGGTGAAATGATCTTCCTAGTACTCAAGTGTGCAGTTCTTTTCTTTTTCTAGATGGTCTTTCCTGGCATGCTGGAGATCTACCAGCTCCACATTCTCTCATTTGTGCAATGTTCTCCTTAGCAGTATTTTTAAAACAAGCTCTGCATTACACTGTGCACAATGTTTGAAAAATATAAACAGGGAGGAAGAAGCTACTGACAAAATCAATAGGGAAACTGTAACTTAATACATTGCATTTCACATGTGGACTGCAAAGCAATGTGAAGAAACCAATTGACTAAGTGTCAGTGCTCTGCCATTGGGGAGCTCACTATTATTCTGTATTCTGCACCCCCAGATTTTTCTTAGACCTTTCTTCTTGGTGACAGCCTGTTTTGACATCTGGCATCAAAGAGTACTGGAACCTGTTTGGTTTTCCAGGACTGCTGCTGAATGCCCCAAGCCAACCATCTGCCTGCTTTAGTTACAGCCTCCAAAGTATCTGACTTCATGCAGTCAGCTCTGAGTAGACCCACTGTCCCAGTGCTTTAGTCCTCCAAGCCAAGCAGAGGTGCTCATGGGCAAATGTGACTAAATCAGGAAGGCAACTTGCGGCAAAAGCTTTACATCAAGAGTGAGTAACTTCAGAAGATCAAAACACTATTGGGACATGAGAAAGAGAGCCTTATTCTCCTCAGGGACTACTCATGGGGACTGTGGTTCTGTGTGGAGGGGATTACCATGTTACAATCTCCCTGGAAAGCTTGGATCTCTCTTTAGAAGGACACAGAACCTGTCCCCCTACTGCCCCTCAAGGACAGAGGCTTATATAAACACATGCAGCACTAATTAAACATGCCAGAACTGGGGCTGGGCTGTACAGTGTTATAGCCCATAGCAGAACTAAAACAGTCTGAATTATTAATATTTTCAGGAGATATAAACTCAAGAAAAGAAAAGTAAGGCTTTTTTCATAGACTTTTTTCCTTCCTTTTTTAAAAGGGCTTCTATACAAGTCTGATTGTGAAATCATTCCTGATATCTGCTCTCACTGCCTTGTAGTGAGCTTGGTATAATGAAATGCTGACAATATCCAGGATAATTCAGAATTCACCCCACTGAGAGTACTGATTCAGTATTCATGCCAAGTAAATTCAACACTGATTTCCAATCTCTCTATTGCTGGGAGCAGAGTACAAAATCATAAATTTTAATTTTTATTTTACTTTAGTAAGTGTAATTACCTACAACATTTATAAATTAAAGCAGTGTAAGAGAAAGATGCTGGTTTGATCAAAATTCATAACCTGATCCTATTGGGCATTAATCTTATTTCGTATTGATCCTAACCAAGAGAGAGATGATTTTTTTTGCTTGCGAGGGAAGTTACCAGACCCATGAAAAGATACAGCCCATATTAAACTTGAGTCATTTTTCAAAACAGACAAATATTAAGACCCCTATAACCTCAGAAAGGAATAAAATTTGTACCTTTCTTTCATGGCAACAACCTCTTTCCTGCAGGCTCAGTGAACTTAATTCCTCCCCAGACTGACTACGGCATTACTAAAAGTTTACCTTCAAATCAAAAGTTTTTCTGGGCACCCTTAGCCAGCAAGAACTCTGGGGCCACTTTGCTCCTCCCAGAAACTCCTTGTTTGCTCCCTGGCACCTTGGCATGACCAGACACCTCCTCCTGCCTCAGCTGACATGTGTGTCCTCTGGATGCCAACAGTGTGCAGCATGCCATGGAATAAAGATTTCAGTGAGCTCTCTGGGGCATGGCAGCAGCTTGACTCCAAAGACCAGGTGAAGAATAGAAAATAATTTGTGAAATATCTATTTTTCAGTAGATTTCTCAGGTGGGCAATCAGCACATGCATGGCAGGTGCCCCTCTGATAGCTGAACTCACCTGCTTCCACAGCTCGCCACGAATGGTGCAGCACCCAGAGCAGCTCAGCCCATGATTCTTGTTCCCTGTTTTTACCAGGTCTAAACTTATAGTTTGGACCTCGTGTGCCACTTGCTGGTTTATCAGTAAATGATAGGGATCAATTTTCTAGGCTAAAGGCTTTTGTTTGTGGTTTGAGTTTTGTTTGTAACTTTCCCCTGTGTTAAACAAAGGTTTTGCCCTGTGTCTAGAAGTGAAGTATCCAAACTTTAAAAGGCAGAGTTCTTGAACAGGAAAAATTAATCCCCCTGTAACCTCCCTGCTCAAGGCCAGAGACACATTAATTCATCTTCCCCAGCCACGTTGTTACCCTCACCAGTAACTACACAGTGAGGAAGAGATTGGGTTACCTGGCACGCAGCTTTCATCAAACACCCACTAAACACATTCTTGCCTCTGTTTCTTCATTCTCTTCTTGATTTCACTGTCATTGACAATAAAAATAGATGGCTCATCCTTCAGACTATACTGGCTCAGAACACCAATGTAGAAATTATGATGTTGCAAATTATTTCTCAATTTTATTATAGATTCAGTTCGTGATTTCGCATAAAACCTTTGCACCCAGATTCTCTGTAGTAATTAGGCAGCTGAATATCAGTGACATATCAAAATTATTCTGGGACTTTAACTGCCTTGTGCCTCAGCTCACTCTGATTTTGCTTAAAGACACCTACAGAGAGATGCAGCCCATGGACCCAGATTACACTTTCCTGACACCTAGGACATTGTTGCATTATCTCTTTGATCCTTTGTAAAAGCTAGAGCAACCATTAGTAATTTTCAATAGTCATAATGGGTTTAATATGATAATGGCGTGCCCTAATCAAATAAACTCCACACAGGGGGAATCTTCCAAAGGCTGAGAAGCCAGAATGGGATTTATTTTGTTCTGATGGATTAAAAAAAAAATGGTCCCAGCAAAAGAGATAATGAAACTTCTGTCTGCAAAGGGATTAAATTAACTTAATGGACATGCAAACTAAATATGCAGAGATACAATTCTTTCTGAAATGTGGAAAACTGATGATCTTGGAAACTATCCTATCACTTGGAGTACATAACAACCAGCTGAATTGTTGTGGTGCAGAGTGCAGCTGCAGACTCCTTCATGAGGTTTTATTTTGCCTAAAAACTGAGTACAGAAGATTATTATCAGTGCAGAATGAAGGCAGTGGAAGACAATAAACATTCAAAGTTTACTTTTTATGGTTTATGCTTTGGCTCTTAATGCTGTAATGTCAGAAATTAGATTAAATTAGGCACTGGACAGAAGAGGGAAATGGGTTAAGTATTTAGATAGGCTAAGGCAACAGTGCAGCATCTCATTTAGCAAGAAGTGAATTACCACAGTCATTAATAATGTATGCCTAAGCATTAACATAATGTTCTGTTATTTACTTGCTCCACTCGTGAAAATTACTTTAGAAGTCACCCCTGATTTTCTTCGCTTGTGCAAGCACACATTGTGCTTTGTCATGATTCACATCCTTTCTTCCAAAACCTTTGAATATTTTGTTTTGTGAAACAAGAAACATGTCATAGTTGGTGTAAATAAACTTTTGCTTTGCATATAAGCATGTTTATTCAAAAAGAAACAAAGCAAGGCTGAAAGGAACATGAGAATGAGAAAGAAATCTACAGGTGACATTAGCAACACATTTTCAAAGACCTTGAGAAATCAGGAATTATTTGTTGGCATCCTTTTATACTAAAAAACCCCAAACCATCTAAACACTTCGGACTCACCTTTGCATAAAACTATCAAGGATCATCATTTCTTAGAAAAGAAATAAGATTGGTAATCCACATACCTAAGGTCAGAGATGATGAATTTTCTGCCAAGGTATTTCTGGACCAATTGAGGAAGAAGCTGAGTACAAGCTCATTCTGAAAGAGAATACAAATACTGTAGATAATATCATATGTTGCACTCTGCTCCTTGTATCATTCCCCTGCAAGAAGCTTGCTGGTAATTTTTAATGCATATATTAGAGTTAGCAATAAAAGGGAGCTTTTCCCCTCTGATCAGGAGCTAGGAACCCAGAGAGTGACCTCTGCTGAGACACCAGGAGGACAATGGTGTCCTTTAGCACTCAGGGATGTGCACGGGTGCCTACGTGGCCCCTTTCTATCAACACACTTCCAGACAACAGTGAGCTGCAGGGGCCAGACATTTGTGCTCTTGCTCCATCTCCAGTAGCTCAAGATTTGTATTAGCAGCTGCAAGTACTTTGACAGAGCAGCCCATCTGTGAAACAAAGGCAGGAGAGTGTCTTTGCTGTGTAGTCGGCAGGAAACTTGCCCTTGGCACGGGGCTGACCCCAAGTACCTGACCTCGTGTGTGCCTCCCTGAGGCTCAGATATTGTGCAAACTTCCCTCCCATGGCAGCTTAATGGACACTCACGCTGAAAAGCTCCATACACAGTTAAATCCTACCAGAAACCCACAGGGAGTGAAAGGCAGGATCATATTTCACCATCCTGTTTAAAAGAGTAATCCAGCTTATGTACTGCTATAACTTTTATTTTTATGTACTGACCTGTGCTGCTCTAGTGAACGTATATAACAGGTAGTTACATTCAGCTGGAGAGAATTAAAACAATAAACCAAATCCCCAGATTTCAGTATTTTGCAAGGTAATAAAAACACAAATTCTTAAATGGAATTTTATGACTCTGAATCAAAGCTGGACAGTAATTGCATTTTATTAGCTTTTCATAAAGCCATATTTCAGAATGGCCACTCTTTAAGAGGGTTAGAATTGTTATATTCATGCTGATGTTACTTGGACTGACACTCTAATGAATGGGTAGGACAAGAGACTTTTCAGATTCCAGCATTAAAATGTCACCATTGTTTTTTTTCAGTCAGTGGAAAATAATGTGCCTCTTATCGGCAAGATGTACTTCATGTAGTATTTGTGTTGTTTCAATTTGACAAGATGTACCATAATTTGTGCAAGGAAAAAAGAAAAGGAACAAAGTGACAAAAGCAGCTAGTGAGGAGTTAACATGTGGGTACAGCAGACAGAGAAACAGATGTGTATGTTCAATGGAGAGATAAGATTTAGAAATCTGGATTTATTTTAACAAGTTGCCTTTGTTTTTTTCACTCTACTGTTTGGAGTTTTTCCTCCCACACTGATATTTTCTTTAAAAGAAAAATCGGGGGGGAAAAAAAAGAAGAAGAAAAGGAAGAAGAAGATGAAGAAGACGAAGGAGGGAAGGAAAACCCAACATAATTGTTTTCTTTGAATTGAGTGACAGATTCTTAAGTTATTAGCAGTGGACTGCCAATACACTTGTCTGTACTGAGCATGAGAATTCTCTCATCTGATGCAGACAGCTTAGAGGGGAAGGCTCATACACCTGCCACAGCTTCCAGTAGCTTTAAACAGCAGAGTTATTCCCTAGGGGACCTTCACTTGCTCTTTCAGCACAAGTCCCAAGTGTAGGAAATCTCCAGGGCTGAGAGTATATTTCTGGCAGCCTAGCCTTTATTTGACAGAATGAAAATAAGCAGAGCAACTTAAGTGGCCCTATGACTTCAAAGATCTTGAGAGAAGTAGGCAGGAGGTGGAAATAAAGATACACAAACTGACTTGAAAGAGAAATAAAAAAATTCCATGCTGAGCGGCACAGTGTTCTTTCTGCTCCTTTTCCGCCTACTCTTTCTGCAATAAATGGAAATGCAGGAACCAAGAGGTTTGCAAATGGGAGGTGCAGGGATTGTTCAAGGCAATAATTCCAAAATCTCATTCTAAAGGAGAGAAGGCTGATTAAAAAAAAAGACATTCTTGGTTTAAGTACAGAAGTGCAATGGTGCAGAACTTACAACAGGCATGAACAGGACAGGCATGGACCCTGCTGGTGCCACAGCTTTTGACAAAGCTTTCCTGGCCTGTGGGCCCATCATACTCAACAGGTCCTGAAGCAGCAAGGCTGATGTTGGCAGAAGGAATGCAAAAACTTAATGGAACAGATTATGTGGCAGGAGCAGTTGCAGCAGGGTGTCCAGGGCAAAGTGCTTAAGCAGCAACAGGCAGATTCTCCTGGGTGTTTGTGGAGATGAGCATTTTGCATGCTGTTATTTAAAAGACAGTAATTTCCCCCTGACCTGTGCTAATCTGCCTGCTGCAGGACTCCACCACTTAGATTTCCACCAGAAAATGTGTATCATTATCAAACTTATCAAGTTCCCCCTTTTTTCAGCAGACCTCCAAAAAACACACTGAACTTTCAGGTGATTCCTAAATCTGTGAGACCTCCATCAGCTGGACCCCAAATTAATGTGATCGAAGGACAGAACTTAGCCTGCACCCAAATAGACTGCTAAATAGAAACAGATCTCTCAGAGCTTTGAACATATGTGAGAGCTGTTTTAAGGTGGAGAGAGCCCATTTCTAACCCAACAGTTTTTGTTGCACAGAACTGACTGTGGGTGGGAATCTCAGGGGCCCCATGACTGTCTTGGCAGAAAGGAAGGCACTGAGGATGACCATAAGCACTCACTCACCCTTTCCCCCCTGGAATTCTTACCTTTAAATCAGCAAATGGAAATTCCCTAAAATGCTGCACACTTAGGAAATCCTCCTATCATTTGTCTAACTACTCTTACCTAATTAGACATCAATTTTCAATAGGTAATTCTGATATTTTTTCAGGTCACTCAACACATTAGCCCAAACAGGAGCAGACTGGTGTGTGTGGTCAGTCTGGCTAGAACTCACAGACCTTTTTTCAACCATTTAACTCAAAAGGGACAAATTCCACCTTTACTTGCACTAGGATACAACTGAAATAAAATATTTCTGTGGCCTGGGTGTGGGGGGGGTGGGGGGGGGGGCTGGCACAGCCCTGCACTGCTGCAGCATGGTGGAATTTGTCTGCTGCTCTCCATCAGAGACCAACTAGAAAAGCACTCTGCACTTTGTGAAACACAGTCAGATTTCAAGCCAGATTTAATTTTGATAGAAAGAAAAGCAGCCTCCCCTCTGCTTTCAGCTTTCTTTTCAGCTGTGCTAGAGTAGATTTGGGGTCGTAGAACACCCATGCTCCTGTTATACTTTAACAGGATGGAGAATCAGCAGGAAAGAAAGAAACCAGAAAAAACTGACCTTGGTACAGCTGTTATAACTTCAGGAAAGGACAGTGGAAGAGAGAGGACTTTGAACCCTCCCCATTTTGGCTCTGCTGGATGCCTTGCCACAGGAGCACAGGAGTGGTGGGAGTTCAAGGGACCCACATACCCTGGGAGCCCTTTGTTCCCCATGTTATGTACCTCCAGACAGGCATGTGGAAGCTTTTTTCTCATCTCTGCAAATCCCAGCGAGCACCGGTGAATAAAACAGAAATGAAATATGGGAAGCTCTTATCAAATTGATTACTTTTACAGTGTAAAACATTAGTCACCTTAGAACAATGCTGTGGTCCTGGTTTTTTACTGTGTGCTTGAAAATGAGTGAACATAATTTACAATCATTCCCATTTACATCCTCTTTAAAGTCCTTTTACAAAGCCTATAAGTCACTATAAAGCTGTTTATAGAACCTATCCACAGCTGAAACACCCTCACTGTTTGCTTGCCTGCCTGTACAAGGTTTATCTTCACCTCCAAACTCCTCAGTTAATTTGGATACTTAGAAAATCTTTATAGACTCAAACTCCAAAAGACTTTTTTCTTTCTAACCTACTGTGCACCTGAACTTACGATTGTGTTTGACACTGGAGCCAAACCCAAACTTAATGGAGCCTTACCCTGCTCTTGTGTCTCCAGGCAGTGCACAACCCTCCTACAATACAGTCATAAAATGATGAGCCACTAGGGCAGGCTTAATTTATACGATGAGGTTTGGGCTGCAGCCTCCATCCAGCCCATCACTCAGTTGGAGCTGGGTGAAACAGAGAAAAACAGAACAATGGTCAGCAGTTGTCTTTTGTCACAGACTTGCTTTATGCTTTGAGACCACGTATTTTTGTCCTTTTCCATGCTGCCAGCTCTCAGTTCAGGATCTCTTGGTGCTTCACCACTTTGTAGGTGATATCACTTGGTTGTTTTACCATTTAGTGGAGCAAAACTCAAAGATTCTGGAGATTGTTGAGAATTTTGCCCTGCAGATCTAAAAATCTCAGGTATTTCAGTGTATGCAGATGATGAGTCAGTCAACAGTGGTGCAGCTGGCCCAAAACTAAATATTCTTTTGCCATGGTCAGAAATATTGACACTGGTTTAGGACAATTAGAATGAAATTTAATTAAAAAAAAAAAAAAAAAAAGGTACAGCAACCTTTTTTTTATCCTGTCCTAATCGACTCAGTGTGACAATGAAGGTGGATCAACTTCTGCATGTTAGTGATTGATGTAATGAATACAGCTTGTTCATGAACACAGTCTGGTGAAGGAGTCATTTATAACAGTGCCAACCTGAATTTAAGAAAGGACTCCTATTCTAGGGAATTCAATAAAAGTAACTAAGCAAAGATTATGCTTAAAGTAAATTACAGACTTAAAAAAAATGCCTTGAATAGGGATGGATATGAGCATGTTTAAGCATTTAATGTGGCCCAAGGACAATTATTTCCATCAACTGACGTTCCTGCATTTACTGGATCTGCCACTAAAATTCAGAGATAGAAGAAGAAAAAATTTCTCTTCATTAAAGAGGTGTTTGAAGAAACATTTAATTCCATTTGAGCTCCAGTGCAAATAAGAAGGCAGCTGTTTTCCACCTCTCTTCCTTCATTCCAACCATTTAGCAGAAAAGGTCAGTGACTTTCTGACCTTCTCTAAATTGTAATAAAATTTTCATGATCAGAACTTAGTCTGGACTAAAAAGCTTGCACTTAAGGCATGACTGAGGAAGGAATTTGGATGTAATCTGATTCTTTCTTCATTTCTAGCATTTATAATTACTTGATTGGTAGAACCAAGCATGTCTTCAATCCTGTGTGGACTGGACTAAATTCTTCAGAGCAGAAAATGGTGCCTAGTCATTTAGGGTAATGTGTTTACAGTGACTACAAGTGTTACAAGGGTATTTTTTAATGAAATAAGAACTCTTCTCCCTATCTCAGCCAATACTCCAGCCTACTTTACAGCTACAGAACATTACAGCTACAACTCAGCATAAAGAAATGACTGTAGCAAGAAAGTAAAATGAATCCTCTTCTACAGGCAACTGATCTTCCTGAATTTCTTCACAAATTGAATTAATTATTTATTCCTACACAGTTTGACTATTTCATAGGAATGACAGTTGATGATGCTTGAGAATTGACAACTCACTTAATGGTTTTAGCCAGGCTCCTTAACATTTCCAGAAAAAGGACAAATTTGACTGCAAAATTGTCACAGGCATGAAAAGGGACAAAATAATCATATTTATTTTTATCAAGAAAGCTTCCTAGCTTGGCTTTATGCTCAGACTAAAGCCAAGATGACACCACGATATTTTTGAAAGATCCAAAGTGAGGAGTAAAAAAGAAGGGAATACAAAGGAAATTACCCGCCAACTGGTCTCCTTGTTCTAAGTGGGTCAGGACACATCAGTATTTTCTAAATTTCTCCCACCTCCCAGCAGGAGAAGCATATTGAAGTAAAAATAATGATTCAATGTTTATGGGGTATCAATAACTTCAAAGGTTATCATCCAGAATTGCAGGTTAGCTGCAAGGGGGTCAGCAAGACCATTTCCCACATGCAGCAGCACTTTAGGGATGGGAACTATCTGCTCATTCCTCTCTTTGTTATCCCTTGCCTTCCCAGTCCAGCACACCAGCAGCAGCACAGCCCTCACAGGTGTAAGATTGCTTTCCTCTCCTCGTGGTTCAGCCCTCCAAGCTGTCACAGGGTGGAAAATTACCCTCCTGGGCTCATTCAGTGGCTGTCCCTGAGCAGATCTGTGCAGAGTTACCTCTGAATACCTCAGCCATGGTGGTGTTCCAGGGCTGGCAGGGTGTCCCCAGCACAGGGCTGTGTGCTGCAGGCCCACAAGGGGAGCAGGAAGGACACTGGACACTGGGAAGCTCATGGCCAGGCAGCCTGCTCTGGCTGAGCACTACCCCATGGAGCAGGAGGCACAACAGACTTGGAAATGTTTCTATGTCTATCTCAGGGCTTTCAGCAGTCTAATTTTTCAGCTGTGGATTAGGCTTGTGCACAGCAGTGCTTGGCCCAAATTGAAAATCCATGTACCTTTCAGCAGTCCAGAGCACAGCAGAAGATCCTGAGCTCTTCATTTTTGGGTCAGGGGCTTAGATCTGCTTTTCCTCAGCTGTGACCAAAAGGCATTAAAGTAAAATAAACCCTAACATGAGGGTCAGAAAGGAACCACAGAATCCTCAGGGTTGGAAGGGACCTCTGGAGATCATCCAGTCCAACCTCAGTGCCACAGCAGGGTCACCTGCAGCAGGTGACACAGGAGTGCGTCCAGGTGGGTTTGGAATGTCTCCAGAGAGAGACTCCATGCCCCCCCTGGGCAGCTATTTCAGTGCTCTCCACACTCAGTGTAAAAAAGTCCTTCCTCGTGTTGAGGTGAAACTTGTGGTGTTTTATTTGCTTAACAATCCACCCAAACTTGAGCAGATTATTTGGCAGTGTCAGTCAAAGGAGCCAAGCACCCAAGTTAGCTGTTCATACCAAATGATGTGTAACTCAGTCCTCTATGGAAATCTCTCTTTTTATCCTCTTTGGAAATCTTCTCTATTTCAAGTCAGTCCTCTTTGGAAATCTCTCTTTTTATCCTCTTTGGAAATCTCAATTTCAACTCAGGGCTCAGAATTTATATTCATATTAATAAGAAAATTCCTGTTTGTTTTGCATATGGACAATTTCCTCTTTAATCTCCATGACAAAGTCACAGCTGGGAAAGTTGTATAGTTAGGCAGCAAACTTTTTTTTTTCCTCCTGCAAGATGTTTGAGATTTTGGAGAACAAACATCCTGCCATGCCCTCTTTTGGCTGTCCCTGCTATGAAATCAAAGCAGCTCCAGTTTGTGCTGTGGCCCTGAGGCCATGGGACATGACAGGGCTCACCTGGCAGAGGCCCAAGCTGTGGAACAGCAGGGTCAACCACGAGCTCGTGCCTTGGCTCACTGGAATTTACTGAGCCTCTGTGTCAGCCTGGGGTCTAATGTAAAACACCATTTTTTCCCCTGCCTGACAGCTTTCCTAACAAAAGGCTGCTCACTGGAGGATGCTGCTTTCCCTCAGACCCCAGTGTCACTGTCAGTAATTGACTGTTCAGCTCCTGAAGTGATGCAGCATCATGATTTTACATCTTCTGTGGCCCCTTTGCTGCTCTCAGCCCTGGGTTTTGTGCTGCTGAGGTGCACAAGGCCTCGTGCTGGCCCAGACAATGAAAAGTCAATGTTTGCTACCATTTTGGCTTTCCATTTTTAAACAGGAGGACAACCTCAAACCACAGAATGGAATAATGAATAAAAAATGAGAAAGCATCAATTTTAATGGACACAATGCACCCATTCTGATATTATTGAAACATTCTGGGTTAGGTCTTATGTTTGCAAAACCATTTCTTTGACCTGTTAAGTACATTTTGAATGGGATATTTCTGGGCTGAAAGAATGGAACTTTTCATTTAACAACTGTCAAAATCAGACTTTTCAATATTTCAAAGCTTACTTCTTTTTTTAGACATTACATTCCTCAGAACCTACTCCTTACTGTCAAAAATTCAGTGAATCACTTCTTTTCGATGGCAGCAAAGGAAGAAAAGTTTTTCTGAAAAATGCCCTGCCAGGTCTAATAAACTATTTCTCAGTCATACTTGTCTTTGTCTTAAGTTTTGATGAATGCTGCAGTGGCTCCATCCCAAAATGCATAATTAGAAGATGTGTCACTTATGTGGTTTTGTTGTTTTGTTTTTTTTCCCCAAAACAGGTAATGGAAAATTTCCAGAATCTTTTGGTAAAATGCTACCAGAAATCATGTGCAAATAAAAGAAATACTGGAAATGCTCACATTAGCCAGTTTCCTGGAGCCACTTAATAGCTGCTTCAGATAGAAGTTCAAATCCTTCACTCTTTTGTGTTCAAGATCCGTAAAAGGCAAATGCCATGAGTGGGGAAACCTGCAAAAGAGAAATATTTGTAAGCAGCACACTTGCACTGTATTTGCTGAAAATATTTCCAGCACTACTTAACAGAAGAAAGCCAAGATTTCCTAAGAGGTTTTGCAGGTATGGGAAGGAATTCTTACAAGGTAAAATCACAGTACAGTGACTTACTTTCTTCTAATAATTTGCTGGTAAATTGTTTCATACTGAAGCATTTTTTCTCTCTAAACAATTAATATAAAAAGTAAGTTAATAAATAAACAAATCCTAAAAGACGCTTTGCATTTTATGGTCTCTACATATATCTAAATAAGTGGCCCTCGATGACCCCAAGGAAATATTGCCTTTTTGCACAACAGATCTCTGATCTCAGCCCAGAGTCGGCATATCCTTACCACAGAACATTGAGCACCAAAGCCTTACAGCAACAATGTGACATTTGATGCAATATATCATTGCTTGCATTTTTACCTCAGCTATTTAGAATGTAGATAAGGTTTCCAGAGTAGGTCCCTGATCCCATTTCTAATTTCAGGTACTAGCATAATAAAGATAATAGATGAAAACAAACGATCGTCACACTAACAAAATCAATCCCAACAAAAGCAATAACAGTAAAAATAGCAAAAGTAATGTTCTTGCTGAATTTTTATTAAGATGAATTTAATTTTGGGTTAGTAAATAAATTACACACCCAAAGAATGGCCTTATGTCAATTTTCAAATACTTTGGTAGTTGAAAATGTCAAAACCTCCCATTTTTTTAACTTGAATCATCTTTGCATTTTAGAGACAATGCATATTAGATCAGTCAGAAGGTTAGAGTTTTAACAACACACATAATCAATTTATAGCAACCTTGCCCTGACAAAGGGTATTTATCTCCCAGGCTGAAGGAGCATTAGAAAAGCTATCTGTGTTAAATTGCACATAATGGGTTTTGTGATACGGATTGCTAATAGCAGGATTCATAATTAACATTATGCTTTATGTCCTCTAATGTATGAGACAGAGAAAGGTAGAAGTTCTGATCTGGTTGTATTTCACATCCCACCACCACCTCTGTAAATAGTCAAGCGTGTCTTGTTTACAAATGTCTTTTTTATTCTGCTATGAGCTTTTTTTATCCTACTACATCTCAACAGGAATCTGAAGGGTTCAGACAAAAGGATCTGTGTAGTTTGTGATACACTGGAAATGGACACTTGGCCAGCTTTTAGGAAGGCAGTTGCAAAATCCTGTAGAGAAAAACTCAGTGCTGGTGATGCCTTAGGAAGACTGACCTGGAAGAGACAGGACAGAGCTGGAGAATATAGTAGGGATTTACTGAAAGGCCTTTAGGATACACCTTGGGCAGGGCAGGACTACACCCAAGGTGGACTAAGAATGGTCACAAAATGGACAAACTGTCACGAGGTCTCACATTTTTATAAGTTTGGGTCCATTTGCATATTGGGGTTTAATTGTCCAGTTACAACTTCAGGTTGTGAGGTCCCATCCTTCTTGTTGTCCCTTCAGTCATTGTTGTTTGTGCTTTTGGGCCTGAAAGTTGTCCTTGGTCTTGAGCAGGAAAAGGATTTGTTTTGTCTCCCTACTCTGTGAAGAGCTGTCTGACAATATGAGGCTCAGATCTGCACCCCATGGCAGCACAGAATCTGAAAAACATGAGACCTAAAACTTAAGGCATCACTGGTATGACTTAGTTTGAGATTAAGCCAGCAAGGGGCCAGGATGACATCAGCCTGTTGCATGTCTGTGTGAACTTCTGATGATTTCTGCCCTTGGCAGGAGGATCAGGGAGGAGGAGGATTCACTGGAAGATCATTGCTCAGTTAGGGGCTGCACAGATGGACAGGAAGGGGTGACCCTTCCCTCACAAAATCTCAGTGTCAGGACACGTGACGAGGAGGGCAAAGTGACACGACCCTGGTTCATGACATATGTGAACAGATTAAAATAGATAGATGAATAAATAATGAATAAATGAAAATAGCACAAATTAAAATAGGCACACAGAGATAGCCTGTGAGGGTTCTGGGTCCCTCTGGGGCACAAAAGGACTGCTTTCAAGGGGTGGGAGAGGAGAACTGTTTGGAAGCAGCTTAAAATGAATTAGTCTGTGTAACACAAAGAGGGCTCTGGCTGGGAAATGCAGATGATGCATCCAAAGCACAGTGGCCAAAGAGAGGACAGAGGAACTGCTGATTGATAGCACCAATAACTGCTGGAGTGAAGGACAATATGGACCTTGTGGTGGCACTGAACCCTTCTCTTAAAGGCCTTGGTGATTTGATGGATGGTGTCTGTACTGTGAGGGGTCTGGCTCACCTCAATGCACTTGTGTTAGGAAAGGTGAACTTTCTAACCTGATGCTTTGCATCTGTTTGAAATGGATCAGAAAAATATAAACTTGCACCATGTGCAAGTGTCCTACACAGCACATTCCATTTCCATTGTTCTGTGTATAAACTATGCCACCTACACACTTTGTTGGGCCAAAAGACTTTTGGCACTTTACAAAACAATAATTAAACACAATTAATACCCTCTCAGAAATCAAATGAGAAGGATGGTGCTACAGTGCAAGGGCTTACTCAGGGCAGCTGTGTTTCTAACTTTTAAATATCGGCTGAATGTCAGTAGCAAAATTTCAGATGCTGAGAACTCTGAGCTTTTGCCATTTGTTTTTTACAATACACTCAGTATTTAGCACTTGCATGAAGCATTCTCATATTTCATTGTTTTCTCCTAATGAGACATGAATATGTACAATTTCACAGAATCATTACAAAGTAGAAGCCAAGTCCTTTCTGTTAGCAGTTCCAATTATTCTAGCAATATTAAACATTTAACTTTTTAATCAGGCATTTTTAAACTGATTTTGTGATTACATTGTGGAACAAGGCTTTTTCTTCCCTTTGAAGCATCTGGCATCAGCCAGAGATGGAGCTTTGTAGCACACAGGCAGACTAATGGTCTGATATGGAATGGCAGTTTCAGTAATAACTTCCTATAAAGAAATAATTAGGTTTTTATTATTAGAATAAAATCTGGGATACATGAAAAACCTCAAATTAATGAAGTTCAGTTAGAACGCAATGAAAAATTTTAACATTAAAAAAGTGCCCATCAAAAAACATCATAAAATGAATTGTTTTAACACAATCTTAGCGAAAGATCCTGCAGTGACAGGATACTGCTGGGACTGAATTATGACAATAAAGCACTGGAACTCCTAAAGACAGCCTCAGTATTAACCCTCTGTGAGTTGTGAAGTGCTCTTTAGCTGTGAAAATATTGCAAAGGATTTTATTAGAGGTAGATTTATCTGAAGAATGACTAGTACTGTTTTTGAAATTCACTACAGGGTTTCTGAGGTTTATGCATTTCTGAAGAGAAATGTATTTTCTTTCAAAGGGCTCTGCTCACCACAGGGAAGATTCATAAACAGGTACTTGTTAAATATTTTATTTTACAACCTAATGGTTAGCCTGCAAGTATCTCCAAATCAAAACCATGATTCAAGCAATTTCAGTATTTGTTTAGTGAAATTTCAATTCTCACCAGCTGCTGCAAACCATTTCATGTGAGAAAGCCATAATGAATCAAATAGGAGTCAATAAAACCCCCTCAGGCAGGAGACAGACTCTCTAGAATTAACTAACCTTAAGCCATTTTTTTCAGAATGCTTCTCATGAGCTCGGGGGAATATCAAGTTTGGATCTGAAATTGTGGACTTTTAAGTTCAAACCATGTTGTTTGTGGCTATTTATTTCATCTCAAATCCAAAGACTTTTCTCTTTTTCAAGCATATCACTCAAATCTCAGCTTGGTTCAAGTAACCGGCTTATATTTTAAGCCAGCTTTATGTTTTTTTGGAGATTGAGCTTGAAGAAGTGCCTGTACCAGGTGAGTCAGAAGGACTGTCTAACAAAGGACTACTTTGTACTCACAGGTGTGTGCAGCATAATGTATATGATATATGTAGAAAAAATAACTCCACTTGTATTTCTGAAGCCATGGACAACCACTATGTAAGGCAAAGCTGGTTTATATAAGACAGAAATAAACCAGGGGACTCACTACCCCAGGAAACTGTAAAGAAATAACATTCAGAAAATGAAAAGCAGGAATGGACATGTACATGGAGAGAAAGTAATATTCAGAATTATTGCAACTTATGACAGCAGATTTTTCAAAAGGTATTAAACTGACTGATGTGAGGCACAAAGTGTTGGGCTTGGGGGCAGGACAGTACATGAGATTATTGTGTATTTCTCAGCTGGGGGTATGTTCATCATATTGTAAAAATGTTCATCATAGTGCTAGAGTCAGAGATTTCTGTTCTGACCCACTGTGAACATTCCTACATGGCTTTGACATATGAATTTTGCCATAAGGTTTGATAAACATCATGAAGAAAATAAAAACTATTAAAGGCTCCTTTAATGAAGTCAACACTGCTTATTCTTTAATTTCAGGCATAGTTTTGTTAGGCCCAAGCTCTTCCCCTTTTTTCCTCCCATTAAAAAAGGAACAATAAAAGATAAAACTTAGACTGCCACAATGGTCTGTGATTCAGTTTCTTCTGGGGCTGAATAGAAGGCTTGATAGAATATGTCACTCTGCCTTTGTGTTTCTAAAAATACATCTGCTGTGAATATTCTCACAGATTAATCTGAGCACAGAAGAGAGAACCACTCAACAGCAGAATAACATCCACTAATAAGCTGCCTTACTCTGGGAGGGCATGAGATGGGAATTGCTTCTGGAGATGGCTGTGAAGTTTTGAGAACTGGTCGAATGATTTTTCCACGAAGGTGACCACATTGCAGGTTTGCACCACCTGGATGAGATACACCTGTGTTGGGGGAAAAGGGGAGATACAGCAGAGAAATTATTAAAAAAAATAAATTCCAAGAAAATGTATAGGGTGATTTTAACAAAGAAAACCCTTCCTTTAATGTAGTGCCAAGTGCCAGAGAATTCAATTTGTAATTCATAGTCTTTGCTGCACGGGAAGACAAACTTGCCTGGGTAGCAATACAACTCAAACACTGAAAGATCACTGCAGTGTGTGAAAACTAATAGTGCACCATTAAAGCATCGTATAACAGCCTCCAATTTCTATTAGACTTCCTAATTTTGTGCCATGCTTTCCTTCTGGATGCTTTAATTAGCTCTTGATTTATTTTTCACTATAGGGAATGAACTGCTCTCCTTAATGGCTCCCTGCAAATATCTGTCTGCCTGGTGCTTTTGCTCTCTGGTAGCTCACTGCTTATGGCACCACTATTCATTCCATTATGCTTTTAATGTGGCACAGGCACATCTTCTGTAAAGGAAGAGAGAGAGTGCACAAGTTCTTGAAAGAGTCATTAAAGATCCAGGCAAATGAGGGCAAGCAAAGAAGATGATACGTACGGGGTCAGGCTTTTTGCTGAATCCCAAGATGGTGGCCCTTGCAATGGACCTCTCTGTGTGCAGCATCACCCATTCCTGGGGGACAGTCTCTGGAGCTGGAGGCTTGGCAGAGTTCCCCACTGACATCTGTACCAGTGTGTGGATCAAGTTGTTGAGTTTGACAGGAAAGCACTCCAAACTTTCCTTTATTTTCCTGAAGAACGAAAAAACAGAAGAGGTGTTGTTTATGCTTTTTTTATTTTTTTTTTTTTTACCTCCTTGACCCCTCTTTTTATGGATAAAAGCCCCAAAAAAATCCCAAATCCTAAAGCCTACCTCACATACCCACACACAGAGCAGTCACTGCTATTTGCACAGCAGCACATCCAGCCCCTGAGCTCTGCTGCTTAAAAGAGTGTTCTTGCCACAACCTGCCTCAAGGCTTAGCTTGGAGCAGCTATTCCTCACGAGCTGGATACCAGCGTTCCTTCAGACATGAGGGACAAGCAGAGCACTTCCATGTGTGCTTTGAGGAGTCCCAGGGCTGAGCAGCAAGTGTTCATTTTGCCGAGCAGGAGAGAAGGCGCTGGTTATGATTATATTTATTTTTGGTTACACTAACCTCACATGGGCTTACACGTGTTTGAGCAAGGCTCTTGGATTCAATTTGTGATTTAGCTGAGCGTGATGTGCTGCTTAATCCTCTACCTAGTTCTTAAAAGCTCTATCCCTGTGGAACTGCTAAGATAAGTTCTAAAAAAAAAAAAAAAGAGAAAATTTCTCCTGGTATCTCACTCCATCTCATCTCTGTGCAAGGGGAGCCAGAACACGCCTTTGATTTCCTAGAGTTTTGAGATCTTTCATCAGAAAAGACACAATAGATAAAAAAAAAAACCCAAAAAACCTCTAGATAAACATGTAGATATGAACTGCAAATGTGAAAGTGAACTCGACTTGAGAAATAACACTATAAGATAATCACAGGTCTTTGAAGAGTGAGATGCAGCACTCATTAGAAAAAACATTTGCTCTCCTGAATTCAATTGCTAATTGAATTTTTAAGACCTATTAACTTCTGATGGTAATTTTTTTTTGTTTCCCTTCTCATTTCGACAGCTCTCTGAAGATCTCCTATATCTGTTCTGATGTTACAGAACAGCAATCCATTAGTTTCAAGTCACAGGCAGCAAACCCCTCTACCAAATTGTCAGGGTTTTGCTGTGGTTTTTTTTTTTTTTTTTTTTTTTTTTTTTCTTCCCAGTTTTGGACTATGTCTAACTAGGTTACAAGGGCTGGCAACACCCTTAACCACCTTCATCATGCCTTGTTCAAAGCTGAGCAAGTGCTCCACCTGTCATTTCAAATTAGATTTCTATTCATGGGTTTCTGTGAGTGGGTTGGAATGTGTAGTGCAATCATTTGAAATCAACTCCATTCATCCCATTAGCCTAATTTCCATGATCTCAGATGCTCTGGCTAAAGTCTGTAGCTTCACAGATGAAACCAAACCAGAAAGAATGAGGAATATTCTACCTACAGGCATCTCCCCAGCTCACTCCGCTGAAATTCAGATTTTATTCAAAATAGTGTGTGAATTTATCATACACTAATTAGGCATAGTAAACTGAGGAAAGATGTATATGTTCCTCTTAATGTAATACAAGGAAAGGTACCTCAGAATTGATTTGGTTAATTATCTTAATTATAAATTACATTATTCAGAAACAAACTATTTAATAAATTAAACAAATTAACACTGATGTAAAACGAGAAAACAAATCTCATTTCAAAATATTAGTACAAAATCAATTCAGTGATGATTAACCAGGCTGCATCAGAGGGGAACTCTTCCTTTTTAACTCCTATGTATTTAATTTAATGTGTAGTTCAAACACTTCCTAAATCACTGAGACATTAGGTTATAGAATCTGTAACTGGCCATATTACAGCAGAACAGTTAGGGAATTTGCCACATTACTATAAGAGGCACGTTAACTTGCAGCTAAACACGCTGCACTTTAATTTACATAAAACAGGCCTCAGCTTGTAAATTAGTACTAATTCAGACATCATCACTACACAGAATTGCCTGATACCAAACTACCACTATTCCTTCCATGGGTCCATTAGGCTTCTAAAATACTTTTAAAACCCAGATTGCTAATCACATACTTTAGATCTAAACAGAGCCTCGTGTTGTCACTGTCGCAGATTTTCTCTGCGAGTTATTTGAAATGATTACATCTAAAATCAAATAAGAACAGAAGTATAAGTTGTTTTCTCCCCCTCTCTGTTTTGTCTGCATGCAGTCCTCTTTGCTAGGATGGAAAACATTCAGCAAACCTTGTTACATCAACAAAAATCAACAAAGAATTCAAGGCCTCTTTGCTATTCTGATGCCACCTCAGAATGTGTCTCCTCAGCAAGGTGGAACAACTCTGCTTCTGGCTCTCTGCACTTTCTTTCAAGGGCAAATTGGTTTAAGGAAATCCTCTCTCCCAAAAGCTGGTTTCTAACTATGTATGGAGGAATGGGGCACATCAAAACCCTTTGTCTCATCTTTTTGAGATTTTGCAGTTTATTTTTGGCCTGTATTAGTTCAGTGACCCAGTTTATCCCATTGTGGTACGTTATTCCCCTTTCTGCCAGCATTTTCAAAGTTCATCCCAAGGACCAGTGCTGGAAGGTTCTCCTTGAACTCTCCCACATACCTTTTCTCTAGCCACATTAAGCTTAGCAGTAGCTGAAAGGAGTATTCATGGGTATTCTTTGTAAAAATCCTCCTCTTGCTCCCTGGCCATTACCACTTTTCCCTGTGCCCAAAGCTGGTTCTGCCTTCACAAAGGTTAAAAAAAGTATCTTATTTATTTCAGAGCTCTGGTAGCCCAGGCTGCATAGAAAATTAATGCCTGATGGCCTAGAGATAGCTAAACTAAGTGAACAGTACAAGGGGTATTAAAAGTGCAGGTTAGTCAGAAGAAAACAGGAAATTGTCATGAACTAGAGTAATATTAGCAGTGGATCCAAATATTGCCAACACAGTTTTCAGAGAGAAAAAGGCTATTTTCCACATGACAATAACTATTTACCATGCAGATTGGTGTCTGACCTACTTCTCAGAAAAGAAAGTTAAATATCTGGGATTATTGGAAAGTAATGACTTTCTGCTTTCCACCTGCTGAATTGACTTTGAATTTCAGATTTGGCTTCGGTCTTTCTACAGAGCTGTCAAATTACAGTATCAGGTAAAACATGGACAGACTGCTTGGCTGCTTGTGTAAGAGGAGACAGATGAAAAGTTTGGCTAACGTTTTCAAGAGTGACTAGTGGTATTTTGTGACTTTAGTTTTAGGAAGCAGACATTCCTTGTGGGTGAGGTGTTCTGGGGGCTCGTGCTTAGATTATTCAGGACACACCAGCCTGCACATACAGCACATACAACAATTATTACTGACTAGTTATTAAGGTCTTGGTCTTGGATATTTCTTTCTCTTTCTTGATGGGATCCTGCTTCTCATTTCCATCTAGGCCTGAAAATCATTTAGAGTATAATGAGCAAAATTTATTTTCATGGGATTCTCAGATGATAATGAACAGTGTTTCATTTTTATTCCACATTTCCATCCACGAATTTACCAAACTCCATTTTAAAGCAGTTGAGTAGTATGCCCCCATATTAACAGAGTTTTCCAGAATATTACTGCTTTCAGCAATGGACCTTTTATAATAAGAATTCCTCAAAAAACATAAATTCAAGGAGGAAGTTTGCCTTCTGTTCCTTTGGGGCACATACACCACAATCTTTACAAACTACTTGAACGTCAATAAAATAAAGTTTAGTGTTGTAGTTTGGTCCATTCCCTTTCAGATGCCACCAACTTTCACTGTGCTTCACCTGTTTGGGAAATTTCTTGCTGAAATACCCTCAGCCATCTGAGAAACAGAGATTGACTGATCAGTTTGAGATCAGCATCACATTTAGAAAGGAGTTCCTGTGGATTGTCCAGCTTGAAACTGCTGGCATTTGTGGTTTGGAGTGGATATGCTTGACCTAGGCAATGATAGGTACCTAAAAAATGAGTCCATTAATTAATAAACAAAGCAGCTGACCCAAGCAGCAACTCCCTCTGTCAGGCTGCTGAAGATATACAATGTGCTCCCCTGGTAATTGGCAGATCCACCCTACATCTCTTATTCATGGGTTTCTATGGGTGGGTTAGATTGCACACTGCAATCAATTGAAATCAACTCCATTCATTGCATTAGGCTAACTTTATGCTCTTAAAACCAATTTTAAATATACATCCCTGTGCAGGCAGATTAAAAATGTCAGGCAGCCTGCCACGCCATGCTGACATTTGAAGACATCTGCAGAAAAACCATAGAGGAAATTTATATCCAGAGGTAAGATGGGTTTCCAGTTTCTGATAAAACTGTGCTGTCAGGGGAAGAGGAAAGGAGGGAGGGGTGAGGATCAAATTGAGTTTCAAAGATCAAACCAAGTTCAGGGCAGATGCTGGAGAGACAACGATGTTTCATTTGGCAGTAGGTGCACAGGGCTGACAAGGAAACACAGAAACTCTTGTTTAACTCTCAATGGGTGCACTGTTTACCCACGGAGTCAGGGTGTGACCTTCCAGGGGGCTGTGAGCCGTGGGGCTGAACGCCGCCGCTCATCAGCTCCAAACAGGGAGCTGACCCCATGTGAGAGGAGCTGCACACAAATGACACCACAGACTGCTGTTGCTCATGACTTAAATCAAGAACGAGACCAAAGGAATTCAGTAAAACACAGAATGTTTCATGAGCTTGAAGGGGGTCAGTGCATTACAGTCCAAATTCTGACACAATTGTTCTGCCGGCCAGAGAGGTGACGGCGAAGAACAAATTAACATCGTTCTGCCAGGAGCATTTGTGACATCATTCATCATTTTGTGTTGTTTTTAAACCACATTAGGGCCAATGTCAGTGTTACTGCTAAACCAATCTCAGAAAATTGCTAAGAGCAACCCATTTCTGCAGAAATACAGAGGAATACTGTTCTCCTGTTTCCACTAGCAGAAGGCTGGGATTTTCAGTGGATACATTATATGATTGAATCTGAAAGATTACAATAACTACCTTGTACTTAGAACAAGAAACAACTTTCTGTTGGCAAGGTTTAACATTCCAGTGATCACACTCCTTGTCCAAAAAAGAACTTTTAGAAAACAATGAAGTGTTTTTGGAAGCAAATATAGAGAAAAAGGAGCTACAAATTGCAAGGCATTTGAGAATCCCTACAAGTTGTGCTAATAATCAGGACTTCCAATTCCCTTGACTTTCTAAGGGCAGCTTGAAAAATAGATACAGGAATAAGCCAGAGATTGACCACAAAATGCATATAACTGGATTTTTTTCTCATATCAATATTTCGTATAACAAGGAGATAAGGAATGAAGATGATGCAGGTAACACAAAGCTCACAAAAAATCTCAATATATTTACATTCCTAAAGCCAGGTTGGAAAATGTTTTTACAGGTGGACAGTCTCTGCATGGATCTGGATGTCAGGACATCCCAAAGACTTTGTTTTGAAAAGTGCCCGGATACAATCTCCAGAAGTTAAAATCCTACTAAACATGAGGCCTGATATTATCCCCAAGTTCAAACATGTTAAGATGTTAATACATGTTTTGAATTAACACAAATAATGTTCAAATGAATAGAAAGTAGAATAAAGTAGAAAAGAAGCTCCAAGAGAAAGGAGATCCATGGAAATTCATTAACTAATGTAGAGGGATTTTCTTCTTGCAAATGAGCATAAATAATACAAACATATCCTAAGATTATTAATGAATAAAATATGCACTCTAGCAATATCTGTCTTTTCTATGTGATGTAATGATGGACAATAACAGAACCTCAGCATTTTGAAGGAAATTGGAATAGCTCTGAAGTTCACAGAATGCATTTTAGGAGAAAATGCAGTTTCAAATAAGAACAGAATCCCCAGCACAACCACCTGGTTGGTGTGCAGGAATTGAGTGGAATTTCCCTCATTTCCTTAACACCATCCCTAACAAGAAATCTAAGGGGAAGAAGAACATTCTGGCCTCTGAGTCCTACCTATAGTCTCTGTGAGTTGAGCAGGATTCCCTAAGCCTAACACAAACCTCTACCAGGCAAAAAAGCACACCAGCTCTTCCAAAACAGCACTGGCTTTATTCCACATCCTTTGGCTGAGGAAGACTGCAGGTGAATTCCCTCTCTGAAGTCCCTAACCCTCAAAAGAAAGTGCGTGGAGATCCAGCTCTGCCTTGAACCAAGTTTTACTCTTCCAGCCAAGCAAGGCTGCAGTGATGCCAACCCAAACCATAACTGACCCAGCTAAAAGCTGATCCTTTCCTCCTCCAGAAGGGCACCAACTCTAAGCTTTGCATGACACCGATGCAGTTTTCACTCTGAAGACTCAGATTTTCCTTCTTGTTTTGTATACCCCAGCTCATCTTCATTAACTAAATGAACTGGGTATTTTACCCATGAGATACAGACACAACCCCTGAATCAGTTGACAGAATCAAGACTTTTGCAGTTTAATTAGAAACTGCATGTTTCCTATTTGAAGTATAAATATAAGTGTGTAATTTGAGAATATGTGAAAATTTAAAGGAAAGGATAAGGTAGGTTTATGGCAAATGTGAAGCTGTAATTAAATTTTAAAATCAACAGTCTTGCTAAGGGGCAGGAGTGAAAGCATATGAAACAAGCAAGTGTCACAGGAAAAGGAACTCAGTGCTATGCTGTGGGTGAAGTCATGGAACAATAGTTTGGTTTGACAAGTTATTTTTTTTTTCCCCAAAGAAATGTCACCCTTAAAGTCTCTAGGTCTCTGTCCCAGCCTTCTCCAAACTTGCTGCCTCGGTTTCCTCAGATTATAGCAGATTCTAGTACATGAAGAGAAGATCTATAAACAGCACACTTTTAATTTCTCAAAAATTTCATCAGGTCAGAGGAGTCTGAGTTGCTTTGCATGTGTAGGGGGTGCCCAGGGAGCAGGAATTCACAGTCCTTGGGAAATGATGGTGCTGCTCAGGGCAGACTCTGACAGGGAGATTTTGTCTCATGCTGTGCATAGAATTGCAAAGTGGGTTTCCAGTTCCAGATAAATCTCCCTTCATTCCATCTACAGCATCATCACACCAACAGCTGGATATATGTGATGCAGAGGCCTGAACTGAAAGATCAGGACTGAGGGTCTTAGACTGGCTTTATGCACTTCAGCTGCAGCTCTTCCTCATTAATCCCCAGCTATTATCATGAACAGGTGAAAGGTTTCATTATCCTAACACAAATGAAGCTTTAAGTGTACCTGTGTATTCACACACAAGGCTTTCCTGTGATTGATCTGTTAATTGTTTAAAAGCAAGAGCCAGCAGTTTTACAGATGGAAAAACCATGGCTAGCAAAGTAACTTCTCTGAGGCAACACAGAAGGTCAAAAGAGGAAGAGAACAAAGAGTAAAATGCAGAAATTGAAGGCTGTCACTCAGACTATTAACAAGTTGAATCTCTTTAAGCAGTCCCAATTTGCTTGCATGTAGCTGCTGCATTTAAAAACAGAGAGAAAACACTAGATACAAATCAGGATGGTTTCACCATGACAGCCTAAGAGATCTCCAGGCACTAAGTGACTTGTTACAAGTGTACCACAAATGCACAACTGTTTCTTCCAGAAATTTGAGGAAATTGGTTATAACATGCATAAGGAATGACTTCTTAAAAGTAAACATGTGAAGAAAAATCATCCTTTTGTGTAATTTCCCTGATTAAGCTTCTTAACACAAGAGAAAAAAATGCTTCATGCCTGAAGAAGACAAGGTTTCTAGATTATGTTCTGGTTTTACCTTGTAAAGTAGCTTGTAGCCTGGAGATCCGAGTCCTGAGTCCTGAGGTTATCATACACATATTTCAGATCCTGGATGCTGTTTAGCTCAGGCAATCCTGCATGCAGCATCTAAATGTAAAGTAATGTTAGAGCATTAGTCCACTGCTCTATTGAAAAGAAATTTAAATAAAATGCACCTAAGGGAAAGAAGAAAGGTTTTATACCAAAGCATCTTGCAAAACAGTTTTGCTGATCTGAAAAATGGTTCTGATGCTAGAGCAATGCCTGGAATAATAAAGTGAATATATTGCATTGTAAACCTTCACACTGAGGCACCTGAAAGAGGCATGGGTCAGAATCAACGATCCATTTCAGTTATTTATTTTCTCTTCAGATACCATAACCCCAAGGTGTGCATTGCTCAGCCTCCTTCAGATCCTTCTAATGATGATAAAGGGAAGGTGACCAAATTCAGCCACCTGAACAGTAGCAACCACATTTCTGTTATGCTCACAGCGTTGTCTTAGCCCTAATTCAATTTTGTGCAACATCACCCTCTCATTTGTAACTCCTGGTTCCACCATCACTGCTCTGGGCTCCTCCTGCAAAGGGATCACAGATTCACTCCCTTTGCAGGCAGAGGAGGAGAAAAGCTTCTTCAGACACTGATTCATGGCAGGAGCCTTGAGATGGGCATTGAGAACTGCCCTTGGGGGTGGGTATCATCCTCCATCAATGGAGAACAGAACTGTTCTAGTCAGCTAGCCAGATTAGATTCAAAAACCAAATAATGCCAATATTCCCCTTGCAAAGTAAAAAACTCGAGGAGATTAGACAGCTCAGTGTGTCCAATTGCCCATGCAGCTCTCTCCAGGCATTTTCAAATGTCAACGACAACAATCAAATTTGCTCACTTCGAAACCTACAGATTTTTCTCAGCAATCACAGCAAGTTGGGAGAGATGCTTTTTTTGTGTGCAATGCAGAAAAAAAAATCACTCCTTCAGATTGCTCAGATGGAAATGTATCTGAATTTGCAGTCTCTGCTGTGTATTCTTCATTGATATTTATGTCTAGCTCAGACAGAAAAACCCACTGAGTTTTTCAAGTAAGAGCAAAGAAAAAAAGGAAGCACTGGTTTTATTTTAAGGTTATTCCTTCAAACATTCTCAACATTTGTACATTTTCTTCTTGGTATTATGAGAAAAATCTTCCTCAGCCCCAAGCCAAGCTACCACTGGACAGTTAGGTGTCCTCACAGAGTTTTGACTGGCAAGGAACAGAGGGGCAGAAAGCTCAATGACGTGAATTAAAGTGAGTTGACAGCAGGGACAATAACAATATTCAGCACTGAAGGACACACAGTGTTATTTATCAATATACCTTCAACCCATTTATAAAAGATGATAATAGCTCCTGCCCCCTTTGGATTAAAAAAGAGTTGTTGCATAGGCAAATTAAGCTCCTTGCCCTTCACCAGAAAAGGGAGTGATAAAGTCCCTTTCAATAACTTTCTATATGAAAAAAAATCTTTATTATTGTAATGGAGTTTGCATTTCTTTAAAGTGGTCAGAATGTTTTTGTGTCCCGCCATCACCCCCTTTACAATAGTTCTCATCAAATCTTTAATGAGAGCAAAGCTGATGAACTACAGGTGTTTACACAGCTGAACTCTCCCAGCAGACTCTTGGGTCTCCCACCCATGTTTCTGCTTTTGAAAGTGATGGAAACTTCATGGATTATTTCTTACTCCCAGTAGCAAACATCAGTGCAGCTTTAGAAACATGCTGCTCACCATCAAAAATAACATTGACTCCCAAACTGGGCTAATAATCCCTCAAATTGTTCATAATCATGTTTGCTAGAAACCACTAATTGTCACTGATTACCCAGGGTATGGTTCACTATTCTGTGAATATTCTGTGCATTCACTGTAATATTCTGTGAAATACTCTGTTTTTTTAGAGTCTTATTTTATTTTTTTTAACCATGTTTTACAAATATCATTTGAGAAAACAGAAAGTAGGAGTAGAATTAGAGATTAATGATGCAGGTTTCCAAACAGTGAGAGGAATCTTAGACATTCAGTGATACAAATAAGCAGTGATTAGTTAATGTTATCCCTCCATGATGACATCTGAAATTCTGTGGAAATTAATCCAAAGTGGAACTTCACAGTCTGTTTATTTTTTCCAGAAACGACCCATGGAACTGCAACATCTTGATGTGTACAGTTTCTGACCAACTTCCCACTTCAAGTGCAGAAACAAATTCATCTTTTCAAATATTATTGGCAAAATCAATTTGTACCCAAACTGGTCTAGTTTGTTTAATTCCTTTTGCTATGAAGAGCTTGTTGATGGGGTGTGAGTGTGCTGCCAGATATTTTTCAATTATGAAGTGCAACACAACTGACTGAGCTGCAGCCCACTGACAAATATTAAGACATATCTGGATGCTGACTTTTAGCTCATCTCTGTTACTTCTGCTACAAGATCAGCAGAAACAAAAGATGCAGCAAGTCCTGAATACAGACAAACCTGAGCTTTGGCCAGGCAGAGATAGTTATTCAGATCTCCTGCTAGGAGCATTTTCCTAGCACACTCTCTATTATCCCAGAGTAATCTGACATCATTATTTCAGCCACTTGCAGAAAGAGGGACTGCACTGGGGACAAGGAGATGGGCAGGAGATGAGGCTTTATTTAGGCAACCTGTTCAGAAATGCAGGGATTACAGCTGTGGAGAGAGAACAGGCTGGTTCTGAGATTTCTAGAGGCTCTTTGACTTGGACAGGATCTCCTACAACCTTACTCTGCACTGCTTCCAGAGGAAAATTGTGCTTTATGATGGGCAGGCAGTTTGTTGCCCTTTTGCGGCTACTAAGCAGCAAGTTCAAGAGATCTGGAGCAATCCTTCCTGCTCCTGAATCACTGCATGAGAATCCATGGACAAGATGGAAGAGGCAAGGGGAGAGATTCCTTCAATTTCTCTCGTCCTCCCCCATTGCACAGGTTAGAGGTGATAAAGTAGTGTTTACAGAGGAATTTTTGGCTGCACCCCAATCTCAGCAGAACTGTTTATAAGGTCATGTAGACTTTGTCACGCACAGATCACTCCATTAGGTTGTGGGACCCTGCACACAAATTTTGGATTGATATCTTAGCTAAGCATCTTAGCAAGGATTAGTTAATGTAATATTCTTGTTGTACCCACAAAAGGGAAAATCATTAACCTTCCTCACACAAGTAAATAGAGGCATAAATCAGATATGGAATTTGCCCCAGCACATGAGTCAGTAGGAATACTTCAGGATAAAAAAAGAGCTCCTAGAGGCCTTAAAAATCTTTACAAAAGAATTTTAAAACCTGTGTCAATATAGGCATTGCTCTTTCTTTCCAGTGTTTGCCATCCTAAGAAAGGTCTGTGGAAATGTGCAACCCCCTATTCTAAAGGCACCGTTGGAGTGCAGTGCTGCTAAGTACTGTCAGATCACCCACCCTGTGAAATATTTAGCTTACTTTGTCCTGCAAACATGAATAAAAATGGTAAATGAAGCCCTAGAAAAAGGGCTGAGTGAAATTCCTGAATGCAAAATTTTACGCAGCTTCTTTTGCAGTTTCCTGCAATTTTGTAAAAAATAACGCATTATAAAATGGAAAAAAAAAAAACCACCAAGCAGCTTAGCTTTCCTTTTCTCAGAAACTGGTACTGAAAAGTGGACTGCTTCTTTGTACAGGAAGTGCAGCACTAACATTGTCAGCTATGCACCTGATACCTCTTCAAATCACAATGCTACTGCAGGCAGCAGAGAGGTGGAAAAAGGGAAGAGAACCCCAGAGGAAACTGATTTTTGGTTTCATCCTCGAGCTTCTTACCATCTCTAGAAGGTTCAGGAGTAGCTGGCTGTGTTTCCTGACTATATTATAAGCTCGACAACAAAGCTCCACAAACTCCTGAAAACGCTGTGGATTTTTTCCACCCTCTGTTATGAAATACTCCATCTCTGATGTGAAGATGAAGGGAGCCCGGTCCCTGGAAAAGAGAACAATTACCTGAGAAATTTCATCCAAAACAGCTAACCATGCAAGACAGTAAATATTTGTAACTCATTATTCACATTTGTGTTTTCCAGCATTAACTTCCTCATTATTTCATCTTCCCTTTCTCAGTGTGGGAATCTCTTGCTCTGTCTGGTGTCACTAACTTGGACAGAGACAGGTTTGACAGTGAGAGTTTCTGAGTGAGGAATCCAACAAGTGAACAAGTGTTTTTTTCTGGCTCTTCTTTGCTTTTCTTTTTAGAACCCTCATTGCTTTAATTTCTTGACTCCAGCCTGAAAGTGAATGTGGAAACAAGTTCTCTCTTGGTCTTGAAATATTTAAAAGTTGTTCTCAAAGACGGTGGGTTATAAATATCGACTCCCTACTAGGCAAGAAGGGAATTTAAGAAAAATCCCTACACCTCCACAATCCAACAAAAACAAGCAAACCCCAAGGTATGATGCTATCATTAAATATGCACCCTCCTGAAGAGATGATTCTGACTCAAGTTAAAACAGAATATAAATACATTGTCTTGTTTTCTCTGCAGTTACTCTGTTCACCCTTGGGCAAATAAGGTGCAGAATCTGACAACGTGGCTTAGGTTTTTTTCTTATCACCAACATACTTTGTGGCCATGGCATGTTATTGCAGAAGAAAATAGATTAGCCAGGTTTCTCCTAACAATCCTATCATTCAATAGTTCCAGAAAGGCCTGATAAACTGCATCCTCACACAGAAAAACCAACTGCAGTGATTTACTCATCACAACTGTGTACACAGAACCATGTAAACAGATTAGAGGGCTCTATTCCAAGGCAATATACAGTGTGTTAACCCTTAATTCAAAATAAATTTAAATAAATTCAGTGTTCCTGGCAAGTTCAAATGCAGAAATAAATTTCAGGATGTGTGTTTCTTGCTAAAACCTCAAACATGGGCTGAGTCAACCCATTGCTTCCTGATGCATTCACAAATGAGACAAACGAGCTTTCCTGAGAGTTTTCCCCATCTTCCCATAAAAGTGCCTGCCTTACATTACTCCAGAAAGAAAAACAAGTTGTCATGAGATTATAGGCTACAGCTGGAAGTTTAAGTCATAGCAAATGCTCAGGTGGCCTTCCCACTTTTATGTTTGGAAACACTTCCATGGCAGCTGACTCTGAATCCACATCTCCCATGGTTATCTTTCACCTCCAAGTAGTCCAGGCCACTAGGGTGGTTTTAAAAAATATATATTATTTAATTCAGCAAAGTAGTGCTAAGCATGATGGAGGTCCATACTAAAATTTTTTTCCCTCTACATTTTTCTGTATGATGTAAGATGTGAGTGCACATTTGGAGGGTTATAGTAAAGGGTGACTGTTACACAGTTATTGTGTAGTTTTGTGCTGTAGATCTCAAAGAACTATAAATCTGTGTCTAAAACCTGAACCTGTGTTCAGGTTTTCCTAGAACCTTCTTTCACTCGTTCATCTATTATCTTATTTATCAGTGGTACTAAAAAAAAAAAAAAAAAAAAGTGTTAAATAAATTGATACAATTAGAATAATGACATTCTATTTGTTGAAGCCCATAGAAAAGAGAGAGAGATAGAGAAAATTATCAACATTAACATCTTGATGCATATGTGGACAGAAGGACAAACTAAATCTTGATTTGAAAGCATTTTAGCATCTCAAGAATGTCCAAGTCAAAAACTACCACTATTAATATAATGCATTTTGTTCAAAATTCATGTTTGATTTCTGATGCCCAACTGCATCAGGGGACACAACTACACCATGAAAACACAGCCCTGTCTGAGCTAGTCCAAGTCTCCCACACTGAGCTACTTGAGCTGAAAATAGATACTGCAATCAGAAATTACTTTACTGGAAGAAATATGGTGTTTAACATTGCTGGGTTGGGCTGTGGGCCAACTTCCCCATAATGTAATGACTGCAACATTAGTCAATCCTCTCATTGTTGTCGCTAAAGGATCTGTGTGAACACACAACTGATATTTTAATATTTACATTATTTATAGTTTAATTTTACTTGTGGGATGACTGAAAGCAGTTTTACAAGGTTCTTAAATTTCTCAGTATCTTTTGTGAATATGTTCCAGGGCGTTAGGCCAGTCCTCCCTTGTCAACATGCAAAATATGATGTAAGAATTTGATTTTTTCAGTTCTGTTTAAGGTCTTTTGCTATCAGAGCCTCTCCCACAAGGTAAACCCTGCAACCCCTGGATGCTGAAGCTCCATTGAAGAAGCTGGTTGTTCACAAAGGGAACAATTTTCTATGTAAATTAAAAAAAAAAATATTAAAAATCCCTCACACAAAGCCAACTTAGAATATGGGGAACAAGACCCACTAGAAGGAATAACACAGCCATTTCTCACAATAGCACTATAAAATAAAGTTTCAGTGGGAAGAGATGCTTGAAACATAAAGGATTCTGAAAAACCAATTGACAGGATGAATGTCTGTGCATAGATGTAAAATGTTCCTTGCTGCTTTCACAAACTTGTTTGAATAATAAAAAACTAGAAGGGAAAATTCTCCAGCAAAATTACAAACACCCAAGTCCAGTACTGGATGTGAAAATTTCCATCAGTGAATAGAGGCTGTTTTAGCTTCCAGAAGGAGAAAAAACAATGTGTGCCCTGCTGTTGCATGTGCCACACACACCCTGTGCAAATGAACCTCACCCTGGTGCTGAATTTCTGTATTTAAATCATGATATCTTTAACAGGCAGATTGCCAAGATCACATTCCATTCTGGCTTTTCTTCAGAACATGAGCAGTGACTCCAAAAGCCTAGTAACAGCAGCCTTCACCTGGACCTCTATCTATCACATGAGCTTATCTAGAAGTTACAAATATTAAATACTTCTTACCCCAAAACATCCTCAAGATCACAGCCAAGGCCTATAATACCTCATGTGCATGAGATGTCTGATGACAGTGACATGTAGCAGCCAATGGGTCAAGAGCCCCATGGCCTAAAATCTGTATTGATACAACTTGCTGCCTCCATCAAACTGATATCAGTTTAAAAAAACCCTTGTATGATGAAGTACTTTCAAATAAAAGCCTTTTGCAGTATCTCTGTAGACCAAAAAACATTTTTATTTCTTATTTATGGTGTGCTAAAGAAATATGGAATTGAAGTATTGTTGAATGACCTCTATTGTGTAATTATAATGTCTGGTACCATTATTTTTCAGAAAAGAAAAGCCTCACTGAGAGAACTAGTATGACTTGAGATTGACCAAAGATGTACAGCCAATAAACCCCCCAAAATCATTAAAGCTACCCTATCACATCTTGCCTACTCTTTTCTTTCCCTTTTTCTTTTTCCCCCACTAAAGCTCTAGATGAGATTAATGAAACCTTTGGTTTTATAGCAGAAATCAGTCAAAAAGGCAATACTCCAGTTTATGACAGAGTCTGATGGCAGTCCTGGACTTTAAAGACTAATACTTTACTATGGCTGTGACAAAAGAGTTTACTCAAGCCATTCGGTGAGAAACAAGGCTACTTTATGGGTGGAGTTTTTTTTTTTTTTGGTTTTTTTTTTTTTTTTTTTTTTTTTTTTTTTTTTTTTTCTTTTTCTTTTTCTTTTAGAGATTTAAGATTTTCATGGGAATGTGTTTTGCAGTTCCTCTGGCGGTTATGAGTGCTTGGGTGATAAATCATGAGAGGGGAAAAAAAGAAAGGAAACCTCAAGAAAATGAAGAGATCATCACACAAAAATAAACTTGGTCTGGGGTGATGGGAACATCTACTGGGACTTCACTGTGGGATAGGATTATGCTGCATTCCAAGAAAACCAGTAAGAGCATCAGGATTTGTTATGAAACTCTAGATGTAAACTGATTAACAAAGCCAAATGCTTTTAGTTTTTCCTACTCTAAATCTCATGGTACAGAACATTTAAGAGTGATACACTGACTTCTTTTAGTATTAAGTAGGGAAAACATATGAGATATCCAACAGCAAATGACCAATCTAAGCTTCCCAACAGTGCACTTACGGAAAAGTCCAAGTCACACACAATAATGCAATGAGATCAAATCTGTTGTAGTCCAAGTTTTCACATGGACAGTGTGTGAGAAACCACACAGAACCCTTTGCAATTTAAAAATCAACTGCTCAGCAGCAAAACCTCCCACAATTTCCCTGACTGCTTTAAAATCATTTTAGCTGAGTCAAGAGTGACTGATAATATTCAGCATGACTATGTGGAATTTAGATGTAGCCAATAAAATAGGAAAAGCTTTTAGGGAGTGCTTGACTGCTGACATCCTTTGCAGCAAAAGCCAAAAGCTTATTGAAGAACACAAAATAAATGAACATGAGTGCTTATTTCTCTAAAGCCAAGTGAAAATACTTAATCACAGTAATCATAGACATTTGTAGACACAGTAAAAAGCCATAATCAATGGCACTCTTTTTATATACTAAGTAATGAAACAGAGAACAGCCACACAACACAATTCATCACCAGCAAACATAAAGAAATATGTTTGGGCCACAAGAGAAGCTCCATTTTTCTTCTTATCAGGACAACATCATAAACATGCTTCTGGGATTCTTATTTAGCCTATTCTCAAAGATTTCTATGATAGAGTTCTTCAACCACCCTATCAAATTTCTGGTTTAGGATGTCCTCTCACAGCCATTTTTTCCCTAATGCCTAATCTGACTCTTGCTGTGCTTTCATCTCATTTATTCTTGCTCTTTCCTGAGGGAACATGAAGATTCCATCTTCCCAAAAGCAGCCTCTAAAGTATTTGAAGACTATTACTATGTCTTTCCTCAATCTTCTGCAGACAACTGCTTCCACCTTTTCTCACAAGTCTTGTATTTCAGATGTCCGATGGTTTTAATTGCATTTTTTCTGGATTCTTTGTAATTTCCCTGGGCTCCTTATCTCCATCTTTCTCAAAGTAAAATGTTAAAAATGTTCCAGGGGAAGTTTTCTCAGTGGAGAGGGAAACAAAAGGATTACTTCAAATTTCAAGCTTTTCTATCCAGTATCATATATTAACTCATATTTGGCTGCGGTAAAATAGTAAAAAGGGCTCTCAGATCCCTTTCTAAAAATGCTAATAGAAATTTTCACAACCAAAGCCTTGTACAAAGGGCCTTTACCAAAAAATGAGCAAACACATTCTCTATCCCATCATACCAGTTACTAATGAAAATACTGAAAGATGCCACATGTAAAGATGTTCCATCTGGGTTTATTAGTTCATACCCTGCCAAAACCTGAAAGATGTCACTAAGCTGGAGTAATTCACCAACGTCATGGGGGCACTTGCCTGTGAAGGGAGGCTGAGGAACATGGGCTTGTTTACCCAGGGGATGAGAGGTATTCAAGAGGCCAATGGGGATTTTCTTGTATCTAAAGGAGGCTCTAAAACAGATAGATCCAGACAAGAATAAGAGAGAAAACTGAACCAGCTGAAGTTCTGACTTGCCATAAGAAAAAAAGAAACACCAAAAAATAACAAAGCAAAAACTCCTCACTATGAGGAAAAATAAATATTGAAACAGGTTGCCTTGGAAGATTATCCTGGGAGGTTTTAAGATTTAGCTGGATGCAGCATTGGGTAAACTGGTCTGAATTTAGTATTGATCTCATTCCCACAACACAGAAAGTTTTCTGAATGCCCCAAGCATCCTTGGCTTAAGTAAGCGACATGTCCTGGAGAATTAACACTTACATCTAATATTTTTTTTTTTACCTACATTCTTAAACTAAATGACCAGGCCTATACCATGTTACATGGTTTTAACTCTATATTGTGCCATTTCTGCTGCTGTTTGAGATATCTACTGCAAGAAAAGATTTCAAACTACAAATCTGAAGTCTTATTTCTGATTTGCAGTTTTATCCACAGTATTTTTTATATTAACATCTACCTTTAGAGGCAGAAACATTAAACTAGAATTTCCTGTATTCCTTAGGCAGAGACTTCTTAAACTATTATGGCCTTACTTATTGATTAAGTTAATTCTTCTTTTATGTATATCAAGTTTGCTAATGTTATTTTTTACTATCACAGCCTCAATATTAGTTCAGTCAAATCACTGTCCTGAACATACCCACTGTTTTGATCAGCCATAAAAGAAGCATTTCACCCATTGGGCTGTCCTATTCTGAAAGATTTATGTGTTCCTGTCAGTAACTGAATTGCTTGCATGGAGATTTAATCATGTTTAATGGATAAAGTAGAAAACAAGCTGTAATCCTCTCCTAAGCTAAGGGCTCTGATCCATCATTCTGTTAACATCAGGTTTCCCTGTCTTAGGTTGCAATGCAAGATGTAACCAGCAGATTGTATTCTATTACAAGCTGTTAACACCAGGTGGGGCAGTGTTCTTTATCTCTTCCATGACCCATCCTCCCTCCAGGAGGTATCTGCTGTTAATGGGCCACTGAGGCTCACTGCCTGACTGACAAAATTACATCATCCTATTGGAAGATGCTCCACCCAGCAGGAGGAACCAAGCATTCCTATCTGGATAAAACCTGAGATTCAGAACACCAGGACAGCCTGTTTGCATTGGATTCCCAGAGAAAAACCAGATTAATCTCATCACCACTGGACCTTCAGAAGAAAACTACACCCTTCTACAGGATCATCTCTGCTCCAACAGAACCACATCTGTCACTCCAGGAGGATTTGATTGGACTGCTACCAACACCCTGACCCTCAGGGTGTCAAGCTGCATTCTGACTCTGTCAGGAGGGTGGTTTTTTTTTTTTTTTTTTTTTTTTTTTTTTTTTTTTTTACTACTGCATTTTTATTTTAGTTTTACTAGAAAAGAATTGTTATTCCTGTATCTTTGCCTGAAAGCCCCTTCATTTCAAAATTATAATAATTCAGAGAAAGGGAGTTTATATCTTCAATGGAGGCTCCTGCCTTCTTTAGCAGACACCTGTCTTTCCAAACCAAGACATTCCCCCTGTTAACTGAGACAGAGTAGCCATTCCTTTGTGCCCCTTTGCCTATACAAAGTGCCAGGGAATGTGACTTAACTAAAACTCCTTTCACTGTGGGCCAATGGAAGCTCTTGAGTGGGTAAATCACAGGGATTTGATCACACCTGGTCCCATGGGATTGCTGTGCTGGCAGCACAGGTAACAGGGCTATTGACAGCTGAGCTTAGACACAGTCACAGTTCCTAGGACAGACCCAGTTTTGCAATGTGCTGCCAACAAGGACCCATCTGGAACTCTCCTATGGAGCAAGAAAATTGGCAAGGCTCACAATGGGAACACAGAAACTGGTTGGAGGCACTTCTGGATGGATTTCAGCCTGGCTGCAGTGCCCAGCCTCTGCTGCAATCTCCAGTTCTACTGTAGCCCAAGCATAGAATTTATTCACTCATGTCACAGAATTTATTCACTCATGTCACAGAATTTCAACCATTCTGGGCCGTTTACTGATGGGGCACTTTGGGAGATTCCTGAAACAATACTCCCTGAAAGAAGATCTGCTCTGCTTTAGGAACATGCTAGTTTCAGAGCATGGGATCTTCATGTTCCCGCAGGAAAGAGCAAGAATAAACGAGATGAAAGCACAGCAAGAGTCAGATTAGACATTAGGGAAAAAATGGCTGTGTGAGGACATCCTGAAACAGAAATTTGATAGGGAGCTTGGAGAACTCTATCATAAAAATCTTTGAGAATAGGCTAAATAAGAATCCCAGAAGCATGTTTATGATGTTGTCCTGATAAGAAGAAAAATGGAGTTTCTCTTGTGGCCCAAACATATTTCTTTATGTTTGCTGGTGATGAATTGTGTTGTGTGGCTGTTCCCTGTTTCATTATTTAGTCCTGTTGCAAACATTGCTTGGTTAGGAAGCACCCCTGTGTCCAGCTAAGGCTCTTTTTGAGCTGACCTGGGCTCCTCAATCCTGGCAGACACAGATAAAGCAGCCTGCACTCAGTCACCAGCAATCAGACTGCAAAACAACATTGAGCTGGAGCTCAATCCTTTCTTCACTTCACCTTCAATACCCGTATTCGACAGTGCTCAGTGCAGCATTCCCAATGCCTTATACCATTTTCTAACACTATCAAATTTTCTGTGTTTGTTAGAGTTTATTACTAGCCCTATTGATAAACCACTGGAGAGTTAATTCACAAGGAGATTGGAGCAATTCCTCGTGTTAACAGAGATTGCTGGACAATTGCTTTTTGTGTCCTGACTGGCCCTTAGCAGTGAAAAAGATTCTAAAACTGATACCCAAAAGCTGCCCTAAAAGAAACAGAACAAGTAGGGTTATGTGCCCTACCCATGGAATATTCAGCTAACAGGCCTTTTGAGCATGAGATGGATATTTAGAAAACACAGTAATAGATGGCTGCAGGGCATTTGTATATCACCAGGCAAAATAGAGAAATAAACCAGTGATGAAGAAATTGAATTGCAAAGAAATTCCTTGGGGCAGGGGATGAAATCCTACATGAATTAAATACATCAGTATGCTTTCCAGTTAAGGATGAAGGACAAAGGCAGAGTGTGCAGAACAAGCAAAAGGAAAAAAGAAAAAAAGAAAAAAGAAAAAAAGAAGACCAAGAAACAGAGATTAATTTGAAAGTGCTTGATGTATACTTGACTGTGTGTGAGAACAGCTTCCCCTGAATATAAATGTACATTTGAGTGCATGTGAGAACAGCTCCCTGAAACATAAAAAAGTGTATATAAATCCTTCAGAGAAAGGGGTGATTCAATACAATGTTCCTGTGGGAGCAGGGAGGAGAATATACACATCTCTACAAACAGTTACACTTTGAAAAGGATAACAAATAAAACCATAATCAAAATGGATACTGACCATGATGTCTTTTCCCTCTTTTCTTTCTGTTTTTTTTTTTTTTTTTTTTTTTTTTTTTTTTTTTTTTTTTTTGTTAAACTTCCCATCTCTAAAGCCATATTCTACAAAAAGTCACAGGGTGGCTGATGGAACGAGAAGGAGGGAAGAGGAGAGAGGAGGGGAATTTGATAAGAAGTCACTTAAATGCCTCATGTGCAGCCAATCTCCCAAAGCAGAGGGAATGCTGCTGGTGGCTCTGGGAGCATCAGGCAACTTCTCCAGCCCACAGGATTGTTAACAGGAATACCTGATCACTTCTTTGAGAAAGTGAAGATAGGAAAGCAGTTTATGCCACTCTTTGAGTGAAGGAAAAGCAAAGGAGGATTCTGAGAGTTGCAGCAGACAAGAACTGATTTCCAGGAAATTCAATTCAATAAGAAGAACAAGGCTCTTGCATGAACAGAACTGGATACAGTCAAATCTACACAGACGTATGGAAAAAACATTGCCTCCCTTAATTGTCTGAGTACTTGGAAATGGAAAACCAAAAAAAAAAAAAAAACAAAAAAACACAAAACCAAAAAAAACCCAAACAGCAACACAACAATAACAACACAACAACAACAACAAAACCCACCCACCCACCCACCCAAACAACCCCAAACAAACAACAGAAATGAAAAACAATAGAAAAGGGCAAACTACTATCCAGGCTCAATAATTAGAGAAAACACCAAGCCAGGAGGAATAACCCCCAGCCCTCAGGGCAAACAATTGTTCATGTGTTCTCAGCCTCGGCTGGTGCTTCTGCTGTACAATTTGGGACAACTCGAGGCACTTGACTTTCAAACGTGATGGATTCCTTCCCTGATAAATTCAAGCCCCTTAAGGCCTTGTCACCTTGCAGATGATGCTGTTTCATCTACAGGTTTTTGTGCATATTTCCCCTTTCATTCTTTATGTGGATGGTGGTCTTAAACATCTGGATTATCTTATTAAGAGCATTTTAGCTACTAAGGTGCTTTAAGTCACAAAATTAAATCTTTCCAGGGTTGCAGTCAGAGATTGTTGGAGGGTGGCATGCAGGAAGTGCTGAAAGTGAACAGTGGCAAAGAATTGGGAAGTACTATTTCACAAAAATTAATAAAAAATTAACAAACCCAGACCCATCCTGCCAAAAAAAATAAATATAAACTGCAGAGATTGAATTAATAATGCAACATATTGAAAATTCCTACTGAAATCTTTCAGCATCTATTACAGGCTGGTACAAGTTTTTATGCACAAAATTTAGAAAACAAAAGGTAATCATGCTTTTAAGTTTTTACTTTCAAGTTTTAGACTCTATATGAGTACTCCAGATAAAGATTTTAAAAGGTAAAAAGAAAAACGTAAAATGTATTCTTCTCAAATTTTTTCTTCTTCCTCATTTTCCCTTTTCTTTAGGGAAAAAGAGAAAAAATGAAAATACAACTTATTTTTCCATATCCATATGCCAGCATTTTTGTTCTAGAAAGAAATACCTGAAAAATTTTTTTTTTTAAAATCAGCACTTCTAGCAAGACAGTAACACACATTTTAAGTTGTTAACACTAAAAATGAAATGTGTTACTTTCAAAATAAAAAGAGGCACTTCTACATTTCTATATACTCAGATGTTCTGAAGTATTTCTCAGTATAATAAAACACCAACTTAGGAAGAAAGTGTGGGAAACATAATTTTCCCATATTTTTGAAACTTCCCTAATAACTGGAATTTCCCAATGGAATAGTTAGACTGTCTCTGGTAATTAACTTTGTAGAAGAAAACCAGCTTAGCAGATTTAAATTCTGGGAAAACCATGCCAAGAGCCAGGATTAGTTTGGCAAAGAGACAAGAGGGTCTGTGTGATTCAGACCAGAGAAATGAAAAGGGCCAGTGAGTGCTGGAGGAAATCAGGATGACTGGATATTTAAAGAAAAGAATGGACACTGATGTTATGAAAAGGTGGATTTAGAGTGTGCCATGAGCTGCACCACTTTGTATCTTGCCACCAAGTCTCACACTACACATCACTGGCTGAAAAATTGTAGATGACAGTGCTGGAAGGGACTGGTAGTTGGGAGGATGCAATTGACTGCTGAATTTTGGATTAGTTCAGTTAGCACAGGATTTAAATAAATCCCTCACTGCTTAATTCACCGAGGAAGGAGTGTTCAAAAGGAGCTGGTCAGAACTGAAAGGAAGAAAACAAAAACAAGTAAAGCATGGCAGGTAAAACCACGAGCCAGGCTCTTTCTTCTAGACCACTTGATGAGTCCTGTATGATTATCTGGATAATATTACACCTATTTACATGTGAGTGGGTCTGAGATGATTACCACAGGACATTCAATAGATGAAGAGTTAGACAGTTACATGAAGAAATCAAACAAGAAATATTTCTTTGTACAGTTTAAAGTGTACCTGCAGACTTGCCTGTTTTGGGGGAATGTAGGGTCAAATGTGGAGGCTGGGTTAGAGAATGAAAAGAGCATTTTATTACTGCTAGCAAAAGGTGCCACTCAGTGTGATTAAAAAAAAAAAAAAAGAAAAAAGAAAGAAAGAGAAGATAATGAAATCTCATGGTTCAGTAGTAAAGTTCCCTATGGGACTTTGGGAATAATTCTTCTGCCAAGCTCTCTGTTGTTATGCTATTGGTTAGATAGATCGTAAGTCTCCCTTTAACACTTCTGAAATATTGGCTCTAGATCCAAGGAAAGATGAGTTATTAGTACTATTTAAAGTATTGACTGCACTGTGAAGGCATATGTAGAAAGAAAGTTCCTAGTTCCTCTTTCCTCTCACATCAGGAAGAACTGATTTTTGACTTGGAATCAAAACTGAGCAGATTGATTGGATATCATTTAAAGATGAGAGCATGAATTAGAAAAGCTTACTGATCCCCTTTTTATGGTCTTCACAATCAGGGATGCAAAAGTGAGCATGGCTGGATGAATCATGTCCATGTCAGCTTCAACAGGTTCTCTGAAAATCATCTGGGATGTGACAGGAAGAGCTGCAGCCCATGTGTGTGAGTCCCTGAGCTGCCAAAGCACTCCTTGCCCTTCACTTCCATCAGAACAAGAGCTCCACGTGCAGGATACTGAAGAGGAGTTATCCTCAGGAAGTTTTATGAGGAATTAGATTTTTTGTAATGGCAAAAGGCACTCCCTGAGAACAGGAAATGGACAGCTGTGGCCATTAGCTTTCAAAGTTCTGTTAGGAATGATTGTTTTATGCACTTTGGGCAGGCACTCCTTGTCTGTAAGCCTTCATTGATCTGCAGAAATTTCATTTTGCACTCACACACAAAAAAAGGTTTGCATGATGTGTGCAACCCCAAGTACAGGGATTTGCATCAGATGCTTTGCACTCTTTAAATCTTCTGTAGAACCCCAGAAATGTATGTAGAATATCTACTGACAACACCCCCTAAAGGTCAGCACTAATAATTCTTAGGTTTGGCAGCATTGTGCTGCTGTTTCTTCAATATTATAGTAGAGTATGATATTCTGGGAGTGCAAAAAACTAAAATAAAAAAAAAAATCTAATAAGAACTCAGAGAAAAGTACATTAGGGTTAGAGAAACCAGAGGCCAAACCTGTTTCAGGACTTGCCTTGTGGGAATGAGTAGATACAACTAGCACTGAGAGCTTCAAATTTTGAGAGAACCTGAAGTTTGTGAAGTGTAAAAATGTGATATCCATGTGTTCCTGTGGTACAAATAATATGTTATATTTCATGAAGGTGCATACAACTCATAAGAACCATAGTCATTAATACTGTATCACTAATACATTAATGATTGTCTGCTCAGTTGCAACTGGACTTGAGGAAAACAATGATTATCTCATGGTGGTTGCAACCTGCTCTTAGATGGAAGACTCAGTTTTCCTAAGGAATCATGAGGCCAGTCCATGAATGGAGGTCCTAAATATGTGATTTGATTCTGTAGTTTAAAAGCAGCACGTTGCATTGAGAAACAGGGAAAGAAGCTGCTGTTTGTGGAAGTGATTATATTGTAAGTTTTCACAGACTTAATCAGAAGATGTAGTATAACTGAGCTGTAAAACAGTAACATGAATATCTATTTTTATTATTGCTATTATATAATTTAAATTTGGTTGCTGTGTCTCTTCTTCTTTTTTTTTTTCTTCATCCTGTTGTTCACTCAACTAGGCATTTTTGTTTATGTGAAATTGCTACTCAAGGAAATTCCTGCTAGGTTCCAATAGAGGTTTAGTTGTAGAAAAGGATGCAGCCCTTGACAAGGAGTGTGCATGAGTATGTTTTTATTTTTCTGTTTTGCTTTATTCTTTCCACAGCAAATAAGAAGGATTAAGGGTGCATATCTTGAATGATGGATGGTAATTCTAAGCACTGCAACTAAATCTTTTCACTGCCTGACTTAGAAGTACTTATTATCCTCATCAGCTTCCCTCTTATCAATACTCCCATGCTGTTATGTCTGTCTAACACACTGAGATAGTCGAGAGCAGGCAAAGGCCAGCTTCACAAAAAAACAACTAAAACAAAACAACCCAAAAAACCACCACCACCACCAAAAAACCCACAAAAAAAACCCCAAACAAAAAGGGAAGTGAAGGGGAAGGGGAAAGGAAAGGGAAAGGAAAGGTTAATTCTAACTTAATTCTGATATTTGTTCCGGAAATTTTTTAGAAAACTTGGATGAAAGACATACACACACTACTCATCTTGTCACCAAAAGGGATCATTAATTCATCCTTTACTCTGCTGTAACAGCCCCTTTGTGTTTTGGGCATACTGGCATTATCCTGTCCTTATTCCATTTCAATTCATTTCTTCATAATGGCATAGCTACATCACCCCTACAAAGGTGATCAGATATTTGGAAAACAACCCCTGAGCTCAGTGTGGTTGGATGTGGAACTTCAAAAGATAAAGAAAAATTTTTTAAATTTGCCCACAGAGGCATAATTTAATTATTGTCCATGCCTATTTGGAAAGTTTGGTTCCTTCTCTGAACATGGGAAGAAAGTCGTTGATTAGATAGATATATAGATTTGGATCCATTTTAGGAACCCTCCTCTGTTGGGGGAAAAATAACAAAAAACATCAGAATTCTTCTGTTCTGGTCACTACTTAACTACATCCTTCAAATTCCTGGCCAGACAAGGATTTACATTTATCTTTTACACTGAAAAGCGATCCCCAACATAATTCAATCCTTTCCCAGTCATTCCTACACTTTTTAGAAGTGAAATTGAAAGAAAGAAACCAAGAAAAAAGTAGTTTTGGAGAATACAGGAAGAAAAAAAGAGAAAAATTATTCTCATGCAGGTTTTTTTTTTTTTTTTTTTTTTTTTTTTTTTTTTTTTTTTTTTTTTATAGGAGTTGATAAGGCTGTGAAATTTCAGACCACTGCTTTAAAGTTTACAGTGTGTTACTATAGATACAAACCTTTTTATGCTTCCAAACATCTGTGCATGACCCAAAAACCTTCCAAAGTCTATGTGGAACATGTGCCCAGCTGTTGTCAGCATTATGTTGTCACTGTGTCGATCACAGACTCCCAGGATGAAGGTAACAACACACCAGCCAGCACAGGAATAAAAGAAATTCCTTATGGCCTAGTGAGTAAAACAAAATATTCTTTACATGTTTCTTACATGAAATATCCAGACATATTTGTGATGCTAACTTTTTTTTTTAATATAATTTTACAAATGCTATGCTTGTTGGTAAAACTTTACCAGGTTAAAATTTTACCAGGCAATTTTGAAAAGAGATTCATGCAACAGGTCTGGGTAGGAAGGGTATTGGGATGACACTCAAAGTTACGGCACAAGAACAATTTTATGCATGAGGTTTTCACCTTGTGTTCCAAAGATACCTGGAAGTCTACAGAAAACTTTAAGGTGGAAAGTGCTCAAGGAAAAAAAATCTTCTCGGCACAAAGCTGGAATTTTCTGTTCATTGTTCTGCAGGTATATTGCAAAAACAACTGTAAGGAAATCACTTGAAAATGCACAAATTTAACCATTTGCTTTGTAAAAAGGGTGAAGGTTTACATCCACTGCACTGTTCGGTACCCACAGATTTTTTTTCTCTAGAACTCAGTCCATGTCCCATGAATCTAAATTACAATGTGTACAATACAATAGAGAAACCCAAACCATCCTAATCTGGATTTTAATGTTTTTGGACAGAACCTACATCAGCCAAGGCAAATGATCATTTAGGCTTTCAGGAATTTCGTGGTGCCACCTGCAATGGCAAGTCTTGGGCCACAGCTGAGGAGTTGGCTGAATTCTATGTCTGACTGTGCTACTTACTCACTTTGATGACCTTGGATAGAACACTTAAGCTTTCTGTGATTTTGTTCACCCAGCTGTAAAATGAGGATATTAAAGCTTACTCTGCACCAGTTTTCTGAGCACCTTAGATCCAGTATTGTATGAGTAAAAAAATTATGAAGGAGTAAAAAAAGATGAAAGTTCATTCAGTAGCAAGCACAAAGGGAATGCACAGTAGAAATTTTATGCATACCCTATGTAATCAGATCTGACTGCATTTCATGTACTTAAAAAATTGGAAGAAATTGGGTAGGAATTAGTTTTAGAATATTCCACATTAATGGTATTTTTTTACAAACAGCAGCAGCAAGAAATCAAGTTTTCAATCAATAACTGGCACTACCTCACTTTTGAATTGAAATGTTGTCTACACTTCTACTATAAAAATGTAAACACACAAACTTGCAAAAAAATCCCATTCTACACAGATTGTTCTTGTTCAATAGAATCAAGTGATATATGAGGAATTCAAGTGTTTGTAGACAAAATGTATATGAGAAAATGCCTATGGAATAATGACAAAATTACTAAAGTTTATCAAACATTTATAATACACATCTATTAACAAACTGTTATAAAGCATTCCATTCTCAGAGTGCTAAATACTCAAAGCCTTCCTTTAAATTTAAAACTTTGGCCACTAATTTATCATTTGCATGGGAAAAGAAACATAAAAACTGCCCCAGAAACAAAAAATTGAAATGTTTTTCAGGGGCCTCAGAACATGCTCACCCAACAAGGAACTGATAGAAAGATTTCCTTTGAAAACCTTTGCTTCTATAAATAAAAATTTCACTTTTTTGGCTCGTGCAGAACATCCAGTTTCATAAAATCAGATGCCTTACATGGGATCCCATGAGAATATGGAAAGCATGATCTTCTGTATTTTGACTACGACTAGGTGGATTTGATGAAACAGCTTTCTGAAACTCTAGGTATTGGCATGGTTGTTCCTAAATACAGGAAATCTGTCAAGACTTTATATGGTTTATATAAAATAAAAAGAATTAAAGAGCTGGAGTAAAAATATTTTTTTCTAAGTTCAAGACAATTTCTATTTCAATTTCTCTTCAATTTACTACTAAATTTCAAAGCATCTCTATGACGCGTGTTTATAGAAAATGTAACACCATGCACCTGATAAAAAGCAATATTCCCTTAGATAGGGAGTGGCATTCAAGTGGATTCTCTGGTTTCTCTGCGTGAGACTTGTTTGTCTCATATCTGAGCCACTCATTTTTGCTGTAATTTGGTTCTTATTTTTCCCTCCGTGGCATAGCAGGAAATGTGTAATAAGCTTCATTATGATGTTACCTCTTGGTAACTTGATTCCAGAGGATGATGATGGCGAAACCATTTTTTAATTGTGTTTTCTTTCAGTGGTCCTATCAGTCCAGACTCCCTGTGGATCTTTGCTAGTGTGGTAGCATCTGGCACCATCTGTACCAGTCCTAATCAGATGGAAAAGAGTTTGCATGAAAAATCCTCAACTTTAAAAACATAGGAAGACAACCAATGCATATTGCCTGTTGTTTGATCATTCCATGCAGAAAAAAAGCAACCCAAAGCATATTGTTGAAAGCTTAAAAATAATGAATGTAGCTGAAAATATAGAACAGTATTTTTTTTACTCTTGCTCTTTGGAAATAAGAAATAAAGGGCACTGAGTGGAAAGGGGCAGTTCTGTGAAAGAGAAATAAGATCACCAATAACAATATTGTGGATATGACTGCCTCAAAGTACCAACAAAGTGAACAATTTAGTGAGATTCAAAGTAGGTAGACTACATACAAAATGAAAAAAAATTAAAAAAGTAGGATCAGATATTTACTAATTTACCTATAAAGTTGTTTCATATCTATTTATTGTCTAAAAAGATGCAGAAATTATTCTGGAGGATGTGATGCTGATCCCAGCCTGGAGAAAGGGTACTGGGTAGTGCAGAAATTACCCTGATCCAATGTCACAAACTGGGACTCTGCAGTGCAGAGAGAAGTCATACATTTTGTAATGCTTCACTTGAATCCTCTGTCCCTACTGCATGCACTTAATTCCTTTTTTTTGTACTGAGACCTGGCTTTCCAGCCTTCTGTGCCTGTCCCCATGTGTGGTCCCCTGGCCTGTCACCCTGCTACTCTGCATTACAGGGAGAACTTTCTTTAAGAATTTTATTTGGTTTTTCTAAGAATTCTAATTCTCTAAGAATTTTACAGGCTCCTTTACTTCACCATGTCTGGAAAGAGGAATTCTACTGAAGCTTTACTCAGTTTTCACTGAATTTCAGTGAAAAGTGATTTCTGTGTTTGCATGACCATGAAATGACCATCTCCCACCCCCCTTTGTGTGGGAAAGGTGGCCATGGAGTCAGTCATTAGGGCTTGGGAAACCTGTGTACCCAAACTTCCCAAAGCCTGTGTCCTATGTGGCATGTCACTTGTCCTTTATCCTTAATTATTAACTGTAAATCAATTACCTCAACACTGATGTAAACTCATAAGGAAAGACATCTGGAAAAGCTGTGAGACACTGAGGGGTTTTTTTTGCTGCTATGGTGCTGGAAGGAAGAGACTGTCAGGGAGAGAATATTATTTGCAGATGATCCCTGTATCTCTCTTGGCAAACATCAAATTAAGCGTTAATGTATAGAAGAGTCTATACATAATGTCATGTCCAGAAATAGTACTCTTGTATTATCTGCCTTTGAAGCAGAAGCTTTCAAGCTTTGACTCCCATCTCTACAAAGAAGGGAGGAGTTTTTTCCAGGTCACCACAACCACATGCCTTATGCCTGAACTCATCTATTCTTTTCTCTTATTTCCTTTAGATCATTCCTCCTCTCTCATGTTCACTTTGAGGCTCAGAAAGCAAAGATTTTCTTTTAATTTTTCTATTTTAATAGCTTTTGTACAGCAGGTAATCTGGATGTATCAGCCCTCTATTTGAGCTAGGATTATTTCCAGTAGAAGATTTGGTCAGGGAAATATAGCCAGCTTACTGCTGTCAGCAGATTTCTACTGCAAGCAATTGGTATCCCTGCTGCAGCTCTGCTATAACAACCATAAAAGAGAGAAATAGAGCTTTCAAATGAGTCAGGCCTGCCCTAAGCAACATAAATCACAAGAATAATATTTCAAAATCAACAGCACAAAGCTGTCATCACTTGTCTGCAGGTACTTTCTGTAACCAAATGCATCTAGGCTTATTTAAGCATCTCTGTAGGACTACACTGGATTAAAACTTCAGTAGCTATGGCCAATTTTCTCCAAAGCCCTCTCTTTGATATGTGAATTTAAGAATGTTTTGCAAGCTGACAGTGTTGAGGCTTTTGGAAAATTCTAGTTGCTACAAAATCCAAAGAGTTCTAGAGAGGCAGAAGAAATAAATTTTATATACCACTGTTTACATGAAATATGAATAATGTAATACAGGCTCCTTTTATAATTTAAGACTGACCTTGTCCTTTTCCAGTAGATAAACACCTATAAATAATCATTTGCATATCCAGTCCCTCTTGGAGCCAAATGCTGTCCATCACTCGAATAATTTGCAGAACCAACATGTCTTGACGTAGATCATCACCTACCTGTGAAAATAGCACATGAAATTCTTTTTTTTCCCTTCAATACCAGACAGAAATCATGTTCTGTTGAACTGGGCTCTTTTTTGGTCACCAAAGCAGCTACATTAATTTCAGTAACTTTGTTATATTTTTCTTCAAAGTTCCTACTTACCTTTCTGTGTCAGAAGAGGACAGAGTAGATGGCACACACAGACAGGAAGAGTTTTGACAGCCACTGAGATGGTAACAAATGATCCCTGCTTAACTGTGGCCTTCCTGCTTATTATTCCTATGTAATTATTAGAGTTTGAAAATTTAATCCGGAGGTAGGATCCTAATTTAGTTACATTTTAAAGTCTACTTAATGCTGGATCCCTTTGCTCAAATGACAGTGTTTATCTAACATTAAGCCTCACAACTTGGTATTTGCAAGGGAATTTTATCACAAATTTACATTTTATCCATAACGTGACTCGTATTCAGTTCCAAGCAGTGATGCAGTAATGACCCCTCTCCCCATGGAGTTAGTCAAACAATAATCTCAGTGAAATGGGGCTTTAATTGTAGCCACAAGAATTAATGAAGAGATTATTTTCAACCATGGCTGAGTTAATGGCCTGCAAAAACAACAGTGCTGATTTTTTGTTTCCCCCCCATCCCATTCCACATGAAATGCATAATTTTTACTGGTGTTTTAAGTGCTTTATTCTTTCATCACATTCTTTCTACGCAAGCATTGCGATCTACAGACGTTTACTGCCAGGAAACAAGTACTTGTGGAGACATAAACTCATCTTAAAAGACAAAATATCTGAATCTATTTTTCTCTCATCGAAAGGTAACCTTGACTCAAATTAATTCTTCTTAGAACCCAAAAATGGCAAAAAAATCTTATTCTCTCTACTTACCTTCCCTCACACACACAGTGGGAAGACAATTTAGTAAGATACCCTTATCATTTATTGTACTTATCATTTATGTGCGAGTTATCTGTCATGAATAAGCAATGGAGCTATAGTACAAGTAAAAGGTATTTTAACACAATCTTCCCCTGACAAGAGAAGGTGACAGCAGCTATAACACTTCCACAGCAACTGGACAATGAGTTGGTTGCTGAACATTATTAGGTAGGAAAGAAATTGTTTGAGTCAAACCAGTGCAACTGTTTAAAAGCCCCATGAGCAGGTGCTTGTTTAAATAGATAGGAGTCTGCTACTTAATATCGATTCTCAAATGAAACAGCATATGATCCAGGTTTCTAAATGTTCAGAAAAACTTAAAATTGCTAATTTCTCCCCTTAGCAGGCCTGGAAAGCATTTTTCTATTTCTGAGAATCACAGCTGCTCTAAAGGGCAAGTTAATTTAAGACAGCATAAAATCTACTTTTTAAATATTTATTTATACCAATTTTTTAGATTTCTCATTTGGAAAATGATTCTGCAAAACGTCTAAGAATAATTCCATTGGCAACTAATAATTTTGTATCCATCAGCCATTTCAAGAACTTTTGTTCTTCTCTAAAATTGACATCCACTTTTAGGGAAGACTTTTGCTCTTTTGAAAGAGAACTAACTTTAGACTGCATGTATTGTCTTTGTGGATGGGCTGTTCTGAGCTCTAAAGCTTTTTTAGGTGACAACTACAAAGACAAAGCAGAGTTTATTTTGAGTCAGTTCCTCCAAGTAACTCCAATGAGACAGAGCTCCTCTGCTGTCTCCTCCACCTCCATCTGCCTCAGCCTATTCCCCACACTGGCTGATAGGGGCAGAATTAGGTTTGTGTGGCAAATGGAGCCTTAAACTCCAGTATTTTGATTTTTTAGAGACATATGGGCAAGGCTGAGGGTTCAGTCATTCTGATCCACCTCTTCTCTGAGAGTTGCCCTCTGCTTTTTCTGTTGTTAATAAACTAGGTTTAAAATATGAGTTTTATATTCTAGTCTGGTTGTCTTCACTAAGGAACAAAAACTGCCATAATTTGTTTGATTATCTGTTGATCAAAAAGGTGACACTTTAGTGTATTGCCTCAATATATTTCATTAAAAGTTCTAGCATCAAAAATAACAGGGATAAACAAGCAGTAGAGCTAAATCAACTATTCTCAAACTTAAAGTTTAGAACATAAATTAGGTGAATTTTAAATGATCATTCTCCAAACCAAAAGACTTGAGGATTAGAGGAAGAACATACCTTAAAAATAACATTGATGTTTCCACTTGGAGCATTTGCATTGGTAAAGGAGATTTTTAATGGAAAGGCATTGGACGTAAAATAAGAACATGACTGCAGGGGAAAGAAAGATGAGACAGAAGAACAACACTGTCACATATACAAAACACCAGGCCAATAAAATCCCTCTGAAAAAGAACCCAGCTTTAAACACTGCTCAGTAGCAGCGGCAGCAAAAATAAATAATTCTTGATATTATTGACTGCTTCATTGGGTCTGAAAACCAAGAAATTCTTCTCCCCAGACAACCTGCTTCACTTAAATATCAGACCATATGAACAGATAATATTTTATGTACTAATTGTTTTGTTTTTCATTTTCACCCAGGCCTATCAACAACAAGCTTTGCCTGGAAATGAGTAGATGAATTATGTAAGACTGATCTAATGAGTCTTAAAGCATTGAAAAGCCTTTGGTGTCATTGTTCTCTGACAAAAATCCAGCCCTGCCCAATCAGACATGGAAGCAAAGAACCTGCCAATTTCTCTGATGGCCTCACTCTGGCTGAGGATACAGGAAATTTTGAAAACCATGCTCTATTTTATGTGGAATTTATCTTAATTAAGCACAAACTCTGACTTTCATGCTCTACATCTCCTTCCACCTGAAGATCTCAAAGGGCTTCAAAAAGCATTAATGAGCCAAGCACTGCAAATCCTGTGAGAATTTAGGGTGGAATTATCACCCTCATTAAAAACACCCAAGGAGGGGGTGGTGGGGAAAGCCCTCAACACCAGCTAAAGACAATGGTGAATTAATGGCCTGGTTTATGGAAATAATGAGCACCCCACAAGAGCTGCTGCTGTCCTTACAGACTGCAGGGTAAGGGAGGCTAATTTGAGCTCCACCAGACACAGCTGTCTGCTGCTTTCATCTCAACATCTCAAAGCATGGCACCAGCATTTAAATATTGTCTCAGCCACACCAGAGCTCTGTGATGGGCCAGAGCCATTATCAGCCACGGGATTGTGGCCCCCCATGGAATTCTGCCCATTGAAAAGTCTCAGTGAATGCTTGAAAGGTTCCTGTGAGATAATGCAGCTCTGATGGAGCTGGGCTTGCTACGTTAGTTAGATTTTTCCAGGGGTAAAATCAATAGATGACACCAAAATGAATTAAATTTAGGTAATTATAAGCACTTAAATTTTCTAATTTGCATGATTATACTGACGTACAGTCCAATCAAAGAACTACATGTATTTATAGAAAGATAATGGCCTATAATGATATAAGAAAATGAAAAAAAAACCCCAAACCTCTTCAGATAGTACATTTAAACATTTTCGCGTCTGTCCAGCCAAGCTGGTGCAGTATAAATGGCATGACTTTATGGTGAGATAACTTTCCATTAGTCATTATTTCCAAAAGCCTGGAAGCAGGGAGAGGCAGCAGGCTTCAAATCCTTCTGACTTGTACCACACACAATTTGCCCAAGCCTGTGGGGTGCTGGAAGACTTCAGTTCTCAGCCAGATCAAGGCTGAACAGCAATTACTTGGAGAAACACAGGTCAGAGACAACTGAAGGGATCAGCACCTCTTAGAATAAGGTCTGCTATGGATAATGAGCCAGAGCACAAAAATAGAGCACAAATTGCTGTAATTAGGCAGTTACAACAGGTAGTATATATATGGCTGTTCAGGTCTGCTTTTTTTCTTCGTGCTGGATACATTTTCCTTCTCTGGAGATGAATCAGCTTACTCCTGGCATTATGTTGTTTGTGAAAATATTTCTGAACAACGAATAACTGAATCTTAGTGCTGCAGTCAAAGTCAAGCCAAGGAACACTGAAGAGCATTGCTGTTTCCTTTATCCTTAAGTCATTTTTAATAGGGGTCGTAGATACAAATAAGCTAGTGTGAATATTTAATATTTTAGCAATTCTCAGTCAGCTCAGCAAACTGACAGCTGGCTGCAGAGTTCTTGCTGCTCCCAAACCTGACATGAGAGAGTCTTGGATGGGAAAATACCTGACACCAAGGGCTACCTGGTGGGGGCCAGGTCCCAGCTTCCAGGTGCCCTTGCCAATCCCACCACCATGGCAGGGCAGCTGAACTGGGAATGGGCTGCTCAGACCTGAAATCTCTGGCTGGAGTGACACACATGCAGCATCTACCCCACCCATCCTGTCACCTCTGCCTCAAGCAAAGGCCCCTAGTTTGAAGGAGATTGGGCTGGATGTAAATTGACCAGATGATTTATGCGCGATGTCACTACGATCATTTCCTGGTCAATGCAGGCATTGTCTCCTTCTCCCCTTTACAGTAAAAAGCAAGATTGAAAATGCAATTGATCACACTTACATCTGCCTCTATGCCTTGGACAACGAGTGCGGGGTTCAGGGGGAGCCGGCAGAGCTTCACCTCCTGGAAGAACTGCTGGAGTCTGCTGAGCTCCACCTTTAACACCTCCTGCAGCACATGAACAGTTAGGGCAGCATGAAAGAAAGAAAAAAGAGCAGCTTTTTATTTACTGATTTATTTCAATTTTTTAATTTTTTTTTTAACTATCTTTCTGTACTTTAAACAAGTAATGCAATTTCCAGAGCTGGTGGCATCTGTGCGACCTTATAACAGTGCCCTGAGTTGCAGTGAAGGATGCACACAAAGTATTTATTCTATCACCATCTTCATGAACTGTTAAACCAAGTGAGGCAGTGCTCTAGTGTTCCCAGGCCCCCTGCCTTTGGGCTGTCTTCTGCTAATGGTCCATTAATGCCTGGCCCATGACTCACAGGTAACTACCTCCAGGGGTTATCTCTGTTTAATGGGCCATCAACGACCCACTTCACATTCCTCATCCCATTGTGAGATGCTCTGCCCAGGGGGAGGAGCCAAGCATTCTCACCTGGATATAATCAGGGATTTGGGACAGTACAAGCAGCCCTTACCCACTGGATTCCCAGAGGACCAGAGCTACCAGACCTTTCTACAGGATCACTGCGTCAGGAAGAGCACCTCATCTGGACTGCTTCCACCATCCTGCTCAGGTTGTATTCTGACTCTGTCAGTGGTCTTTTGTGTTATTGCATTTATTTTATTTTATTTTTACCTTTTTACCTTTCTTCTTATTAAATTGTATTTCTGACTTGGAGCCTCTCACTCGTTTTGCTTTCAAACCACAACAAACAGCTAATGAAGTCACAGTGGAGTATTAAAAATAAGAACAGTAATTTTACTCCACTTTTTCTGCTTGCTAAAGTGGAGTAAAATGAAAAAAAGCAGCTGCTTTTTCTGTCTAGGTGTGCTACCAGCTCATACTGCCCTGTAGGTTCAGATGGAAAGAGTCTGTTTCCAACAGCGTGGAACAACAGGATAAGGGAGAATGGCTTCAGATTGAAGGAGGGTAGGTTTAGATTGGATGCCAGAAAGAATCTCTGCCTGTGAAACCAGCCTGAATGGGGCAACCTGGTCTAGTGGAAGGTGTCCCTGCCCATGGTAGGAGGATTGAAACTAGATGATTTTTAAGATCCTTTCTAGCCCAAACCATTCTGTGATTCTATGATTCAATACCCTTCACTAGGGGTTGGTTAGCTTTGTATTGCTCTGTTGTATCTCATGGGTTTTTTAGCCTAAGATTTTCCCAACTTTTTGCTTGTTGCCTCAGCACTGTGATCTCTCTTGCCTAACTCTGTTAACTGCAAAATTTGGGAGCTTCTTGGTATCACAGTAACTTCAGCCTTGAGATTAATCTCTAAAATCTGAATTATGCATCAGTGATGTATAATGTATTACTACTATTTCTTTTTTTTTTACATGGATTTTCCTTTTGCAAATATTTTTGTCTTTTTACTTCTATGTTTGCTTTGCTGCTCTCAGAAGCAGCACTGAGATGTTTTCTGAGAAACCCTTTGAAAATCTTTGAATCCTTAATAAGGCAGAAAGATTCATGATATCATTCATGATAACCAGCAGTGGCAAGTATATTTTTATTTGGCTTTCTGCTCTGTGTTGCTGAGATTTCAACAAGAAGCAGTTTTACACACCAGGTAAGTAACACCAATTGTCCTGGAAAATTAACAGTTCTGAACTGGAAATGTACCTATGCAATATAAAAGCTGCACCCACTGGAGAAGACAACTGCAAGTTTCTACTTCCAGGGAGGCATCTCTGCAGAAATGTGTTCAGTGTTCATTGCTGAGAGCAATATTTGAGATATTAACTACATTCCACTCTGGTTGTCTTTGCTAAGAAATGAGGACATGTCCAGCCTGCCAAGAGCAACTCTTAGTAAAGCTTTCAAGAAATACTGCAGCTCTACAGGAGTCAAATATTTTGGGATGAGATGCTGAATGTGAGCATTCCTCTCAGTGAAATTATAATCAGCCTTGTTGTCATTATTTCTGGCCACCTCCTAGTCCATCTGAAAAACCACTGATGAAGGAATTTAAATGGCTTAAAAGATCTGCAGACTTCAAGAGTAAGAGTAATGAGATTACATTAAATATGTATGTGTTACCTGTTTTCAGAGCAGAAAAATATTTCTAAAGTTTAGTTAAATCTTTGGTTTAGGGGTATTAAAGGAAAGAGATGTTACCTTAGAAAAAATAAAATTTCCTATAGAAACTTTGATGGAAGGGGCAGTATTTTTTTACAAACCTTTCTTTTTGCATCACTGGCAGCTTTCAATTTTGTGGCAATGTCTTCCAGAATTTTGATGAGTTTTTCTTCCTTAGAAAATTCATTGTTCAGGGTTTTTCCAACACAGAATTGGAGAGCAGCCAGTAGTTTCTTATACCACATTCTGAAATGAATTTCATTCTGTGCATTCTTCAACAGCCTGAAAGAAGGAGGGGAAAAATAAAAATCTGTGTATCTAAAACCAAATTTCATTATATATCAGTTCTAGCAGGAACAATAAACTCCAGACTAATCTACATTTGGTCACTTTGGGCAGCAGAGAAGGAAAAAAAATAAGTTATTGCTTGTAGGCAATGAGACTCAAGTCCCATTTGATAACTAATGAGATTCCAAATGTGTTGAATCAACAGAAAACTGTCATTTCTTATTGTCATAGATAGTGCAATGCCTGTATTGCTTCTTATTTCTGCAAGTAAAGTTAACAAAGTGAAAAAAAGTTGCATTTTTGGAGTCCAGTGTTAAATATATATCCCTAAATATTTCTTTCTCCTGCCAGTTCATTTATACAAGCAAGCACATCTTTCAGCTAGGAGGTGCATTTAAAGACTGTTTTAGTCTAAGATGTACCATCAATTCTAGAAAATTCCCATTTCAAGCTGAGGAGGCATTTCTGAAATTGTCTATACTGATAAAAAGAGTGAAATTAGCCTATTTTATTCCTTTCTTTACTGGTAAGTGCTGGTCTAAAGCAAAACTCAGCTTTCAGTTTTTCTGAAGCCTGCAAAGGCTTTGGAACTAGAGTTACTGCCAACATAAAAGTCAGAAATAAAACCAAATCCATACTCTTTTTAATAATAATCACCATGTAGTCTTCTCTAATTACACATTTATTTGGGTCAGGAAAGCTGGGGAATTTAGAGGGGGTTTTTTTAGTTAATCTAATTGATCACTGGGAAATTTTCCCTTATTTAAGGCCAGAGGTTTTGTACACTGTTTGACTTATTTTTGTAAGCGTAGATGGAATCACCAGCTCTATATTGTTGCCCTGCCCATTGCCTGGGCCTGGGATTTCCCTCTGCCTGAAGGACCGGAGAGCATCTCTTTGTTTTTTGTGTGAACTCTCCCTCTCACAGCTTCATCCTTAAGAACATTTCAAACCTTAAATTTTTCATAAATGTCTGAATCTTAATGCAGTTTCCCTGACAAAAAAAAAACAAACAAACAAACAAAAAAACCCCAACCCAAACAAACAAACAAAAAACCCCCCAAAAAAGCAACAACACCAAAAAGCAACAAAAACAAAACAAAACAAAAAGCAAGCTTCTTTTCACATGACAGAAATCAGAGAAGCTCTTGACTTTCAAGGCACATCACATGAACGAATATGTCATGTATGAATGTGTCACACAACAAAAAGCAAGAACAAGAAATTGTTTGAAGCACTGATATTTAAGGGTGAAAAACTATAATTCCTACAGACACTTCAACTCCTTCAAATCATATACAAGGCATTACAGTATTGCTACTGCAGCACATGCCTCTCTTGGTGATGAGGGGTCTTTTATGAAGCAATGATTTTTCTAGGTCCTCTTTTCCTATCTAATTCAAGGTGGAACAATATTACCTACTGGTTTCTGAAAGGCCTTTCCAGTCACACAAAACCTCTGAGCATCTGAGGATTTGAAAATCCTTAAAGAATGAGTGGTGTTTCCATCAGAAATATCTAGACATGAAAGCGAAGCAGTATGAGAAGTTTATCATCAACACTCTCTGGAGAAGCCTGAAATTACTTTTTTTTTTCTTTTCCCTGTAGACTAGTAAAAAACAAATAATTACTGTTTGGAACTGAAGGAAATGCAAGTTGTCATTGCAATGGCTGGTGGAAGGCAAACCTCAGCACAACAGAGGCTGCTGTGCTCTTACCCTGAACCTTTCACAAACTGAGGGCACATGTACATGTGGCACCAGATAAACATATTCTTTCTTATTTCCATCAGAGCAAGTCCAAGATTCCACAGGATGGGATTCACCTGCTTAAATGTCAATAGCTCATGCCATTTTAGATATCCTAGGAAATCCACTTCCTCCAGCTGCTGCCTTGGAAGGGCATGGGTCCACTGGAGGCAACATCTCATGTGTGCCACTCCCATGCAGATGTCTCAGATTCCCTAAAAAGAGATTCTCTAAAACAGCCTGTGTTTAGGGCACTCTGCATCACACCCTTCAGTGCCTTTTTAGCTCAGCTGTAGACAAACAAGGCCATTCAAAATAGAAACATACTCAGTCCACTTCAACAGCAAGTCAGGAAGAGGCTTGGTGATTATCTTTGAAATAAAAACAACAGTGATACAATCCAAATTGTCACATGGGCAGGAATTTTAGTCTACCGAAGCAAAGCCCAGCTCAACCTCAGTTCAGCCAAACGGTGCATTTTTCTTGGCCCACAGTCAGATTAAACTTTTTCATTTCTGTCCTGCAAATACAAATGCACCTAAACTATCACTGTAATACCTGTTTTAAACTGGACATCTAATGCTGGTGCACAGCCTTGCCTGCACTAAGGCTTGCATTGGAATCAGCTCCAGAGTATCTAAATCGTATTCTTTCACCTACTCCATTTCTAGTAGTACATGTTTAAGGAATCCATAAAGGCTACCTCTTCATGTTTGAGATGGCCCTTTAATCCTCTCAGATATAGAGAACATTAAACCAGCTTTTATTTCTCTAAAATGAAAGGCTTAGGATTTCACATACTGGAAGCAAAATAGCAAAACCAAAATAGTTTACTATTTTAAACAGAGTTACTCCCTGCATAACACAGATCAACACAGAAGATCCATTTTTTGATCATTCTTATGGGTGATTGTTTACAGAAAATAAGCTTATATACACACATGATATAAAAGATTCTTTTTCCTCTCTGAGAATGGATTATGGGGCAGATTCAGAGAGCTTATGCATGAGGTGTACATGAGGACAGAGGATACACGTAGTCTGAATGCTCTCATGAGTGGTTCTTGAGCCCAGTCCTTGGGGAAGGCTGAGGCAGTCATCATGATGTCACTGGTAAAAATCCATGTCTCTCCCTGCACATGTTCAGCCTGAACACACAGAGCAGCTCCTGGCAGTCCATGTGCTTCCCCAGCAGCTCCCACAAGGGACCTGGGGCTCTTCACTCCAAACATGTCAAGCAACTGGTCTGGCAGCACAGCCTCCTCTGCCTGCCCACTGGGGCAGGTGTGCTCCTAAAAGCCTGCAGATTTTCCCTTGCCAAATGATTTGTACTGACAGGGTCTGACTTTTATCCTCATTTTGTAAAAGCGATCCCAAAGAGGATGCAAAGGACAGCTTTTAATGCCATGACTCATTGTGGGCTTTCCTGAAATGTTTACTTGACAAATGAACGAATATGTTGTTCCAGCTCTGTCTTCCCAGCCTGCTGGCACACACATCTTCACCCTGCCATGGTGAGAACTCAGCAGAGATAGGAAAATCTGCAGCTTCTCAAGCTGGAGAAGTGCTCAAGACACTAATGAAATTTTTCAAGTTAGAACAGGATGCCTAGCTGTGACAGAGGAAGGCAAAATTGGGATGATTTAAGCCCCAAGGCTGCCAGTAAAGAAGCATGTGAAGTTGTTTTTTCCTGATACTTTTCGCAGGATTCTGCAAGACAGAACTCAGTATAAAAGCCTGGCTTTATGCCAGGCCTAGATGGAGCATCTTGCTCCTTAACAACAGAGAGACTGCCTTACTCTTCTGGTTCTCTGATTTGGGACAAACATCATTCTCAGCAAGGCCTGGTGAGCTCAGACACTGCCCCCAGGTCGTGCTGTGAAATAGTACAGAAGGAAGTTGACCTGAAATCTAGAAATGGAGTAAGTCAGGTACAGGGCAGCCTTGAAAAATGTCTGTGCCTTCTGCTGCTCCTCCTTTCTGCACCTCCTGCTCTGTGCCTGCAAGGTGGCTCCAGCCCCATTCCCTGGCACTCTAAGCTGCAGGTGTGTGTGTGTTTTCTGCATGTAGAGCTGCAAGAGGACTGAGGGATTTTTGCCACAGGGAAGAAAGGGAGGTGGAATTGAGTCAGGCTGCTGTGTCAGAGAAGGAGAACCAGGGCAAAACCTAGCAGCTATAGAGAAAAGAGTAATTAAAGAAAATAAAAATAAAATTTAAAAAAAAAAAAAGGAGAAAAAAAAAGGAGGAGATTGGACGGGTCTTGGTGGAAAAACAGGTGAGCTGGCCTCAGTCTCCCTCTGTGGTGCTGGAAGACAGGGAAGCTGACACAGTCTGCTCTCTGAGCAGGATTTGGCAGACAAATGAAAGAGTGAGGTGGCTCAGACAACTCTGCTGCTTGAACATCTGTTCCTTGTCTCCTTCAGAAAGGGGAGCAGGGTGAGCTGGGGAGCGATGTCTGACAGGACAGATTAGCTCACAGGTAGCCTGTCAAACCACATTGTACCAAAAAAACCCCAACCCCAAGAAGAAAAGACCAGGATTTGCAGTATCTTATTGCAGGTTTAGCACCCACCTGTTACAAAGGATCAAGGCAGTCAGACTGAGTTATTTAGATGTGATATCAGGATAGTGATCCTGGTTAATTTTGGTTTAACCCTGGTTTCCAAGTGCTCTTCTGGAATTTATTGCACAAAAGTGGTGCCTACCAGCACTCACTCTGTACACTCTGCAAAAGGATTTTTGAATTTTTTCATGGTGTGAGACACACCATGAAAACAAGGTGCCTTAGGGGTTGTGAGGTCAGTGCAGAGGTACATTCTGTTGTTGGTTAATCTTTGGTAAATCTGACCAAGGAAGTCAATATGTTTTGTTCTGAAGGGGCATTTCATGTTTGTTTTCTGTTTTACTAAGTTGGAGGCAGGACAAATCACAAATGGTACAAGACTGCAGCTCATTATGGCAATAATTGGTTCAAAATTATTCTCCACAGCCCTTTGTATCAAAGATTAACACACAAAACCACTTCTCTACCACTGTACAGCTTCTATATCTGAGGTTGCCATCTGTCTTGATTATCCTTAGACATCCTGCAAAACTCCTAATCTGTCCTTTGTGCTTTATTGTGCCACAGAGCTGTGGCACACGCCTGAAGCTTTTAACTGTTTTCATTTTCCACTCCTCAAAGAAAATATTTTACTGTTTGCATCCTTAAAGAGGAGAGCAAGTAACAGGGGCTGGTTTGCCTGTAGGACTTCACTCAGGCTTTGGAGCACCTTAAGTCTCAGTGCAAGTCCCCCAGAGACACATGGATGGCAGAGATGACAAAAATGTGCAGCTGAAGATTAAGAACTTCATCTACCCCATGACAGGTCATGAGGATGAGCAGGCAACTGCTGCTATTAATTAATTACTCAGTTGCAAGAAAAACCTCTCTTTGTTATTTAACTTTTTATCTCCCCAGTAATACACTGGACAACCAGCCCCAGACTCTGGAAAGGTGTGATTTATGTATGACAAATCAAAGAAAGGGGAACAGGAACACAGAAACAACAGCACCATTGTGGGTAGACCTGTCGGGGCATTGCAGACAACAAAATAACAGATGAAAAAACAAACTAACAGGTGAGAAGCACAAAACATCTGGCACATTGAGAATAATACAATTTCTTTGAGGGGAAATGGGGAGCAAAGTCAATCAGGCAGAAGTTACTGTACAACAAGGATGGAAGAGACATTGCAATTCTCCCAAGTGACTGGAGTACTGAGCATTTTCCACAGATTTACAGAAACAGAGCAAGGACAACAACTTGACTGGAAGGATGAAGAGCTTCCTTTTGCTCTCCCTTTCTTTGATCAAGTAGAAAGCCAGCAGAAAGGGAGAGGCACAAGAAGCAAAGCTCTGCTTCATCTGCTGATTTTTCATCTTTATTTCTACTCTAGAACAAGGACAGAGTGAAAGTTTATGTTTCTTGAGTAGACTGAGCAAAGTGTGGTATATTTTCTCTCAATCTTTCTAACCAATAAGTCTCCAAGATGAAACAGCAGCTGTTCAGTTGCTTGAAGCACCTGTCCATTTTTGGCTCTACAGTCCTCTCACATGAGAAACCTGCAGCCAGTTCCACATGCTGCTTCTCATAAACCAGAGCTGCTTTTATAGGCTCATTTTTCAAAGCATTACCCTTGAACAGAAAATAACTCTGTGTAAAGTGAAATTTTGTTTTAATGTACCACATGATTAATTTGCTTTTGTTTTTCTGACTCTTTTTTTTATAACATAGAACAGAAGTCAACCACGTTGATCTCCCTTTGACAACAAAATATTGTTGCAGACATATAAACTATGGAGGTTAGGCTTGAGAAACACAACATTGCCATTATCTTCTAACCTCTTGAAGTTCTTTTTGAACAATGCAACACAATTTGCATTCGGACAAATCACTTAATTCAGTAGATTTAATCAAGGCAGCTCCTCCCACTCCCACTGAATGCCTGAACTGTGGAATGCGTGTCCTGCTGACTCACAAAAAATTTACCAGATCAGTGAAAACAAAGGCTATGCTACTCTATGGAGGGAAGGTGCCAAACCCTGCTGAGGTTGCCTAGCAGAAAAATGTTTTATTTGATATGTAATATAGTTAACTGCACGCACTTTGCATTAAGAAAATGAATCTCAGATAAAACCAGTGCTGTTGGGAGGAGAAAGAGCTTTAAAGTGATACAGAAATGAAATGACCCTTGAAAATGAACTGCATCAAGAATTAATCAGAAAGTATAATGGTGCATAGGTACCACTATCACTACCAGATACTGCTTGGCCTAAGGTTTAAGAAAGAAACAATCATCCTTATAAGGTCCTCTCCAATTTGTGGAATGGATATGATAACCTCAATATAAGTGCTACAAGAATCATCTGGTATAAAGCAGTGTTAACAGTGTCTGTCTCTTTCTGCTCCAGTTGGTAAAAAAAAAAAAAATAATTAAAAAAAATAGTTAGAAAAGTGTCTTTTCTTTCTATTCTGCTCCTCTTCATTGGGTAGGATCTGAAAGCAGAAAGTTATTAACACACTATCACAAACAAAAAAACCCACCTCCAGCATAACACCAACACAATGAAATTTAGTGGTAGTTTCAAAATGCATCTGTGTACAGATGTACAGCAGTACTGACCGTAGATAACTTCAGAGACTCTGAGTAGGGTCCACCAAAAATCCCACTCTAATAAAACATCAATCCAAAGCTACAGAAATGAAAAGCTTTCACCTTGTAGTGTCATTAAACATCGAGGGTGACTTAAACTCAGACTTGCAACTGTAGGTGTGACTGGTTTTAAATATTAATAAAAGAAGTACCACTACTGCCTCTTTAAAGAGAGTGATTCAATCTCCTCTCACAAAGCTGCATTTGGAAATTAAAAAAAAAAAAAAAAAAAAAAGAATATTGTTAAACAAAGGTATTGCATTTAATATCCTCATGAACATTATCAATTGGACAGTATAATTTTCCATTCAGTGAGAAACTTGGCATTCAAGGCTGGCATTAATTTTGAAAAGTCTGGTTCCATCTTTGCCAGTGCCTTCTTCACATGACTGAGTACGTCCCTTTCTGCAGTTTTTTTCCCAAAACTGCAGATTTTCTCCTCAGAACAAATGACGTATTGTTGTCAGAATTTCATGCAGTATCTTACACCAGCATCAGCAAGCCTGAGATTGTCCAACAATCTGTCACTGTGTGAGTTCAGAGTGAATTCATGCACAGGAACTGAAATGCGCCATTCATTCCAGGCATAACAGAAATTGTTGTGTCCTTCCCAGTGGGTAACTGCACTGGGAGCTGGCAGTGAATGGGATTAGATGGGATAATCACAGCTAAAATAAGCAGACCCAATGGCTTTATTGGGATGCTGTCCAATATGCCAGCAATTAATTGAATACAGGAGGTGACTAAGCTACTCTACTTTCAAACTATAAAAACAAAATGCAAAATTAATTCAGATTGAAGCAGTCCATGAGAGCCAGTGCACTTGCAAAGCTTTGTACTGTTTCTGAATTTAGGCCACAGTTATCACAGCAATACACTGAGGAGAAACTGAAAATGTTTTTCTTCAACTGCCTATTGTTTGGGTAGTTTATGTCTATCAAAGTGGCTTTGGATAACATCTGTGGTTCCCATTAGCTTCGCAGCTGAACAAAAAAAATCCCTCATGACACTTTAAAACACAATGTATGACACAGAACTAATTCTGCATGGTTCTGCATGCACTGGGCAATCCAAATATACACAAAAATGCAGAATTAAATGAGTTACACCACAGTACTTTGGTAGCTACCTATTTTTTTGTTGGTAAATTGTTGTTTTTCATTTGGTTGTTTGATTGGTTTTTAAAACTTTTTTAGTTGTGCTGGTTTCATCTGGGGTAGAGCTTATTTTCTTCCCAGTAGCTGGTATGGGGCTGTGTTTTGGATTTGTGCTGGAAACAGTTGATAATTCAGATGTTTTAGTTATTGCTGAGCAGTGTTTGAAGAGCCAAGGCCTTTTCTGCTCCTCACCCCAACCCACAAGTGGGTGGGCTGGGGATGGACAAAAAGTAGGAAAGGGACACAGCAGGGTCAGCTGAGCCCAAGTGACCAAAGGAACGTCCCAGACCATATGGATCTTGCTCAGCAAATAAAGATGGGGAAGGAGGAGGAAAATTTGGGGTGATGGTGTTTGTCTTCCTAAGTGACCAATGTGTGATGGGGCCCTGCTCTCCTGGGGACAATTGAACACCTGCCAGCCCATGGGATGTGATGAACGAATTCCTTGTTCCATGTTGCTCATGGGCTTCTGCTTTACCTGTTCAACTGTCTTTATCTCAGTCCATGAATTTTCTCACTTTTCTCATTCTCTGCCCCATCCCACCACAGGGGACAGTGAGTCAGTGGCTGTGTGGGGCTTGTTTGCCTTCTGGGGTTAAACCATGATATTAATATACTAACACAGAAATGGCTTCAGGGAGAAAACCAAAATTGTCTTTCTACAAGGTCATTAAGGCCCTTGGCCACTCATAACAGGAGCAGTTCCAGATTTTATTCATACATTCTGAGCCAGATCTTTACTTTATAATCCTAAAGTTTTCACCTTACCTTTTTTTATGACTCTGGGCATGGGAAGGGAAGAGTTTGGTTGAGGGGGGCAGGGAAATGGGATAAGACACTGACATTGTTTTTTAAATATTATGACATTCAAAAGAACATGTTCTGCAGAGCTGTTAATTATTTGTTTTGCACTCAGTTACAAGAATTTGCTTTGTTTAACAATGTCTGCATTCAAAGCTGTTATCTTTCAAGTCAAGTATCAGATATTCAAAGACAAGGTGCTCAGATGTCAACAGCAGGGGAAGGATGTATGAGATTTGATATGTTTCAAACACATGGGGAGTTAATGTTTCTTTTAAGGCAGCATCCCTTCTACCTCTCTGGAAGAACCTGTCTGTAGATCCGCTGTGTTTTGAGCACAGGTAGTACAGATACAACAAGAACTGATTCCACATTATTTCCTGACATGTCTGTCTTCTGGATCTTTACTTTCATCACTGCTGTAGCTGGCAGACCGCCTTATCTTATTTCCTTAATATCTATCAAAGGGAACTTTGTTCAGATCAGTGCTTAACAGGGACAGGGAGGAAAAATGAGCCTCAGCAGGTATTGCTGTAAATGTTTCAGCAATCCTGGTACCTCAGTGTAATCACAAGACTGCAAAGTGCTGTTTGCAGTGGCCCTCTCATCCCTGACAGAGCGTGCTTTCTGCAAGGTGTCGAGCCTCCTTTTTGTGTCAGTTTGCTGTGAGGCAGCTCAGTGCTGCACAACAACAAAGGAGGCATGGATCAGCCCGTGGGATCATAGTGCTCTGTCAGCTCTGTGCCTCTACCTGGGTGACTTTGTCAATAGGATGACTGGAGACAACTTTCATGGCTCATGTGAAGAGGCATCATGAGGACGTGTGGTTCCTTATGCTTCAAAAATAACTCATTTGTTTTCAGGGACAAAGAGAGAGAAAATCAGATTTTTCAGTGGGGGAGTCTTTGAGTCCAAATTACATCTTTTCATCTTTTCATGGTTCTGAATCCTTTAAGGGAGAAATCTCTTGGTACTACAGCTCTCCTTATGCATAAGGCTACTCTGAAATCTTCTTCAAATAAGGTGATAGCGACCATGTTTTAATTTAATTAAAATTGAGGAGACCATGAAAGGTGGTGGTAGGAAAGAACAAGTATTTGCATGGCAAAGAAGAATATTTTATCTTCACACCTTTTCTAGGCTTGTTTTATTTCTTTTCTTGTTTTATTTCTCTTCCTCTTTCCTTGGCTTCTGTTAATTTTTCCCTCCATGTTATACAAAGCTATAGTATCTCTTGCAAAGATAGGAGAGGAGAGCAGAGATGGAAATAACTTTAGATTCCTCCTTTTAAAATACTGGTCTGGTTCTGATTTTCCTTCCATTTCACTGCTTTATTGCCACCAAACATTGGCTTTGTAAATAGAGAAGTGGGAATTTGAAGTTAAGCCCGTGTACCAGGGAAGGCTTACTGTAAGATATTAGTAAGAGAAAATCTTTATTTTTGAGATGGCCCAAGGGTATTTCCCTAGTCGACAGCTGGCCTAGTTACCATGGAAAACAGAAGAGCTGGAGGGCAGGCACAGTAGGAAAATGAGGCAGAGACCTACATGAAATTGGGTTGGCTTGGTTTGCAGAGCCTCGCTGAAATTGACCTTGTTGCTCTTTCATTGCTGGGAGAAGGCATAGAGGTTCATCGAGGTTTAAAAGTCCATCCCAGCTCTGCTGAGACATGTTCAGCTGTGGGAGCAGATCTGAATAAACTTTTGAATAAAGTAAAATCCCTTTTAATGAACCCCTAAGATAGAGGATGTTGCTTCTTAAGCTTTTACCAAGGAAATCTTACATCAGCCTCTTCAGAGCAAACTGAATTTTAACCTTAGGGTTAAAATCCATAGATTTTCATGTCAGAAGAATTTAAGGCAGATATAAGAATGAAAATCCATCCTGAATTTTACTCGATAGGTAACCTTGGCAAGATTATTTTATTTCTCTGCGCTTCTGTTTTCCTTTTCAAAAGAAGGGAGATTTATTTCTCATAGGCTCTCCACAGAATGCTGTGTTTGTTTCTAAGATGTTTTTATGCCAGAGGTAAATGCCATGGCAAGTAGGTCTTTTTAATAACATTGCCACCTCCTTCCCATGTGGGAACCCATCTTGCCAGCATCTTTCAATCATATGGGAGAAAATAACAGCCTCAGGTAGGTTTGTTTTTTTTTTTTTTTTTTTTTTTTTTTTTTTTTTTTTTTTTTTTTTGTTTTGTTTTGTTTTTTTTTTTTTTTTTTTTTTTTTTTTTCTTTCTTTCTTTCTTTCTTCTTTTTCTCATAAGAAAACAGAATCAAGATTCAGTTGTTGTGATAAAAAGTCCAGGTCTGGTTCCAAGATTCACAATCACATTTGTGGAAGTATTATTGCAGCAAGCAGATGTCATATCTCCATACGTCCTGAGTCAGGTAAAGAGTGGAGCAAGCTCTCCAGGGGCACTCACTGCATTGGCAGAACAAATATAGATCAGCCAGCTGACACAGAAAGCTCCTGGGACTTTGAAGCTCCCTGGCTCTGCTGTTGGCATATTTCTTGCCCTCAGAGTGCTGTCCTTGTGCTCAGTCCACATGAGGATGCAGCTGGATGGAGGACTGAGATGTAGAGCTCCCATCTCTCCTCTCCTCTCCTCTCCTCTCCTCTCCTCTCCTCTCCTCTCCTCTCCTCTCCTCTCCTCTCCTCTCCTCTCCTCTCCTCTCCTCTCCTCTCCTCTCCTCTCCTCTCCTCTCCTCTCCTCTCCTCTCCTCTCCTCTCCTCATGAATGCCCCTGAATCAGCCACATTTCTTCAAGGTACTCTGCTGACAGACCAGAAATCTGAGAATGCCAAAAGTTGATATGGGTAAAGGGCCATGTTTTTCCTACCAGCAGTACTCATGGGCTGGCAGCCATGGGTGAGCCGGGCAAATTATTGTATAAATCACCTGTAAATTGCTGGTCTCAAAACTCCTAATAACAAAGCTAGGCAACAGCTGAAGACAGCACTTGTCAGCTTTGCATTGATGCAAAAAAAGATTTAAAATGGAGCATCCTTTAAATCCATTTTCATGCCATGACCAAGCAATGTCCTTCTGAGTGACACACACAAGAAAGCACTGATAATTCAGGAATTTTTGCCACTGTGGCTGCTTCAAACCACTTTGACAAGCTGCCCTATCCACAAAAGCACACACATGAGAACTGAGGGCTGTGTGAGTCGCTCAAAAGCTGGTGCCTATTAGAAAAGTTTAATTAAATTTAAGTGCTTCTCCTGATAGAAATCATCACACCCAATGAATGACATTGTGGAGCAGATTAAGTAGAAGAATAAATACTGACTTTTAATACTACACTCAACAAAGGAAATTCTACAGAAACGTCGAAATCTTGTTTACTGTTTGACCTTCTCCATGCCCAGTGCTCACAGGATAATTATTGCAAATGGCAGAGCTTTTTTCCTCCACAGAGCCCCATTTCCCTTACTGAAGTACAAACAAGGTCTTCCTTCAGTTAAAAATGTACAATGTATAACAACACTCACGATGAGGGACTGTTCTTTTAGCTAATCCAAGCCAATGAATTTGACTGTGGAAATCCCTGTTCAGTCCCTTCTTCATTAGCCAAGATGGCAGCTGCCACACTAAAGCTAATGAGCCTGATTAATATTAATTCAGTAAATTAATATTTTCCCAGACATCAGATAATTTAGTACTAATCCAGACATTTATACCGATTTAATATCAGCTGACATAACATAATTTCTCATTTAGCACTAATTGAAAACTACTGGTTTCTTATTCTAAAGAGCATTTGCTGTCACTTGTAACTTATGGCTTTTTATAAAGCTCTCTTTCAAATAACATCATCATTGATTTTTATGTTTTCTGCCTAGCTGCAGAACATTTGTATGCAAGCATGTGACTGGTGATGTGGGCAGAACGGAATAATCAGGTAATTTCTCTTAAAGGTATTAATTTAATCAATTTTTCTTCATATTTCCCCTTATATAATTGTAAAAGGATTGACTGGAACAAATTAATAGAAGAAAAAAACCTCCTTTATTCCCTCAGTGATCCGTCTTTGCTCCTTTGCCTGCCTAAAGCGTATTTTGTGTCGCTTCAATCAGTGCCACACTGCAGGGCAAACACTGGGAACATTGCAGCAATTTCCTCCTTTCCCAAACCAGTGAACACTGCTCAGGCTTCTGTTTCTGGGAGAAGATTTGGGATCTTGAAGCAGAATAGACAGAAGTGTTTTCAGAGCAGGTGGAGGGAATTCCCAGTTTCAACCCTTTCCCCTGCCAGAATCATGTTACTTTGCACATTACATCCTCCACCTACTTCCAAGGGAATCTAGAAGCATCTTGGGAATGAAGTGGAAGGAGACCTTGGGGGAACAGTTATTTTAATTTCACTGGATGACAGACTGTGAACAATTGCTGAGGGAGGCTGAACATGAAAACTGAGCACTTATGTAAGGGGAAAAAAAATATACTTTTTAATCTACTTGGATATAAGCCTTGCTACACAAGCTAGAAAAATCAAGTGTAAGAAGCATAAAACAGGATTTTATTGAGAGATATGTTGAAGGTGGCTTTGCTGTTTACACTGAAATACTTAAGTGTCACCCTTTATTTCTAAGGATTTGAACTCTACAAACCACTTACTAGATAAGAGAGGAAATCTCATTTTGTGAAAGTGGGAGGGTGCTGATTTGAAAGGATCATCCACCTGTGTATGTGCCACTGTGTCTCTATTCAAGTAAACACTTAATAAATTTTGTTACCATGTTATATTATTATAATACCTTTACTACCTCTAATACTGACAGAAGATATTGGCTTTATTTCCAAATCTGTTTATTCACACAACACAACCTGCACCACCCTAGAGCTGCTCCACTGTGCTTTGCTTTCACAGTTTGCAATCACTTTTGAGCCAGCAAACACTCAGCCAAAATGTTATTTTTCTACTGCCCACCAAATCCCGATCCAGAAAAAAAAAAAAACCTGAGTAGAAAAATAAATAAGGAATGAATATCAACAAATTTGTATTCACCATTTAAAATTTTCAGTGGAGGTAATTTGTACTACCTCTTTGAAAGACAGACAAATGAAAAACAATAGCTACTCCAACACTGAGGCTTTGATCAAATTTACAAAAAATAATTTCCTATATATATGCTGCTGGCTGTTTATCCCACTTAAAACCCACGTTCCATTTCATAGCACATTTTTTTAAAACTTTTTAATTTTTTTTTTCCTTAACACAAGGTTTTCCCTCAAGTAATACCAGCAGTGAACAGCAGCCAGGCAACACACTGCAGAGGTGAGATACCAATGGTATTTCAAAAATTACTGTGCCTAAGAAAGGTGTGTTTTCCAGCTAAGAAGTAAGAGAGCTTGTTATTGTGTTAGGACTGAACAACTCAGATGGACACCTGTGGGGTTTTTTATCTTCTTTTCTTTCTGTTAGAAAGATTAATAAACAGGACATAGTTTTCATGTTTGGACTCAGTGTTTATTAATCCTTATCTATATATTACAATCTCTCAAGTCATGAGCTCTAACTAGCAAGGTAGAATATGGAGGCATCTGTAACTCTTTCCAAGGCATGAACTATCTAAAAACGAGATGGCACCTATATTATTGATACTTTTAACCCAATAATTTGGATTATTGGCATTGTCTTACAGGATGCATTTCCCCTGCTCTAAGTTGAGTTGGAAGCATGCTGGTGACTTGCTTTAGAAGGGATGGGATGATTTACAACAATGGAGAGGGGAAGGCAAATTGTTCAAAAAACAGCTCAGTGTGGCACTCGCTGAGTTACCTCAGCCACAAGCCTCTGCTTTCCCATCTCCAGTGACACGTAGAAGAATTAAGACTTTTTGACACGCCATCTGAGTGTTTCCACCTAAGTTCCATGTTTCTCTGAAAAGCTTTGATTCCTGATGAACATTTTTTAAAAAGTCAGTGAAAAATTCCTTGCTACTTTAGATTGCTCTGTCAGCCACCCACCACTGATACAATATTGTGATAACATATCTCTGAATGCCTTTACACAGGAATAAAGACCTTTTGGAGACAAAATTCAGTTCTTTGTAGCCTGATTTTCTTTCTGAAACAAATAATAATGTTCTGAACTTTATCAAACAGTACCCTGTGTATTTGACGGACACCACAGAGAAAGCTAAAGGACAATTCAGCTGCCTTTTGACTGAGATGTGCCTATGGCTTGTATGACCCATTGGGAAGAATTTTACAGATTTTAGATTTGGAAGGAATCTTAATTCTTTTAGATTCATTGGTCACTTTCCACTGTTTAATTCAAGGGTCCAACATACATCACTTCCAGCCAGGTGGGCTCTTAGCCAAGAGAACACTGAGGGAGACCACGTGAGATAATTGCCCCTTGAATAATTCTCTTGCCTAAAATGAGGTTATGACAACATCACAGCAACATTGTTCGAGCAAAAGAGCCACACAAAGAGAACTCATCTGACAGCTCTTTCTCTTTTCTTTCCTCTCTCAAATGGTTTTTAATTTGGTCACCATCCAAATGACATCATTCTGATTATAGACTGATACACCATTGAGTATGGGTGAGCATTCTGAAAGCAATTAATATTTAAGGAAATATTTTCAAACAGCAAGGGCTTTACGAGTTTAATCATGAAATGGCCATCATCTGCAAACATCTAAAAATACTGAATTATGCTAATTCTGCACTGTTATCCTGACAGGACCTTGTATCAATCCTTACCCTGTCCTGCCCAGAAATGTTATTCTTTATTCTAGTTTGTTTATTTATTTATTACTTATTTAAAAATGTGTTAATAATTATATTTGGGTTTACATTAGGGAAATCTCTTCTAAGAAAAATACCTCAAATTGAAGAAAAATTACAAAGTAATTTTCTGCTAAATCATGCACTGATGTAACATATTCAGCAATGTCTAATTCATGATTCTATTTCTTCTAATGTTTCAGTTATTTAGGCAAAGGTCCAAGGCCCAGTTTTCATGCTGGTGGAGAGTGATGACTAACCCTAGAAATATTAACCACAGAAAACACCCAACTGACAGCAACATTAAGCCAACCAATGACTCATTACACTGGATGTCCTGCATCCACTTGAAGCCTCTCTCTGTTTATTCATACTTTTCCTTAAAGTGTTCACTGACAGTCTCCAAAAACAGGAATGATTTACAAAACTCCAGCCTGTCAGATCAGGCTGTGATCGATGGCCAAATTATCAATGAGTACTCCAAACATATCAGTCCAAGGAAATCAGGGCCTGAACTGCATTTATTCAAGTCATGGGGCAAAAACTTTGTGTTCCAAGAAAAATGGATTGAAAACAACTCTCTGAAGTAGCTCATGAAAAATTTTGTCAGAAGATTGGTTAAAACAACTATAGTTGAAACACAAAAACTTGCTAAACTGTAAAGGGAAAAAGACCTATAACAGAGCAAGATTTATAAAGTGTTTTGCTTAATGTGATGCAATTTTGAAACATCTGCAGACTCATTTTGAGCACAATAATTGGCATTTCTAGCAAAACAAAAGTTTCATACAAAGGAAACTAATCTAGTTTTTTTCCCCCCAAATATTCACAAAATGCAAAACCTGAAAGCAAAACCATGAAATGCAACGAAATTAATTTATTTTTTTTTCGATACCAAAAGTTTTTCAGATTTTTTAGGTCTGAAAAACTTGCAGTGAGTCATCCTCTCCTAGTATTTCACCTGAGCACTGAGAATGGGGAGCAGCACCAGGCTGCAGCACAGCAGCAGCCCATTGGAGGAGCCCTCTCAGCTGCAGGATTGCTCTGGGCTGCAGAGGCAGCGTTTCACCAGTGAAACCCAACGAGAACCACAGGAGATTCTCTCCATTCTGGTTGCTTTCCGACTGAGGCTTTGTGCCCAAAATCATTACAACTTGCTTTGGGAAATTTGCATCATCCTTAAATTGCAGCTTTGTTGTTTGTGATTTGAGTATCTCAGATTATTGAAGTTGGCCACTCAGTATCAGCCTAGCCTAAAGAAAATTTCTGTGTAAAGAAACTACTTCTAGATTCAGGCATATTTTTCTAGTAGCCTTTTCACTATATATATATATATATATATATATAAGTCAAAATAATTTCACACTCTTCAGATTCATGACTGAAAATTACCCATGTGAAGCGACAGAGGTAGATGAACATTTTCTCAAAAATTTTCCTCCCTTATTAGTACTCTGGTTTACATTCCGAAATGTCCCTCTGGGACAAGCAAAGATTACAGGAGGTATCCATCAGGAACGATTTTTGGCTCCCTATTTTGTTATTGAAAGAAGCAACAATAAAACATCTTTAATAATAAAAAAAAAAAAAAAAAAAAAAAAAAAAAAAAAAAAAAAAAAAGAAAAAAAAGAAAGGCTCAGATGAAAGCTGTGTGTGACACCTGCACAGAACCCTGCTCTGAATCCCTCCCTGCTCACCCAGAACTGCTCAGCTGCACAGAGGGAGCCACTGCGGCCCATCACATCCCAGCATCAGAGACAATAGACCACCACGAGGCTCTGTGCAATCCTTCCCACAAGGAAGGCAAACCAAAAGGCAAACCCATCTTTTATGTTCAGATACATTATTGGAGGGGTTAGGACAGATATAGCTTGAAGCTCATGGGGAGTTTTCTGGCACAGCTAAAAAACCAGATTTGTCAGCTCCAGAATTTTAAACTCTAAAAGGAGCCAAATGCAAAATAAATCAGACAAGCTGTGTTTGGAAAAACAATCTAGTGAAAAACTTTTTCCTTAGAGCTACCTTATAAATCATGAAGCAGCTGAAAGAATGAAAGTTTTTCAGAACTCTGTCCCCTTTTCCAGCTGATCTTTGCCATTCTAAGTAGGTTCACTTGTGCCCCACACAGTGTGTTTTTTCATTACAGTAACATGCACTAATAATTGGCATTTACAAACTTTTCATGCTTCAGTTGACAACATTAATCCTCCTTGAATATGACTTTTGGCATGGAATTTCCTTTGTTCCAAAGGTGGGACACACAGAGTTATCTCTGTGATCAGTAACTTATTTAGTGGAGCTGAATATTTGCCTGCACCAATAAAATTAATGGTGCTTCACTCCATGCTCACACTGATATATGACCACCGGGTACCTCACCTCTTCCCTTCCGTGCTTGCACAGGATTCGGAAAAACACCCAGAATTCCTAGATTTCTTGACATTCAGGAACACGTTCACTCTACTAAGAATAATTAAAATAATTAAAACCAGACATACACTTAACTATGTTATTTACGTCCTTTGTCAGTGACTCACCAGATTTTCTCATATTCACTAAATTATAAAAAGGCATAACTTTGTGCTTTATTAATTTTTAAACAGATTTCTTTTTTAAAAAGCTGTAATTTTTAACAGTGTGGGAAAACTAACTCACTCTTTATATTGTAAATGTTAAAATGCCATACTTAGACTCTTTGTTAACCTTTCCCAGTCGTGATTCCAATTTAATTTTTTAATTCTTTGGAATTTTTTTTTTTTTTTTTTTTTTTTTTTTAAATTTTGAAAGTTTAAAATGTGGTCTTGCCCCACAGTCCCATAGTCCTCCAGCTAGTACCACCTTTTATCAATTCCAGCTGAGGTCAAAGCCAGTTCACTCCTCTGTCTTTAGAGACAGCAAAAAGCAACTCTAAAATACTATTTTTTTTTTCTTAAAATCCAAATGTGTTTAATTAAATGTAAAATATAGTTTTGTTTATTTAAATATACAGTTTTCTCATTAAGTCGGTAACTACTGAAGGTCAAACCCAGCAGTTGCTACTTCTTCAAAACAATCTTTTTATTTCATTTGATATCATCTTTTTTCTAAAACTGGAGTCTGAGAAAATGGGAAGTTTGTAAATTAGGAAGCAAAATAATTATCTGTCTGTTGTACAAGGCAATAACCCAAGGCCCACACAGCTAATAATGAAGCATTTAGCACAGAAGTTGGCTGAATCATTATCTCACACAAATAATGCTGTAATGGGGTTATTTACTAGACCCATAAGGAACTAGAGAAAAAAGTTCTCCAAATGATTGGCCTTACAAAAACAAGAATTATGCTTTCAGAGCTGGAACCCCAAGGTGTGATCTATGGTTGAGGTTCTCTGCAGTCCAAAACATAATGAGCACATCAAGTACTCTGAATTCCAACGAAATTCACAATCACCACTTAGTTGAATCAAACATGGTCTGGCTACTTCTATACAGGTTTAAAGTTAAACACATGAACAATTTTTTTTTTTTCAATTCTGCTCTGTAAGAAGGACCAAATTAATGAGAAAACAAGAACAGGCATCTTTTGTATTTACATTCATGTCATTTTAATGGGCTGGGGTTTTCAGCCTGCTCTGCACAGCTATTTAGGAAGTTCATTTAATAATTAGAAGACTTGATAACTTCTGACTGTCAGAGAAAGATACGATAATGCAGGAAGAAAAAGATCTGGAGGATGGTCATCTGTTTAATGTTCAGATAATTTAGAGTGTTGGACAAATGAGTATCCACTTGATTTATTCCTCCTTTTGAACTCTTTAAGTGAATTATGGTTAGCATAGATCAGTCTTGACAGCTAAAAATATATTTCCTTTTGGAAAATATGAAGCAATTGTTCCAGTGCTGGAGTTCTGAATGAAACAGTGGTAATGATTTTGGAGAAGAAGGTGTTGAGGTACAAACCTCCCAAGAGCAGAAAATGTAACTGGGGTCTTTTAAAACTTTTATACATTGCTATGTTCTTTTTGCTTCTTATAGTTCTTTTTCTGTATATATAGGAAAAAAAAAAATTCTAGCCATGAAATCAATAGTCTGATTCACATTGTTTCCAGTGTCCTGGATTCCACCAAGTCCCTTTTTAATCTTTCATTCTTACTTTTCTGCAAGGTGTGAACTTGGAAAAGATGGAAGACTATTCTCTTTTCTCTTGTCAGTCAACCTGGAGCTCAGAAAAAACCCAAAAACTGGGAAAGTTCTTGAAAGTTTAAGTGACTAAGAAGACAAATTACAAAAGGACATTTTGCCTTCAGCAAGGTTTTCACCTTGACTTCTTCTTTTCTTAAGCTAAGCAAGCCAGATTCTCGTGCTGCAGCAGAATTTACAAACACTCCCACTCCTCCATGACGATGGAACCTTAGCACCACCTCCAAGCAGCTGCCACAGATCCTGGAGGACACCGAGTTTTCCCCTGTTATTCAATCTTCCTGTGGAAGGCAACCATCTGTGAAACATTCTCCTGGCCACCTGCTGCCCCAGCCAGCTGTTCCTGTTCTGCACTGCAGCTGCCACAGGTGACAGCAGCTAAAAGCCAAAAAACGCTCAAGCAAGAGGGAAACCGGCGGGCAGGAAGCCAGGTGGATTAAAACTCCGGCACAAAAGCTGACAAAAACCCACCTGTGTGTGAAACATCAAGAAGCAAGTAGATGAACAGGGGCTTTCAGCCAGCAGAAGGGCCCAAAAGGGCTCAGCAGGTTTTTTTCCTCTCCAGCAACTTTTTGTGCTTTGCTAAAACCAGTTTAAGAGCCTCTCACCATGGCTCCAGGGAACAGGGAAACTTGCTTCAGCTTTTTTGCCTCTCAGGAGCTCTGATGGGAGTTCAGAGAGAATGTCTGGAAGGTAGTGGGGTAATTCTCCATGTCTCATGGACATTAGCAAGTCCTGAAATAAGACTGAAATGGGATTTAAGTGGTACACGAGTCCTATGCTGGCACAATATGCATGGGCAAATTTTAGTTTCCCTGGGAAGTGGAGGGCATTCAGAAGTAGCAGTGAGGAGGCAAAAGACTGATGGATGCAGATGGCCCAAATTCCTCAAGAATTTAGAGAAGGGAAAAGACACAAATGATAAGAAATAATGCAAATAGTCAAGCAGGGTGTAAGATCCTTCTCATTCTCAATAGCAGAATTAATGGAACAAATCTGCAAACAGATACAAGCAAAGAATAGACTGAAGCTATCCTGACTGACAACAGCTGAAGATACGTCCCAAGAATGAATATTCTCTCTGTTCTGTCCACCTTTGCTAGATACTGACCCATAATTTTAAATAGAATCTTCAGACAAGCTTATCACTGCTTGATGGAAAGAAATTAACGATTTGCTATCTGACATTAATATTAAAAATGTGATGAGATGGTACATCATTGTTGAGTAGCTGCTTATCTCTGACCTGCAGGGAAATTGAGCCAATTTGCAATAACTGACATCTTACTATAAATAGTATTTGTCGTTAAAATAAGTTATAGTGTTGAAAGTCACATCCCTTTCTAGTAATTTCTAAATTTACAGTAGTATTGTAAAACATGGAAAGTCAAATCAGTTGAATTTTCTCCTGTGGCTCTGAAACCATTTCACCAGTTTCCTATATTGCATTAGCCTTCTTTTCCAAGTTTTATTTTTGGCAGGTATAGTGTTGCACATTGCTGTATTATTTAACAGTATTTTAATTATAATGTCATTAATTACAATTAAAATTAAAATTAATTACAATTAAAACAAACAAAAAAACCCCTTATTACTAAAGTTTGGGGTTTTTTACCAGCCCTTGCTTCTTGATACTGATTTAGTAATGAAACAGAAGGTGACGCTGGAGATTAAAATGTGATCTAATCACATTTCTTAAAAGAAGTTATCTGTGTACATGCACACATGTGCTCCCCACATTATTAAATCATCAAACTTCTTTTAAAAGTCTCCTTAGAAATGAATGGAAGAAAACTTTTCCTTTCCCTTACTTTTATAATGACTGAAATTCAATTTGGGAAGGAAACCTTTTATTAATTATTTAAGACTTTATTAATAAAAGCCACAAAACTTAGTAAGTAGAATTTATGGCTTGGGAGACTGCCTTTTAAAATACAGGAGCAGGAATATGAGTAATTACATAAATCAGAATGTTAGGTCAAAAACAGTTTACTACTGCAGAACATGGTGGAGCAGAGTAACCAAAAAACCTGTAAGTGTAGATGATTAATACAAGCACCAAATTTTAAGAGACTTTTGCCACATTTATGCTCTCAGTCTGGTTTGAAACAAATGAACTAAACACTTAAATAAAATAAGTACCCAGCATGAACAGGGCTACTACCAGCTGAAAGGCAGAGAATACAGTGAGCCTTGAGAAATAACCTACTAGATGAGGATGTAATTACCCTATACATTAAGCTGTATGTAAAATAAATTTATTTTGCCACTATACATTGCACTGTGCCAGATAACCATATGTATTCAGGACAGAATAACTGCCCTGTATTACCCAAGATTAAATTATTAGACAGCTTGAGCAAAATCTGAGGGAAAATAAGGATGCACACTAGAAAGTAAAGAGGAAGAAGACTGCAGACAGTCATTTTTCTTCTGAGAAGAGAGGAGTTAAAGAAAACACAGACAAACTAATGATGTTCCCCTGTCCATTGACCCCTAGATATAATTTATAATTTTACAGGAAGAGTACAAGCTCTTAGGGCATATTTAAAACTCCAGACTGGATATTTTATATGCAGTGTAACTAAGTTTAATATTAGTAGAAATTGTCTCAGGCGTATTTCAGGCACTGTCGAAAAATGGTTCCCTAAATGTGGTTCCTCTTTATTGAAAGACATGCTAATTAAGCACATTAGCCTACTCATCTCAGTAAAACAAACACATTAATAATTCTGTTTTATCCCCACTATCATTTCCAGAGACCATGCAGGTATGAAAGTATTATTTATGCTCTTCTCGACCCCATACTTCATCAACCAAATGACTACACTTCAAATTGTTTTCTTTCCTTTGCAGGGAGGAAAGCTTTGGTTTAAGGGATCTGAACCAGTCGAACTATAAATGAAAACTCAGTTCATCCATCATTGCTAAAGATGGGAGAGAAAAAAAAAAGAAAACCCATAAGGGTTTGATTTGCAGATCACAGGGCACATGTTGAGACATCAGAAAGCCACATTCTTTCTCAGAGAGCCTTGAGGTAACAGCACAGCAAACAGAATAATTCAACAATTCAACAATATAAGAGGACCCCTTATATTGCAAGAGTGGTGAATAGCAATTTCTGCCAGGACTGGTATATCTCCATAATCATGAAAAGGAACTGTTGGAAATTCTGCCAGCACAAGTCAGAGTGATATAAAAATGGGTAAGACATACATTATTACACATATGGGAATCCTGACAACTTCAGGAGAGGTCAGGGAAATCACTCCTTTGAAAGTGAACCAATGCTTATAATTTTTGGCTAAAAAAAAAAAAAAAAAAAAAAAAAAAAAAAAAAAAAAAAAGCTGAAAAACCAAATGGCATCTTACTTAAGGGAGCAGAACTTCTCTCTCTTCCTCCTGCCCAAGGGGCAGGATGAAGATGGAGAAAAGTGTGCCTTGATACAAGTTACTCATACCCAGTGCTGAAAGGGAAGGAGCAAGATTTAGGTTTTCCTGTTGATTTTAAACCAAAAGAGGGTTTATCACCAATGGAATCATGGATAATTTTCACTGTGACAGAAAATGCCACAAATGGCAAATGGTCTTACCAGTAGAGCTGATGGGCTACTTGGATGCTCTGAAGAGAACGATTCAGCAGGAGTTTCACCAGAGGGCTTTCAAGACTCCATTCAAACTTGAGCACCTTAATAGAAAAAAAAATAATAAAAATCAATTTTATGTTGGCTTTGGTGTCTTTCCTTTATAACAAAACTAAGCAGAAAGGACCCAGTGCTTAGTTTTTACAAATCAGACACATGGAGTTTCTTCTGGCAATGCAATGAGCAGAGAAACTTCAGTTCACAAGGATCTGCCACCACCTGTAAGACAGACAGACACCACCCTGATCTTGTGTTAACATGCATATAAATATGCAGCTTGTCTTCCCCCACTTAAAACTATCACTTCTATATTTAATTTTCTTATCTGATTATCTGGTTTGGAAAATAAACTTATTTTAGAACACAAGCTGTGGGAGGTGAAAGGTCACAGCAGTTGGTGAACGCTGTAAAGCTGTGAAGGTTCTGCTGCCTCACAGTAGTGGATTACATGAATATATTCATAAATGCATATAGAGATATCTATCTAGATAAGCAGATATCACAAACACATAAACTCTGCATTGTGAATACTGGGTCATCCAGCACAGAGTTATGAAGTGAGCGGATAAAGCTTTCAAAAGTTCCTGCTCAGCCCCGACACAGGACAGGACATATTCAGGACATATTCAATCACCAAGTGCTTTGGAAGCAGTGATACCATAACTTGCAAAACATTAGTTTCCAGTGAAATGCAATGTACATCTCCAAAGAGACAATTCCACACCCAAATGTCCACTCTGTGTTGACAGCGCTTTTCTCAGTGTATGTGGTATTAAAACCCCAGTGATTTGTGGCAACTCCTTCCTTGGCTGCAATGAAGCCCTTGTCACCTGAGCAGAATTTCTCTTCTTCAGATGCACTTTTTACTTTTCTTTGTTACTTAAAATATCTTCATGTGCTATATATGTAAACTCAATCAGAATGCTCAAACAATTCCATTCTCTGAAGCTGGAAACAGTCTCTCCCTCAGCCCTGTTTTTAATCCACTCGTTGCATTAGTTGACAAGACTTATTTGTTCCTCTTACAATGTCTTAACAAATCTGAAAACATCAAAAGTATTTAATGAAGTTATTGATCTGGACTAAAAACTTCCTTGGCTATCAATTTCCTCCTTACCTGAACAAGCTGTGGGAGGTATTCTAATAATTCATCACTGGACACATGTTCTATTTGTTGGACTGCTGCTCCACGAATCTCTTGATCTGGAAAACTAGGGCAAAACAAATAGGTATCATTAAGAGCTACCAGACCTCTGCAACTCTCCTGAGCTCTCACTGATAGAAGATGTTAGAAAAACTGATTTTCTCTCAAAATGGAACAGGAAAAAAAATCAATTAGTTTGCTTTATTGTAATAAGACACACACCACAGATGACTTAATTGGATTGACTGTTACAGTGCCACACAAGGGGAAAAAAACCCCACAACCTGATCTTCAAATGCCTTTTTGAATTTGAACTTTTGTAATTTCCCCAAATATGAAGCAAATTACAGATCTCTTGCTGCTCTTTCTTACCTGAAATAGAAAATTTCTGAGCCATGTGAACATTTAACAGTCACTTGAAAACTTCATTTATTCTGAGCAAGAACACAAAAGCTTGAAGTTTCCCATTCACAAAGGGTTCATTTCAGATAATTTATTCCCAAATCGGCTCTTCTGTTTTCTCTCATAACACAATCAAAAATACTTTTTAAACAAAATGATTTTTGAAATGGAAAACATGGGTTGGGTATTTTTAGGATTTTATTATGTGAATTTTGGTGAGAAAATGAACACCTTCCCCAGAAAGGCTCCAAGTCAGGGAAACAGACATTTCTGATGAGAAAACGTTTGAGAACTCAGCATAAGCTACATTCTCAACTACTTCTGGCTTAAACCAGGATGGCTGTAGCCTGGTATAGATTTTGTGATGGAGCTCTCATCATAAAAATGATAAAAGAGGAAAACACAGTGTGGCAGCAGTGATAATGCAGAAAAAGAAAACCAGATAATAAAGATGGTAAAAGCATTTTTCTTTGAAAGAGAATGAAATTCTCATGTAACCTGATTGATCAAAACTGACTCTTAACAGAACATTTTCTCTCTTCTGAGAGAAAAGGACAGGAGGTATGCAGTGCCTCTTTTAATATTTGAAAGCCAAAAGATAATATTTTAAAAACTTATTTTGAGAAATAAAAAAATCTACCTTTTCACATTTTGCAATTGTGACATTAATAATTAAAGTTTGGACTCGATGATCTCAGAGGTCTTTTCCAGCCTTAATGATGGCACAGTTTTACACACAGAGAATTTCACACGCACACAAGCTGCCCAGATTGGTTCAAATTTGGCTGATTTGCTGCGGTTCTGCTTTCACAAGGAAAAGAACAAAAATGCTCTCACTTGTGCAGGTGCCACGTGGTGTCACCCTTATTTGTGTGTTAGCACTTGCACGTTGCCCATGGCCAACCCAAGGATATTTCCTGTCTTCTAAGGAAAACTGGAAATGTTGGTGGAGACCTTTTAGTTACCAGGGGTGCAAGAAGGGTCATCTCTGCCTAAGGAGCAGAAATGTCTCCAAACAGCACCACAGTCAATTGGGTATTGTTCAGAAGGGTTGGTGGGCTTTGATCCAGTTCCCTGGGGCTGAGCACCTGCCCAACAAAAAACTAGTGAATCCTTTCCCTCTGAACTGATATGGCTGTTAGGCTCTTGGGAGAGATCTCTGATTTGGCAGTCTAGGCACACATGCACACAAAAAAGATGACTAAAGGACAAAGGGTTATCCTGTCGTTTCACCCTGAGGAAAGTCCTTTGAAATCTGACCCTTCATGTATCCACAGGCCAGCAATGTCACTGCTTCAAGAGCTCAGCACAAAACTGCTCTCTTCCCACCTTCCCACCCAGCCCCTTTTGTCAATAATATAGAAATAAAAATCCGAAGTGAAACAGAGGAAGCAGTACCATATTTGCAGCAATGACCGCTTGTTGCTCTCAAGATAAAAAAGAGAAGAAATTGTAAAGCTAAGGGCTCAGTGGTATAATGGCACCTGCTGCTTGAATCTTGAGCTTCTAAGTTCAATAAAACCAGCTGAAGCAGAACAGGTTGTACACTTTGATCAGCGAATTAAACAGAGGCCATCTAATAAAAGTGGCGATATTTTGATTTAGAAAAAAATATGGGTGGAAAGTTGGGCTTGAAAAATGGTTTTCAAGCCTGCAACCAGCTGCAACCTGAAACACTTTGCAACACTCTTTAGCAGTGTGACTCAGGTCTGGTTTCACTATTTTGTTTGTCTGTTATGGCACATATTTAATGACGTTTCTAATATGGTTTATAATTCTTTGTATCATTCTGAGAGGGCCTTGATGGGGAGAAGAGGAATGCATTATAAATAAATTATCATCCTAGGCACAAATTAAATCTTTTGCAAGGCTTTTTTTTTTTTTTTTTTTTTTTTTTTTTTTTTTTTTTTTTTTTTTTACTTATTTACTCTAGGCAACCTATGAGGAATGAGAAGTTGTTACTTTAACATTCACATAGCTATTTAGAACAAAACATATTTGAAGGAGGACTGTATATTAAAGAAAAAAATAATCCCTTCCATATCATCTTATTTTCTAACTCTGCAATTGCTCCAAAGGGTTGTGTGCCAAGCATGTGTAGATAATACGGAAATGAGACCTTCCCTTCCCCTTCTTGCCTAGTTCAACAGGCTACTGAACAGTGAAATATGCTCTACACACAGGCACAAGGCCAAGCAGAAAAATGTTATTACTTAGTTACAGCTTGTCCTTACCAGCAGCCAAGATCTGAACACACTCAATGCTATGAGGAGAGAAACTCCAATTTTTTTTTCCAGCTAGACAAAGAATGAGAAATTTATTTTAATCCCAAACTTTCCAGAAAATTCAGCAGCTAACATTTGATTTATTTAGAATTGATTTGATGTAAGTCAGGGCCATGTCTAAGTTACCAGAAGCAGTTCCAGGAGATGTGATTAGGGCAATGACAGGCACAGTGGTGAAATATCTGCAGGGTGGTTTGCTTCAGGAAACATGGCTCTTGTCATTCTTTATGAATGAGATTTGGGTAATTTGTTGGTCTTGGTGACTAAACTGTTTCCTTTAGCTTGTAAATCTTGAGGTCAGCTTGAGGCTTAGTTCAGTCTTTTGAACAGAATGGGCAATTAGCATTTTTTAAACTACCTGACAATTTTTTAATCCCTAGATGCAATAACCATTGCTTTTTTCTGGATTTCAGTGTTGTTCAGGGACACAGGTACAAGAACAATATTGAATTTGTATTTAGATCTCGAACACTGGCACAATATTTAACTCTATTTGTTTTCCCCCTTACATTTGTGTTTGAGCAAACATCCTCAGAAACACTGGAGTTACAACAAACTCTTATGAGCTCCACTAGTATTACATGGTGCTTATGCTATTCACTCTTGCATACACCAGTTTATTTGCTAGAAGCCAATAAAAGAGTTTAGATTTAGAAGCAGATCTGAGTTTAAAAAAATCCCTTCACATGCCTAGAAACTATGCCATCTTGTAGTCTGCTACTTAATTAGGGCTGGAAGGGTTTTTTATTTTTTCTAGTGAATAATCTTGCAAATGTTTGAGTTGCATCAAATCTGATTTTAGTAATCCATAAATTAGTCTTGATTAGAGGACAAAATTAATTGATTTTTTGACTCTAATTCAATGCAAGAGAAATCACTTCAGGCCTAAGAAAAAGAGCTTTATAGTTTGGATATTAGAGGAGAGCTGATTTCCAGGGCTTGCTGCAATGAATATGCATTTATTTATTTACACAGGCTGAAAACTCTGAAAGGAGAGAAGTGAGACAACTCTTTCACAATAAATTCAATATTCCAGTCTTTAAGGGGACACTCAGAAAGGGGAGCTCATCTGTAGCACAGCCTGTCTACATCAGATCAATTTTTGAAGGATTTGAACTGACAGAATTCCTGACATGGCCTCTGACTATGGCTTCAGAGAGGAAGGGCCTTTAAGGACTCCTGTTCCTGGTGGCTTTATTGTTGTCACCAAAAAATCTGAGAATTTAGCTAAAAAAACCCAACTTAAAATAAAATCTTTTAATAATGCTGTAAGATTCTTTTACTGCACACTTTTTAAATGGTAACTGTCATACAGGTTTAGGTTTCCACTCATTTACAGGTGTTGTTGTGTTTTTTTTTTGTTTTGTTTTTTTTTTGTTTTTTTTTTTTTTTTTTTTTTTTTTTCCCTCAACAAACAACTTATTGGTCAATAAATACTTCACTGAATAGAATCACTGTGTTGTGGTTCTAATCTCTGTGACTAGAACCCAATTGTTCCCCATTCATTTGCCTGGTTGCATTGCAATATCTTGCAGTTTCCTCCTTTTGGCCAATTTAATTGTTCTCTCTTAAGGCAATGTTCTGGAGAACAGAGATCACGGCTTCTTACATATTTGTTCCAGGTTTACACACCTCACAAACATCACAGACTTTACCAAAAAAAAAAACAATAGGTAAATTATAGTCGTTGGGTTTAGTCCTCAGTTACAGGTCACCCTATGCCGGACTTCAAATGTCCCCTTCATAGCTTGCCTCACAAGTTGGATTCCCCATAAGTGATGAAATTTTTTTTCCTCCCATTAAACACTCACCTATTTAAACTCAACACCCTTTTTGCAGTAGTTTTGTTCTTCCCTCTCTGCATGATGCCAGTGATTGACACCCACCCATTTTTTTAACTTCTGAGTAGATTATTAGATCCCCCTTGAGACTTTAAGATGTTTTTGTAAAAGTTCAATTTTGAGCTGGATGAGCATAGATTTCAATTTGGTTTAAAAATAAGGACAACTTTCAGTCTTTGATTCTTTTCATACAGATAGCCAGTCGGGGGCTATTTGTCTAGCTGTGCCTTTCAGCTAAATCAGATTCAAACAGAAAACTAAGCACTGCTGAGGTGTCCTGTGGATCTGTGAAACTCTCTTGAGATTTCAGCATCTGCCAGTAGTGAACTGACTGTAAATGAGAAATAGATGTGCATTTCATTTTTAACAGTTTTATTATTCTAATTTTAGTGTGCTGCCTCAAGTAGCCCTATGCTGGAATACATTTGTCAAGTAAGTGAAACTGCTCAGTTCTCTACATTTTCTGGTACGTGATGATCTCTGAAGAGAACAGTGTAGCCTTTCACAGGCCTTCTTTTATGGTAGAGATCATGCCACTTATTTCTGCATTTCCCTTCACATTTTAAACTTCTGTTGCATTTTCAGAAAAGAAAAACTTTAGTCCGCATTATGCATGTTATTAAGTCTGGCAGAAACAAGGAAAGCTGAACTATCAAAGCTATTGGAATGAGGATACCAACTGAAAACAAAAACTCCTTTGAGTAGTAAAGGATATCACATCATTGATGGATGCAATTAGACCAGGAGAGAAAGTATAGAAGAAACGTTTAAAAGAATAGACAGGGGAGTTTTGTGAGGTAGTTCAAGTATTTTAAAAACAACTAGACAGGAAGAGGGAAAAAATACTAGAAAAATTATTAAGGCATACAGTTTTAGCTTACAGATAAGGTAAGTAGGACTTTCTGTCTGTAATTTTTTCACTCCTTTGAGGGCTTTTAGAGAAAACACCATGGGAGTGTATGAAGGTTAGAAAATGGTAAGGACTAAAGGAAAGTATTGAAAGATAGCAAATACTATCATTAAAAAGGCTCCTGCATTTTCTTTTCTTTTTTTTTTTTTAAAGAAAACTCATTCTTCATTGTGAGGGGTCGTGTGAACCCTTCCTAACCCCACACCATATGACCAGTGGTCATATTCACTGGCTTTACCTTTGGCTGATTGATTGGCAGATAGATCTGTTGAATTTACTCGCAGAAAATATCCTTTCAGTGATGCTCACAGAGATTTTCTACAAGGAATTCTGACTGAAACAACTAAGAATAAGTTTAAGATGTCATGGAGACCATATGGTGAACCATATCCTAGGACAAGAGTGGGAAGAAATTACCAAAAAGAAGTTTCCATTTGAAACCTGTATGATCTGGAAGGTTCTTCCCACCCCAGAGACAAACTTCTCTGTTACATTAAAACTGAAGATTAAACCATGGAAAACATGATTGCTTAGATTAAGCTTCCTGCCGAGAGTGCACATTTATGCACAGAAAGCATCCAATATTATACATAGTGGAATATTTGTCCTACTAAAGGATTCTGCTGTAAATTCATATTTATTGCCAAGAAAGCAAAAAAAATGGTTAAAAGCAGTTAAAAAAAATTAAAGAATTCATCACGTGCCACTGCTTAATAGGAAGACTTGTCTGTCTCTTGCAATGGATACAGCACCATCTAAGTTATCACTAAATTTCATGTATATTAAGCATAAGTAGTTTTAAAGCTTTATCATAACGTGTTCTGTACATCAAAATATCAAATTAATTGTGGAGTGTTGCTTTGTTCTTATCTTATTTCTTTGCCCAAGCCTGTGTTTGCTTTTCATATTGATGGGTAACTACAGCCAAGTAACAAGATGCAAAAGGGCAAGGTATGCTCTATTTCTATCTGGTTTATAAATACTCTGCTGTGCTTTCCATTGTGAGCTCCAAGGGAATTTATTAAATTCTACTTTTATTGAAATAATGACAATCTGATTCAACATTTTTAAACCTGTTTGGCTTCCAAAGGTATAGAAACAAAATCTGTCTTTAAGGTATCAAATTTTATTGTAATTATTGGTTAGACACCTGAACCTCTGAAATGTAATAGCCACTTGGCTACATAAAGTGAGAATCAAGAATAATACTGTGACAGTCATAGGCTGAGGGATGCTGTAACCAAAACTCTGTCTGATATCACTGATTTGGGCAGATGGTTTTAAAGGAATGTCCTTTCCGTGCAGTTGCCCTGACGAAATTAGAATTCGGCACGAAGTTTCTAGGAACAATTTTAAGCCTAACAGGGAGGAAGGTTTTGTGTTCACCTCCACAAGGCACTTCAAAAAGTTCTCTCTTCAAAATGGTTTCAACCATGCACTGTGCTGGAAAAATGACATACCTTTCATGGCTCTTTCCTGATTCTAGCTCAATTTCCTCATGCCCAGCCATGACACCTCACAGGGCTGTGAGTGTACTCTAAATTGGACAGAAAAAAAACTCCAAAACAAACTGAACATTTACTGGTTTGATTAACGAATATGCTTGGACTTTTCTTTGCAGTAACTTGAGTAGCAAGATCACCTGAACTAAAAATTCCCAATTAGAGTTTTTCAAAACATACAGGAAACATGGTCTTGTTAGCAACACATCATAAATGATGGCATTGCTAACCCTGCTTTGGTTTCTTTCTGTCATCAAGGACATTCTCTGAGGAAAGGAGTGTACTGGTGTTATTTCCATGGCTAGAGTGCCACACAATGTGGATAACAGCTATAGAAAGCTCTAACTCACTAAAGTTTGGCTTTTTATCAAACTCAATATGCAAAATCAACGGCAAAATGCACAGGGCACCAAGAAGCTGTTCTGAGGAGGAGGAACCATCTCTATAACTTCTGCCTTAGGGATAATTTTATATTTCAGGCAACAGCTTATAACCATCCTTCCCTGAAATTAGAGGTAAGAGTGTAAAATCTTTTTCCACACTACCTCCTCCCATCGTGTCTTTATTGATTGAAGAAACATTAATTTTTTTTTTTTAAATTCCTTTTTTTAAGCATAGGCTTCTAGGGCTCTAAGAATCAATGCACTTGCTCTGAGTACTGGATTCAAGGTTGCAACTGAATTTATCTGTGAAATGTACTGTGATTGTGCTTTCCATTTATGAAAGTTCTTCCTTTCCAATGCTTAAATGAGCATGTTCTCATTTGCCTGCCTTGAGAGTTGCCTGTAAACTGGAAGAACATAAGCAAGACATGCACTCAAAGAACAAGAAACATCTATTAAAGGTTTATATTTACTGTGAGGTGAACAAACCAACTTAGAAGTTTCAGAAAGTTGGAAAGAGTTTTCCAGTTCAGATTCCTGATCTTTGGGCTTGATCTGATGGGCTGTGATACCTCTCCCTAAGCTCTGTGGTGCTGCCTTCTAAGCCAGGCTGTGAGGAAGCATCTCCAATTGTTTTCATTTCCTCATCCTCACCAGTGGGTGTTTGAGTTCAATAATCAGGAAAGATGCTGCTGGTTTTGCTGAGAAGGAGGAGAATTTAGAATTCCCAAGCCAAAGCTTGCAGAAGTGACTAGTGGTTTTGAGAACCTTTTCTAAAGAGTGAGCACATGCCTGCAGCACAGATTCGGGTTCTCCTAAAGACACTGCAAACTGAACTTCCACTGAAGAAAGCATCCAGAATCTGGAGTGACTGGAAACTCTTGGTCTCTTTTATGGTATTGATAAATTGTGGTGCATAGAAACAAGACAGCATGGAGCTAAGCTGCAGATTTCCTTGCTTTACAATGTACTGCAAGCTGAATATTTATGCCAAATCAATTTTAATTTGGAAAAAAATAAGAGAAGAAAAATGCAAGAGGGCTCTTGCAATAACAACAACAAAGAAAAAAGAAAAGAAAACATCTGTCTGAGAAAGTCTCTGAGCTGCAGATTACTGGAAGTTGGGAGAGCAGCAGTGTCATTATGTTTGGCCCATTTTCACTGTGTTCCCTGGGAAGCTGTTGTTGGTCACCACTGAAAGCAGGATGTACCAGACTGATTTTTGGGCTGATTGAGTGCAGTTGCTCCTGTCAGCAACACTTGTAGACAAAGATCAGCTCTAATTAATTTTCCTTACCCATGGTTTGATAGTGATGGTAACACAAGTCCTTAAAATAGACATGAAGAGCATCTATTTTATATTCTGCTCATGTTTGATATGAACTTGGATCTTTCAGCCGTGTCTTAGCAATCACAAGAAATCAGAGAGCTGTTTCGTGGATGATAGAAGTGAGGAACTGAGTTGATGAGTTGTCAATGCCAAACATAAAACAGGATAGAATTGAATGAAGGTTCAAAACCAGCTCAGTTAAAGAGCCTGTGATCCAAAGTCAGGAAAGGTAAGGGGGAAGTAAGGTTGGGCCCTAGCCAGTGTTATTGTCCTTTAGTCAAAATGATAGAAAACTGAGAAATAGAACTAAGAGAAGAAGCCTCAGAAATCCATTTATATGGAAAGTACTCCTCTCCTTCAACCCACTCTCTCGATTTGCATATATCGTGTGTCTCAGCAGTGAAATCAGCGACCCAGACATTTTTGAAACAAGGCATCTTTAAGGAAGTGTAATCTCTGTGTTTCTGAAGGTTAGCTTCCCAGTTGTTCATGCACCAACAAAATATTGTGGATATGAGAAGGAGAGATTTTTTTTTCTTAAGAGGATTTGTTCTGTGATCCAGAACTTCTTTCTGCAGCTTTACCACAAGGCAAAAAACCTGGACTGATGTTATCTCCTGTGAGAAACTAAAGGCACAAGCCATCTAAGATCCCCATCGGGAGAGAAGTGCTTGTTCTTTGGCACAACTGCAGGTGCCAGCCACTCCCCAGGGTGGCATAGGAGAGACAAAGTGATGACATTTTCCCCTCTCTTCCATGCCAGCAATCTTTGTGTAGCTGGAATGAACAACGGGTACACTGCACCTGATGCACACTGAGAAGCTGGGGGACAGACTGAATAACATGAAATATTCTCTGAAGGACCTGAAAGGACTGATATGCTGCACCACACCCTCGTGCAGAGCTGCATCTTCAAAGAACAATCAAGCTCTTCACTTGCAGAAATGCCACCCAGACACAGACACAAAAGGGCAAAAGGTTTGATCTAACAGCCTGGCATGCTTTGGCAAACCCTGTCAAATTCTCTTTCTACTCTGAAGTCTGGAAGACAACACATGGATCCTAATAATTTAATAATGATAAATAACAATATTATGCTCCAGGATCTGGTCTGTCAGGCTCTTTGCTTGCACCATTCCCACTATGCATGAAAACGACATGTGTGCAAACATGTGAAACTGCTAATAGTTCAGACAGAAACCTGGTATTCAAGTATTAGGATCCAGAGAAAATAATAAGTTTTAGATTATTAAATATCTGTTTTTAACAATATGACAGTAACTGTATCAAGTCACAGTATATTTCCCAAGTAAAGCTTTAGAGGAAGTTTAATTTTTTTTTCCAAAGGTACAGCCTGAAACTGAGATTGCAAAACTGGTGTAGCTTGTGCTTACCCAAGACAAGCAACAGCTTGATAAAACAAATTTGCTCAAGCATTTCATCTGCATGTGTAATGTTTTTACAGGTCACTTAATGCAGAATACCTCCCAAGTTTCTGGAGGGAATGTAACTGCTGACACAGATTCTGTCCCCTGACATCTCTGTTACATCATGGGTAGAGCTATCTCTAGCATCAAGAAAGTGTCCTGACAAACAACCAGCTCCCAGTGCTAGAACTGGGGGTGGAACAGAAGGCACCACAACAGAATTTATTCAGCTGACTTCAAAGTTTCATCCAATCTACTTCACAAAGATAGGTTACACGTGGGACTGTATGTATTTATATAGATTATTGTATAATCTAGAGACATGTTGCAGTCCTCCTTATCTCCCATTATTCACCTCATGTCTGTACAGTAGTTTGAGGTTATGGAATGCTAGGTAAGTGCAAAGTATTTGACTCATCACCTGTTACCAGAAACTGCCTGGATCTGTTCTAGAGAATTAAATACTCTTTTCATTGTGCTGAGAAATGGGAAACCTTCTCAGCCAAGAAGCCATGGCTGGCACACTAGAGGTCATGGCAAGAGCTGCAACTCCATTTTCACTTTGACCCAGGGAGAAACAAAACCACAGGCAGTGAGCCAAAGCTGGATGGTGTGCTGAGCAAACTGAATTAACCACCAGGTGATCGTTCTGTTCATCCTTACTTTCCTACTTGGGTAATTTTCCCTTACCTGAAAGTCAGCAGCCCCAGTGCCTCTAGAGGGTTGGAGAAGCTCCAGCTCCTCAGCAAGGCATACATTTCTGACAGAGTGGTTCTATCCCAGCTGGGTGCACTGCCCAGCACCAGAGGAAGGGAGCAGTTTTGGTTATTGCAGGAGTAGCGATAAAACCACAAGATTCTTCTCTGTTGCTCTGAGAGTCTGCAAAAGAAGATTAGAAATTCAGTTTGAAATTAAAACCACCTGAAGCTTTGTGTAGCAACAAACTTTATTGTACAGAGGGGCCAAGTCACACAGTACACTTCTTTTCAGCTAAGTACATGTTTTCCTTGGGGTAGGATATCATTTTCTGCAGACCAGCTTTTATAAGAAAAGTGATACTTATATTCTGGATCTGTCAGCCTTAGGTCATATAAAAATGAAGTGTCAAAAGACACATATATATATATATGATTATTTCACATTCCAAGCACTCTCAATTTTCTCCTCTGCTGTCTCTATTGTTGGTATTGTTTATTTGTTTTTACTGGTTGAATTTTTTTGACAAAGAAAGTACAGCCACCACTGGGTAAATTATTGTTACATCTCTCTGCTACAAATCATCTCTAACTTTCCTAATTAGACACACAACACTGCAAGTTGTAACTTTCATTCCTGCCCTTGCTTTGACTCTTTAATCCAGGTGTGTCTATTTTTAACATATTTGTTTTTAAAACAGTGTTTAGCCACATCTATGCACATAATACAAAAACATGAGCAGAGGTACACACATGCAGAGCGTGATTACCCCTAGTGCTGATATGGGTTTGAAAAAGGGAAGAAAAGCTCCCAGCGGCTTCTATATTTGTTTGAAAAGTCTAGCTTGCCATGCTTTACTGTACCCCCCAAAAAAAGAAAAAAAAAAAAAAAAAAAAAAAAAAGGATGCAATATACCAGACTCCTCACAGAGATGTTAGATATCTAAATGTCATATTGATAAAATGATCAGTCATTACACCATATTTCACCAGGGTGAGAAACATCTCAGAATAATTTCTGCCTTATATCGTCTGATTTGTCAACAATTCAGATGTCTTTGCCTCATGCATATTAAATCTCAGGTTCTGACACATCAGAAAACAGGAATATAAATTTCCCTGGAGAGACAAGCTCAGACAGTAGCTTTAACTTGATATCAGAGCCTTTGAAAGCAAACTCTGAAAGAGCAAACTGATAAAGTTCATATAAATAATTACTCAAATCAAGAACATTGGTTTTCTTGGTCCTTTTTGACCAAGTTGGTGATGCATCTAGTTAATAGCATAACACAATTGTGACTTTAAACAAACCTAAATATTTCAGAATCAGGTGTGAGGGATCTAGTAGAAGGCAGTAAGTAAATAGTTTGCTTCCAGACAAGCATTTAATTATCCAGATGTGTAAACAGGGCTCGAAATCCAAGTGTTTACATTCTTTCAGAGGTTGTCTTCCTTCTATTTGCAATGTTTTGGGACAGTCTTAGCCAAAAAATAATCTTAGCCCCACTCTAACTCTCAAGATTGTGTCATTCACAGCTCATAGAAATGAGTTCCTTTGGCTCAGTAGGCACTAGAGAACTTTTTTCCTTTGCAATTTGGAATTGCCAAGCATTTAGGAACAGAGAGCAGCAGCACAAAGATGAGCATGTTTTTTCCTGAGTGAATGTTAATTTCTTCCCTTTAGGAGTAGAAGCTCATAAATGTATGCAGAAGATGAACTTAACTGTGATACCAATCCTGACTTTCAGTAATCAGTTCAGGGAAAATATCATTTTAGTAGTGGCTTCAAGAAAGTAGCTCCAGAATTCATAGCATGTCTCCTGTGACAGTAGATAGATGCCTTTGTGATCATGAGAAAAAGTCACACACAGAAAAAGAGATAAAAGGAGTCCTAAAACTTCATTGCCTGTCTGGTTACCTTATGCATTTGGATGACATTCTGCAGGACAGTTCAGCTAAAGGACCTCTTTTAAATGATAACTTTGAGCAGAGATTTCAGCTTTCAAACAGCTTCCTCCAAACTAGACAATCTGTTGTTCAGATTAAAGCAGCTAAAGCTTCTACTGAGCTTGCAAAGGGAGATAAGAAATCAATCCTCGTATCATGTTTTCTAAATAACAGATTTCTCCCTCTGACTTTACTCAGAGGCAATGCCATTTTCTCTTTCCATGCTTTAAAGATCAGAGATGAAATGAAAGGGTGGGTGGGGAAGAAGTGTCTTAAGTTTTGATTTTAAGTTTCTTAGTTATAACAAAAGTTTATATAAACATGTAATAAGACATTTAAGATGGTAAAAATATTTTACATACATATAGAATCTGAAGATTGTTATGCAAATAAGGGCATTTCTTTGTCTCAATATGGTTAAGATGTTATTTAAATCTCTTTTTTTTTTTTTTGGATAAAAGTTAAGTTTATGGTTTTTTAGGTAGTTGTTATAAATTACATCAGGTAGTGGTGTATCTAAATTTCCCTCCATATGAGATATACATTAAGATATATAGCCTTCTGCTTAACATGAATATAAACAAAATATCTTAAACCCTAAATAATTCAGTAGTTTTCTGTTCAGGATTTGATTAATCCCTTTAGCTAAGTGAAGAAAACAGCTTCTCTGAAGGCTTTTTAGCTGGTGTTATTTTTTGGTGGGAGAGGGAAACAGCAAAAAGTGAGTTTAAATGCTTCTGATCTGCTTTTGTTCTTCATGCTCAATACTAAAGCAGAACAAGACAAATGGCAAAAAGAGGAGAGAGCAGCAAAGATAGAAAATGCAAATTTCTGTCCTCCAGCGCTGATTTTCATTTTAAAGTTTCTCTTCCATGGACAGAGTAGAAAAGACCTCTTCCATTATTCCCCCAGCTGATCACACCTCATTACAACAGGACTCTTTTGACCACTGGTAGGCAAACTAGATCCTTCCCAGGTGAGTGGCAAAAAGGAAAGGGGAAGCTGGAAGAGAGGCAAAAGTAAAGTAGAAGGAAAACAATGAATGACTGAATGAATTCCTGCCCTCTAAAGGGGGGAAATGATGCCTTAAGTTTGAGCTTTCATGTATTTCAGATTCTGTGCTGCCATGGGGTGCAGTTCTGAGCCTCACATTCAGTGCCACTCAGCTCTTCACAGAGTAGGGAGACAAAACAAATCTTTTTCCTGCTCAAGACCAAGGACACCTTTCAGGCCCAAAAGCACAAACAAGGGTGGCTGAAGAGAGAAAACAAGAAGGAAGGGACCTCACAACCTGAAGCTGGAATTGGACAATTAAACCCCAATATGCAAACGGACCAAAACTTATAAAAGTGCGAGACCTCATGACTGTTCAGCCATTTTGTGACCATTTCAGGTCCACCTTGGGTGTAGTCCTGGTCAGGCCCTGTCCTGCCCAAGGTGGATCCTGGAGGCCTTTCAATAAATCCCTACTTTATTCTCCAGCTCTGTCCAGTCTTTGTTCCAGGTCAGCCTTCCCAAGCCATCAAAGGAAATAAAGATGGCAGAAACCAGACTGTCATGATCCTGGCTTCAAATGATCTCCCATCCCTTCACTGGGGCACACTGTGCAATCAGGCTGCACCACCTTCAAAGAGCAGCCTTGATTTCAGATGCAGAGTTTTCTGGGGCTTGTATTTCAAACCCAGGACTCCTAAAAGGAATCAGAAGCTCACATCTGAAATGTTTGCAGAGCTCAGCCAAAGCAGCTGGCAGTAACTAATGAGCTCCCCTCTTGGCTCTCTCTTGTTTGCCTTGGAGATGGTGCCAAAGATCAGAGTGTAGGGCTGTGAGGAGCACAAGACCCACGTGGGTATGTTCAGTTCCTTCAGCCCTACTCAGCAACATCTTCATTAATCAACATCCAAGAGATACTGGCCACAGGGACCAGTGATCTAAGCCACCACCTACCAGCAAGACAAGAGTGTGAGCTGGTGGGCAGCCCATGTGTCTGGAGCAGATGCAAGTCCATGAAACAGGAAGAGGACCAAGCACCAGCAACCAGCTCGGTGAGTTGTGGACCCTGGCGGCTTTTATGTCTGGGTGTCAGCAGCTGGGCAGGGCAGGGAGATCTAGGTCCAGATACTGGATAGACTAAGCACAGCTACTGGGGAAATCAATTTTTGAAAATCAATATATAAATATTGTATAATATATGTATGTGCATCTATTCCAGCAGCAAACTTGGATCCCGATCCTCCAGAGAGGAATCAGGCTGTCTCTGCTGTCACTTTTGTGGCAGTGTTGGACTTAAAACACTACTAGATTCAACAATCTGTAAGAAAGACAACCACGCAGCTGTTTGGTTTTAACCAATGTTTCTTCCTTTTCTACCACTGGTTTAAGAGTTTTCTGTCCATTCACATATTCTCTCTGTTTTCAGCAGGATGAACAGAAGGATCCTGACAGACTGAGAAAAGTTTTTTGTGTCTTCTGACCACAGACACCCACTTCTTTCAAAGTCACACTTGAGGCTCGTAAGCCTGAAGCATCACCACAGAGTGATACTGCCACCAAAAACCTGCCTAGATTCCTCTCTATTTCTTGACATACAGGAAAAAAGAAAACAAGAAATTCTTCAGCCATCATGGCAATAATGTGTTGGGATACAAACATGCTACAGTTTTTAAGAGAAAGTATCACATGAATAAGAAAAGTTAAAAGAATTCCTCTGATACAGATACAACAGAATTTACAGATATTTACAGATATATTTGGTGCCCCTCTCTGCACACTTTCCTCAACTACTGTGTCCTTCCTGAGCCTTGAAGACAAGAACCAAGTAGTATTCTCAATAAAATGGATATCAAGGTTTTAAGACATCATGCACTGTCTTTTTTGACAAATTACTTTGTAGTTAGCTAATTTCTTAATGATCTTATTCCTTCTCATTGGAACCACAATTTTGCCATGATAACAGAGGTCACAGGCATTGGGTTTGAAGTTCCCTAAATCATTCTGAAACATATAGTGCAGGTGGAAATTTCACTGTCACTGTGGCTCTTCATAATAAAATACTAACATTCCATTCACATTTCAAAACAGAATAACAAAACCTCAAATCACAGATCCTCTGGTTAATAAAAATAATTTTACATTTCATCTGCCTTTGTAAAAGTTGAGCTAAACATAAAATATAACTGAAAACTTGTCTCTCTGGGTTTTTTTTAATAAATTAATTTAAGAAGCCCCTCCAACCACCAACATAGAAATCAGCACAGAAAAATCTTCTTAACAGATACATCACATCCCACTGAGAGTGTTGAATTAAATTATTTAGTTATTGCACAACTAATGCACCTTTTGACCTTTGATGGAGGATTAATTCACACAATTAACTGCCATTAGTATAATGGCTCTCTGTAAGCACCTGCGTTCCAAATTCCACCCTGATTATACCCAAAATTATTTTGCACAGTACATAATCCTAATTGGTAGCACAACATTCATCTAGCAGAGAATACTAATCTACCTCAGTTCAGAGGGTGTTTTGTTCCACTTTGCCTTTATCCACCTTCCATGAAAGCTGAACTTTCCACACTTCTCTCCTTGCTTGTAACTTGAAATGGATTTTTCAAAAGCCATTTCACAGCTCTATCTGAAGTCTGAATGTTTAGTAACTGAAGGAGGCTGATTTCCACAGAACCTAAAGGTGTTCTTGCTAATACAGATGTGCTGCATTACCTGAAAATCTTATGTTTTGAATGAAAAATTAGTTTCTTGCCTCAAAGACATGAAAATATCTAGTAATAAAAAAGAGAAAACAATCCTTTTTTAAACTGGTAAAATACACTGCCACCTCCAGGGCCTTATTAGGCCTTGCTGTGATCTATTCTTTCATTCAGAGGTGTTACTTCTCAAATCAGTCAAGCTGGGCTCCTTCAGAGGAAAATTTTGTTCTTAACAAATTGGATACATTTAATTGTGATTGATGGGGTAGGTACAGCACAGCAAGAACCAGCAGGGTTAGGCGGGGACAACTTACAGCAAGAGAGAATGTCGCTGTGAAAGTTTTTCAATATGCCTCAGGCACTCTTGGGTTGGCTCTACAACATCACCTCTTCTTTCTTCAGGTTCAGGTTTAATGAACTCCAAATCAGTTTGTGGGAAGTCGATCTTTATTTAAAATACAAGAAAAGAAAGAGAAAGAGAGAAAGAGAGAAAGAGAGAAAGAGAGAAAGAGAGAGAGAGAGAGAGAGAGAGAGAGAGAGAGAGAAAGAAAGAAAGAAAGAAAGAAAGAAAGAAAGAAAGAAAGAAAGAAAGAAAGAAAGAAAGAAAGAAAAAAGACAGAAGGGTTTTAGCAACATATAATCTCCAATGCAAGTGTCAATAAATGTTACCTTGAATTTATACAGGGAGTATGCAAAGTATGACAAAAAGAAGGGGGGAAATTCACTTCAGGATGCTCATTGTATGTAATATGTTGCTTATATGTTTTGGTGATCAATTCCATCCACAGAAATCAGTGCAACCTAACTTTCCTGGGAGAATTTCAGCCACGACATTACAATTTTATTAGAACTGCATGAGCTGAAAGCTGAAGCAATGTCTTACTTTTTCCATCTCCTCTTCTTTTATTTTTTTTTAAATCAGACAGTTCTCAAATGGAAAACTTTCATTAATGTAGATTTGTTTTGTTTTTTGAAAAGTAAGGCTACTCTTCAAAGTACTGTCACTTCTTACAGTGATAAACTACATAAAATACATAGTTTGTCACTGTAAGAGATGGAAATGGATTTCTGATTTCTCTTCTTGTTGTTCAATTTATAAATATATTATACATCATCTACCAATTTTCCGTTCTTACACATGCTTGTCAAAAATCAAGGATAATGTTTTTTAAGATTCAGAGAAAGTAAAGATTCAAGCAAAACTACAAAGCTTGAGCTACTTGATAATCTGAGTAGACTTACCTGAAAATTCAGATTTTTCTTCAAAATTCAGCTCAATTTGCAGCTGGCTTTGGCATATTAATGCACACCAAAATGTCTTCTCTATATCTAATTTTTAATATAAGTGTTTGATATGCATTACTCTTCAAAAAGTTAACAAATTTATTCCCTATAAAACAGTCATATAGCAAAACCAGATGATCCTTAAGGTTTCTTCCTACCCAAGCCTAGATTTTCTATGAAAATAAATATTGGTAACATTTCCAGCATGTTCACAAATTGTGATACTGCTATATGGCTGAGAATAACTGAAAGTGAGGGGGGGGGCAGAATGAGATATTCCTGTTTCATTTCTTTTAGTAGATATAAATTAATAGCCATTTACTGTCTCAGCTTCCCTGAATTATTAATAGGGGGAGCTATTTTAAGGCATGGTCTTTGACTGAACTCCTCAGCCTGGAAAATCCCCATTTGCTTGGCTGTTGAAACAAGGCTATTTTTAGGCCAGGCTCATTTATCTGTATTATCTGTTTTTACATTTCATTTGTTAACAGACATTAGGACTTTTAATACAGAAAACAATTGCCTTTGTCCTTGAAACACCCAGTTGCCAACTCAGCCTGGAAAGGTGACAAAACCACTCTGCAGACCTGATGTATTTCTTCGAGTGGCCATAATGGAAATAGGATTTAGAGTCTGGGTGGTGTGTTGGTTTAGCACAGGTAGTAAAAACCAATTAGTGACTACCTTTAAAATTAACAACCTGATTAACCAATTAAATATAGGGATACACCTCTGGAGATTTTTCCCCTAGGTGACTGCTTCTGTGAAAGTTAAAAGCCACAAGTAGACTATTTTTTCTTGTAGAAAGTTACCACAACAAATCAGAAGATACTTCTCTCTCTAAAAAGACTAATAAAGGGCTGTTTTATAAGTGGTACTAACATAAAGTTCCACGTTTTGTCTTTATACATTGTCTATGAGGGAAGAGGAGCATTTTGAAAATTTCATTTTGATCCTCATTTTCTTCTTTTAGTGTGTGATAATAAATCTACCTTCATACCTTTAAGTTTAAGCCTGCTTTGCTTTTCTCCTGATCCTATCTCACAGCAGAAAAAACACTCAAACCACTACACAAACCAGTGCACCGCCCAAAAAACCAAAATTAGCAAAACATAAAATCATTACAGGCGGTCTCGATGAGCTGTGGGAACACCCCTTTTTTCTTGCACTTTGTTAGAAAACAAGCCTTTGCTTTGCTTTTCTGGCTCTCTCTCACCTGCAGTGTGACTGAGGTTGGTGTCTCAGTGCTGCAGATGCCCGGGGTGATCATGGCTGTGGGGAGGGTGCTGTGCAGGGCCATGCTGAGCAGCACAGTTCCACTGATGAGCCTCCTGCAAGAAACACACGTGTTGGAACCCTGGGCACTGAGGATTTTAGGCTTTCTGTGCTAAAAAGCACTGACCCCCAAGAAAATGCTGCATTTGACCTGAGACTGTGGAAGAGGCTTAAAAAACTGAATGACAGATCTGGGATTATGGGTGTGTAGTTTGAATAGAAGTGTATGATATCACAGGGTGGAAAATTTAGAGTTTAATTTTTAGAATATAGTAATATAGATAAAGAAAGATGGAGGGTTTAGAGCAGAGGCTGAGTCCTTCTTTTTCATCTTCCTCTTCATGGGTCTAGGTGGTATTTTGTAATTGGATAGAAAAGTCTGCATTGAGGGCCATGGGTGGTTGGTTATTGGGTTAAAAGTAAAAATAATTTAGGTGTCATTTCTTAATTGTACAGTTTATCCTTGTAGAGAGAGATGGAAGCCATTTTTAGTTTGTTAGCTGGAAGTGCTGTAGAACTCTCAGCTTGTGGGACTGTAATATACATAAGAATTAATAAGCATCTGAGTCCAAACACGAAATAGCATCTCGAGCATTTAATCCTGACTCTGGCAGAAAAGAAGATAAAAAGCAACATTTAATGGTGCCCCGTGTGAGGATTCTGGGAGATTTAATGTTGCAGTCTCCTCTCACACAGGGAGAAACACTGTGCTGCTAACAGGCTTCACTGAAATTCCATGAAAGGATGTGAGATGGCAGAGCTTAAAAGACAAGCAAAAGGAGAGCAAACCCTTTATTTTTAAGTGGCTAGTACAAATCTGGCCTCAACCAGTAGAGGTTGCATCCAGCAGCATCTCTGGTTTGGAGGTTTCCTGGAAAAAAAATAAATCACTCTGCCAAGACATTCTGGGTTTGCTCTGCACTTTACCACTGGCTTCTTGTGTGACACCTTTAAGACAGGTGTAAAATAAGGATCATGCAAAATTTCTGTCTCAAGGTTTCATTTTAAGGGCAAATAGGGTAGAGACTGTGAAGCACTGATACACTGTAAAAGGTGGAGGGCAGCATATTTATTCCAGGAAAAGAAGAAACTCACAGCTATCTACTGCCTCCATAAGGGATCCTTGCTGATTTTATGTGTTGGTAGCAGGGAGGGGGAAGTATGATATGAGAATCTCCAAAGAGCTGAAAGAAGTTGGAGTGGGATAGTTTGTACCACATGTGCCACACAGAGTCTTTGGGCAGATGAAAGGACTGCGGGACCAGTCTGAGCACTTCACCTACAAGAAAGTCTTATCAGTAAAACAGGCATGCATGTGGCCTGTAGCAGATAAGAAACCCAGCATGATTTGGCAGGTCAGCACAATTCAGCCTGGAGAGCTTGCATAAAGTCAGAAAGTTCGGGTGTAAATTCTAAGCATAACAAATCAACTCAAATTTATATTGTAGTACTTGAATAAAGGAAGCCATAATACACTGGTCTCACCCCTTAATTTGTCTAGATCTTAACGAGTAGTGAGGTTGGAAATGTGATTATATGCAGCACCTCTTCTTTTACTGACAATTTTCATTGGGATCTTTTTTAAAAACTGCTCAGTCAAAACAACTGGGGGAATTAGTAGATGCTGCAGCAGAAAGAGCCAGCCAGGTAAATGAGGT